>NC_064920.1:482755005-483380005 GCF_023897955.1 Schistocerca gregaria | reverse complement strand
CAAGAGGCCACTCAGAAACATGTCTAGCGGTTTGTTTCACATCATTGGATAACGCTAGGCCACCTAAAACGGTCTTTGTAAAGCTATAGATTAACCATGTCCTTATTTTTCTGAGAAAACTGAGGGTTTTATTCACCATAACAAATAGATTGGTGGTATTACGCAACTAGAAACGTGAAAGGAAGCAATATTTATATTAATTTATAACTTATTTACACCTTGATAGCGTTGATATTTTTACCAGTGCAGTAGAGAGGGTGAATAATCATAAGCTGCAAGATCAGCACTTTTATCAACCGCTACAAGTTGGCACAGAACTTAAGAATACTTCGCCGCTTTATCTCGCGCTACGGAAATCGCACTGTTGCACGATATTTTGTTAAATTCGTAATAGACGTATTCCAGAGATATACATGGTTCTAACTAAATATGATGATCTGATATCTGGCTACCCAGCGTTGTCCGATTAATATTTATTTCATACTTTTAGTAAGACGGAAAACCAACTGATTATTGCTATAGTTTAACAACAAAGTAATAGTTTTCCGCAGAAGTCTAATATAGTTATTAAAATGTAAAACGTTTTACAAACTCAGAACAACGTTAATTTTACACAAAATTTGCTTCCGTCAGCCTCTCCCGCCACCCTAGCTATGAACCTCCCCTCGCCTTCTCTCAATCACTCCCACCACCCAAAATTAATTACAGCGTATCTCTACAGTAAGAATGATTCCTTAGAACACAAATGAATGAGAATATGATTTCTTGGAAATTTCATTCATCGTAATACGCTCTACAGAAGTCTACCCGTTCCTAAAAATTTCCATGTTTCATCGCGTTTTTGTTTTCACTCTGTTGGTTTAAACGATACCGGAACTGTCATCAATCAGTTGAACAATCGAATAAGGTAAAAACTCGACGTTAATAACTGAGTTTTTCGAGTATTTTTTACACGTTACCCAGTCCAATCCTTATGGCCGTAAGATGAGTCTTACCTTCACATTATTATGTCTTATATGTACCACGTTGGATAAAATCTCTACATATGCTCCAAAGTTCACTTCCCTACCGACAGGGATACAGTACTATGGGTACCACACCCCAAAACGCTTTTTTCCCCCAAGTGTCGCATTTCCACCAGTTTAGGCTGAAACTAGTCCAGTCATCCCAGCGACATGCTTTCTTCCACGCCTCATCTCCTGCCCATCCCCATTCCCCTCCTAAGGTTCTAAGAGCGTTGTACGCCCGTGTATGTTTTTGCCAGGTAGTAAGTCTCATACGTGGACGAAGTTGGTTTGAAATTTTGCTTCACACGTACTTATATACCTATGAAACAATGTTGGATTGGTGGTACTTTTAGAAACACAAAATACATTGAGAGCTTTCGAACTTTGTTGAAGAGATGTAGTCGATAACCTACATGTATTTGAAATTGCTTTCTGCGAGGAGTGTTGGTGCCTATACTAGGGATTATGTACAAAGTATTGCCGCAAGGGAATGTACACGAGCAAAGTAGAGAACTGTAGACACAACTGAAATCGAAACAACACTTTCGGACGGACACTTCGAGAGGGCGAATGTAGCAGAAGGATGTATAGAGTTTGGAAATGAGATCCCTCACACAGACCATTTTTTCGTCTTTCGTTTGCCACTTGCAATGATACGACGCGTCTTTGCGGAGCTTGGTTGCCTTCTGCCAAATACCGAAAAATCAGAAATGCGGTAAATGAGTTTCCAGTGGAAAAGGAAAACTATTTTTAGTTAAAAGTGTGTGTGTGTGTGTGTGTGTGTGTGTGTGTGTGTGTGTGTGTGTGTGAGAGAGAGAGAGAGGGAGAGAGGGAGAGAGACGACGTGCGCGCTTTGTTCTCGACAGCTATAGCATATCTTGCGGCGTGCACGTTTACGGCGCCTTCAACGCAAGAAAGCAACCTATTGCTTGAATTTTCATTATGAAATATTTCCGGAGTTGGAAGTATGTTTATATGACAAGTCAGTTATGCGATACTGTGAGTTGTTTTGTTTATCCAGTTTTGTTAAATATAATTATAATTTATTTACCTTTCTGGTGCAGTTTGCATCCAATCAGACATAGTTTATTTGGTGAGGTTGGGCGCGTTGGCTTTGCGCGTTTTAACTGCTTCGGGCAACCAATGGCGTGTACCATACCGAGCAGACAGGAAGACTCCACTGTGATACAGTAGATTTGTTGAACTGTTTTCGAATATTCCAGCAATGCATTTGCCAACTGCTGGACACAAACCGTTAATACGTTAATGGTTTACAAACGAAGTTAATTTTTCAATTTACGCGTTAACTTTTAAGTTAATTTTAAAGAACGTTACGGTCTCTTTAACTTCCGTTAACTTTCTTTGAGTTCGTTAATCGTTAATTAGGTATGAGGCTACGGGAGGCTACGGGATCTTGCGAACAACACAGCTTTAGCCAGCGGCTTATTATGTGGCATAGAAGAAAGTTTTAGACCTCTACTTGACAATGAACCATGCGTACTTGCTGCGGCTTTTCATACAAAGCTGTGATGATGTGGCTGGAAATGTGTGACAAAAGTCGAATGGAAGTGGTAAGAAGACGAATGGGAAAAGCTGTAGAACAGGTTATGCGGCACAAAGCCGTCCAAAGTTCAGAGATACATTAAGCGGTGGTGGTGGAATCAGGAACAACGAAGACGAAGAGCAAGAAACTTTTACTTCTGTCACTCAGGCTAAAGAGAAGCCTGTTCGTAGCATAACTGCAAACAGGAAAGACTACAGTCCAGTCAAAAGGTGTCTGGACATGAAATCAAAAGACTCCTTCAATGATGCGGTATTTCCTACGGAACAGGTTTTAGTAAATTTATTTATTAAAGATAATATCCACATACTTTCGAGTGCTGTAATCGAACGACTTTTTTGTATGGGAAAAGACACTTTTCCTCCTAAACAAGCATCATCTCGGATGAAAACTAACATTTTGATGTTCATGAGGGGAAAAGTGCACTTTATGTCAGGAACTGTTTGAATATCCTGTATTTTGATTCTCTCATGGTTTAAAACTGATAAATAAATATTTATAAAATTAAATGATTAAACTGTTTTATCTTCGATGTCATATATAAACTTGCCTAACCAAAACATTTTTATTTAAGCAATAGTAATACGTTTGAAGCCGGCCGTTGTGGCTAAGCGGTTCTAGGCGCTTCAGTTTGGAACTGTTCGACCGCTTCGGTCGCCGGTTCGAATCCAGCCTCGGGCATGAATGTGTGTGATTTCCTTAGGTTAGTTAGGTTTAAGTAGTTCTAAGTTCTAGGGGACTGATGACCTCAGCAGTTAAGTCCCATAGTGCTCAGAGCCATTACTTGATTTGAAAGCTGAATATGTAGAGAAAGACTGTCACTACACCACCAAGATTCGTAGTCGCAGCTTGATTCATGCAAGATGATAATTGAGACATTACGACTACCTCTTTAATTGCTATGTAAAGCACCATTATTGGCCTTATCTGATACTGGTTCAAAAATGGTTCAAACGGATCTAAGCACTATGGGACTTAAAATCTAAGGTCGTCAGCCTCTAGACTTAGAACTAATTAAAACTAACTAACCTAAGGACATCACACACATCCATCCCCGAGGCAGTATTCGAACCTGCGACCGTAGCAGCCGCGTAGTTCCGGAGCGACGCACCTAGAACCACTCGGCCACATCGGCCGGCTCTGATACTGGAAGGGCTACTGCTCCTTCCTACATGTGCAAAAGAACACACACTAAGCATTCATATATTCGGTACGCCTCAGTGGCCTACGAGTCAACAACCATCAGCCCAGATGGACGCTGCAGTTCGACATCTAGCGGGAATCTACAGCTAGCGAGCGCGGGGGATACGGACAGGGACTCTGGATAAGTGGTGGCGCCAGGGGGAAATGTGGCTCGCCCTAGGAGAGCGGCAAGACAGCCCGTGCATTAGCTTGTAACACTGTGTACGGCATTGTGCAGTAGTTAACGCAACTGCTTAGTAGCTTAGTAAGGAGATCCCGGATTCGAGGTCCAGTCCGGCATACATTTTCTCTCGTCACCGCTGATTCCGCATCAAATCCCGATGCAGATGATACCTTAAGTTCTTCCCTTTCCTTTCTGCCCCAGTACCTCCAATTTACATAATATCACAATGATTGCGTTACAACGGTTGCGGTTGGCGTCGACGTTCACCGTCAAGCGAAGCTGGGTACCAGCCCGGGTGTTTGCGCTGCAAGCAGGCCGCAGGTTGACCGGCGGGAGGCGTCCGACGTCCCCTTGGTGGGGTAGAAGGGGGGGGGGGGGCGTTGACACTAGCCGGGCAGGGCCGCTGGCTAATGTTTCTTGTATGAAGCGGTGCCGGCACCAACACGCAGCATCGACGGAAGCCGAGTCACTGCACTGAGCCACGCCGGCTCGCAAAGTACTACTGAATTCTAGCTGCGCGGACAATGAGCCAGTCAGTGGTTTTCCTTAAGTCTGCCATATTTTTATTACTATTGTCAGTTCGTCTGCGTTTCCCCGATCAGTAATATATCAGGCTATGAGAGCACAGAATGTACCTGAATACGAGACGCCTTTTCACCCTTCAATATGAAACACTTTTCCCGTCAACGGATTACATGCCAGGGATACTGGTCGAAGAAGTCGGCATTTTGGCTGTTGAGGAAATGTTCCACCTCCAAAAACACCTCGTTGTGGTGGTGGTGTTTGTGCTAAGTTCCTACAGGACGAAACTACTTAGGTCATCGGGCCCTCGGATTACACACTATTTAATCCAACTTAAACTAATTTACGTTAAGGACAACACACACACCCATACCCGAGGGAGGACTCAAACCTCGTAGTCATTCTGGCAATGCTTGCCACGCAATGATTTCATCATCCGATGAAAGAAGAAAAAGTAAGTATGTGCCACGTCAGGGAGAAAAGAAAAATGGTTCAAATGGCTTTGAGCACTATGCGACTTAACTTCTGAGGTCATCAGTCGCCTAGAATTTAGAACTAATTAAACCTAACTAACCTAAGGACATCACACACATCTATGCCCGAGGCAGGATTCGAACCTGCGAACTTAGAGGTCGCTCGGATCCAGACTGTAGCGCCTAGAACCGCACGGCCACTCCGGCCGGCATGTCAGGGAGAGTACAGGAGGTGAGGCAACATTAGACAGCACAAGGAGGCAGCATCTGTGGCTGACCTGTGCAAAATGGGCAGGTCGTCGAAGTACGTGATCATCCCCTGGACAACTTAGCCAGGCTGAAAACTGAAGAGTGTCCATGGCAGTCCCTACTTTCTCTAGCCAGCTGCATCGCAAGGAACACTTCCAGATTACTCTGTAAGGCTATACAAACTCCTACGCACTGCCCGCCTTCTTTCTAAAAAAAGTATCATTGCTGTTCAAATGGCTCTGAGCACTATGGGACTTAACATCTGAAGTCATCAGTCCCCTAGAACTTAGAACTACTTAAACCTAACTAACCTAAGGAGATCACATACATCCATGACCAAAGCAGGATTCGAACCAGCGACCGTAGCTGTCGCGCGGTTGCAAACTGAAGGGTCTAGGACTGCTCGGTCACAGCGGCCGGCCATAATTGCTGTTATTTTGCGCAAGCACGCCTGAGCACTATTTACTTTTCACTAAACGCGTTACCACGATACGAAACAGAAAACAATATACAGTAGAAGGTTGTTCACATTCGCAACTGCGAATTCATTTACTGTATAAAAAATTGTACCTAACACAACTAACGCAAGAAAGCACGGGAACAGAATCTGCGAAGATCATCTCGCGCTGCACTATTCCGTTATACTGAAAACTGCTTCTTAGCTCTAACTATCAATCTGTAGTAGCTGTAGCGTTCTTCCGTAAGAGGCCACTTCCATCACGACAAACGCTTTTAGTTCTGCAGTGTGCAATCTATTACGAGGGGGCATCGTCTTGCAGGTCTCCTGTAGCCTTGAGAGAGATTTATGAGCACCGGCAGTCGTTGGAGGGCTTGATGTTAAGAAGAATTCCCCTGACAGCTGGTATATTTGTCGTTTCGTTGATGCACAACTGGTTACACTGCCTAAAGCCACATCATCTGGTGAAGCCTACATGGTGAAGAGTAGCCTAATATACAACGTCTCAACTTCGTGTTTTATTAAAATTAATGAAGGCAATAACTAAAATATACGCACATTGTTAAAAAGTCCTAAATGTGCCTAATACTCCTAATCAAGATGTAATATACAGTGCTTATTGTCTATATTGCATTGCCGGCCGCGGTGGTCTCGCGGTTCTAGGCGCTCAGTCCGGAACCGCGCGACTGCTACGGTCGCAGGTTGTGCCTCGGGCATGGATGTGTGTGGTGTCCTTAGGTTAGTTCGGTTTAAATAGTTCTAAGTTCTAGGGGACTGATGACCATAGATGTTAAGTCCCATAGTGCTCAGAGCCATTTGAACTATTTTTTTATATTACATTGGCGATCGAAGGATGCGAAGTACGTGATGCATTAATTTCTTTAATATTGCTATAATTGGTTAATGTTATTATAGACATTTGTTCTAAGATCTACTTCTATCTAAGAGAAGAAAAAAATATTTTACATTGCCTTACATCCAGTGATTGCCCTAAAAATGTATAGGGCAAGCGGGTAGGTCATTTTGCAGAAGATTTCAAGAACACATTAACTTAAATAAGCCCCAGTCTGTGTTACCAATGCAGGCGAAGCTGGGCTCATCATTAAAAGCCTTTGAGGAAAAAAAAAAAAAAACAATCAAAATTATACTAAAGCAGAAAAAAGTCCGTACTGTGAATATAGTAGCGGAAGTAGAATTTTTTATACATGAAAAAGCAAATACACAGTTAACTTTGAAAACTCAACTAGAACTAAAACAACATAGTAGTGATTGTTTATACAGGTAAACGTTAGTACACAATAAAATTCATTGTTAAACTGGCTTGTAAATGGAGCGACCCAGCGTTCCTAGTCACGAGTGCATGAGGTCACACCGTCCGCAAGATTGTTTTCTTTCCGCCAATCTGTTAGTCCGCCACTTTTGCGGGCGGTTTTTATCTTCCCAGCACCCTGTTTCTCTGCCGTGACACTGATAACAGAGTGCCACCTTATACCATTCCGCACAGAAATGTGCACTGTGTTCCGACTAATCACGTTAGTAGTGACTATTTTATAGCCAATCCCACCTTTTAAAAAAGAATTTTTGGGCTTCGTCTCAGTATAAAATATTTGTTCTTGTTTAAGATGCAGGCAAATCTTAAGACAAGGGTCTGTAACTATATGATCCACTCACCATCAGTGTTAGCAAAGTTAATGGATTGTGGCATTTGGCACACTTCGTTCGTCAAAGTAATGTAGACAATAATGATTGAATAATGTATCTTGACTAGCAGCGATGGGTGCACAAAGGATCTTTTAATTTTATTTTAGATATTATCTTTATTAATTTTAATAACCCACAAAGTTGAGACATTGTATATTACTCTTTACTACGTGTCACTTGGTGAAGCGGCTTTTGGTCAGTTGTGTATGAGAAAAACAACAAATTTACCAGCTTTCAGCGAAATTCTTCTTAACATCATGAATTTTCACAGTATACTCGTTCGACGGTTTGACACTTATAAGCATAACCTGCTAGTGCCACACAATCACACCCCAGAAAGAAACCACACTTAGCATCCTCTTGTCTGACTATGTTTGGGTCGTCACCTTTTTCGGAGGTAGTTTTTCTCTGCTTGTATTGTTCCTACGGCTCATAGAAACAGTGCCGGCCGGAGTGGCCGTGCGGTTCTAGGCGCTATAGTCTGGAACCGAGCTACCGCTACAGTCGCAGGTTCGAATCCTGCCTCGTGCATGGATGTGTGTGATGTCCTTAGGTTAGTTAGGTTTAATTAGTTCTAAGTTTTAGGCGACTGATGACCTCAGAAGTTAAATCGCATAGTGCTCAGAGCCATTTGAACCATCATAGAAACAGTGATATACCAAGTACTCTTCCTTCTTGATTAGGTGGTTAAGGAAGTTATCTCTATTTCCATTACACGGTTGCAACAATTCCAAATGAGCTGGCTCGGCGGGTTTTTAAAATAGATGTGAACAGTTGCAGAATCTAGGGGGCGGCCAATTTTCTCATGTTCAAAATTTTGTGCCAGACGTCAGAAGTGATCCATGACTGATTTTAACTTTTTCCACCAGCTTATGGATCGTACTAAGCCAATATTCAGGAACAGGGACCTTCATTTCTCTTGAGATTTCTGGCTCTTCACAGGTTGGGTTGTTGCAACAGTGTTCCCCATTAAACGCAGGAAAGGAACTGTCGCCCAGTACTCCTTTATATCAGTGGGTTGTGCCACTTTCTTTGGAATTGTGCAGTTGCTTGCTACGGTACAGTAATGCGAGGATTTCAGTGTATGCCAGAACTATATAGGGTGATTCAGCTGCCCCTTTCGTTGTCGTTTTACGCAAACCGCAATGTTACATCTCATTTTCAGAAACCACGCGAGAGGTTTTTCATATTTTCACGAACGCTACGTGTAAAGTATTAGTCCTACAGAAAAAATGAACAGAATCTTTCTGCAGGAAATTTATTGCAGTTGAATTTTGTACGTGATACAACTTCGTTACAGGGTGTTGGTTTCCAGTTATTGAAGAAAAACGTGCAAGAGTGACCTGCAAACGCATCCCAACTCCCACAATGTTCCAACAGTTTAGAATTTTTAGTGTGTTATTCACGGCAATTCCTTCTACCAGTGTAAGAAATTTGTAATTGGACGAATTGTTTCCCACGGGTCTTTATACACCACTAGCTTAGTCGAGCACTTAAAAATTCCAAAACTAACGTTCGTATAAATTTTACCTAACAGCTTTGTGAATTATAACAGCATAAAATAAAAAATTACCTGGTGGTGTTCGTCAGGCCTTCTGACAACTCAGCTGCTGTGCTAGTGAGCGTTAAGTTTGGATCGAACTGTCAACGTAATTAGTCTTAGCATAAAGTTTAAAAAAAAGTCGTTTTTCTTTCTTTACCCTGAAGGCCACGTTTAAATTAATAATCGTAATAAAACAGACGACTATGCTGGTGGAGTTGAAAAAGAAATAAATCGGGAATCGTTCATAAAGTCAGAAATTTTTGTATAGTCGTAGGGGGGAATGCCGCAGACAACGTACTAGAAACCCTGATCGGTACAGGATGCTGTGGGCGTGGAAGTACGTTTGAAATACATGAAATAACTAAAAAGCTGTGGCATCCAGCGAAAACGTATCTCGGTGCATAGTTTTAACTATACTGAATGTACTATAAATATATCCTGTTCATTTTTTGTTTAGGGCTAATAGTTTGCGTGTATGAATCGAGAGAATATGAAAATCACGCGCGTGGTTATTGAAATCCATATTTAACATTATGGGTTGCATAAAATCGGTATGGGTTGGTGAATCACCCAAATAATTATGCCAGATGAGTGTCAGAAAGTTAGCTGGACAATCCCAAAGTTTAGACGTAAATCTTGGCATACAAGACAGCTCACTCCGATCTCTCCTATCTGAAAATGTTATGAACTATCTGAGTGCCTCAGTACAGAAGACCGCCCCATGGATTCTGTGGTCTGGTGAGGATGTGATGTTGGAGTCAGAAGAGAAACAAGAAATTCAAGAGACCTCGAGTCAGTGGCAATGGGAATTATACAGTGGCGTCATGTCCGAAATTCCGACTCCACTTAGCCGATAACGATGGTCTACTAAGCGAAACTAAACTATCAAGCGGTAGCAGGTTCCCATGGCTACGATCAGCAACATCATATGACGCATGTGTGATGGTATATGTTTACTCGGATAATCACATTTAGGAATAAATGGTGCACGAACATGACTAAGATGATTCTTACTGAAAAAGAAGCATACCAGCGAAACAAATGGTGCATCAAGGTTACGAAACCCGAACGGTTTGATGAGGAAAAAGATCACTCGGCCATAGAACTAGCTGGCCAGTTTTCTGAAAGCTTCAGCCATCTTTTGTAAGTTCAAAGGAATACTACTTGTCCACTGTACCGATGTATTTTTTCCATCATTTCGATCATAGTTTGCCCATATATACCAACATCTTGCAAATGTAGACAACGTATACAGTAAGGGAACGCGTGAAACAATGTCTACCGTGGGCCTCTAATCCACGGCCTGTGTTCCTCGATGAGAATCTTCCCCGAGACCGCGAGAAGTAGAAACGTATGCTAAGACTTTTGCAAATAATAACAAGAATAACTCCGCGAACAATACTCGTAGGACATACTTTCCAGAACGAAGACCGTACATCGCTAAAATTAAGGTGTTCTCCATTTGAAATGAAGAGGTCTGCCAAAAGGGATATTATTTTTACAAGAGTCAGAAAATATCTTACAAATTCTTTATTATCTTCGAAATTATGTAGTGTAGTTGATATTATTAGTGTCAAAACTGTACAAATAATAGAGGATTCTAAATTCTGTGTTTCGAGCCAAGTACCCAATGAGTGAACATTGCATGTGATACTCCATCTTGAACGAACAAGGCGCGAGAACTACATGTCTGTGGATTGTACACGTATATGTTTCACGATAAGTAATTGTTTGCCACTTCGACGTTGGTGACGTACTCTTCCAAAACAATACACACTACACCCCGTAAGACATGTTTAGGAGAACAGCATGTCCAGATACATTGCGCAGAATATTACAGACCAACATATTCTAAGTTTAAAAAGTTATTATGTTTCTGGAGGAGAATACGATGCTCACACAGAGTCAACACAGATGCAGAAAGAAAACGCAGTTTGCTCCACTCATAGACGTCTTGCAAACAATGTAAGCAGGAGCACAGACACATTCCGTTTCCTTAGATTTTCGAAAGCTTTCCACACTGTACCACATCGCCGACTACTGACCAACAAACGATCATACGGGGCGTCGTCGAAAAGAAGTAACTGGATCAAGGAATATTTGACAAACGGAGACCGAGCGAGGTGATGCAGTCGTTATGACAATGAACTCGCTTTTGGGAGGACGATTGTTCAGACCCCTGTCCGGTCATTCAGATTTAGGTTTTTCACGATTTCATTAAATCGTCCAAGGAAAATGCCGTGATGGTTCCTTGAAAGTGCACGGACGATTTCCTTCCCCATCCTTGAATCTATCCGACCTTCCGCTCCGTCTCTAATGACCTCGATGTCGACGGGACATTAAACTCTAATGTCCCTTTTGACTAACGGGATCCAAGACGTTATATTTGAAGATAAATGTTCCACAGAAACCACAGTATCCTCGAGAGCACCCCGAGAAAGTGTAACGTACAAGGTTTATCAGACACCATCCACAGTAGTATAAGTTTAAGATTTTTCTGTACGGAAAATTATGGTCGTTGGACTGCAGAAATTCCAGTTCAAAATTTTTAATTTCCTTCAGTGGGAGTGAATGTAGAGTAATGCCTACAACAAAGAAAAACAGTCTTAGTACGAAGAAAGATAAGCATGACACTTACGCTATGCGGGCTGCATATAATCAGGTAGAACTCCTCAGCAGGACTCCACAATTGGCGGGAGACACGATTTTCTAGACATCCTTATGTGCTCACTGAGCGCTCAGAACTGAAAAGTGTGGCGTGACGGAACAGACGGGCATACAAGAGACGCTGCGCAACACATCTGTCCAAAGCTTCACCAGATTTTCACTGTTGTTTTAATTTCGCGACTAATCGGTGGTCGAAAACCAAAATAGCCCTTGTACCCAGCGATCATACTAAGAAGCGATATGAAATACGACGATTACACAAAATCAGTTTTATCATAGGCGAATAGAAGACTTAGATTTGCTGGGAAGATTTCGTGAAAATGCGGTGCATGTGTAAAGTAAATCGCAAACAAATTGCCAAGCGACAGATTGTAGTGTATTGCTCCAGTGTTTGGAGTTCTTATCAAGTAGATATCGAACGAATTTAGAGCCGTGCTGCTATGATCATAGCAGATCGATACTGTCCACACGAGAATTTAATATATTATCTCAGGGAATGTAAATGAGAATCCTTAGAAAGAAGACGAGATAGCTCTTGCGGAGCCGTGTTGGGTATATTCATAGAAGACAGTGCAACTATTATGCTATCACCAGCATATATCTCATGCAGAAATGAAGAGAATAAGTATTCAAGTGGAATAGGACACAAAATCGATAATAATGGCACTATGTACCCACCACAGTGGACAGTGCTGTTTCTTCAGGAGAATACCGGGCGTCTCTCCTAAGTGCAATCAAGCGGATTCTGTCTGATGATTCGGCAGATAGTTGCAATTTCGTTTCTGCGTCCTGCAGCTGGAGTCTTTCCAAGCAATTCCTGCTTGTCACGCTTTTCATGCGACGCCCAGTATCAACAGAAAGTGTCGGTTTGTTTCCCATTACAAACAAAGTTATTTTTAAATTTGATTTTTATGTGCCCATTCGATAGAGAGCTTCGGCATTTGTCTATTCCCATATTCGCTTTATCGATATTTGTTAACAGGGACCGTAAAACACGAAGAATAAATAGCAGTCCAGCAGCAACTTAGTAGCACTGCGCGCTTGGCGACAGCAGTCAGCGCGGTCGAGGGTTAGTCTACGAGTTTTACTGTCCTTGTTAATACGTACCGATAAAACAAATATCCCTCTAACATGGGACCGCTCTATTGAATAGGCACTAAAATTCCGCTTTGAATGTCATTTTGATTGTAATGGGAATCAAGTCGACACTTCCAGATTAGACTAGGCGTCGCGTGAAAGACGTGATAAGCACTGTTTGTTTGTGCTGTCACCAGCTACGCAATGGAAAAATGAAATTGCAAATATCTGGTGAAACACGAGAGAAAATGTACCTGACGACTCTTGTGACAGATACCCTTTATATGTGGGTGTGCATTTTGAAGCTCTTCAGTGTCTAGTTAAATAGTTAACACTTTACCTTTCCTAAGTAAGCAGTAGGTCGAAGAAGAAAAATAACAGTTCTTGATTTCTCGGTGTAACAGCATGAGGTTCGCGGAGTGTGAGTCAGAAAAAGGACTATGATGATACTGCCTTCGATCTGATTGAATATATAATGAAATCGTTGATCAGAATACGAACCGAAAGTCCGCGGGAGTGCGTTCCTGCGGCGGAGTGTTCATCACCGAACCCATGAAAGGCAGGTACTAAGGAACAGTACTTGAGCCTCTTCCTGCAGATGATAACTCGGCCGACTGTTGACACATTTTGCTTGAATGCATAAGGACCTAGCTACTTGTCCGAGAACTTTTTGCTGACCAAATGAAGAATTAGTGGAACTCTATGGCTGATTACAGCTGAGTTTTGGACCGGAACTCTAACAGAAAACTTTGCCTTTCACGTGCGTTTACGTACTTACTGAGTTTTCAAGGTGCAACTGACGGTCACGCCTAATAGCTTCAGTTCTGCTGGACTGAAAAAATTATTTACTGACCAAAATTTATCAATTTAGATTTAGTGTATTATCAGATTGGCGTAACTTGTTGACTGCAAACCTTTATTGTCTAAATCAGCCTGTAATAGTATCGCTTGCACGAAACCATATACGTAAACTTTTTTTTTTTTAAGATTTTAGTCTCTTATCTGGTGCACACATATGGAATATTACAGAAACGCGTTTCAAGCGATCAGCCTATTACGAAAATTCTGATTAGTGTTTCGATCATGTTGCTACACGTCTATCGTTAGACCCAAGTAAAACTACCGTGTCTGCAACCGAAACGATTGGTGAAGTACAAATTATATTCTCATAGCCATCAGAACACGCAGAACGTAGCAGGAAAATTATTATTAATTGTAGTATGATACAAAAATCTCTCTGTGTGTCAAACACATAACTGTCTTCATTCTTGAAATAAAAGCACGGCATTATTTTGAATTCTATTCATCTAATTACTTTTGAGAATGCAGTCATGTATTCGCAGTTGCGAATATGGACAGCCATCAGCTGCATAATGGAATGACGACAATGAAAATTTGTGGAGGAGAAACACGGATTTCCCACTTATCGCAGCCTTACTATTAGGCTGTTCAAGCACAAGTTATGGCCAGACCCAAACGTTCATGTATCGTTAACCACGCTTCTACAGCCTGCACTCGTACGTCCGTTAAGCATATTCCCGTACAGAGAGGTCCTTTTAGTTGAAAGTCGATTGTCCCGTTTCGGAGCATAAATACGATATTACTGTACCTCTATTGATCAGAAATACGATGCAAAGGTCTTTCGGACATGCATGCATCGTATTTCTGAACGATAGACGCACTGCAATAAACACATGTCGATTCGGTTTGAATAGCAGTGTTTTGTTATGTATGGTCTTATTGGGTGAGGAGTGGAAGAAAGGAAGGAAGAATAGAGTTTATCGTTTCGTTACATAAGAGATCACCAGAGATTAAGAGATTTAAGAAATCACGGAAAATCTGAATCAGACTGTGGCGAAGTAAGTTTAAACTAAGTTCCTTCTGAACTCAGGTCCAGTACGCTAAACACTCTGGCCGTCATTCGATATTTAAAAACTGCAGTTGCCTGTTAGTACCCTGCAAATTTATGAAAGGTAGAAGTCAAAGGGTGCGTTTTACCATATCATAAGTTAAGGTTTACTCCGGTTCCGTGGGAATATGACTTTTTACGTGATAGTATGTCCTGTATGCCTCAGTGCGAGATAATCTTAACTTTAGTTTGTACACACGGCCCCTCTGCTAACAATGCGTATGGGACTTAATAACATTAATGGACTACGCCGTGTAAAATACACGTCGCGGATTTTTTTTTTTTACAGTGTGTTTTCATTAGATGTCAAAGGCCATATTGGGGAGCCTACCAGCTGAAATTGTATGTCATTTCTGTGCTACCATTTCTTACATTAGCTGCTTGTGTAAGTACCACATTCGTTTAGTCTGATATGTATTCAAGCCTTCTGAAATTTATTCCAATAAAGGTCCAGCTAGTTCAGTATGACAGAAACCTTTAGTTAACAAATGGCAGTATCGGAGTATCCTGTCGTTTCTTTTACTTAAAACCAGGGAAATACGATCGCTGTGTTTCACATCAGCACGGAACACGCAGCGCGCACTGTCCGGTGTTTTTTTGACGTCATTGTTTCATTTATTTATTTATTTGTTTAAAGTATTTTAAAACTTCCTTTAGACCTGATCTGTCTATTTATATACGAGATCGTATTTCCAACATTTTTCTAATTTGTTTTTGCGTTAACTGATTACAAAACTGTCTCAGCATAGTAATAATAATAACGAAACTAAAGATTTTCTAGACGTGTTCATCTGTTGTTTCTTTTGATAAATCATACACCGTCAGCAACTCCCTTTTCTGTTTCGGTAGTGCTCATTTTGTATATGCAATATTTTTAACTTTGTCGACAATTTTTGCACTGTCCGTTTTGTTTTCGGCTTCTAAAATTAGTATTTTTTATGTCGAGCTTATGGCTTTTATTTTATCATCCATTACAGGATCCACTGACATGCTAATTGTGTCTCTCACAACCGTGGCATACACACTGGTTGTTCCCGCGATGAAGGCATTGTTCGTATTTTATGCATGTTGTACTGCGTTTGTAATATTATCTGCAGCTGAGGTAGTCATTGTTGCATATGTGACATCTAGTCTTGCCATTTGCACTTTAAGTTTTTCATTTTCTTGCTTCAGCCTATCATTTTCCTTTTCAAGCAATCTGATTTTTGTGTCTAAGCCTGGCATTGACTTTCTTTCCAATTCTGCGAGGCCGGCCGCTGTGGCGGAGCTTTGCTAGGCGCTTCAGTCCGGAACCGCGCTGCTGCTACGGTCGCAGGTTCGAATCCTGCCTCGGGCATGTGTGTGATGTCCTTAGGTTAGTTAGGTTTAAGTAGTTCTAAGTTCTAGGGGACTGATGACCTCCGATGTTAAGGGGGGTAGGACGTGCCTACTTCGCGAAGAAGGGGCACCGCAGGACATTTTAATTTGCACTACTTATACTTTTACAAATAAATTCATAAAACTTTGTCAGCATGACCAGAAAGGATTCAGGATTCACACTCATAGCAGTGGAAGTTCAACAACACGAAAAAATAATATTTTTTAAATGTGAAATTTCATGATTTTTTTCACTTACTGTTGGCTGCATTTGTTGCTATACGTGCACTTTTCTTTATAAGTTAAGAGAGATTCTTCGATGAATTTTGCACAGTTTACAAACCATCCTTACAGGTGTGTGAAACTCTAGAATTTATTTAATCTATGGAAAAATGAATGGGCTGTTACGTTTTAAACTTCGTGTTTAGAGAAAACTCGAATTTTATTGTTAATTATCCCAATTTTTACCACTGTTTTTAACAGATTTTGGGAAATTCTAGAGTTTCATACACCTGTAAGTATGGTTTGTATTCTGTGCAAAATTCATCAAAGAATCTCTCTTATTTATGAAGGAAAGTGTACCTACAGCAACAAATGAAGCCAATACCAATCGAAAAAATGATGAAATTTCACGTGTAAAAAAAATTTGTATTGTTATGTTTTTGAACTTCCTCTGCTATGAGTGTGAATCCTGAATCCTTCCTGGTCATGCTAAGAACGTTTTATGAATTTATTTGTAAAAGTATAGACAGTGTAAAGTAAATTGTCGTGTGGTGGCTCTCCTGCTCCAAGTCGGCCCGTTTCATGTCCTACCCCCCCCCCCCCCCCCTTAAGTCCAATAGCGTTTAGAGCTATTGAAAACATTTTTTTCTGCGCGTTTCGCAGAAGATCTAACAAATTTGTCCTTCCAGTCGTCCTGTTGGTGCTTTCACACGTTTGGTTTGCCTTTAATCTTTTTTATGGTTTCTTTCGGTATTTTTCTGTTTGTGCCTTTGAAGTATGCTATATGAAAACCTGAACTGTGTTTCTCATTGAGAGACTGCCAGGTCTTCTAATGGGTAGCGATTCATTTCCTTACGGGAGTGCTGCACTTGTTTGATCTTCGGTATTCGGTGGCGGTGAGCTTGCAAGGCTTGTCTATCTGTCTCTGAGGCCGCTGACGACGCGGAGGTGACGCACGGTGTGCGCCCAGCAGTGGCGACGGTGCCGGAGCGGCGACCACCGAGTTCGCGAACTGCCGGGGAATACGGCAACACGAACGAGCACCAAGATTACCGTAAGGCTGAACCAGAAACCTTCACATTCAGTGCATGCATGCATATCGGAAGGAACATTGCATCATACTTCTTAACAACACAGGCACTGATATTCCGAATTTATTCGCTAATACCAGGACCTAGACCTTCAATAAATGTGTCCTTCCTGGAGGGGAATATACGTAACGAACAAGAGCAGGCTGTGACACATGGGCGATAACATAGGGAAGTTTGGGTTTGGGAGTGATTAGTGCACCGATAGCCCAAGTGGTTAAGGCGAGCTCTCGCGTGAAGCGGGAAACCGTGGTTCGAGTCCCGGTCCGGCACGAATTCTTCATTCCAATTGCAATAAACTGGCGACGGTTGTCCATATTAACAACTGCAAAGACATTACTTGTACATTGTAGTCAGGCTGACGTCTCCTCAGCATCGCGACTGCTAGCGTTAGCAGGACGACGACCACAATCACGATCGGATACACAGCCAACTGAGCAGCCACGTACTTCAGCCACACATTTCTTTGGCGATTTTGTCGTAGTTTTGGAGCAGAGTACCATCGTCATTACCATGACTGTCACTGCACTATCGGCATACGCGTTGCAGTATATTTTAGGTTTCCGCAACGCACGTTTTCGAGCGTTTTGCTGGCACTGACTTCTCTTACGTGAAATCACAGCATGCTTCTTTCTTTTTCTTCTTTAGTAGTGCACAACTATAGATTATTTCACATGATGAGCAAGAAGCTTTACGTTGGGCAACTGGTATTAATAGTTGCCAATGAAAAGTGCAAGCACACATCAATTAGCAGCCACGAATCTTACTGCAGCAGCCACATTTTTACACCACTGCTACTCAGTGCTCTACTTACGAAGTAAGAAAATAAGTGTATGTGTCCAATATGTTTCCAAAAATGTTCTCGCAATAACTGCCTGATCAGGACTGAATTAACGCTGAATGTTAACATTGCAGCAACGTTGACGATGACTTCCATCATCTCTTTGTAGTTTGGCAATAGTCCAAGCATATAAAAAGAAAAAAATTATAGAAAAAATAAAAAAAACGAGAAATGTTTTGTGAAATGATTTGTCTAAAAGTAAGAGGTAAAACAAACTAGTGCGACTTTGAATGATACTCGAAATCACGTACAGCAAATGAGGCACCCACTGAGAATTTAATGTTCAATATTCAACTTAGAATTTGGAAGAGTACTAGGGTTTGTTTGTCTGTTGGGAAACTATTGCTGTACGTGATTTAAAGCCTCATTAAAGTTGAGTCGAATTTTTCTTTAACCCATTATATTTCTTACTTTTAGATGAATCATTTAGCAAATCAAAAAATGGTTCAAATGGCTCTGAGCACTATGGGACTTAACTTCTGAGATCATCAGTCCCCTAGAACTTAGAACTTCTTAAACCTAACTATCCTAAGGACAACACACACATCCATGCCAGAGGCAGGATTCGAACCTGCGACCGTAGCGGTCGAGCGGTTCCAGACTGTAGTGCCTAGAACCGTTCGGTCACCCCAGCCGGCTTAGCATATCACTTGACCGTTTTTCTTTAATTTTTCTTTTCAAGTTTTGATACTTTCAAGCAACTAACTAATTACTTTGCAAAACTACACCTCACCCTGGTCCTTTTTGTACCTCCTTTGTCCATTTCTCACTCTTCGTTTGGGTATGAAAATTCGAACAAATCCACTGCCTAATTTTCCCTCAAATCACTAAAAAATTATTGTTAAGCAATTAATTTTTTTTATGAAGTTAGATCTCACAATGATCAATTTGATACTTCATTTCTTAATTTACCTCTTTTTATTTGGCTGCGAAAGTGTGGACAAAGATCCATTTTGTGATTGTCTCTCAGGTTACTAATTACGTTTATCTTAATTACCCTGATTAATTTCCAGGAATTAAATCGTTTTTTGCGAAACCGGACCTTACAGTGGTGACTGAGACTCTGTTTGTCCACTATGAAAATTCGCAAAAAAAATCCGTTGGCTAATTGCTAGGGAGTCTTGTTTTCGCTCTACCCAAACATTTGGAAAAGAGAGAGAAAGAAAGCATTTCTGTAGGCCAATAGGCGAATGCTGAATGTAACAAAATTCGGCTGACGCAATGCGACACATCAGTACGCAAAAACAAGAAGCGTGAACATTACTGCGGAATATGTATCGCAGAATGAACATGGAAGAAGGGAGATGTCGAAATTTTCCTGCCTGTTGTCAGCGGTGTGGGTGGTGAGAGTATGCAAGCCCGCAATACAGCGCAGTCCGCTACTGTTCAGGGTAGGTGACAGGATAGTGCACTCAACTGCTACCCATTCACCGACCCATGTGGTACTACGAGCCAACAAAAGACGATGTTCACGAACTCAGAACTGCTGCTGCAAGCAGGAAGACAGCAGACTCACGTCCCGTCGTAAAAAGGGAAAGGATTGCTATAACGCACGGCCCCATCGACGATGTGGTGTTTAGAGACTGAGAGCAAAGCTGGATTCGAACAGCAAAGAGACACAGAAGTGTCTTTCCTTTGCTCGAAGAACCGTAGCGGCATTCACCTGACGTGACTTGGGGAATCTGCGGAAAACCTCAATCAGAATGGATGGACAAGGTATTTCAACTTCTCTCCCTTCAAATAATGGATACAGTGCCTTAACCACTGCACTACTTGGCTCGGTCTTGCTGCAGTGGGCCAATGGAGGAAGTTTTACATCACAGAAGACAATTTTAAAATTATGTCTCCACCTTTTTATAAAAATAAAGCAGCAGAATATTGTAGTACGTGAGGCTTTAACTAATGTTACACAAGCCAATGATGTTTGTGTCCTCAGATATAAAAATTTCGTAACTATAAACGTGCCGTAATCTTTTACAACCATCACTGTGTTTCACACAAATTATTTCAGTGCCGAAAGACTATTTCTGGCACCATATACCGCACGTGTAACTCGAGTGTCGAATAGTATAAAAAACGTTTCACTGTTATAGACATTGGTCTCCCATGCCAATGAGTGATGCTCAGCAAAGGATATGCTACGCAATGGTCCCACACTCAGAGCAAGACTTTGATACGAAAAATGCGAGAATACTTCTTGTTCGAACTCTTACACTCCTAGGACTAATGAATTATTTTTTCCCTTGCAACATAGGCTTAAATCAACATTTAGCAGTAAAGGAATTAATTTTCGCGGTTCGGGAACAAGGAACCACTCGATCTGGACGAAGTAAACGCATGTGTATATGTATTATAGTTTGAGGTTCAGTGAGAAACGCTCTTCAGATAACAAAGAACTGAGAGCCTATAATACAATTTACTGTGTTGGGTATTAAGACATTGGTGGAGACCAAAATGAGAAGCTTACAAAAGTGGTTATGGTCAGCAGATATAGTAGCATTAATTTTTAAAAAAATATCGGTGTGAAGACAACGTTTCATGTCCCTAGAGCCTAAGTATAACACGTAGTAGTGAAGGTATGTGTGCATGATGTATCTTTAGCGCGGAAGCGGTAAATGGGGAAATGGAGATTATACGAAAACTGTTGTTTTTGGGTACGAAAAAGGTACGAAATCTAGAAATGAAGACATAGGTTTCCACGACGATTGTCAATTTCCTATTAAAATCCATCTAGGTATACTGCCGCACTATTTTATGAAGTACTTAAAATAGTTAAAATACCCAACTAACCGAAGTTTCGGATGTGATTGCATTATTTAGAGTGCAACAACCCGTTCTCCGAGATGGATAATGTAACAGAGGGCCTCGAAGGTATCGTAAGTGATTTCTGGCAGCATTTCCCTTCCTTCACTACAGGAGGACTGTCTACTGCCTGCTCTTTACACAAAAGTGAGTAGAAAGTTTTTCTTCTACTGAAAGGTAGCTATTCTGAATAAGGGTCCTGGGAAAGGAGGTAAGGAATTCCTGGAAGGTTATCAGGGAGTGGTTATATGGGAAGGGGGAAGGGGTGGATCATGGTTGGATAGTGTCATGAACTGGGCGAGGTAGGGTTCAAAATTGGAATTACGTTTGTTTTGGTTGGAGGGATTGGCGGCAAAGAAGTGCTTCCATTGCAGGAATCAGGAGAAGGAGAACAGAACAGTTTTCATAAATCGTGCATACCCGAGTCAAAAATGTACAAGTATTCGGTACTTTCTTATTACTGTCGTTCTGGGAACCAAAAACCAAAATAAGGTTCGGACACAGAGAAAATCGATATTGCTCTCAGTACTTAGAAATGGAGCGACAAACAAAAACGTACTATCGTAGCGTCTACCTGTTACTTGGTATGGACAGGTCCCATCCTCAACGATAATAACTCAGAAGGTGTGCATTGTGCTGTGCGTTTCACCCGTGCATAGAAGATACTCACATGGATAGCCGAGCGCATTAATATGTTAATTCCTTGATTCAGGAGGACAACCTGAGACGGATCGAGTCCGCCAGACGGATTAAAACAAAGGCCGGTGAGTCGTCCGGCCTGGACGTGGTTTTTAGGCGGTTTTCCGTTAGGCAAATACCGAGGTGGTACCAGCTTATCGCCTTAGGTATAAGGAACGCAAACATTTCGAAAACGTTCTGAAATTTTGATATAGGATTGACTCTAGACACAGATAGGTGGAGCACACACCACAGGTTCCGTCCCGCGGTGAGTGGGGGCGGGGCAGGATGGTGGTGGTGTCAGGAAGGTTCCGAGCTTCAATCCATATACTAATTCCGACCCCTAGGGTAACGGGGAAAGGCGGAGAAGAAGAAGATTCTATGAATACAGGGCACGTCTCGAAAGACGTAATACCGCTTTTATTTTGTGAACCGTTCAAGACTTCAAAACGCGGTTTTTCGGAAAATGACAACAGGCAGGCAACACATAATTTTGTTGTATGCTAATCAATTTATCTCTTATATCTTTTAAAAGAAACGATACACTTTTGACAATGACATCCGAAAGTGTAGTGATATAGTGCTTGCTAATGCTGGAGTCGAAACTTGACACAAAAAATATCATAGAAATGTGTTAAAACTGACGGTAAACACTCAGGAATCGACTACTGTGTAGTAAACACTGTTGCGTGGGGTTCTTATGGCAGACAGTGTCGTTTTACGCAGCACGAAGATGGGCCTACGGTCCTGAGAGAAAACGTATTTCCACTTGGACTTAATTTATACGTCATAAATACAGGATCAGCTACGACTGCTGTAAACTGAACTGTATACCAACTTCTGACGTACGAGAACGGCATTAGCATAATTCTTTCAAACGTCATATCTAATGTTCTCAAGTGAATAACTTTGATGGGAACAAGTAAAGGTCAACAGGCTTAATACAACGAAGGAGCACAGCATGAGAATCACACGAGACGGTATATACACAGAATTCCAGCCGCCTTGACTTGCAGCTTGAGAACAACTTTCAAATCCGTTTTTGTAAAAAGACTTCGACACTCACACCAACACGTTTTATATCTGTGTACTCGTCTTTTTAATAACTTTCAAATGACGTTAGAAGTATATGGTTCCATTAAAACTTGCTTCATTATCTCGGTCGAAATAAGGTTAAGAGGACGAATCACAGAACAAAACTACGCGGTCCTGTTCACAGAATAAAAAGGGTGTTCTGTCTAACGCGAGCCACCGGCAGGATCATAGGCTTTGGCACCAGCTTAGATTTCTTCGTGTCTCGAACTATACAGATGCTGAAGAGCTTCATAGGGCAACATTACAACTTCCAAAAAATGTAGAACGAACAACGGCGATTTGGGACGCCAGGTATAGATAGTTTTGTGTACGGTACTGTTAGATGGAGCTGAATATAAGAGCGCCAACACAAGAAATAGTGTATTTTGTAACAGACAAAACACAGAAGGTCAACGAAACTTTAGAACGTAGGATGACGGAGAACCGTCTTCTAGTTGGTCGATGTGCATAGTTCACAGAGGCACGTAACATGAATATGAAACATATTATGAATGATTCTGGAGGAACTGTGGCAAACATCGAACGCAAACTGTAGGAGTTTGTGCGAAGTCCCTCACAGGAACTGAAAACCTGCGATCACTGATGGTGCTGTATCGAGAAACACACAAGAAGCTAAGGAGATTTTTCCACGTTTGAAGGAGACCTAACCTCTCCTTAAGAAGGCAGCATTACCCGATGCATGGATATTTTCATGTCTGTGAAACTGCCAACATACTAAACGTCTACGTCTGAGGCTGGCAGGAGCGAATAACAATACGGTTAAAAGCCTTGAAAAAGTCGTGGTGTTAATCCCAACATTCGACGAAGGTCAAATGCACGAGAAGTTTGGCAGTGACAACAAGAGATACACGTACTGGTGTGGACTGAACAAGGAAATTGGGTTTATAGTAGCGCAGCGAATCAAGGTCAGTGATTGCAGTACATACGTTATGAGCCATGTTACTGCAGTGTGCAGCTGTGCATTATATTTGGTAATATTCTGTACGACATATACAGGGTTTCCACTGCTACTTAAACTTACTTCAGGCTGTTGTTCCTGAAAAAAGTCATCGTTCCATGGGGTTTTAAGAGGCAGTTCTACTAGACAGCAAAATCACCAAATGCAAGCGAGATTCTTCCACTTAGGCTATGGTTTATATAAACTTTTTCTTCGTTTCAAAACTACTTCAGAATTTTAAGGGATTGTCCAGCGTTTAGCTGCATAAAAAACCTCTACATTAGCGCTACAAAACGAGAATACAATAGTGTGAATGTAAACTGACTGAAATATAGTTATCCAGAAACGGGTGCCATACTTATAAAAAGACATCATATCCACATTATGTGTTTCCTCTCATTTTGGTTTACACATTTAACTGTACTTGGTCATTTTACATTCAGTTCGTGCACGTTAGGCGGGAAATATGGAAAAATATAATGTTGATCGAAGGCGATCTAAGAATTTCCGAGATGAATACACAAGGTGATTGAGTCTTTGCATCAAACGTCGGGAGATGATAAATCGCGCCATGGGGAACTACCTTCGTTAGAGAGAAAATATTCGCTGACGCTTCTCGGCGACGATGCGCCGCTTTCAGTATTCGCGGGCCCTGTGACGACGAGATTTCACCAAAATAGTGGGTTGGCTCTGAGCACTATGCGACTTAACTTCTGAGGTCATTAGTCGCTCAGAACTTAGAACTAATTAAACCTAACTAACCTAAGGACATCACACACATCCATGCCCGAGGCAGGATTCGAACCTGCGACCGTAGCGGTCCAAAATAGCGGGGTCTAATAGCCAGGTGTGCTGTAAACTACCTATATCAGTAAAATGACAGAGTTATTTTCAACAAGAGAACTTTAAGCATGCGTGTCACTAAGCAGAAGAAGGTACTTTATAAGTGAACCAGGAAATACAGCATACACGTGTCGTAGAATGCAAACGCTGTGCCGCTCTCAGAGGCGTAACCAATTCAAAGGCACGTCGGGTGTCGCTGGGAAGTGTGAGCTAATGACACTTGTTCCACATGACGTGATCTATCTGCCCTAGATGTTTGATGCGACACTTTGATGCGGAGACTGCTAATAAAAATAAATAAAAATGAATTTTTTTAAAATATGGGGCACCAAAAAGGGAAATTTGAAAATTAAAAATTTCACTTAGTGGTACACAGACAATATAAATAACCGCACCGCTTCCAGGATTCCGCGCGCCCTCCTCAGCTCGAATCCGCCCCGCAGGGTAACGGCGAGGCCTGGTGTGCCGGCCATCCTAGATGTGATTTTAGGTGGTTTCGCCCGTCCGACTAGATGAATACTGGGTTGGTATCAGTAAAATTGTCGGGATTCCTTCTGTTATGTAGTTCTGATTGTTTGTTGATAATATATTTGATAGATTTTTAAAATCGGGGGGTGCGTTTATTGTGTCTTTGCGTCGCGAATATGCTTGGATCATTTTCGTTAGAATTAATCCATTCTTAGGGCGGTGGTGTCTAAAATGAAGAAGAAGCAAAAATAATCTTCAAATACTGCGTGGTAAGAAAGTTAACAACAAAATTTGTGTGGCTCTAGCATCCTTGAAGCATGAGAGAATTAGTATTTGAAATTAACTCTACTCGTATATCCTTCACAAACAAATCTTAATTGTGAGACAACCTGCTGAACGCAGGGTCGTCTGCCTGCCATATAGACCACACATACATTTATTAACATCTTAAGTAGTTTATGGCGTACGTTACAGTGAGGCATTTTGCGCGATCCCTTCATACTGTTTAGCATAAAACAGAAATATAAACGTCATACAAGTGAGCCCTACAACAATTCCTGTCACTAGAACGGTGATGTAATCTTTTGCAGACAGCTTCCCCACGTTCAACGTTTCCTTTGCCTGTATTTTATACTAAGAGCCAAATGGAAAACAAACACTACCGACTCTCGTAAAACTACTCTGTTTAAAATAGAGAACAAGGAAACATTGTATCACCATTCCTAAAGGGCATTTTTTGTATACTGATGTATTACCGTGCGAGCGAAGTTTTCATCCAGAGAATGCTACATATTTTTTCATATTACGCACTTAAAAGACTCGTACTGTTTTCACGCATGTGTCCTTTGTTCTTCACTGTGTATAAATTACGTCTCCCTTTTGAGCGTCGCTTCTGTTCATAAGTGAAAGCACGGTACTCTTTTCTGTTGTTAACGATACTACACGTTTATCAGACTTCAAGCAGCTGTTGTTTCGTCTAGAATTTCCTCTGAAAACACTGCAAGTCCATTCGACTAATGCTGTCAGTGTGGTTGTATAAGGGGCACAGGACGTCGGTTCCTTATCCACATTTGTGATACTGTTCTTCTACTTATTCATATCTTCCTCCGCCGTACAGACTGGGCCAAAACTCTTCATGTATGGATCTGGAACCGCGTGACCGCTACGGTCGCAGGTTCGAATCCTGCCTCGGGCATGGATGTGTGTGATGTCCTTAGGTTAGTTAGGTTTAAGTCGTTCTACGTTCTAGGGGACTGATGACCACAGATGTTAAGTCCCATAGTGCTCAGAGCCCTTTGAACCATTTTTTCATGTATGGAGCAAATCATAACACTGACAATTCCGATGAAAAAATGTAATAAAAACAAAATATGTGCGACGGTATACAGGGTGTCTCACAGCTCGCGTTGCACACTTTTAGAGGTTGTAGAGGGGACTTTGTAGATCAAGATTTACGCAGGAACACATTTTCAGGAACGTCACCCAACAACGGTATGTAACGTAAAAGTTATACGCGCCGGCACATGTAAATGTCTGTATATACGAAGTGAATCCGTCATGATGTTACACACTTTCCGGGATGATGAGGAGGGATAAATGTATCGATCTGAGGTAAAGGTCCCCGTACCGGAAACGAACGAGTCGAAAGTTATAGGCGATAACCGTTCTGATATCTCTGACGGTCGAATACATGTACCGGTACTGTCGTTGCTAAGATCGTAGCGTATGCAACTTCCAGAGGTGAGTAGTATGGACCACGAAAAGAAAAAGGACACAGTAAACATGGGCTCTGTAATGCATACCAGAGGACCATGAACGCTTTTTCATCTTCGTTAGTGTGAAATACGTCTCCTCTACTGAACCAGAGCTAATAGCTTTAGAGCCCATGTTTGCTGGACATTTTTTCTTGTTTTGGTCCATATTACCGCATGTGAAAATTGCATACCACACATCTTAGCAACAACAGTACAGGTGTATGTATTCCACTGCCACAGGTCTATCAGAATGATTTTTGCGTGTAATTTTCAACTCTTTAGTTTCCGAACCAGTGACCCGTACCTCAAATTGATAAATTTATCCGTTTCTATCGTCCTTGAAATTCGGAAACATCGTCAAGGAATCATACTCTATATACATACATTTACAGGCGCCGGCGCCTAGAACTTTGACTCTATGTAGCGTTGTTGCATGACGTTTCCAGACGCGGGTTCCTGTGTAAAACAGCTATTAACTCCCCTCCACAACCTCTAAAAGTGTGTAACATGAATTGTGAAACACTGTGTATAGAAGTAAGTAAGACAACACAGCGACAGGTTATAAACTGCTTGAAGGAAAATACGCGTACAAGAGGAAGAGTCGGTTTCGTGGAAACTTTACAACCTCGGTATGGAATCTGAGATTTAGCACTAGTCTTTTCCATACTACAGAATGTACAGTGAAGATAGGAACTGTGGAGTAACACCCACTTTCTATGCAATGGCGAAGAAAATGTTATTCAATTGAAATGGATTTTCTGTCTAGTGGAGAATGAGTGACTGCTGCAATTCCTTTAGAATGAGACCAAATTATTAAGCACAAACGGAGCGGTAGATATTTATTGAGAGGAATGAGAGTTACAATGTAGAAGCACTCGAACCTGCACAGAGTTTGCGAACTAACTTAGTATCATCGTTATGATCGCCACCTTCTGGTCTTTGTGATACAGGTGTCCCAGAGCTAGGAACGTAATGAAGCTAAAGTAAATAAAGGAAACAAACTTCCACGTTTAAGTGGTAGTGACAGTGGAGATTACTCATGTAGTGGAGACAGCAGCACTCAGTCTCTGCACAAGATACTGAATATGATACTTTCATTAAAACTTCAGACCAATTCTCAATCTTTAGAATATAAAATGTTCAAATTCACTAATTATTGTATTAACACAGGTCTTTATTTCTACATGCGTTCTGAATGAAAAAGCATTAAGTCCTATGTTTTGTCGTAGCCAGTCCTCAGGTTAATGTTACGTACTCTACTGTTTGACAAATCATATACATTGCAATCCGCGTCTTTCGAATTTACATTTCTATCATTCACAAATAGAAAAATCTTGAATCAAAATTTTTCCCTTTTTGCTAACAGTGGACAAAAAATTGTGTCTTCTTATTTACTAGATAAGAAATAAATCGTTGATGATATTTTTCCCGAGACCAGAATCGTCAGAAAGTATAACAAGGTCCATATATCAAATAGTTTTATTACTTTCTCAACTTATTTAGCTCTGCAAGTGCCTTACACTTTAATGAATAATTACATGTTTCTCACCGTTGATCATATTACATATCATTCTTCGTAAGGAGGATTATCTGGAGATAACCTATTTTCTCGGCATTCCAAGGGAAAGCTCCGATTCTATGAAAATTATACTTTAACAGCCAGAAAGATATTAGCATGCGTTAAACAGTTTTAACTTTTTAAATATCTGGATGCAAGGGCAACTATAAATATGGCCACGAACCAATTTATTTGTACATTGTTTGGCAAAATATTCGTGAAACTTAGAATACACTGCAGAAAAGAAATGTAACTTTTGTGTTACAAAACAATGATTATCAAGCTTTTTTCTCTGAGAGAGAAACGTGCGACGTAAAACGATTAGATAAAAATAGCAACAATGAGATATCTATATGCAATAAAGGAATTAACCTAGAATTGTGTGGGATCAGAACGAATTACATCTATTCGGTAAGACAAAAAGTTGATGAATACCAAAACAAATGGACTAAACATTCAAAGAGGCTGTATGAAGCTCGTACACCAAAATTAATTAAATGTGATGTACCGCCAGGAAGATTAGTGTAGTAAATAGTTGAAAGAAATCTCGTACACACCTGCTCCAAAAAACTGGTCTTAGAAGTGATGCCATAAGAAATGTATTACATCTTTTCGGTAAGATAAAAGAATCGATGAATGTCAAAGCAAATGGACTGAATATGCAACAAGATATGATGAAATTTATATACGAAAAGTATCTGTTGTACATACTTGGGCATATCAGCGTGGGACATACAGAGCTATGAATTGACATCCATTCATCTATTTCATGAAATTTTTAGGGATATTACTGTAAAATTTCAATTGAAAAACGTAAGTTAACAGCATTCGAAGGGATAGGTAAAATCACAGCTTACACGCTTTTACGCATTGTAAATGTTTAGGTATGAAAGCAGCTACAAATATAATTTAACATACTGAAAACAGGTAGCGGTTTTTTTCTAGATTCTGCGGCACGTTATGCTAGACGCAAAGAATACACCGCAGAAAAGGAACATAACTTTGGCTCTAGGAAACAACAGTTGTTCCAGCTGTATTGTGTGGGAGCGAAACGTTGGAATGAAAATTCGGAGACGAATGTCAGACCTAAACAGTAGAAGTGCAATAAAGGATTTCAGCTAGGAGAAAAGAATTGCATCTATTCCGTAAGACAAACCAATGACGAATAACTAAACGTGTGACTACTAAACGAGAATGTCTGAAAATCTATATCAAAATTAAAGAGGTTTTAAACACTCTTCGGAAGACTGAAGTGGGAGTTACTAGAAAGAAGCCGCCTGAGGCATTATGGTGTAACGTGACGTTTCGTTAGGAAATGCCATGGTACACTCTTAAGCGCTTCGAGAAGTGGAAGATATTCACTTGAATATACAGAAAAAATTATTATTTAAAGTTAATTGAGCTAGAGTGGATTAAAAAACTGTCGCTAGGCTCCTGTTTAGGCTGAGTAAAGAATATATGCAGGAACCGCATCTCCCGTGGACATGAGTGTTGAATGGACGTCGTCACTTGCTGAGATGGACGTGTTATTCCGTGCAGTCGCTGATGGAATTTTTTATGATGGTCCGCCAAGGAATAACCAAATAGCCTGTATTAAGAATGAACGTTATGTAAAATGTAATGTATTTGACTTACTCTACTGTATACGGACGATAGAGAAGGAGGGCCTCAGACTGGAACCACGCGACTGCTACAGTCGCAGGTTCGAATCCTGCCTCTGGGATGGATGTGTGTGATGTCCTTAGGTCACTTAGGTTTAAGTAGCTCTAAGTTCTAGGGGATTGATTACCTCAGATGTTAAATTCCATAGTGCTCAGAGCCATTTGAACCATTTTTTGAGAAGGAGGGGCCTAGTGCTCACTATAAAGTATGCTATATTAGTGGCCAATTTGACGCTATATGGTTTAAATGATGGAACTATTGTTATGGATGCTTCACGTTGTTTGAGGAGAGAAATGTCCTCTTTCTCCAGCTAATTTACGATATATTCAGGGAAGGAGATTGGAGCACGTGAAGAAGATTGTTAGCCGGTACTGAATGGCAGGACCATCTCTACAAGATAAATTTATTGGCGACAGTAGTATCCAGAAAATATCAGCAAACAAATAGATTCTATAAATGCCTTCTGCTATTCTGAGAGGAAGAATGTACCTGGTAGGTTTGACGTCTCCCTGCGAGCACTAGGCACACGACATTTATTATATTGTTCGTCCCCCTTTCTCGGATGTGATTGCATTATTTAGAGTGCAACAACCCGTTCTCCGAGATGGATAATGTAACAGAGGGCCTCGAAGGTATCGTAAGTGATTTCTGGCAGCGCAATGCGCTTCAGCGGCAAGATCCACGGCGCCCATCCGACTCGGGACCAGTCGGTGCGAAGGGGGCGGCGTTGGCGGAGGCGGCAGCGGCTGGCGCGTCAACAAGTGGTTCTTTACTCACCATTTGGACGTCGGCGGCCGTGGCTGGAGCTGGGGTCGCCGGAGCGGCGGCGGCGGTGGCGTTGGGGGCGAGAGAAGCGGCGACGAGGCCTGTAGCGTCCTGCAGACGCTTGGGGGCGGCCGTGGTGGCTGCGAGGTGCTGGGGCAGCAGGACGGCGGCGGCGGCGGCGGCGCTGGGGGGCAGCGCTAGGGGCGGCAGCACGGGCTGGGGGCGGGCGGCGGCGGCGGCGGGGACCAGCACGGGGCAAGGGCAGGGGCAGCTGCAGCACTGCGGGCAGCACCCGTGGCCGGAGGCGGCGGAGGCGGCAGCGGGCACCAGGGAAGAGGGGCCGGGAGGAGGAAGCCACGCGTAGGAGTGAAAATACAGCGTGGCGACGTGGCGGCGCGGCGCAGAGAGATCGGCCTCCCGCGGGACGGGACGCTACGCTAACAACTTCCTACTACTGCGACCCACTGGCCACTCTAACTACTCCAACAACGACGATAAAATCTCAATATTGAACGGACCGATTAAATACTGCTTATTTGAACAACGGTTTGATATGTATACATACAATATATTTATATTTATAATATATATATTTCATACAATAACGTCAACTAGCTTTAACACACTCTTGTGCGCTATACAAAAACAATTCCTTAACCCGGCAGGACGCGAATATCTCGAGTGCTCTTACAGCGGAAAAACCTTTTCTCTCTCTCTTTTGTACCTTCAGGAATGCTACCCGCTGTCAGTTAACTGAGACTTTTTTCGACAGCGAGGTGACGCATGAGCAGTAAAAACAGGTACGCCTCAATTTGGAGCTGCAAATTATGTGGAATGAGATGAACCGGCGATTCTTCAGAGATCAGAATCGGCGGTGGTGGTGGTGATGGCGCTTGAAACACACGGAGTTGTTTGTAAGCCAGATGATGGAATGCCGGTGGTTACCAGTCGTAATAAGTGTTGACAGGTACGAGTGGTTGAGATGAAGTTTAAAAAACACGTCGTGTGCTGCCCCTCCTTGGACTTGGAAATCGTGTGATAAATTCGCCGGGTCGCAGAGCGGCACCAGCAGCAAAAAAGGGGAGAGAGAACAGGATCGGCGACAGGGAAACACAAAAAAGAGAGAGATAGTCAGAAAAAAAGGGAGAGGAGGGACAGGCAGAAGAGAGAGAAAGAGAGAGAGAGAGAAAAAGAGAAGTGGAGTGGAGAAACAGCTGGCTGCAGGCAGCTGGCAGGCAGCAGACAGGCAGAGCAAGGCAGGCAGGCGACCTTCGTCGTCGGACGCGAGCACTCGACTGAGCGACCACGCCGGCCCAGCGCCGGGCCGGGACGGGCGCCTCCCCCCACCCGCTGCCGCACCTGCCGCGGAGGCGCCCGAGCGGAGCCGAGCGCACCCGAGTGGCCACGCGCAGGCCCGGGACACCTGTGCGTCGCCTGGCGAGGGGTGGGGGCGGTGCCGGCGGCGGCGTCGGCTCCGGAGGTCGCTTCCTTCCGCCCGAGAGCGTTCATCACTTTAAAATCTTGCCTTCCCACCGTCCAGTCGGCCCCGGGGAACCACTCTCTCAAAGACCGACGAATCTGTCGAACACCTCAAGCTACACGAAGCTGCTCCGACGCTTTTTTTCTTATTACTTCCTGTTTTCGCTGTCAAAAGACCCCTACCGAAAGAGTTTCGCGTCGAAGTCGTCGCCTTTCGTGAAGTACTGTCGAACCGACGACAACCCTGTCGTTGGAAGGGCCACTCACAATATTTCAACAAGAACGCTGTAAAAAATTGGCTTGGTTTTTCATCCGGATTTTTTTACTGACATATTGTGACCTACATTTCATGTATGGAGCCGGAGTCTTAACAAGATTACCATAGTTTCTGTTTTGTGTTGGTGTTCATCATCTCCCGGCATTCGCTCTAGTCGACCTTTTCAGGTATGTGTAGTTGGCAGTTGCTTTTCGGCGTGCTTCTAGCTTTGCTTGCTAGTTCTTCATTTTCTCGTAGCTGGTGTAACTGCAAAGCCACTCATCAGATGAAGTAATCTTATAACGGCCCAACACCATATCTTCTAACCTCGCCTCACTCTTCCTGTTCCTGGATGCACGCGATTTATTGAAGAAAGATCGTGCATTCTGCCAAAACTGTACCTGCAATTGGTCATCCTGGAAAAGAAACTAAGGGAATAGCACACAAGAGATAGAGGTCTGCATCGTTAGGAGCAGTAATAACAATGTTTTGGTAGGGATTCTCCATACTATCGGATCGTACTGACCTGTATACGTAGTAAAGCCTTCAAGGGACGAGACTTCTAAATTCCTTTCCCTAACTTTTCTGGCGTGTTGATCATGTTGATAGGGTTTCTTCAAAAGTGATCTTGTCACGAGGTCGTGGGCCTCAGTCAGCAAGTGATGACGATGGTACTGGTTTTCGTATATCAAAGGCTGGACATTCTAATGGGTGAGATACTGAAGCAGCTTGCTCTTGCCTTCTTCAGTGTATCATTCCAAATGGAGATGCAGTAGCTACAACTAAAACTGGCCTCAATCCGCAAGTTGGTATGGGTACCACAGTGCTGTTTCTAGCCGTGATCCCATTGGAGACAGTACGCTCTTCCCTTACTCTAACCTTGGAACTGACTTACACAGTCTGCTACAGTTTTGATGAACTCCGTGCCACAGCGCAACGTCACATTATTCACATATAAGCCCTAAAAGTCAGTGAAAACGATGCAGGAGTGAACTATACTATTCAAAAGCAGCCAATGGGGTTTGGTGCCCAGCTGATGAGCTGCAAAACGTACATAGGCTTGATGGCTTTACATGAGGTACTTTTGCCAGCGTCTTAAGGTCTTCTTTATCGTTTTGGATACATATAGATCTCCTAGACCAATATCTACAGCTACAACTACATCACTGTTCAGGGAACCGAATTCAGGATGTTTCACGATCGTTCCACTCTGGCACAGCGCTTAGGAAAAGCGAACGCCTAACTCTTTCCGTGACAGTTCTTATTCCTCCTATTTCATTACGACGATCATTTCTCCATATGTACATGGGAGTCAACAAAATATTTTCGCATTAGGTGGAGAAAGGTAATGACGGAACATTACTCCGCAACGAAAGAAAAAAAAAAAAATCTTTCGTTTCTGTGATGGCCAGCCTGCCGGTGTGGCCGAGCGGTTCTAGGCGCCTCAGTCTGGAACCGCGCGACCGCTACGGTCGCAGGTTCTAATCCTGCCTCGGGCATGCATGTGTGTGATGTCCTCAGGTTAGTTAGGTTTAAGTAGTTCTAAGTTATAGGTGACTAATGACCTCAGATGTTAAGTCCCATAGTGCTCAGAGCCATTTTTTTTTTTTTTGTGATTGCCACCCTACCTGGTGTATCATATACGTGACAGTCTCTCCACTATTCGCGATAGTACAAAACAAGTAAATAAAGGGAAAAGGGGTAAATTTTTGTATAACGTGAGCAATAGAGATACGATATGTTGTCGGTAAGATGATACTGTACATATCTGGTGGACAGTCCATGGGATGGTGGTAACAGATTAGCATACCAGAAAAGAATTTCTAGGGATTTAGGAAATGTTGTTATCGCAGGCAGAAAATCATTGTTTTAGACAACCTGGGGACAAGAGAAACGATAATTTTGAATCTTACAAAACAATGAAACTTGCGGTTGTACTGTAACCGATTGTGTGTACGTGGCTTATCGCTGCACATTCCGAAGTTGTGTCTGCTGAAGACCACAGCATATGTAAATGTGCAAGGGAGTGCATGCAATATGAGATATGAACTTAATAGGAAGTTTTTTCCACATCTATTCGTGCACATGAAAATTAGCTAAAGCTGGAAACTGAGCCAGTAGCCAAACAGCCTGGTGGAAATGATGTTATTCTCTGAATGTATAGATGCTGTGGTGGCCATCCATAATAAATCAATATTTAAAATATGAAATACTGACGAAGAATAAGGTTTTTCACTTAAGCGCAGAGTACCAATTGTACACCATCGTCGTGTGGCAGACTGTGATAAATTATGAGAAATACTTCTTCTTCCTCATGATAACTTCTTGAGAAACTGCTGAAAGATTTAAAACTAGAGATTAGCACACTGTCTGATGATCACTGAACTTTTTCGTTTAGTATCAGTGACGACTCTTTTCAAAAAATTAGGTGAGAAACGGATAACTTCGAGTTGAAGATCGCCGTTATATCATCCGATATTGAACTCAGGGGTGGAACGAATATATGGGGAAACATCAAAAACCTGCTTCTCGTAGCTGTGAGTGAAAAGTTTTTCAGGAGCTCTTTCATCGGTGTCCCTTTGCTTGGTATGTTTCTTGTCCATACTGGTCTGTAGTGGAAAGATTTTCTCCACGTATGTAAACAAAATCTTCGTCATATTTACTGCAACGATATCTAATTTAATTCGAAGTTTCTGTAAATTGGTCTGATGGATGCAATAAAACCGTTCATCTTGTATTTTGAAGCGAATATCAGAGGTTTATTCTCTCATGAACCAGGATAGCGTCCTGCCTGGCCTTCTATTTGCAGGTAACATTACAGTGCCATACCTTGGTCACAAACAGCTAAAGAGATCACATTCCTAACGCTGAATAACTAAATTGCAATTAAGTTTCCGTCTCTGAAAATAGATAAGTAGTTATTGTTATTCTGTAAAAGTGTGTTACGGCTACGATGGAAGGTGCAAAAATAGAACAAAACTGAAGAGAACCCCCAAAGTGTGGCAACTATGTGATACCTGTAACACTCATATGGAATAGTTCTTCATTGACAGCAATTGTAAAGACTGCGTGAACTTCGTAGGTTTGTTTACATTTAACAAACTAATGTATATTTTTGCCGACACCATTAATAGAACGTTGAAAGGATGCTACTTTGAGTTTTTCTGTGGGTATTATGCGGATTTAAGTCAATATTTATTCTGTCTGTTCGGTCCCCGTGATGCGTTTTTGAGACTGCGGCATGGTGAGCTTATAAAGTAACCTGGAGACCTGATGATGGGTCAGTGACTTAGTGACGCCTATAATAACATGGAAATGACAATGCAGGGATCGTCAAGACGCCCTAAAAGCACTGAATCCCCGTATAACATTTACATTACTCAACATACTTTTAACGGATCTGTCGATTCAGTTAAAAACATGGCATCATATTTGAGAAATGTTCACCTGCATGCGTCGAAGGTTGACCTGCGCAGAGCAGTAAAGGAATTGTAGGTAGATAGTTGCAATTACGCTTCAGTTATCTATTGCTCAACTCGTCTTCAGCCGCTATCGAATGCCAATAAATTTCAATGAAGTAATGATTTCAGTGCCATAACTGAGTTTGAGCAGCAAAGTATACTGTACAGTTAAAATATTCAGTGCTATACTTCAAGGATAACGTTTCACCAAAATATAACAGCTCGTTCTGTTTATATGTAGCTGTGAAAGCCTCAGACAGGTATCCGAACCCGAATTACTTTCTACATTCTGCTGTCTGATCTGTAATTTATAGAGTGATTCTTGGTGAATTAGTGGAGGCATTTTGTTATTTTTGCAAATTGCGTCGAATTTTCGTCAATAACGAAAAATATATAATTTTCTCTGTGAGTATGGACTGGTCTATGCTACATACTTGACGTAAATGACAGTGGACATGTATATGCCGCTCCTGACAGTACTGGGGATATTTTTCTAACTTTTTCATTCAAATTACATTTTCTAATTACGGCTTTGTAATTTTGGTGATAATCTTCTCCTGAAGTTTTCCGATCATTTTAATCTGAGATCTGTTACCAATTACTACAGTAACAAACGCGTAAGTTGCTCATACTTTATGTTTCAATTCAGCCACATTACATTGAAACTGGTTGTGATCTGCGAACATGTCCAGAAATTAAAAAAACTGCACATTTTCTGCTACAGTCATCATGTTGCAGAGGAATTCTGCTTTTAATGCTATAGATTTTTTGTCGGTGTTGTGTATTCGAGGGTAATGTGTACGTCCTTTGCAGCTTCTCGATTCGATGTTTGTTAGCTCGACGAGTTACCTCTGTTAGTTCAGTAACCTCGCCTGTATACTTGAATATGTCCACGTGAAATATATTCCCGAATTTTTATCTGATTTGGTCCTTGCATTCACGTGATGTGGAAGTTTGACTTTTCTACTACTTCACCTAGTTTATCGGCGGACTGAACTGCTTCTTTTTGCAGTAGCCTGCCTCCTAATGTAACGCATTTTGCTTTGCCGTTATAGGAAAATTAAGAATTTAGCTTCCCGTTGGAATCGAATTCATTAGAGACGGAGTTATAGCTCAGATGGACAAAACGGGGAAAGTTCTCTCATCACATTCAGAGGAAGAGAGTTTCGGAAACCACGGCAACCGCTATGCTAGATGGACGGACTTGGAGTTGAAACCCGAACTTTCCGAACAGGTCTGCTACATGATAACCATCAGTCCACATTTGTAGGTCTATCTTACCTTGGCTTATTTTACATTACGAGAATTAATTGTCTTAGACAGACAGTGATAATTATAATACCGATAAGTCTCTTTTGGGTGTCCAACAGTGGCATGCATAGCGCCCGAGTACAATAGAATAAAACAGTATAATATTTATAAAACAAAGACAGAAAACTACTGCTATTAGTAGAATTGAAAAAACTTAGGCAAAGTTATATGCAACAGAAACAATCAATTATTTTCAAACTTTTATAAGTGTAGTCGTTCCATTCACTATGTAGTACATTTCTGCTAAACACCTATTTCTTCTTCTTCTTTTTTCTCCTCTTCTTTCGTTTTCTATGCAACACGTTTGTATGTTTCAATGTTACTGAGTCTCTTCCTATTATTCGACAGGAAATGGAGCAAATTACTCCCATTGTTTGCACTGTTCCGTATCTTTTACTATTATGCGGCGAGATGTTTTTCCATTTCTGGTCAGGACAATACAAGCAGTCGAACGATTCCTTCCATTTTACTGAACTTACTTTCCTACATCCAATATTTATTTGCACACTTGTGCACAAAACAGACATTTAATTTTACCAGTACTGCATCAGATGGAGCAACCTTGTTGATTCGTCGAGCTCCCTCAACACGCGTGTTGGCATGTTCTCCAGAATCTTCATCATTTCAGAAGGGTCCACTACACTTTATATATAGTTACTGATGCGTCCATTATTGCCTATGCTTTTCTGTGCTGCGGAATGATACACTTAGTAAAAAAATGGTTCAAATGGCTCTGAGCACTATGGGACTCAACTGCTGTGGTTATTAGTCCCCTAGAACTTAGAACTACTCAAACCTAACTAACCTAAGGACATCACACACATCCATGCCCGAGGCAGGATTCGAACCTGCGACCGTAGCAGTCGCACGGTTCCGGACTGCGCGCCTAGAACCGCGAGACCACCGCGGCCGGCCGATACACTTAGTAACTGGAATCATAAAAATCAGAATGAATCAGTCAGTTGCAGATAAGAAATTTAATTGTCCTAATTGTTAGAGGGAGCATCAAGCAATACTAGATTCCTTTTATCAGACAGTCATCAACTAGATATCCAGAAAGCATAATTTTTGAATCAGAATAAGATGCCATTTTCCACAGGGAAACATTTTCTGACATGCATATCGCGGAAGTTACGGAAGTTACACTTATGGAAAAGCACGGCACATGCTAAAATAAATGCTAACGTGTTACATAAAGTTTCAAATTTCATTGAAGGGTCTCATTGAAGGGACTGGTCAATATGTTGGTGCCTGATCTCATAAATTTTTGCACGAACAATGAGAAGATGTAGACTTTTTACATCCACCTAAACGAACTTAGTAGAAGCGCTTTGTTTTTAATTTTCCGACCAAATGTTCCCAGGAGTAATGAATAAGCTAGCATGCGAACTACATCAATAGCACCCGCAGCTCTACTGCTGTACGTCAAAAATTCTGATGCCAGTAGCTCCGATATTCTATCCAGAGATGTAATATTTGAACTACAGCAAGCGCCTTCATAATTTATTTCCGAAACACAGTGCTGGTTACTTGAATAAATAAAGTGCTTCCGCAGCAGTCGGGCTAGCAAAAATTGGGACTCAATTATTCTGGTTGTGAATTTAACATCACGCGATAGATGAATAATGCAGACTTGTTGTCTGTGGAAAACATATTTCGTTGATATTATTTCGCAGCAAAGGCTACCGCAGCGAAAACCGCAACTGAACACAGAAAAACACACACACACACACACACACACACACACAGAGAGAGAGAGAGAGAGAGAGAGTGAGAGAGAGAGAGAGAGAGACATAGAAATACATCAGTAAGAGAAGGTAAGAAAAATCTGACAGATAGTATGAAACGCCACGCTAGTTTAGAACTGAAGTACGCTGTAATACAAGTAGTAAATTATTTGTTGAAGGATATGCACGGTTACCGCTCGCTTCGATATATATTGTGCAAGTTTCTTCATCTTTGCATAACTACCGCAAGCAGCTTCCATTTGAATCCGCGTATTGTATTCAAGCTTTGGTATACCACAACAGTTCTTACGTTCCACCCTTCCCCTTACCGTAATAATAAATTAATAAAATTATTATTACTTATGTTAGAGCCATATTTCAAACACATATTCTCGTATATTAAATAGGAAATGAAGTTTCAGACTTGTCTGTATCACATAGCACGCATTCCTTAATGTCTCAGAATACTTCTAATCGATCCACACATTATTTTAAGACAAAAAGTGTCACAAATCTCTTTTCTCCCTGTTCAGCATTCTTCGGTACCTTGGGGGCTCGCACGGAGGCATGTATACAGTCGGTTTTCCCTCGCCCTATTTGCGAGTGGAACAGAAAAGGAAATTACTATTAGTGGTACAGTGTACCCTCCGTCATGCACCATACTGTGGCTTGCGGAGTATGTATGTATATGTTAGGTATCTCATCTACATGTTTAATCGTGAAAATTCCGTATGTAGCACCAATTGTCTTCTTGTCTGAACTGTCTACTGTCCACCTTTCACTTCAATATGAGGCTACATTACTGACAAATCATTTCAAAAAAGACTTCCTAACGTACAAGATGACTTTTCATTGTGAACTGAATCACATGACACACAAACGACGCTGAAAGAAATGAAAAGTTAAATATCATTCTCTAAGTAAACTAATGTTTATGGAGCTTCAAACCTCTCTGTACTCGTATTAAAGACTTAATTTACAACAAGCCTGGAAAATCATTTCTTCGTATCTATTTGCATAGTAATTGTTCATGAATTAATAAAATTTGTATTACTAATGTTAAATTCATATTTGAATACATATTGCCGAGCGGTCTCAAGCGCTGCAGTCATGGAACGTGCGGCTGGTCCCGGTGGAGGTTCGAGTCCTCCCTCGGGCATGAGTGTGTGTGTTTGTCCTTAGGATAATTTAGGTTACGTACTGTGTAAGCTTAGGGACTGATGATCTTAGCAGTTAAGTCCCATAAGATTTCACACACATTTGAACTTTTTTTTGAACACATATTCTGTAGACTTATATACGAAATGAGAAATACTTCAAACTTGTCTGTGTCACATAGTAAATTTATTGAGTGTGTCGAAAGATCCATTCCTTTTAATCGATAAGTGCTATACGTTTGCTAAACATGAGCTACTGTCCGGTTCCATTACAAGCTGTCACTGCTTTTCTGTAGTGGGAATAACAAAAACTAACTTTTGTACATACAATAATCTCATCGTGAAGATAGGATCGTAATTACGTGAAAAGCTTCAGTTTCAGCGTGAATCAAACGAAATAGGGCAACAGCTCTGGAGACACTGAACTTGCTCCAGGTTACTCTGTAGCCTGGCAGCAACGAATGGCAAATGACGTCATGCGAATGGCGCTATACTTTCCTCTGCACATAAGCTCTGAGCATGACCCTTCAGACAGTTGCACTCGGCTCGCTTTCCGGGTCACAGGCGGTTTCCGAAAGACTGCTCCTATGAGCAAAATTTGAAGTTGATAAGACAATGGCCAAAGAAACAACAATTGGAGCAGGTAGTTTAGACTGCATATTGTCTCTCCTCTCTGTTGGTGACGATTCTGCACGTGTTGAAAAGTCACCCGGCATACGGTACCTAAAAGTTAAGTCCACATAACAGACTTAAGATGCGATCTGGAGTGAGACCTCAACAAGTGTCTGTGATTCGTTTGATACCTCAAGCCCTGAATATTTGTCAAGGGCCGTTTAGGATACTGGGCGATAACTTCCTGAAGGTTCCGTATTGAAAGAGAAGGTGCTAAATAGTATGCACGAAATCTGTTCCGTTTCAAAAATCCGGCTGTGGTAGTGGACGCAAAAGATGGTATTTCCGCTGGGTTCATTAAATTCGCTCAGATAACTCAAGTAGATCATATTAGCGAGAAGTGATATTAGAAATCCTATCCCACAAGATTAATTTAGGATTTCCGTTATTTTCATGTTCACTATCAGGACAATATTGTGATGCATTCGATTTGGCGACGGTCCGTTCCCTGCTCCACATTCGTGTAGCTGAGCTAGCGCGTCGTAAAATGATCACGACGACAAAGTAAAACTCCAGGCTTCTTCCTTTCGTAGACGGTTATCTGCTTTCAGCGATCACACAGAAGCGCAATTTTCACTTGCCGTATAGTGTCATTTCAGGGATCAATACGTTGTCGAATTAAGAATTTCATGAAGAAAAAAAAGAAAGCTGAAGTCAGTGGTAATGGCGATACTCTGATCTACTACCCAGGTAGGCGTTAATTATAAACTGAAGATTGGATTTCTTTTAATAAACTGAAGTATAATTCGATTAAACCCTCTCTTTTTTTACAACACACGCTTTATAAAAACTTATGCTTTATCTTAGGATAAAATCTGGTAACTGACTTTCAAAGGAAGGTCTATCGGCAAGAACTTCGTCGATATGTTGCACCTTCAGGTCTGTTTTTCACTGCATAACTGCATGCGACTGTCAAAAACGGAAGGTGAAATAAAGAGCAACGCACACTTCTGTATACACGCTTTTTGCGAATTTTAAAGCAGACGAATCTCTCCGTATGAATTCGGCTGTCGGGTCCACTTTAAATTATTCAGCAAAAGCGGCTTGTTCGTAGAAAATATACTACCATATGTATTAACGTAGACGTAGCTTTTGTTGGTTTAACTGGTGCATGTATTAACTATGAAGGTCTGCAAGTTTGTGGAAGTTGGAACTAGATGAAGAGTGACAATTGATGGCAGAAGGAACTTACACTTATTATGCCCTATTCTCATCTTTTATTGATTTTTGTACAGATTTGCGAGCAATATGAATAAGAAATGAGGACACCAACATAAATAAATGTTAGACAATTTATTCAAATGATTTTTCAATACTTTTTCGACATTCATGCACGAAATTTTCGAGCTGTCGTTATGCACCTCCTTGCATGATTTACAGAGAGTTAATATAGAATTAGTTTTCCTGAGCTAAACAGTTCAAATGGTTCAAATGGCTCTGAGCACTATGGGACTTAACATCTGAGGTCATCAGTCCCCTAGAACTTAGAAACTACTTAAACCTAACTAACCTAAGGACATCACACAAATCCATGCCCAAGGCAGGATTCGAACCTGCGACCGTAGTGGTCGCGCGGTTCCAGACTGAAGCGCCTATAACCGCGTGGCCACACTGACCGGCAGCTAAACAGTTACTTGACCACACCTTAAACTGTCTTGCAACCCACAGAAGACTCTGTCCTGAATCATTTGCACTTGTTAACTTTTATATCTAGCTTCTATATGTATTATTCTCTCACTTAATTATCAGTTTAAGCTTGATTTTTGTCCAGAAGAATCAAAATATATAATACATATGCGGAGTCGTCGAAATAAATGTTCGTTTATTGTGGAATCTGACAGATAGCATCTTAGCTAGAGATTTGTTCAGGGCTATGGATTTGATGGTTGTTACGCCTGACTTCCTAGAGCAAATTGTTGTAATGCCAGATTACGTTGTGTGCAAAACGTTTAATATTATTTGAGTTTTCATGCTACGTATGCCCAAATTGAAGTCGCTGTGCCATGGTATTTCCAAATACCCCGACGTCATACACAAATTCCTCGTTATCTTACCACACAAGGTAGATTATCGAGCATATTACTGGGGTTCTGTCGTTACACATGTCCTATTTGTTAAAAAAAGAAAAGCTATTAATGACTTTGTTTTCTGGTACTAGAATAGAATTATAAATTTTATGTGATATAGGAAGGCACTGTTATTGATCGCTGTGAGGTCAGAAAGATGATGTAAGAAGTGTAGAAAATTCTCGCAGCGAGAAGGGGTATGCTGGTGGTCGTGTCATGTGATATTCATCTGCAGTTAATTTGGTACTAGAGAGAGTAATGGACAGGAGTAATTGTTTAGCAATTTATCAAGAACGTTACAGTAAAAGTTGCATTAGGAAGAAGACACTGGCACAAAATAGGAAGTTGTGGACGACACGATAAACCGCCCAAAAGGCATGACTATTAATTTAAACGCTACCCGTAGGTACAACAGTATTTCACGAACAATTCAAGGTATCGATCAATGCGCAATATCAAATAAGAACTGAGTGTTCTGCTGCGCAGTGAACATTTCTAACTCAGTTATTTGTAAGGAGCAATTAAATGAAAAGGAAACAAATGTAAAAAAAGTATGTCAGCTGTTTATTATTTCAAAAGTAATCTCCATAACCGTTAACGCACTTAACTCTCTGTCAGACAAGGCGGTCAACTCTTTCATGGAGAAATGTTTGCTGTTGCCTATGGAACGATGATTATTGTACCCAGGCGTGCAACGCTTCGACCGAAGCAAATCGACAGCCAGCAATGTCTTTTATCGGGGCTCCAAAAATATGGAAATAGAACACGTAGCAAGATATTTTGTGTTTTATGTATCATCACTTGTCGAAAACTCTTTATCGATAGGCCTTAAATGGAAATAGAACATTCAACTTACTTTCTACATCAGTGATACCGATATGGTTTTCATATCTTCGTCTTCTAAAAAACACAATATGTTTTTCTACTTTGTTCTTTTCCAAGACATATTTCACTATCTGTTTGTCATCTTTTGTGGTTACAAATTCATTTAGTAATCAAAATACCCTGAAACATGGAAAAAAGAGCTGAAATGTATAGAGTAATACACTTTAACAAAACCAAGTGTTTCTATATTACTGTATCAGGGGCAAAACACCTCATCTACTTTGGTCACCTCCGTGCGTGTTACGTTGTAAATTTAGCATAGCGGAATTCTACAATGTACAGACCCCAATAACTGAGGAGTGCTATTTCTGAAACTTTTGAGCAATATAATGCATGTAGCTTCGGCGTTTTATTCCAATGATTGAAGTCACCGAAACACTCCGTGGAGTGGCGAACAAACGAAAAATAAAACAATTACGATGTCAAAATAGTATTATTACTTGCGAAAGTTAAAATTTTCTACTTGTTTCCTTTCCATAACTTAAAAACTCTGTTCCGCGAATAGATAAACTCACTATATATCTGTAACATACTGAATTCAAGCTTAAGACAAGTTTCCCACGATTGTCTTTTATCGTGTGTGGTAGATACACTGCATCACCAGAGACATTGTATGGCATTTGAGAAGTGATGCCGGCCGAGGTGGCAGAGCGTTTCTAGGCGGAACAGTCTGGAACCGCGCGACCGCTACTGTCGCAGGTTCGAATTCTGCCTCGGGCATGGCTGTGTTTGATTTCCTTAGGTTAGTTAGTTTTAAGTAGTTCTAAGTTCTAGGGGACTGATGACCTCAGAAGTTAAGTCCCATAGTGCTCAGAGCAATTTGAATTTTTTTTTAAGAAGTGAGTAGAAAAACAGGCGACAAGATGCTACGTGGCAGACTCAGAGGCTCGTATGTAAAATGGATTGCGCGTAGCACATGGAGGGTAAGCACTCGGGTTCGAACCCTAGTATATGTCACATACATTTAGCTTGACACAAGCCTTCATCGTCTGTGAAAAATGTAAAAATAGTTTTATCTCGGGTACTTTGACTGTTAAAAGTTGCGCTGTATTCATAAAAGTCCATTTTTTCCCTCTACATCGCTCACAACCTTGTTTTTCCGTGTCTGAGAAAGACTTCGCAAACGACACACAACCTGTTTGGTAAGCTGTTTAAATGACTAACTGCTTAAAATATAAATGCAATTACAACGTAAACAGTAAACAGTAACTAGCTTTAATTTTTTTTCTTTCTGACTCGTTTCGTAGACTAAGTTCCATGGCAAAGATGCAGTTTAAGTGTTTAGTTCCGATGCGATGCACCAAAAAGCCACCCATTTACAAATATATACATTCCTGGGCATTTTCGTTCTGTACTATACCCGAGAGCAGGATATTTGAGCCTTAATACATAAACGGTTTACAAAATTTCCCAGGAATGTTACAAATAACTGTTTGCAAAATTTACCGGAGATACTAAAAGCAACTGTTTATGAACATTACCAGGGATGCGATGAGTAAGAAGATGGTTATAACATCTTCGGTAATGTTTGTAAATAGTGAATATGTTTAGCTCATATGAGGTGCTCAGGCTGAAAGTGCACAACGAAAATGCACAAGAATGCAATGTTTCTAGGAGTAATGCACCCGAACTAAATACGTGATCAACCATCTGATGATGGAGCGAAACCTCTGAAACGCGTCGGAAATGAGTAACTTAAAACTTAGTGACTGCTTCCTGGTTGAGCTTTCATTAATATCAGAACTCGGACTAACAAGACACTAGCTTTCCGAAGTGCGAGGAGTGAGACTTGCACTGTGGAAGCAACAAGGGCGTTCGGAAAACGACAAACGAGAAAGCAGGTAGAAACTGAACGGGGCATGGCTGTCCGGGGGCGCCGCCGGTGGGTGGTGTCCAGGTGTGCGCCAGGGTGGGTGGTGGTGGGTGGTGGCCGCCCCCAGCAGGGCGGTGGGCGGGGCGCGCCAACCGCGCATGCGCGAAGCCGCCCTCACCCCCGCCCCGCCACCGCACGACGCCGCATCAGGGCGTCGCGCTGCACTGTGCGAGGGGAGGTACGCCAGGACACACCTGCTGCCGCCGCGCCGCACCGCGGGCCCGTCCTCACCTCGCAGCGGGCGAGTATCCACCACTCCTCTCACCTCTCTAATCTTTACTTGCTACTCACTTTTCCTCTCACTCAGCCTCTCTCTCCGCGCTTCATACGTTTGCTCTGTGGGCGTGGCGGCACAGTGTGGAACAAAATGTAATTGCTCTTTGCGAGTAGAGTCCTATTTACAAAATGCGAAATCATATTCCTGTAGCTAAAAGATACTAATATATTGCAAGCTATTTCGCCGGAAACTGGCGTTACGAGAACGTGACAGCATGAAAACACATTAGAATAAAAATAGCCTACTGACACTGATAATAACATAATTTATTGAGAAAAAATAACGCTATTACCGGCTTCGAACCGGAATGTTATTCATCAGACAACTATTCGAAATTCAATATAGCTGTACATGCAGCTAGACCTAACAATAAATTAAAACAACAACTACTTTAGAGATGAGTAAGTTTTGTATTACATGCGAAAAGAAGCGCAGCCTACAGTACGAAGTGTAAGCGAGATTTAACTAACATTTTTATGAATTTTCACGAAAATTTAATAGAGTGTCTATTTCTGTAACATTATATGAAGTACTTTTTTCTTTTGTATTAGTTATAATGAATGTTCATTCAATGTATATTGCATGAACTGAAACTTTTATGCCCTGCGCATTTTCTATTCTATCATTTATGTACGTACTGTAGCTTCTATGACATACATATTTATTGTTTTTTTCTGTAAATCATCTGCGTGAAACCTTGTCTAGGCTATGGCAAAATATGCACTTCTTCGAAGACGGTGAATAGTGCTACAAAAGACGCTGTCTTTGGCATGTAAATAATACAGTACTAACCCAGCTGTTATTTTAGAAGTTAACATTGTTTTAATTCATTGCTAGATCCAGTTATAATAAAGTAGTCCATCTTGTTACATAATGTTGGTTTTCACCACAACGGAAAGGAGCCAATACCACATGCACTGCAAACGCTATACGTAACTTTAAACGTGCAAAGTCCTCTGAATGTGAAACTACCGGTTTGAAACAGGTAATAGCGCAATTTGTTCTCAATAAATAGGGTTAATAACAACGTCTGGGTGCCTTTTTTATTATATTGTAATAATTACTCAGCAAAATATTTCGCATAGTCTCCAAATAAAATTAAATGAATGCTTAATTGCTCTGAAACATAACTTTAATTACCATCTTGAAAGAATAGAGTTAAGTAATTGATTTGTTGTTTGTTTTGGAGCTACATTTGTGCGGTGTTGGTACAGAATGAATACCCCGTTTCGCAGTATCGGAAAACGGCGATAGGGAAGCCTATCTCCACTTCATCAATGTCTCCTCTAGTGTCGCACTACGGTATTATAGCGCGGTAATTTCAGCAGACGCATACCTGCGAAACAAACAACTAACTTTTCATAAAAAGTATTACAACCATCATCGTAGCGCCTTTTCGTTCATAACTTCAGTTTTTCGAGATAACTTTATGGCTACCCCTCGTAAGTCCTTTCAGCAGGACATCAAAGGTAGCGTTTTGTGCGCCTTGGTGAAGTGGCATATTACCGTTACCATTCGTATTATAAATTAATGAATTGGAGGATGGTAGTAACTACAGTGTTAGACTTTTGAAGCCAATGTAATTATCTATGATGAAAACGAGTGGTAATATAAATATCAGCCTGGAATTCGCTTAAGGAAAGATCACATCGCGTGAAAAATTTCTCAGAAAATCATGGACCTTCAGCTGAGAAAACACAACACAATACACACACACACACACACACACAAACACACACAAAAGATAGCGCGCGTACTGTTGCCCAAAGTTTTGCAACATCAACTGCACTCGGATTTGCAAGCTGATCTTCTGTGCAAGATGGAAGGCACAACTAACAGACCAATAGTTGTGCCACTGTGTGTCCTTATCCGCAGTCACAGTTAGTGGTACCCCATGGAAGCGCCATTTTTGGAGGTTACTACTGGATCTTCCAGTCCTGAGGCGTTTGAGTGACCTCGTGTATTCAGTTCTATTCATGCCCAGGTGGGAGTGTTTCTGAAGGGGATGGCCATGCTGAATTGCTCTCAAATCGAGAAATCCCTGTAGCTGCTGCTGTTTGCAGCACTGATGCGGTCATGAGAAAACTTCTTCTGAATCTCAACCTTGGCGCTGCTGGAATGTGTCCGTATACTGGATGGTTTTCCTGACACGCCCATTTAGTTATCTCCGCATTCGCAGCTACTTCACGACGAATACCTGGTGCCGCTGTTGAAAGACATCTGTATAACATTCACATTCTTTGCGTTTTCCCTCTAGCTAGTATTTTTCGTATGATTTATACATGCGTATTCTACGATCATTGGGCACAAGTTCGTATCTAAATTTCATTCCTGTGTAGAATAGAAGAGTTATTTTCGAAGTGAGCATTCGTAATACTACAGCCAAAACAACAATGTAAACCCTGCTCTTCTTTGAAATAAAATGAAATGAATATCTCAGCAACGGAACTGAAGCTAAGTAAAACTTCATTCAGGACGACATCGGAAGTGAAATCCTACATCTCCATTTACATGACTAGCATCACATTCACAAGTAAGTGCCTGGCAGACGATTCATCAAACCAATCAAACCACCTCCAAGCTATTCCTCTACCCTTCTATTCTCGAACAGCACTCAGAGAAAACCAACACTTAAATCTTTCCGTACGAGCAATTTTATTATGATAATAATTTCTCGCTATGTAGATGGATGTCAACAACATACTCTCGCAATCGGAGGACTAAGCTTGTGATTAAAATTTCGAGAGAAGATCCTGCCGCAACGAAAAGGACCATTGTTTTAAAGAATGCCACCCCAATTCGGGTGTCATATCCATGGCACTCTCTCCCCTATTTCGCGATAATACAAAACGAGCTGCCTTTCTTTGAATTTTTTCGACGTCCTCCGCCATAGCGCATAGCAGTACTCCACAAGAGGGCGACCTAGCGTCTAGTTGGCTGTCTCTTTAATAGTTCTGTTTAATTTTCTGAGTGTTCTGCCAATGCTGTCTTTCAGTTTCTTTCTCCACAATATTGTTCGATGTGATCATTCCATTTTAAGTTAATCGTAATTGTAGTCCCTAGGTATTTAGTTGAATTTACAGCTTTTTGATTTGTGTGATTTACCATTTAACAGAAATTTAGCGGATTTCTTTTAGTACTCATGTGGATGACTTCACACTTTTCTTTATTTAGAGTCAATTGCCACTTTTCGCAGCACACACGTACCTTGTCTAAATCATTTTGCAATTTGTTTCGATCACCTGATTGTTTCACCCGATGATGAACGACAGCATCATCTCAAACAATCTCAGTAGGCTGCTCAGATTGTCTCCTAAATTGTTAATGTTGATTAGGAACAGCAGAGGGACTACAATATCTCCTTGAGGGACGCCAGATATTACTCGATGACTTTCCATCAGTTATTATGAAATGTGAACTTCATGAGAGGAAATCGTGAATTCAGTCGTACAACTGAGACGATACTCCGTACTCAAGCAATTTGACATAAAGTCGCTTGTCAGAATCGGTGTCAAAAGCCTCCTGGAAATCTAAAAATATGGAATCAATTTGACATCCCTTGTCCATAGCACTCTTTACTTCGTGAAAATAAAGAGCTAGTTGTATTTCACAAGAATGATATTTTCTTAATCCATGATGACTATTTGTCAATAAATCGTTTTCTTCGAAGTAGTCTATAATGTTAGAACGCAGTACATGTTTCAAAATCCTACAGCAAATCCACGTTAGTTATATTGGTCTGTCATTTAGTGGATCATTCCTATTTCCTTTCTTGTGTATTGGTGTGACTTGTGTAACTTTCCAGTCGGTAGAGATGGATCTTTCGACGAGGGAATGGTAGTAAGTGATTGCTGAGTACGGAGCTATTGCATCAGCATATTCTGAAACGAACCTGACTCAGATACAATCTGGACGGGAGGCTTCGCCTTTAGTAAGTGTTTTAAAGTCCATCGCTACACCGAGGATATCTACCTCTAAGTTACTCAAGTTGGCAGTTGTTCTAGATTCGAATTCTGGAATATTTACTTCGTCTTATTTGTTGAAGGAGTTTCGGAATGTTGGTGCACGATGATGAAATAAACCTCGAATCGTCACAAGCTGTTTAGAACAGTCTTTATTCATACCATTACCTTTTCTAGGTGGTTATATTCCTGTGTTCTTTAGCACATGAACCTTCTTTGTCATTAGCGACATTCCTCATTCTGATGTGGTGAGTGTGAAATAATTTTGAGTTAGGGGATAAGGATGGTTAATGCTGTCTAGGAAATCGTAGTGATTTTTAACAAAGTAATTCATGGGAAATGATCTCCTAAACCAAAATCGGCTACGACGATGATGCTAATACTTGTAACGTGCAGCTTACCAGTAAAGGTTCTTTCAGTATGCTTGTAAAAGTTAGGCCTCTAAACTGTCATTTACAAATAACCACTGAACTGTCATTTACAAATAACCACTAAACTGCTATTTACAAATATGTTACAAGATCATCACAGCTCCTTTGCAGCTACAACGTAGTTTGTTTTTCTAGAGAACCAGGCTAAGTCCAACCCTGTTCTTCGAAGCATATGACATCGACAACTAGATTCACAATTACGTCTTTCAGCATTCAGTGTATGTGTCGCTGTTGTAGAGGAGCAAAATCTGTTGTAAATATGTCCAGTGTTATTTATCACGTAAATTAGCGGGAAAAATGACAAGTGTGGTTTACTTTACCCATAGAAATGAAAGCTTCCTTAGCAGAACTGAGAAAGCTAAAACTCGACAAAAGAGTAAATTCTGCAGAGGAGATTTGTGGCACTACTCCAAAGCATGCTTCACCTTGCTAGAAGCTACTAATCATCCTGGTGCAAGTCATTAAAGTCTCAGAGCCCGTTAGTAGTTTATGTTTTAGGTCGTTGTAGTTTTATTTTATAATTTCTTACGGTACTTCCTCGCACTTGGCACTCAGTTGGTCCTGAAGGTGAACGAAGAGTTTAGAAGGTATCATACTAATAAAATATACTGAACAAACTGCAGTTACCATCAATCTTCCTCATAGGATAACAGTGTACGCCACGTTCACTATTTAAAACTGTCCTTCTCGTGATGTTATTAAATTCTTAACCGTTTCTCAACTTTATTTTACAATAATTCTTTTGGGAGTGTTTGAGTTCGTGCAAAATGCTTTGTAGCGTTATTTTGTTTGATTAAGATACATTATACACTAGGAATACGGGGAAGTAAGTTACACTGAATAGTAAAGTTTGGCAGCAGATAAGTTTTAAAGCAAGTATTGCATTTTCTGATGGCCACTGAATGAACTCGTTAACGACGGAACTTTTTAACAACGACACAGGTGTCTGTGAATTAGTTCTTGCTTTATCTTGTCATTATACTTGTGACTGATGAACTGAAATACAAAAAAAAGCAAAAAAAAAACATCTAAATGATGACAACAAAAAGTAGTTGAGAATTTTGTTTTACGAAAGACGAATGCTCGTGTAACGAATGGGTATGAAAGATCCACAGCATCTGCAAATATTTTATAGTAATTTGCAAGTGGAGAAGCCGATCTCAAATATTCTAATAATTTAGTAATAAAAAAATCACAATGTACTTGTGGTAGTAACTCTGTCATAAAAAATATTTTGCAACTCCTTATAGGAACCTATGAAACGCTTTTAAATTCGATGTAGTTATTAGGGAACTACCGGTAGATACGCAATGGTCAATCTAAAAGTTAAGAACGTTTTGATTTGAAGAGTCGCGGAATTCTCCATCCAACCCCGCCTCCGAGTCACACACCTTTCTAATCGTTGGCCTCAGAGTGATGCTAACAGGGATCAGATGCGCTGGTTTCCTATTTATTTGTGCGATTTTCAAATGCCTGACAAAATTAACGCTTCCGTAAAGTGGAAGTTCGTAGTGTAACACGGTTTTTGAACGCCAAGAACGTGCACACTATCGAGATTTACAATCAGTTAACCGAAGTTTATGGAAAGGAAACTTCAATTACAAAATGTTACAAGATGTTTAATGATGGACGAACGAGTATTCATGACGGAGAACGATCAAGTTGTGTGTTAGTGATGGTTTGGGCTGTAGAAACGTATGGACTAAGTTGATTCCTTGAGTACTGACAGATGGACACTAAAATTAAGGAACGGGAGGTGTGCTGACTTTTCACACTCTATGATGCCACTGGGACAGTTAGGAGGTTTGAACCACATTGTTACAGGCGATGAGGCCTGGATGTTGCGGAAAAGGACAGGAACAAAGCGGTAGACGATGAAATAACATAATTAACGACGACCCCTCCCCCCAAAAGTTATTATCACAAATAGGTTAAAGCTACATAGTTCTGGAATCGAAAGGACGTCCTACTCGTGCCTAGAGGAGAACTCATACATATAGAGGCATATGGTCAGACCCTTCAGGGTCTGCACCGCGTCGTTCGAAACAAACAGCGTGGATTGTTCTCCAACGACATTCTGCTTCGGCATTATGTAGGAAGTTTCTGAAAATCCACCTTATATATATATATATATATATATATATATATATATATATATATATATATATATATATATATATATAATGGTTCAAATGGCTCTGGGCACTATGGGACGTAACATCTGAGGTCATCAGTCCCCTAGAACTTAGAACTACTTAAACCTAACTAACCTAAGAACATCACACACATCCATGCCCGAGGCAGTATTCGAACCTGCGACCGTAGTGGTAGCACGGTTCCAGACTGAAAGGCCTAGAACCGCTCGGTTACACCTGCCGGCACATCCGCCTTATAGCCCGAACTTATCTCCAACTGATTACCACCTTCTTCCGAAACTGAAAGATTACAGTTGCTGTACAGTTTACGACAAATGTTCGAAAATCCCACCGCCAACTTCAATCCATTTGTACACTCCTTGGAACGCATGTCATGTTGCTTGTCTGAGTGCCTCCACACGTTGCTTAATGAGGGTAGCAATCTTCCTGATGCGACTAAGGACTTCATTTCGTGTATTCACCTTTACTTTGTACACTTCGTATCTCATGCAGGCTATAAATGTAAGTCTAACAGCCTAAGGTGTGACGATCTTGCAGGTCAGTTAATTGTACTACGACGACCAAGCCAGTGATTAGGATCAGAGGATCCCTCACACGAATAATAAAATATCGACGGGCTCTGTCATGCTTGAAGAACATTGCACTCTGGCACGGTTAAAGGAACGTCTTCGAGGTGTTCAATAAACTAATGTCCCCAAAGATGCAAGTAATTCAGCCCCGTCATCGCTCTCTTGTAATATACGTTTTCTATCTCGGAAACCATTCCGAATAGGGCATATGTTTACATAAAGTTTTTTGTTTCAAATGTGCTTTTCTCTCGTATTCCTGAATACTGACCATTCCTTCTGAGACATTCTGTGTATGTACAAGGTGATTCAGCTACTCTTACCTATGTCTTTTTACGTAACTCGCAATGTTATATCTGGCCTTCACAAACCACACGCGAGGTTTTCATATTATCTCTCTCGCTGCGCGCAAACTATTGGTTCTACCGAAAAAAAGGAACAGAACTTTTTTGTAGAAATTTTTATGCGGTTAAATTTTGTATTAGGATACGTTTTTTTTTTTTGAAGCCATAGTTTTCGAATTATTCAAGAAAACGTACAAAAGTGACCTTTAAATGCACCTCCACCCAAAACTCTTCCCACATCAATCAGGATTTCTAGAATGTTGTTCGTGGCACTCCCTCCTACCAATGTAAAAAAAATTGCCTAGTACACGAACTATTTCCAGTATTCCACGTTTTTTGCTCTCTCTTGATTGGACGGTTGCACCACTAGTATAGTCGGCTATTTCGTTAACACTGTTAGTATAGAGATGCCCGTAAGGGTAGAGAAAGAAAAATGACTTTTGTAAACGCTACGCTGATACTAATTACGTTGACAAATCTATCCAAACTTAACCCCTAAAAGCACATCAATATCGTAGTCAGGAGGCCTGACGAATATAACGACGAAATTGTTCATTTTATGTTGTTAAAATTCACGAAATGTTGGGTAAAATTTAGACAAACGTCAGTTTTACATTTGGAGAAACGCATGATATACACTCTGCTGTATTACAATATACTTATTCTCTACCGGTTTCGATCATGGACCATCTTCACAATGAAACAATGTGTATTGTGTTATCTTCAAATGACATACGTGCTATTTAACCGGAAAGGTATACACCACTGCTGACTTCAAAACGTTAAAACGATACTTAACGCCATAACATAGGCTCAGACAAAGCAGAAAACATTGAAAACAGGAAAACATGTACAGCAGCAAGTATACCATTGCTCGGGCTCAATATCATCATTTAATTTTTGCTCCGGTATTTCAGCCCTTACACAAACTCGCCCTGTTGTAAAAGCATTCAATGTTGGTGAAAAATATTAAGTTACTTTCGTAATAATGGTTAAAATCCAAGGGTTCTTAATTGACATATAATTGTGAAAATAATTTCGTACGTTTCACAGTAAATATCATTTCACAGGGATGAACAAACGTAATGCCTAATTCAGAAGTGCAGACGGTATTTGTAGTGTGGAAAAAATCGATTTAATGTGTAATATAGGGATTCACATACACAGTTAAACACGGGATAATACGTATTCATAAATCTTACAGTAGTATATAAATATGCTATCACATCAGGCAGCAGAGCCACGAAGAACTTATCGCAAAATTTCACTACGTATGCTCTAAACAGAAGTAATTTCACACATGCTATCAGGAAATCCTATAAGCCACACCAAAAGGGAAGGCTTTAAGCACATTATACACAGATCAAACAGAAATCAGAGATCTCGTGCAAAATAGTAACTAGCAGGTCTGTTTGATGCTCATCAGCATTAAAACAAATCGGATTTTGGAATTACAAGTTAAAGTACTGACCACAGATAGCACACAAAAGGTTACAGCAGTTGGAAAGACTAAAAAAGAACAAACATGTGTGGCTGCTAACCATTATATGCAGCAACACAAGCTACATATGGTCACCCATACAATTTGTAAATATTCATAACAATGAAAGGTGCTGATTGTTCCGTTAAAGAAAAAACACTTAAATTATGTCTCTACATAAAATAAACTCTACTGAACGATAAATACACATGGCTTTTCCCGAGGAAAGAGGCACACGTTAAGATATAATAGTATCGGTCATTCTGAGAGGTAATATCATACAAATAAATGGTCAAGTAACAGTGGTTTCCGAGCTATAATCTTCACAGATTAACAAAACTTTGAGCAGTGGAAGCGACGGTAAATTTTCACCCTGTTACTCGTCGTAATTTAACTCAAAAATTTGTTCCAGAATGCTGTCACTAACTCATTGCATTATGGACGCTTTTAAATGCCTGTTCAAACAAAATGTCAACACCAGATCCAGTGTACGAATTTTGAGACTAGTAAACCGGACGTTGGTTTGCTGCAAAATGTTTAAGTGTATTCTAAATCCAACTGTCGCAACATAACCAGAGGAAAAGAAACGTCTCTCAAAAAACCAGCGTAAGTTTAGGCATAATTATTAGTGTGAAATACAGTTCGTTTTTCAGTCACCGTATCTTCTTAGCAGCAGATATTGATGTAGAAGTTCATGGAGTGTTTCCATAAGTTTAATAAACACGACAGATACATATAACAGAGACTTTAGTCGTTAATTGTGTATTCTCCTTTGGGTGTTACAACAGTCTACCAACGGTGGGATAACTTCCGAATCCGCGACTGTAGAAATCACGTAGTTTTCAGGCAAAGAATTCATCGAGCCATTGTTCGATAGAGAGTGGAAAAAAATGAAAATCTGAGGGCACAAAATCAGGTGAATATGGTGGGTGCGGACTGACTTCCCAATCTAACTCCTGTAGAGTGCTCTTTTGTCAGTGTAACGGAATGCGGTTGTAAACTGTTAAGGCTTTCGTGGCCAGTTGTTGACAACTGCTGTCAGAATGAGGTTGGTCGTTATAGTGGAGAAGCATCACTTCACGTGGTCTTTCTGGTCCTTACTCTTGGACAGCCGGCCGGAGTGGCTGAGCGGTTCTAGGCGCTACAGTCTGGAACCGCACTGCTGCTACGGTCGCAGGTTAGAATCCTGCCTCGGACATGGGTGTGTGTGATGTTCTTAGTCAGGTTTTAGTAGTTCTAAGTTGTAGGGGATTGATGACCGTAGAAGTTAAGTCCAATAGTGCTCAGAGCTATTTGAACCAACTCTTGGACTGCTTCAGCAAGATGTCTCGGTCGTTCACATGAAATGTCAGCAGTGATGGTTACACTTCGAAGAAGCAGTTCATACTACACCAAACAGTCGCTGTTCCACCATAGGCATTAGATTATTTTTCTGTTTATTTATTTTTTGGTGAATGAGCGCAGGTCTTTCTAGAGGGAGTTTCTGCTTTGTTTGGGCTCAACCATTCATTTCTTTTCTTTGTGTTAGCGTTAAGACAACGTTTTTCTTCACCAGTAATGATACAGGATACGAGTAGTAGGTGCTAAGCACGAGCCAACGGGCGACTAACGAGCACAGATGCACATATGGCCACCTGCTGGCCTTAGCGATTTTGACTTAGAGCCTGCGGTACACATACACTGATTTTTGAACCTTCCTCATTGCATGCAAATGTAGCATGATGGTGGAATGATCACAAGTCATCACATTTGCCAGTTCTCGAGTACACTGACAAGGCTCATTGTGGATTAACATGTTTAGACGATATTCATCAATCCCCGAAGGTCTTTCTGAGCGTGGAGAATCACTAATGCCAAAACGATCCTCCCTAGAACGAGAAAAACATTTTCTTGCCGTGCTCTGTCCAATGGCCTTATACGTACACTCATGTTGCCATTTCTCGACACGCGAACAGAATATGACAGAATGTTACTAACTTTTGGTACGACGTTTCCTCTGCCACGCAATGTACATCGGTTGTACTGGGAAAATTGGTATTTGACCCTAAATAACGAAAACTGAGCGGTCATCCACATGAGTGCTACAAGGAATTCTTTAAACTTCGATTACACGATAAATCGGTCAAATCTAAAGGCCCTAAATTCAACTAAATACCTAGGAATTGACCGCCGCTCGTGGTCTCGCTGTAGCGTTCTCGTTTCCCGAGCACAAGGTCCCAGGCTCTATTCCCGGAGGGGTCAGGGATTTTCATCTGCCCCCTAGATGTCTGGGTGTTGTTGTGTCGCCTTCATCGTCATCATCATCATCATCATCATCATCATTCATTCATGTCCATTACGGTCGGAGGAAGGCGACGGCTAACCACCTCCATTAGGACCTTGTCTAGTACGACGGTGCAGGGTCTCGCGCATCGTCCCCCTACCCTCTGTCAAGAAGCATGGAACTTCAGTTCAACCTAGGAATTACAATTACGAACAACTTAAATTGGAAGGAACACATAGAAAATGTTGTGGGGAAGGCCAGCCGGAGTGGCCGAGCGCTACAGTCTGGAACCGCGCGACCGCTACGGTCGCAGGGTCGAATCCTGCCTCGGTCAGTTAGGTTTAAGTAGCTCTAAGTTCTGAGGGCTGATGACCTTAGAAGTTAAGTCCCATAGTGCTCAGAGCCATTTGTTGTGGGAAAGGCTAACCAAAGACTGCGTTTGTTGTCAGGACACTTAGAAAATATAACAGATCTATTAAGGAGACTGCCTTCACTACACTTGTCCGTCCCCTTTCAGAATACTGCTGCGCCGTGTGGGATCCTTACCACATACGATTGACGGAGTACATCGAACAAGTTCAAAGAAGGGCAGCACGTTTTGTATTATCGCGATGTATGGGAGATGGTGTCACTGAAATGATGTAGTATTTGGGCTGGACATCATTAAAACAAAGGCGTTTTTCGTTGCGACATAATCTCCCCACGAAATTCCAGTTACCAACTTTCTCCTGCGAATGCGAAAATATTTTGTTGACACCTACCTAAATAGGGAGAAACGATCAACACGATAAAATAAGAGAAATCAGAGCTCCTACCGAAAGCTATAGGTGTTCGTTCTTTCCACGCGCTATACGACTTTGGAATAATAGAAAATTCTGAAGATGGTTCGATGAACCCTCTGCCAGGCTCTTAGATGTGATTTGCAGAGTATCGATGTAGATGTAGAAAAAAGACACGACGCACCACGAAGGAATTAACCGAATGGGACGAAAATGGAAATCGGTAATATAATGTACATTTACAAACAAATGATTAAAATTTCAGGAAAACTGGTTGATTTATTCAAACAAAAGAGCTTCACAAGCTGAGCAATTAGTAACGCGTTGGTAGACCTCTGGCCGTTATGCAAGCAGTTATTCGATTTCGCTTTGATTGGTGGAGTTGTTAGATGTCCTCCTAAGGGATATCGTGCCAAAGTCTGTGCAATCCATAATGCTGAAAACGTACTCCGTTGGGGTGAGGTCCGGTGACATTGCTGATCGAGACAGGATTTGGCAAGCACGAAGAGAAGCACTAGGAACTCTCAGCGTGAGTGGGCGGGCATTATCTTGCTGAAATGTTAGGACAGGATGGCTTGCCATAAACAGCAACAGAAGGCGGCGCAAAATATCGTCGACGTACAGCTGCACTGTGAAGGTGATGCGGATCACAACCAAAGGATCCTACTATCAAATGAAATGTCACCCAGACCGTCGCTCCTGGCTGTCGAGCCGTGCAGCGGGCGACAGTCAGGTTGGAATCCCATCGTTATACAGTGCGTCACCAGATAACTCTTCGGCCAGGAATCTCAATGACAGGAGTAGAATTGTCTTCAGTGATGATTACCGCTTCGAACGAAACGCCGATGACCAAGTAAGACGAAGGAACTGAACTATATTTACAGCCATTAGCGCGATGCATTATTGTAATCTGTTGTCATCTACTTTTCGCTCTGTATGTTCTTCCAGGCTTTTTCTAACCATCATATGTACCATTTAAACAACGTGGTGCAGTTTGCGTTCTACGGACACCAAAGGCCAGTCTAAAAAGTGGCGTCCTAAAATCGGACAGCCATGATCATCCAGAACCAAATGTACTTTACTTTTCCATACAGTAAAACCAGTAAAATCCTACGAAACTGAGCAAATTATCTGTTCTCATCCATGGGAATACACAAACAACTGACCCTATATGATGATCTTGACCGATGTTGAAACCAATCACGTCCAATGGCTTTTGCTACTGTAACGGTGCTTTCGGAAGAGCTATTTGGTTATGTCCAGGATAAACTGCCAGTATTTACGCAAACCTGTCATCATCTGCCTGTTTTCGTGCATTTCGGTACAACCTCAATTTCAACAAAAGGGCATATCATCGGCGAGTTTCATCAAGCCAACATATGTATAAATACAGAAACTGATTTGTCTCGATTAATCTCTCTAAACAGACTAGAAATAAAACTGTTGCTCTCCGGCCGGCCGGAGTGAGCGAGTGGTTCTAGGCGCTACAGTCTGGAACCACGTGACCGCTAAGGTCGTAGGTTCGAATCGTGCCTCGGGCGTGGATGTGTGTGGTCCTTAGGTTAGTTAGGTTTAAGTAGTTCTAAGTTATAGGGGACTGATCACCTCAGAAGTTAAGTCCCACAGTGCTCAGAGCCATTTGAACCGTTTTTGTTGCTTTCCTTTCTTTTTCTCACACGATTCCCACAGTTCAGCTGTTTTGTAAACCACACGACTGATACAACCACATGACAAAACATAACTGGCGTAGAAGTAAGTCATAAGAAGTTATAGAGATCCATTATTGTTCGTTTACTTTATTGGAGATAGATCATTGGACACTGTAACAATTCGAAATATAGGAGTATAGGTCCAGCTTGACCTAAAGTGAATGATCACACAGAAGTATCTGTAGGAAAAGCACATTCCAAGGTGAGATTGTTCGGAGAAATCTTAAGCAATCTCCATTCGTCGATTAAATTAGTTGTGGCATGACAGTCACATATTGCTATGCGATGTCTAATTATTTTTCTGCTTGTTTCTTTGGTGTTTCTGAGGAAGAAGGGTTCACATTTTCTTGTCGGAAACTGGGGTCTGGCTTAATCACAGAAGGTGGATTACAGAAGATCTTGAGAAGAGACGCTGGTCCCCACGGCAGTGCAGTTTGCGAAAATTGGTAGCGGTAAGCCTCTGCTCCGCACCTTTCCATCAAATGCAGTTTTCTCGTTTCACAGCAGCCTTTCACTAAACCGTTGCGAGTTCCTAGTGTATAACTGAACGTGAATAATTGACTTGCCTGTGTACAGATCTAACAAGCAGACTACCCGGAAATCGGATTTATGCCCAAAGCAGCTCGATTTACTCAAAAAATACTCGAGAAAATCGACTTTGAAATTTTACGACCATTTCTGATATGCTAAACTATGGTATTGTTATTTAGACAGGGAGTATTGCTATGTTGTAGAGTGCTTGCCTGACTTGTGAGGGTCGTGGGTTCGAATGCTAGAGGAATCTAATTTTTTAACGACGGTATATGTTCTATGAGCATTTACGTGAAGTGTAAAATAAAAGAAAAAAGATAGAAAAATTTAATATGTCAGTTTTTAAACTACACAGTCTCGATTAACAACCTTTTATAAACGATTCGTTACTAAGAAGTTCTGTCTGTAATGGAAACTGGAGTTTTGTCTGCAACATATAGTTAGACATAAAAAGATGTGAGTTTCTTCATAAAAATGGCAATCAGATGTGTTAATTAGCATATATTTGATGAATTTCATACGCTGACGGAAAAATATCGCAGCAGCCAAAAGGAGTTGTGCAATTTAAACAAAAGTTGGTAGGCGTGTGTCTACACCTGAAAGATAATGTCTATTCAGATTTCAAGCAAGTCGCTCAGGAGTGGCGCTAATGCGCCACTATGAGGATGCAAATCACGTTTGCTTCAAATACACGACGAAACGGTCGTGAGCGTTAGTTACCTTGGGACTATACTTGGTAAGCTGATGTTTGTCAAGAATCCTTTTCAGGCGACAAAGACGCCATTATTACTACCACACTTAGTTTAAACGAGGTCGTATAATAGGGCTACGAGAAGCTGGATGTTTCTTCAACGACACTGCAGAACGACTTAGCAGGAACGTTATCTGTCTAAATTATTTTTGCAGCAGTGGCGACGGGAATGTATGGTCGCAAGAAAATCGCCACGTGACACTGCCGAAAGGGAAGACCATGGTGTTCGACGCATGACTTTGGTGCATCCCGCTGGATTTGAAGCAGTAATATGAGCAGCATCTGCCACCTCAGTGACAATACAAACAGTTACAAATCGGTTACAAGGACAGCTCCGAGCCAGACACCCTGCAGCGTGCATTTCACTGTCCCCAAACCACCGCCATTTGCGACTTCGGTTGTATCAAGCGAGAGCTCATAGCTCATTGGAGGGCAGGGTAGAAGTCTATTGTGATTTCTGATGAAATAGATCAGCCTCGGTGCCACTGATGGTCGTGTGTTGGTTAAAAGGGGGCCACTTGAGGGCCTCCAACAAACATGTCTGCGTGCCAGACACTCCGCCCGCGTGACCACTACGGTCGCAGGTTCGAATCCTCCCTCGGGCATGGATGTGTGTGATGTCCTTAGGTTAGTTAGGTTTAAGTAGTTCTAAGTTCTAGGGAACTGATGACCTCAGAACTTAAGTCCCATAGTGCTCAGAGCCATTTGAACCCATGGCATGCTGTTGAGAAAATAGTAAATTAAGCTGGTTATGTACAGCTTTGCTATAGACAGAAGCAAACGACACGTACGTTTCATGGAGACCCTGATCCAGGATATCAAAACGAAAACATTCCGAAATGACTTGTAGAATTCTCGTTCCACCAGATCTTCGATAAAGCTGATCATTCTGAGATCCTTCTGTTTTTGGATTAGTGGAAGAGATAAAGAAGATCTAGCGAAGTGCCGTGCGGTTTGCCAACAGATCGTTTAGTAAGCGCAAGTACGTAATGGAAATGTTCAACAAAATGCTGTGTCAGAAGTTACAAGAGGGGCGTCGTGCATCACGGAGAGTTTACGTCCATGAAGCGTCGTAAAACGTACTGCTTCCTCACACATATATCTTACTAAATGACCTCGATGAGGAAATAAGACGGTAAGGAGACCAGCGACGTGTAGATGTATATCAGGTTTTGACTTCTGGTCAACGAAGAGCGCATTAGGAACAGTTTACAAGCTCGGAGCGGGGAATCACTTAAAAGGAAATCAGCGGAATCCTTTTCAAAAAAAGGAACATACCCGACGTTCGCTTCATCTTATTTGGGGAGCAACAGAAGACTCACGTTTGCAGAGTCGAAGGAGAAAATGAAGCCCTGTCATTCGGAATGCAAGGTCCGCTTGCTATAACAGCGTCACGACAGTCAGTAACACGACTTCTGACGAATTTATGTAAATGTGATTCGAAGAAACGGAAAAACAATATCTCGTGCCCCCGTCAATCGCGAGAGTACAGGCCAGTCGCATTGAATTATATTACTTTAATATGTTTAAAGTAAGGATGGAGATAATTACGGGCTACAAGGACAAAACCTGCAGCTAGGTCTTGGATCAGGGTGAAGGGGGGGGGGGGGGAGGGGAGGAGGTGAGAAACAGGGGTAGCGAGGCCCCAGAAAGCAGAACAGTTTCGCTACCCAGAGCGCTGGAGATGGGCGTGGAAGAGTGGGTGGGTGAGGGTGGAGGGGGGGGGGGGAGGTGGGTTAACCGCATGCGTACTGGAACTTGAGAAATTGTTAAACTGGAGGGAGAGGGGCCAGGAACAACGACGACGTCGTCTCATTACTACACTTAAAGAAGCAATTACGGAACATATTAGGATTTAAGTTTAATATGCGGCCCCAGGACCACCTCGCTTGTTTCAGTTCATTCCAGCTACATGGGAAGCAAAACAACAGCTGTAAGAGTTGAGGAAAGTAATTTCAAGGAGAGGTAAAAGACGCACACAAAGTAACTAGGAGGAAGGCCCGAAGGCAGTCTCTTCTTCGCAACTCGTTTAAACACCCAGAAACACGAAAATAACGACGCGAAACAGAAGAGATAAGTTATTACTTCGTGTCTTGCCAGTTAACTGAAAAGCAAATATTCTTGGTGGATGTAAAGGACATTCGACATAGGAAACGTTCACAGCATCCACGACTGTAAGTGAGAGAACGAAATCTTGCTTGAAACGGCGGACTTTAAGGTCTCAATATTCTTCATAATTCAGCAAAGACTTCTTAAAATCTCTAAAACCTGTTATAATTTTTATTGTTCTGGGGTACTTTCGATCTTAAATAATCATCAGCTCAGCATATAAGTGGAACACAGGTGTCCACTGTACCAAGCATCAGTTTTCCAACACAGTTCAGTTTGCTGAGTACACAATTCAGTCGTTACTTTTTCAGCCTTACACGTCATAAAGCACTGATTGATTTAGCTTGCTGTGTTCGACAAGCAGTAGGATCGTGTCTTGGTTTTACACTTTCGTACTCTATTTAGGATGACCGCTCGTGAATGTGCGAACAAGATAGGGCAATTGTTTGAAAGCGGCTTCGTTCTTGCTCGGCTCCTCCATCACATCCGACGCAGCACTCAAGTACGCCACCAATGCTCTGTTAAAAGGCCAAACAGATGACTTAAAGTGGATTAAAAATAGTTTATTTGTAGGTACACTTTTAACTTAATCTACTTCCAGGTAATAGACATAATTTATATCAGTTTTCAGTTTAATTTGGTTTCTGACAGTTGAAATTTGTGGTGAACAGTGAACACGAATACGGCAGCGAAGAAATGTGTTAATGAATGTGAAGAAATTCAGCTTCTCATGCTGGAAAAACTGAACTTATAGCTATTAATAGATTATACGTGAACAAATACCTCTCGATTAATATTGGAATGATTGCTGTGTGTTACTGCGACCGTAAGCACATTTAAAAGGCTGTATACGAATGGATTGTAAGCAAAGTATTCTTTGCAGTCAATCACTAATTTCAAAGTTCTCTCTCCTTTTTTCCATTCAATATGTGATACTGCGTTATATATAGGGTATCCGTCCAAAGAGATGTCATATGCATTTTCGATAGTGTTTCGGCAGGTATTTGCAGTTTAGTTTTTGGATTACGCATCTGGAGTCAGTCCAAACAAATACTGCTCGTCACGTCTTTCATGCGATTCTCAGTGTCGATGGAAAGCGTCGGTTTCTTTCACGTTACAAACAAAATATTTTTTGAAGCAGTGTTTTACGTGACTATTCTGTAGAGCGGTCCCAGATTAGTCTAGTCCAAAATTCATTTTATCGATATGTATTAACAAGGACAGTAAAATACGCTACACCGAAGCACGCAGCGCTACTGAAGCGCTGCTGGATTGCCGTTCATTCTTCGTGTTTTACTGTCTCTGTTAATGCATATCGATAGAGCGAATATCGGAATGACGTAATCTGGGACCGCTGTATCGAATGTGAACGTAAAATTACACTTTAAAAATAACTTTGTGTATAACGCGGAAGAAACCAACGCTTGCTGGTGTCAATGGGCATCAAATTAAATACTTATATACTCGGAGTTAACATTAATAATGCGGAACGGATTCCTGACTGAAAATGGTGGAAAATAACGTCCTATGTCCGGAAATAGACGGTGTGCGTGCAACAACAACATGCCGTCCCGGAACACGGTACAGAGCTGCACAACATCCATGTCATAACATAAGTTAAAATTGGCCTCCACGGGATAGTTATGGTAGCGGTTGTCAAGCAGGATACATATATAATCGAACTTTGGCTTTCACTATGTTGACGGGCCACTTGTCTGGAGCTTCTACTAGGGTTCGTCTCAATATTTTGTAGAACCCTACCCTCCAAATCTGATGTTCGCTTAGTCCACCGCCTCCCTATACTTTCCTCTGCCTGAAAGGACAACCGCACAAAAACACTTCAAATCTCGTATGATGTGGTTGGTGTCTGTGACAGTATTTGTTTTGATATAGCCGTGCTACCTCTCGACCGTTTGCATCTGCTTGGCCGTACACAAACACCATCTCGAATTGTTTCCAACATGAGTACCGGACTTTCTACTGCTGACAGTACGCTGCGTGAATCACACAGCCCGCAACACACGAGGAACACAAGGGCAAATGGTCACAGGAACTTCTATTAGTCAGCGCCATCTATAGTGGCAACGATGCATTTCAGTACACATGTTCATAGAACATTTCTTTCTCCGTTTCGAGTCAGTAATCCGTATCTGCAGTTTGTCGGCTTTATTAATGTTCACCCTGTATGAGAGTATGTGTGTGAGACCTAAAGATCAACATACAATTTGTGTTTCTCCTGTGGAAAAAGACCACTCGAACAAAACTGATGCAAACGTTTATACTAGTGTGGAAGTACTGCGAAAACAAATGAAGCCGTAACGTGTCGTAAGGAATCGACTACGAACGTGGCTGTTAGTCGACTACCTCCAGGCTCGACGTGCCCCTGACCGTAGGCAGCCGTTACAAAACAGCCCCTGCCAGTGTCAGGCAGGCAACCCGCTCCTCATCAAACCTCTGGGGCAACATCGTACAGCCAGTTCTCTCTGCAGTTGTCGCTACAGTCGTTGTCCTTAGTCTGAAGAATGCACCGGTGCGGCTCTCCGTGTTAGTCTGTTCTGTGGAAGCCCCTTCATCTATACCTTTGAAATTGCTTGTATACTCAAGCCTTTTTCTTCCCCTACAATTTTTACCCATTTCTCCTCACACTTCTCTCCATTGCAAATTGGCTACGTCTTCGTGCCACTGGGTGTGCCCTATCAGTCTGCCACTTTCTTTAGTCAACTAGGACCATAAAGATATTTTCTTCTCAAGTCGATTTAGTACCTCTTCATTAGTTATCCGATCTATCCACATAATCATGAGCAGTACAATCTAATAAGTTTCACTATCGTAAAAGCCTAAATTTTATACAAAGACCTTCAGGAAATTCTTAACGCATGTATCTATATTCGATGCTCAAACACTTCCATTTTGTAGAAATGTTTTCCTCGCCACTTCTTCATGTTCCGCACTCATTCACTACTCTCGAACGAGGTCTCGTTGTCTAGTTAACGCAAAGTCCATGCCATTTGTCCAAGTGCTAAGCCACAATTTGGAAAGGAAGAACATTTGTTTCAGAAGCGTTGTCTTTAGCACGCTAAAGCACTATAAAATTTTATCTCAGCATTGTACCTTAAATATTCTACTAAAATAATAACATTGTTTTTTAAATGTTTTGAACTGTAAAGGATCAGATATTTCTTAAAAATTTTAAGAGGTTTCGCTTACGTTTTTTTAAACACAAAATTCCTGTTCTTAGAAACCGTTAACTGCTCATTTAGTTGCGACTTAGTCTGGATTCGGAACAACATACAACGCGAATTTTGCTTTCATCAGACCATATGACTCTTCCACGTAGCAAAGGCGTTATTTTTACGCTGTTAGCCATATGTTTTAAGAGAAAACGCTCAAGCACAGACAATAAAGTTTCAAAATTTGTTGATAGATACACACTTCAGGATATGTTGCAAGCCGCTTCCAATAAGCGTTTATTCCGCACTCGTCGCTACGTTCTATACTGGTATTTATTTATAGCCAAACTTAATCAGTAAAAATATGTATTCGGTATCATTAGACAATGTACCTTTACCAGATGTCTCTCTGGTAGACAGGCATGTGGATGCCTCTAATCAATCTCTGCCTCTCAGTAATTCTAAGACACAGAACCACCACCACTATGGAAATTGCACAAAGGATATCAACGTAGATGACTATAAAAGTTGGTGCTGTGTGTCGCTGAAGACGACACATTGCATTGACCACTATCGAGCTACCCCTGTTTTCTCCCACAGAAGTAAATGAAATTATATGATATAATTAAGGGGTCTACAGAACTTGAGGAAAGAGAGAATTAAATATCGCGACAGATTTATTCATAAAACACATGTAAAATGTGGATCAACATAGCATCTTGATTATGCGCTATCTACACCTGCATAATGTAGTGTATGCCCCCGCGAGCACGCACGAGTGCCGCAACACGACGTGACATGGACTCGAATAATGCCTGAAGTAGTGCTGGAGGGAACTGACACCTTGAATCATGCAGGGTAAGAGTACGAGGGGGTGGAGATCTTTTCCGAATAGCACGTTGCTCAATAATGTTCATGTCTAGGGAATTTGGTGGCCAGCGTGAGTGTTTAAACTCAGAGGAGTGTTGTTAGAGCCACTCTGTAGAAATTTTGAAAGTTTGGGGTGTCGCATTGTCGTGCTGGAATTGCTCAAGTCCGTCGGAATGAAAAGATGCTGGTGATCAAACAGGATGCTTACGTATGTGTCACCTGTGAGAGTCAAATCTAGACGTATCAGTGGTCCCATACCACTCCAACTGCACACGATTCACAACATTACAGAGATGCCACCAGCCTGAACAGTCCCCTGCTGACAGGCAGGGTCCATGGATTCATGGGGTTGCCTCCATCCACTCGATGCAATTCGAAACTAGACTCGCCCGACCAAGCAACATATTTCCAGTCATCAACAGTCCAATGTCGGTGTTTACTAGTACAGGCGAGGCATAAAGCTTTGTGTCGTGCAGTCATCAAGGGTACACGAAGTCGCACGAGCGATGGGACACAGCATCTCCGAGGTACCGACGAAGTGGGGATTTTGTTGTACCACCATTTCACGAGAGTACCGTGGATATAAAAAATCCGGTGAAACATCAAATCTCCGACATCGCTGCGGCCGGTAAAAGATCCTGCAAGAATGGGACCAACGACGACTCAAGAGGATCTATCAACGTAACAGAAGTGCAACCCTTCCGCAGATTGCTGCAGATTTCAATGCTGGGTGCGAACCATTCAATGAAATATCATCGAGCTGCAACATAAGAGTATCTACCCTTAATATTACTACTGCCAATGGTGCGCTATGTTCATCATATACGTGGAAAATTTGAGATGCGATGCGTAGTACACCTCAGCATTGTGTCGGGCGGTGGACCTTTCGTCTGCACTCTTTTCAGGAGCAAGAGTGAACCCTGTCGCGCTCTTCCGTGGGTCCCAAACAAGTATTATATCGTACGAACTCTGCCGCAGACCACTGCCGAATGTCGTACACAGTCTTTCACGGATTCCAAACGAATATCTTTCTTCCGCTAAATATCTCACAGGCCGCAGCGAGCTCCGCGTGGAATTTTGGCCAACAAACTGAAGACGACAATCGAAACCTCACAAACATTTGTGCACCAATTGTGCATTACTCCGCCTACTGATGATGATGTTTGGTTTGTGGGGCGCTGAACTGTGCATTCATCAGCGGCCGTAATAGGTCCCAATTTGTACACTGTCCCGCTTTTTACGCAGTCCAGTCTAGCCACTGTCACGAATGATGACGATGATGAGGAAATGATGAGGTCAACACAAACACCCAGTCTCTGGGGAGAGGAAATCCCCAACCCACTCGGGCATCGAATCTGGGATCCCGTGATCAAGAGGCAGCAATGCAAGTCACTAGACCACGAGCTGCGGACATCATCACTCCGCGTATACCACAGCATCCCTCCATAAGACGGAAAAAATGCTTCTTCAGTCCTAGCGCATCGACAAGCGTCTACTCTAACTACTTCTTACGTCACGGACTGCGGTCCAAACAACACACTGTTATTTTCGCGCACGGGAAACAGCGCGGACCAGAGTACCTACGTGACCTGTTAAAACTGCCACAGCCTTCTCGGCCACCCAGTCTCTGACTGACAGCAGTGTTTCCGAGGAATGGAAGTCTGCCCTGCGTGAAAAGAACCAATTACTTTGTATCCCCTTGTGGGGACCCGTCCCGCTCATCGTCAGGCCTGACGTTTTGTAGCGGCTACCGGCTGGAAGTCCGGCCTCGACCCCCGGCTCGCGGCCAGCCACCTGCTGTGCCGCGCGGCGCGGCCAGCCTCTGTACGCGGGCCGTAGCCGCCGCTGCTGGAATGCGCGCCGTTGCCAGCCCGGCGGCCGCACCGAGCCGTGCCGCCAGCCTTGACATATCCGTCCGTCTCCGTCCCGACTGCGTCTGCAGTGGCATGAGCTGGCAAGAGCATCGCTTCTGGTCAGCGGTGTGAGCACCCAAACTTAGCTATACTGTACTGTTACAGAGGCCTCCACTCTGCTCTCATATTTCCTCACTACCTCAGTATCCCAATTCCTGTACACTAATTTTTCCGAACAGTGCTCTTGAAATTCAGCCTACTTTTCGTCATTACTAAATTAGTATCCGACTCTCTCTGCTCCTGATTATGGCTTGCAATCCATTGCAACATTTCACAATATCTGATCATGGAATCTTCTTGCATCTCCAGGACTTTTCTATTTATACCTTTCCTTTTCTTGTGATTTTTGAACAGTACACTCCCCTTTACTAGCTGAAATTGATCAGTTAGTCATTCTCCTCTCTAATCCCTACTGCCAAGCCCAAGTTCTCCCATAACGCTGCAAAATCCTCTCTTCGTGGAAAATTTCCCTAACCCAGAAAAGAAATTGGAGCAGGCCACTCTATGAAGACTTATCCTATGATTTGGGTGTGAACAATTGCTACTGGATAAACCGACTTTTAGGCCCTCAACATAGATACTAAAGTGGGGAATTTACCCAATAATTTAATGTCACAGAAATGTACCGGTGAAAGGAGTCTTTCGTGTTAACACTCTAATTTATTCATTCAAAGATGATCACAACTCATAAAAAGGAGACAATCAAACAGTGACTCCTGCTATCTGTATGTAAATTCCAATTAGTGATTACATGGATAGCAGTGTACTGCATGAGAAATTACATCCCGGTAACTCAAAAATGATAGTCTGAAATTCAAGTTGAAAACTCGCCTTTTCCTGACGGAAAACAGTGACTGGAAGCTTGGTGAATGATTCAAAGGTTTATACTTTCAAAACATGTACATTGAAGCCGAGATAGACGATCGTATGGTATCCCACCAATGTTGAATAAGATTGACCTAGCTCGCCAATGCAGCTACGAATGCTCACGGAAATTTAATTACCACTGTCGTGCAGGCTGTCTCGAGAAGACGAGGAGGCATAGCTTCATCTGCAACACCTTTACCTGGACGTCTTCTAAAGTCGGAAGTCGCTGTGTTCAGCACTACGTCTCAGCCAAAGTAGATGCTGCCTCCCATGCAACTCGACCCTGTGTTCTCTATCTTTTAGATCTCCTTTTTCCGCTAAACAGTGCCGTCGCCATAGCGAAAATATAAAACACTGCCGTCCAATAGGAACGCTACTCTCCAGCACAGAGAACCTCACCAAAACGGTACATTGGGATCAGATGCCAATCATATACCAAGACTCTCCCCTGCTAGTAAACGACCTCCGCTACATCTCTGTGTTGTTACGCCAAACTCTAATGTATCCATCACTTGTTTTCGCGCCTAAGGCACTAGCTTCGAATCAGAGTGCCTCCAAAGTTAGGAAGCGTAGCTGATGGGGTTAGTACACTATTTTCTGCAGCCTTGTTTCCTAAAGCTGCCGATAGCTACCTACAAATGCGCTGAACAAAACCTCAGGAAGCAGCCCGCGCCTAATGTTGGCGGCTTAACCCCCCTCCAGGTAGGCTCTAGGCTGGGAGAGGTTGTAAAGATGGACAATGATCTGCTAACTCTCCGGATCGCCTCGGCAGCCCTGGTTCCACCCAAGTCCATATGAGCCTCCGGTCTCTGCCCTCTGCGAAGTGCCATTGTTTGTTTGTTCCGTCTCAACTCCTCGCACTCTTTCCTCACAAACGTGAAAAAGCATTTGCAAACCAGTGAGGCTATCAACACGTGTGAGAAGGGAAATGAAGCTACACAGAGTACCATATCGCCAGCCACTCCGGTTCAAGACCTACAATAAAAACGTTCTCAGTGTAGCCCCCAGCGTTATCTTGCTCTTATTACTCAAACAATCTAAAATGAATTGAAAAAGCTATGCAAAATTGCCTGTCGTGTTTCAGCTCTGTCTTATATTCTTTCCCTACTACCAAGTTCTGAATTATCCATTCAGTATCTTTACATACGAGGGCTGTTCGAAAAGTAAGGACCGATCGGCCGGGAAGTGCAAACCACAGTGAAAATCCGATAACGCTTTGCACAGATGTGGTGGACGGTGTCTCTAGTATGCCTGTCGATCGCGACACGTCGCTCTTTTCAGTTATCTCTGTACAATGAGCCCATAAAGATACCCAGAACTTCATGTCTCCCGCTAAGTGTGAGTGACTGCTGAGAGATTTCGCCTGATTTCATGCAACCCACATGACACAATTGTCATGCTGCTCCTTCTTCATGAAAATTCTCGGCTGCCCTCTGCAGTGGCAATGAAGATGCGTTTTCGATGGGAACAACCCATAACTGAATGCCCCTGAGTTCTATCTCTGCTCACATGAACCGCTGACTTTGAAGTGCAGGTGGTTGTCCTTTACGACAAGGGTACTGGAAAGGTGGTACACCGCTGGGACAAATTTGTAAGTCGGAGCGATGAGTATGCAGAGAGGTAGCTGGAAGATGTAGGTAACTGTAGCAAATAAATCATTTTGATTCTCACAGTGGTTTCCATTTCGCGACCGATCGGACCTTACTTCCGGAATGGTTGTCGTATTCCGCCTGTATTCTGCTTGTGATGTCGGCATATATACCTGAACTTTTCTTATTTGTGTTGGTTTGGTGTCTATTCTGATGACAAACACCCTATCGTTTCTTCGTTCATAGTAACTCATCCGCAGTCTTACCTTCCTATTCATAACGAATCGTACTCCTATTACACCACTTCATTCTGCTGTTGATTCTGTTGTTTCATTTCACTACAATGACCTCTACACTATCTAGACTGAGAGTTTGCGTTTCCTTTTTCAGATTTTATAGTGTCCATACCACGTCAAAACTCCTGAGATTACACACATCGACTTCTAGTTTGTTACCTTTTCGTTGGTCATTTACTGCCTTTATCGTGGTTACGTGCCTCTTGGCAGTCCTCTGCTAGAGATCAAAATAGAGAACTAATCTGGAATATTTTGACAATGATGAGATCATGATGACACTTCTCCTATTACAGACCACATGTCCTGCGCATGCGCACTGAGTGCCTTTGACGCAGTGGTTTCCATTGCTTCCTGTATACTCATGTCGTTGATCGCTGTTGGTTTTCGCTCCTTCCCACCTCAAGGGAAACGTGGCTGCCCAGAAACTCTGTCCGCTGATAAGCCCTCTTTGACAAGACCACTTCAAGGATAAAAGTTACATCTTATACTTTAGTCTTCTGTCACCGTTACCATTTAGGAAAAAAAAGACATACATGGCTCCATTTGAATTGAGGCTTAGCGAAGGAAGATGACAGTATGTAAAAATAAACTAAAACTACTGAAATCTATGTCGAAACTATAGTTTTCAGTGTTTCTAGGTTGACTGGCGACATTTCCCATTACATTTCACTCTCCTGAGTATGCGTAAATTCGGAGAGGAAGTGTGATGTGCAAATAATCGAAAATTCTCAAACTCACAGCAACGACTGTAGCCCTACGCAGCCACCTTACGAGGAGAGAGTAGTTAAGTAAAATTTAATTTACATTCACGATCGCAGTTTCAGATTCTTCGGACAATTATGACTCTAATTATTTAGACACTGGCTTGCTCAGATTATTAACTGAAAGTCGATGAAATTAACTGACGAATAAATGATGTTACACCAATTTACGCCGACAATCAGAAACCACTGTGGGCTTACATAAGCAGAGAACAATCGTCTCCTGGAGACAGAGTACTCCCAATAATTTCCAAGATGGCGAAATTCTGCAGAGGCTTACGAGCCGTTACTCTAAATTTCAGTCCACGACCACTTCGAGATGCAAGTGTACCAGATCTACCCGCCTTCGAGAATTGGCGCCTCTTCAACTTCCCCTCCAACTTCTGTGCTGGGAAGGCAGGGTATCGCTGGCCCGAATAACTGTAACAGCCGTCCTCGTTAGGCTGGCAACGGCTTCCACTCTCTGCCGGCGGACGGCTACGGCGGTGCGTGCTAACGAAACTGAGGACAGACGCTCTCGTCACCCCGGTCAGTCGCGGTTCTCGGTCGGAGCGATTCCCTGATAGCATTTTCTTCTCTGTGAGCATGTTTCCTGTACTTGGTAGCAGCCGTGGACCGAAAAGATCCTTTTAGTACTACCTATGCTCAATAATACTTTCGCGAATATTTCAGTAGTGATTTATTAGTGATGCTACTGCTACCATCTCGATCGAGAGGCATGAAGACACTATCCATGACTCTATGCTCTCCGCAACCCTCTACGAAATTCTCGACACGTGTGTGAAGTGTGTATTGTGAAGTTTTTCTACGCGGCGGAGCGCGGTCAAGGATAAGGTAGAAGTGGCCGCGGCCAGTTAGCTATGTACTCTGTGGAGCGAGTGAGATTTACTCCATGGGACAGCACTATGATCTTAAGAGAGATTTTCTTCGAATTACTTCCAGTTAAAGGAAAAATTGTAATTTATCAAATTACATCCGATGTGGGGCGATTATCTACTCATTGTATTAAAGGATTCCAAAGGAGTAAACTGTGGAAATTCTGAAAATATATAATTGTCTACATTAATTAAAGTATGTTCATTGAATTACTTGATAATTATCGAGTCTTTTTTCATGTACAAGAAACTTTCTCGGCGTGGAATACATGGAAGTTAGAGGGCCGACTTGTTTCTCTAAATCCTGCAACGTAGTCATTGCGATTCACATAAACTTTTAAGGAATTGAATTGCAAGTTTACGTACAACATAGCTGGAATACCCGATCACGCTACACGCTGAGCTTCGACATACCTCATTAGACGAACTCCATGATTCTCAAATCAGACGCATCATTTCACGGCAGAGAGAGTCATTCCCCGATAAATGATTTCAGCAAAGTTTTTTACTTTTCTTTGGCAGACATATTACGCAGTGTAGTTAGAATTTGCTGCCTTACAAGAGCTAACAACATCCACCTTTGTCTGATTCTTAACACAGAGATTCACACAAGGTAGGTGACGAAGGCATTGAATTCCTTCCTACAAAAAGAGAAATCTAGTCACAGTTGACAAACATTATTAATGCAATTTCATCTGCTCCGCGCCTGATAGACTATAACATAAATGTCTACTAGACCAGCAACCTTAATAGACATTCAGTTAATTTTTTAACTTATCAAAATGCATTCAGTTGTATAGGTATTGTTTAAATATTCTGGTTAGATGTTGTATACTTCCGAGATAAATACTTCGTGCTGCCCCTGCCTGGGCTTTGATCACATCAAATTTCTTGTCCATTATCCGTTTCCAACGTAATTATCTATTTGCACTCTCTGTCTAAAAGGGTGCGGTCGAGTTATTGAAACTTGATTCCATACACTGAGCTGTTTCTGTTATTTCGTCTTGACCCGTGCAAGAAGTTTCTGTCCCAATTCGTTACTTGAGTTAAATGGGGATTCACCAAAAATAGAAAGTAAACAGGCTATCCCGCATTTCATGGATTTGTGACCAATATATCCGATTTTCTTCCAGATTTCTCTTTTTTCTGGTCTTCAGAATTCTCCTACGGCCTTATATTAAAATGTTTCATTTAGATACGAGAAATCCCTGTTAGACGAGACAATATCCTGTGCCATAACGGTCGAGATAAAGAAAACTTAGCAAGTGAAATCAATTATTGCAGTTAAAAGAAAATCAAAGGCACGTAATTCAGTTGATCCCACATCCATTTCATTTATCATCTTGTTATCATCAGCACCGCCTACACTACATAGACTGGGACGAGTGAGGAACTTGGGAAGGTCTGGTGATCAGCACGTATCACCATTAAATTGATTTGCTAATAAATGCTTCGAACTATTACCTGAGTTGTATTTTCCATGGATTTTTCTAATCTGTTCCAAGTGTATGCCAGGGCTGTGCGTAAAAAAAAAAGCCATCATCTTTCCCAAATCCTGCCTTTTTTTAATAGCACAACGCGGTAAGTGTTATGTATTCACATTATTATTATTATTATTATTATTATTCCATGTATTTGAATATTATTTTATTAGTGGTTCAGAATCGTTTGACGATGTTAGCACTTCTACGGAGTTAACAGTCACAAAGAAAGGAATGGAAACGCACAGCGGAAGACTTCAGAGCAAAATCTAAGAACGAAATAACAGCGCAGGACAGCAGATCGGCATGGAGAACACAGTCGATTGTCATAGTCGACCTCGAAATGTTCTTTTTTTACGGAAATTCGTTTCGCCATGTGAAAGGCCACTACGGATTGCTACGCTGGTTCGCCGAGGCTTATGCGAGCGAGCGCGACGTGCCAAGTAAGGACCTGTGGGCCGTAGGGAACTGTCGGAAAATCTGTCCACACGTCCACTGGTTTGCAGCGGATTTGCAGCACAATAAAAAGCCTTTTGTCCTACGCCTCCCCTTTATACCGCTTTCCACAGTTGATTTTGTTCTTTCGGGGAAAGAAATCGCGGGAGGAAAGGCTTAGAAGAGATTTAAATAAAAAAATTACTTTCCTATATAGATTTAAATTTTCGAGCCTTGCCGTGAAGTGTCGACACTTTTCAAACAGAGGTCACTTTATAAAATGTACAATGTAATGCTTCACATGTCGTCAACTGTAGATAGCTACGATCTCATATGGCAGAGGTAATACATGAAAAAGTTTCGCAACATATTTACTGCGAGAACTTAAGTTAACCTCGATGGCGAATATTACGTTAAAAGCAGTGATCCTCGCACGAACGAAAAAATGGCTGACATCGAAATAAGTGTCCAAGGAATAAAAAACAACTGAAATCACTAAACAGAGGAAAGTCCACTGGACCTGACGGGATACCAATTCGATTCTTTACAGAGTACGCGAAAGAACTTGTCCCCCTTCTAACAGCCGTGTACCGCAAGTCTCTAGAGGAACTAAAGGTTCCAAATTATTGGAAAAGAGCACAGGTGGTTCCAGTTTTCAAGAAGGGTCGTCGCGCAGCTGCGCAAAACTATAGGCCTAGATCTCTGACATCGATCCGTTGTAGAATTTTAGAACATGTTTTTTGCTCGCGTATCATCTCAGTTCTGGAAACCCAGAATATACTCTGTAGGAATCAACATGGGTTCCGGAAACAGCGATCGTGTGAGACCCAACTCGCTTTAGTTGTTCATGAGACCCAGAAAATATTAGATACAGTCTCCCAGGTAGATGCCATTTTTCTTGACTTCCGGAAGGCGTCGATACAGTTCTGAAGTGTCACCTTATAAACAGAGTAAGAGCCTACGGAATATCAGACCAGCTGTGTGGCTGGATTGAAGAGTTTTTAGCAAACAGAACACAGCATGTTGTTCTCAATGGAGAGACGTCTACAGACGTTAAACTAACCTCTGGATTGTCACAGGGGAGTGTTATGGGACCATTGCTTTTCACAATATATATAAATGACATATTAGCAAGTGTAGGAAGTTCCATGCGGCTCTTCGCGGATGATGCTGTAGTATACAGAGAAGTTGCAGCATTAGAAAATTGTAGCGAAATGCAGGAAGATCTGCAGCGGATAGGCACTTGGTGCAGGGAGTGGCAACTGACCCTTAACATAGACAAATGTAATGTATTGCGAATACATAGAAAGAAGGATCCTTTATCGTATGATTATATGATAGCGGAACACACACTGGTAGCAGTTACTTCTGTAAAATATCTGGGAGAATGCGTGCGGAATGATTTGAAATGGAATGATCATATAAAATTAATTGTTGGTAAGGCGGGTAACAGGTTGAGATTCATTGGGAGAGTCCTTAGAAAATGTAGTCCATCAACAAAGGAGGTGGCTTACAAAACAATCATTCGACCTATACTTGAATACTGTTCATCAGTGTGGGATCCGTACCAGGTCGGGTTGACAGAGGAGATAGAGAGGATCCGAAGAAGAGCGGCGCGTTTCGTCACAGGGTTATGTGGTAAGCCTGATAGCGTTACGGAGATGTTTAGCAAATTCAAGTGGCAGACTCTGCAAGAGAGGCGCTGTGCATCGCGGTGTAGCTTGCTGTCCAGGTTTCGAGAGGGTGCGTTTCTGGATGAGGTATACCTCCCGAGGAGATCACGAATGGAAAATTAGAGAGATTAAAGCGCGCACGGAGGCTTTCCAGCAGTCGTTCTTCCCGCGAACAATACGCGACTGGAACAGGAAAGAGAGGTAGTGACAGTGGCACGTAAAGTGCACTCCGTCACACACCGTTGGGTGGCTTGCGGACTATAAATGTAGATGTAGGAACGAGACACGTGAACCTTAAGTTGTGTATGCACTTACGAGCTGAGCGGATCATGAGAACCTCACGAGAAGGTTGTCGGTGCGTGTGTGCGCCTAGTGAACAGCTCGGCACGATACACGTGCCGTCGATTTTTCCGGCGCGTAGTGGTGACGGTACAGCTGCGTATTCATCAGCGTCTACGTGCTTCCGAGCAATGTGGCTCACAGAAGTCCCTTCGACGTCAGTAATTGTGGGGCACTGGTTGACATGGGGACTCTCGAATTGGGATATCGATATTCATATGTCAAACATGAAAAAAAAATCATATTTAGGGAACTATCATCAAAGCCTGCATGTGAAACTGTAGCGGATTCCCATCAGTGATTAGTTTACAAAGCTCGTTTAAATTTAAAAGTTCGTAGAGACGAGTGTTTTTATTTGCAGGTAGATCACATTGACAAGATAGTTAATGTAATAACTTAAGCTACATGTTTCACCATAACGCTGTGTTCTTTTAACGCCGAGTAATCGCAAATGTGTCATATTATTTTTACATTAAACCGTTTATAATGACAGTCGTACTGTATTAACATCACTTTTTTAAAAAAGCTTAATAAAATGTTGGGAATCATAGAGGATACCCAATTATTTTATATCTCTTGTTAAAACATTTCACTTGGGAAACTGAGTTTCTCTCTACACGTGGTTGCAACGGTCCTTAATAATACGTTACATTCAATGGAACACCGCATTTCAACACCGTCCTGTACTTCTTGATTTTCCACTTGCACCATTCGCACTTGGTTTTGTGTAAATGTTATTAGTAGTCTATGTGTTTGATTCTTCCATGAATGTCGAACGTCCTATATCAGATCACAATGTCGAAAGCTGTCTCGAAGTTGACGATGAATATGCAGTCTGAAAACTGTGCCACGTAGCAAAGGGTGCTCTTTTAAAAACAACAATGTCATAATTGAGTCCGCCTTGACACAAAACAACTTGTTGTTTTGAATGAGATTTTCACTCTGCAGCGGAGTGTGCGCCGATATGAAACTTCCTCGTAGATTAAAACTGTGTGTCGGATCGAGACTCGAACTCGGGACCTTTGCCTTTGCCGCAGGAGAGCTTCTGTAAAGTTTGGAAAGTAGGAGACGAGATACTGGCGGAAGTAAAAACTGTGAGAACGGGGCGTGAGTCGTGCTTGGGTAGCTCAGTTGGTAGAGCACTTGCCCGCGAAAGGCGAAGGTCCCGATTTCGAGTCTCGGTCCGGCACACAGTTTTAGTCTGCCAGGAAGTTTCACCTTGTTATTTGTTTTCTTATTTATTTCCCAAACTAGTTTCGGTGACAAATATCACCATCACCAGTGGTTTTTTAAAATGTAAAACATGCAGAAAATAGCATAGTTACACAAATACATTAACACATTATTACAAGTTTTTTCTTTTACTGTTCGTTTTCTATGGATACTTTAATACTACCTTATTTGCTGTATGTTATGGCATGTTTTCAAAAATCACTGTCGCGATATGCGCACCGCATGTTTCGAGAAGGCTGTAGCGGGAGTTACGAAAGGTTCTGTTCCTTATTTATGTCTCTGTGTGTGATGGGGAAGTGGTCCTTTCGCGTGTGTGTGCTTTCTGTTCTGCATCCTAAGTCAGTTCTCTCAGAGCGGTAAAGAGCGTGTTGTTGTAAAGTGTTGTGCTTTCGTTTATTACATTTTCCCCTTCCACTATAGTCTTTTATATTTATTAATTTTCTTCTAGTGTTAGTTGTCAGTATAGACTGTTGCTGTGTGTCAGTTTGTGTAGATCGCCTTCGATATTAGTGGGGTTACGGTTTTTGTTCATAAGGTGTTCTACGAAAGTTGAATGTGTGCAGTCACTCTTTAGGGCTCTCATGTGCTCTGTGTACACCGTTCGGAAGTGTCTGCTTGTTTGTCCTGGGCCTGATACGAGTTGCATGTGAGTTGGTATATTCCAGCGTTGCTGAATTTGTCTGAGGTTTTTCTGACTTGTCGTAGTACCCTTTTCTGATCTGTGTTGTTCGTTCTGAATATTATTGGGATCCCTTGCTTTTTCAAGATGTTTTCAGTTCTATGTGATATTTTGTTATTGTATGTTAGTGTATACCATCTGTCACTTTTTCTGATATGGTGTGGTCTTCTATATTGACTGTGTGTACTGTCTCTGGATTTGTGCTCTTGAGCGGCTAGCCGCTTTTTTTATGTTTCATTTTTACATTGTTTTTGGGTTTGTTTACGACGTCTGTTTTGTAGTCGTTTTCAACAGAAAGTTGTTTGATTAAGAGGTGTTCTGTTTATCATATGGAGCACGTATGTGAAGGTGGAATATTTATGCACTGTTGGGTGGTGGGATGAGTTTGGATAACAGTGCTTGTGGATGTCGTTTTCTGTAGATGGAGAATTCATGTTGGTGGTTGTTTCTCATGATTGTAAGATCCAAAAATTTTAGTTTCTTGTTGTTTCTTTTTTCTGTTTCCATTGTGAAGTGGATTTGTGGGTGTACTGTGTTGACGTTACTGTGTAGCTCTTCTATCCTATTATGTGTTTCATCTACAAGGCAGATTATGACATCCACACATCGGTACCAGTAGATTATTTTGGACCTTCCTTGTTTTACAATGTTATTGAATATTGTGTTCTCTATATGAACCAGGAAAATGTTGGCTAAGGTTCCACTGACAGGGGACACCATGGGTAGCCCTCTTGTTGCAAACAGAAGTTGTTGTTGAAAGTGAGCCGGCCGGTGTGGCCAAGCGGTTAAAGGCGCTTCAGTCTGGAACCGCGTGACCGCTACGATCGCAAGTTCGAATCCTGCCTCGGGCATGGATGTGTGTGATGTCCTTAGGTTAGTTAGGTTTAAGTAGTTCTAAGTTCTAGGGGACTGATGACCTCAGAAGTTAAGTCCCATAGTGCTCAGAGCCATTTGAACCATTTTTGTTGTTGTTGAAAGTGAAGTACTTCTGTTCTGTGATTAGCCTAAGAATGGTTGAGACTTCATTTATTTGTATGTCTGGGAGTTTCTTGCATTTTAGCTGTTGTTCTATAACGTTTATAGTTTATTCTGTGTGTATGTTTGTGTAGATGGATGTAATGTCAAAAGGTATCAGTTTTGTAGTTGGGGGGATGTTGACATTCTTAATTTTCTCTATTATGTCTCCTGTGTTTTTGAGACTTCTGTTGTTTGTTTTCTGTAGGAATGTGTGCCTGTGTCTCCCTAGTAAGTAAGAAGTCCACCAGTGGCCTGAGTGGGATGAGAGGTTTGTGCGCCTTTGGCAGGCTTGTTACGAGTGGAGCTTTAGGGTTCTTTTGCGTCATTCTTTTTGTCTGGTTCTGTGTCAAGGTGTGTGTGATGTTTTTTAAGGGAGCCTTTATGTTTATTTGGTATCTTTGTGTCTGGTTAGCTTGCTTATTTTATTCTCTGCCAGAAATTTTTCTGTTTTCTCATTGTGTTCTGCCTCTGTTATTAAGACTAGACCATTCCCTTTGTCCTCCTTGCTGATGAGAGAATTGTGTTGTTTTAGTTTTCTGTGTATACTGTTTATGGTTTTCTCATGTGATGTTTTTTTATTTGTGTTTATGGATGGTTTGTACTTCCTGACGATTTTTTTCATTTTCTCTGTCACTATTTCTCTTTTTAGGCCTGGGTTGAGTCTGGTGTGTTAGTTTTTTCATGTTGTCCTATAATATATGCAGTTGCAGTAATAAGATTTTCTAAGGTCTTAAGTGTTATGTGGTTGTTTAAATTGTATTTGGGGCCTTACTCAAGTAGATATTGTTCTGCTTTTGTGCTTTTGCCCGCCTAGATGGCCGAGCGCGTTAAAGCGCCCGCTACCGGGAGACAGGGAGGCCCACATCGAATCCACACGGTAGATTGACGGCGAGAACCGGTTCCGGCCAGCTTGGGTGTGATTTTTAGGCGTTTTACGACATCAAATTTTGTAAATACCAGGTTGGTTCCAGCTCCTGGGCTCAGATACGCTCAACGCAAACATTTGGAAATGTTCTCGCTCTTGAACATGAGATTAACTGTAGACGTAGACAGCTGGAGTACACGGATTCTGTCCTCGGGGAATGGTGGCGGTATGAAGGCAGCCAGTCACCATCTGTCAATAACGCTGCTTCAACCCATATAACAACGCAGATCCGTAGCGAATGGTAACAGGCAAGGAAGAGGAAGAAGAAGAAGGAGAAGAGGAGGAAGAAGAAGAAGAGTTCCAAAGTGTTCATTGTGAAAATATGATGCCTTCGACGTGAATGCGTAAATACAGGATTTGTAGGTATACGCCTCTCCCCCTGCCGCTCTTCTTTCTTACATTCAGTCTCTGTGTCTGCCACCCCACTCTTTATCCTGCCCACTTGGCCTCCTCTCTCGTCCTGTGTTCAACTGCTGTCATCCGCTCTATCCATCCCTTTGTATCCTTCCCTCCTTCCACCAACCAATTATGTCCACCCACCCTTCGTTTCATCTCTTCACCGCCCCCCCCCCCCCCCAGTTCTTCTCACCCTCTCCTCCTTCCCAGTACTATTCTCTCTTGCATCCACTTTCTCTTTCTGTCTTCTATCCTCCTATACCCTCTCTCTCGCTCGACCTTTATCTCTTTCCCTGCCCATTCCTATGCATACCCTCTCCTTCCCCAGCTTGAATACTTCAATCTCTCTTCCTCCTATTTCCTCACTCCCCACTCTCGTCCATTCCAATCTCTGCTATTCTTATCTCGCGCCATTCTTACCTGGTCTCTTTCTTCCCTTCCTCTCCCTCCCTCTCTCTCTCTCTCTCTCTCTCTCTCTCTCTCTCTCTCTCTCTCTCTCTCTCTCTCTCTCTCCCACACACACACACACACACACACACACACACACACACACACAGACACACACACAAACACACACACACGTTTCTGCCACTGCCCTTCTCTCTCTCTAGAAATCGAGAACATTTTATTTCAATAATTATTATTAAATAAATATTTCTCACACTCTCCCCTTCTAACATGCAATCTCTCCTATTCACTTGTGCCTCCTCTCTCGATTTTCCCATATCTACCTCCTTACATATTCCTTATACCCTTGTCCTTCCCCCCCACCCCCTCCACCACCACCACCCACCCCACCCAACTGAACTTTCTCCTTCCTACTGCTTCTCCATCTCCGTCTGCTTCTCCTTCTTGTTCCCTTTCATCTCTCTTCTCTCCCCCTTCACTCTCTCTCTCTCTCTCTTTCTCTGTCTCTCTCTCTATCTCTATCTCTGCCTCCTCTTCTTCTCTCTCTCTCTCTCTCTCGTCTGTTTATTAAAATAATATTTCGGTAAATGAAAACAAAGCCGAAGTCGCTAACCGGACTCATACTACTTATTAACATACTATGACATGTTTAAGAGTTTGATCTCAAATTTCATGTGAGTTTGGTCTACAACGTCTCCATTGGTGTCCATCTTGGAGTGATGTTACTACAAGACGCCATGCTTGTGGTAACCAACAGGAACACAATACCTTCACGTCAAAATAACACATTTACAAAGGTCTGGAGGTCTAACTACAAATTGTCTACTTTGAAATGAAGCGTTGTATATCAAGTAAAAAAATTTCGTGCCTACGGATATACTGAATTTAGCGGAAAATTAATGTAAACAGAAATAATTGTACGTGGCATAGCGTGTACGAATACATTCAGGATTCAGAGCCACTGGTGCCAGGGTATTCTCGTGTAGACAGTGTGCGCTGTATTACGTCATTACTTCGGCGCTATCGGAAGCCGCGAGAGTCCCAGTTCACTGCGCGTCACCGTTTTCCAGCTTCTTTGGAGGTGGCGGTTTTCAATACTGTGCTTGCGATTCGCTGCAAGACGACCACGGCGCGCCCGGAGGCAGGCGCGGGCCGCAGCTTAATGATCCAATTACGGCGGCTCTGCGCTGTGCTGCGCCGCGCCGTTCCTGCCTGGGAGCCCGTGCCGGCGGAGCGGACGGAAACGGATGTTGTAGCGGCGGCCGCCGACACCGGGCCCGCCACCGCCAAGGACAGCCGAGCCGAGCAAGGACACGCCGGCACCGGGGAGTTACCGGCAGCGGCGGCGTGCTGTGCCGCAGTCCAGCACGCGGAGCGCTGCTCGAGCTGTGCTCCGCGGACACCTTACGTGCGTTTTCTCAGAAAATCGAAAAAAACACAAAAATAACAAAAATTAACGATTATACGAAATTGAACGGAATGGACAGTGTCTTAAAAGGAGGATATAAGATAAACATCAACAAAAGCAAAACGAGGATAATGGAATGTAGTCGAATTAAGTCAGATGATGCTAAGGGAATTAAATTATAAATGAGACACTTCAAGTAGTAAAGGAGTTGTGCCATTTGGGGAGCAAAATAACTGATGATGGTCGAAGCAGAGAGGACATAAAATGTACACTGGCAATGCCAAGGAAGCATTTCTGAAGAAGAGAAATTTGTTAATATCGAGTATAGATTTAAGTGTCAGAAAGTCGTTTCTGAAAGTATTTGTATGGAGTGTAGCCGTGTATAGAAGTGAAACATTGATGATAAATAGTTTACACAAGAAGAGAATAGAAGCTGTCGAAATGTGGTGCTACAGAAGAAACCTGAAGATTAGATGGGTGGATCACACAACTAATGTGGAGGTATTGAATGGAATTGGAGCGAAGGGAAATTTGTGGCACAACCTGACTAGAAGAAGGGATCGGTCGGTAGGGCTTATTCTGAGGCATCAAGGGATCATCAGTTTAGTATTGGAGGGCAGCGTGGAGGGTAAAAATCATAGAGGGAGACCAAGAGATGAATACGCTAAACAGATTCAGAAGAATGTAGGTTGCAGTACGCACTGGGAGATGAAAAACCTTGCACAGGATAGATCAGCATGGAGAGCTGCATCAAACCAGTCTCAGGACTGAAGACCACAACAACAACAACAACAGCATACGCAATTAAGAGAATACCAGCTAACACTCGCCTGCGCTTACTAATGTGGATAGTCGGTACCAGTGCGAATCCGACAGCGAATAAATTTGTGTAATCAGAGGACAAGTGACGAGGGAACTACTGTACAAGGCGTGACTGTAACAGGCAGTTCTTCATCGTCGCCTGTATCGCAGTGCTTCTGCATCTTACATCAGAAAGGTGAGGCGCCACGTTATTCCTGCTGACCTTTTTGTACATACTTATGTGGGATAGAAAGTATTCCAGACATGTTTAGACAGACTTTGAGCTGTTGTAGAGGAACAAACTGAGGGTAGGAACCCGTGTCCAGAACCGTCATGCGAGGGCGCTACGGTGTGTCGCAGTAATAGGGCGCCAGTGCCTGCCACTGGGCAACCTCTTCCGAAGCGAGCTTCAGTTTTTACATTGACGGACTATAGGCGGACCGGCCGGATTGGCCGTGCAGTTCTAGGCGCTTCAGTCTGAAGCCGAGCGACCGCTACGGTCGCAGATTCGAATCCTGCCTCGGGCATGGATGTGTGTGATGTCCTTAGGTTAGTTAGGTTTAAGTAGTTCTAAGTTCTAGGCGACTGATGACCTCCGAAGTTAAGTCACTTAGTCCTCAGAGCCATTTGACTATAGGCGGAACGTCTCGCAATCCTGTTTCTTATTCAGCGATCGCTGCTGATTGTCACGATCGCCAATGGATTACAAAGAGCTAGCTGCTGCCTAGAAGGCTTGTCTCCTATGAATGCGATGCTGTCTATTGCCTCGGCGGATGTCGCTTTTGGACGTAGGTTTCCATCGCAGTTTACTTTTCTCCTAGAACCGTTCAAAATATCCAGTGTTTTTCGGTATACAGGAGAAAAATAAACTGCGGATAGAAACCCATGTCCGAAACCGTCATTCACCAAGGCAACGGAGAATACCATTCATAGGAGACAAGGTTTTAATATGCAGCAGCTAGTTCCAACAATTTAACAACAATTTAATCACGATCACTCAATAACAAAGATCATTGCGAGACGTTCCGTCTACAGTTCATCAGTCCCGTTTGCTACTTAAAGGGTGGCCCATTGCCAGGAGCCGGCGCCTGTAACTTCCATGCCCTGTAGTGTCGTTGCGTGATATTTCCAGACACGGTTTCTATCCGTGATTTGTTCCTCAAGACACCCTTTACAGCCACTTGAAGTTTGTTGGAACATTCCGAAGACAGAATGAGATTTTCACTCCGCGAAAGCAAAGGTCCCGAGTTCGAGTCTCGGTCGGGCACACAGTTTTAATCTGCCAGGAATGTTCATATCAGCGCACGCTCCGCTGTAGAGTGAAAATCTAATTCTGGAAATATCCCCTAGGCTGTGGCTAAGCCATGTCTCCGCAATATCCTTTCTTTCAAGAGTGCTAGTTCTGCAAGGTTCGCAGGAGAGCTTCTGTAATGTTTGGAAAGTATGAGACGAGGTACTGGCAGAAGTAAAGCTGTGAGGACGGGGCGTGAGTCGTGCTTGAGTAGCTCAGTTGGTAGAACACTTGCCCGCGAAAGGCAAGGGTCCCGAGTTTTGGTCCTGCACACAGTTTTAATCTGCCAGGAAGTTTCATTCCTGAGATACCCTGTAAATATTTGTAGGATACAAAGCGAAAAGCAGTTCACTTTTATGTGCACCGAATGATCATAAGTCTCGATCCATTTCTACGAAATAATGGACAAATTTACATAATACACATGTGTTTTGTCAATTTATGTGTACATTTTCATCGCACTTAAAGAAGTCCTCGGACAATTTCAAAGCATTGCTTCCATCGTTGAAAGGCGGAACTGAATATACTTTGAAGAACATCTTGTTAAACATCCACCGCTGCACTCCGGATTTTGAAGTGTTGGACTCTGGAAAATCTTTACCTTTGTAAACTCTTTGTTTTATGTATCGCCAAGCGAAGATATCCAACCGTATCAAATCAGTTAAACAAGAAGGCCATAGTCTTGCTGAACCTCTGTCTATCCATCTATTGACGAATATTCGAATCTGATACTTCCTAACAGCAAAGAGAGGGGCTGCTCCATCCTCTCTGAACGCAAGTGCACAAATGTCAGAAACGCCTTCCTGCTGATTCCAGGAATTACTAGAGCATATCATGATAAACGTTTCTTGAAATTGTCTCTTCTTCCAAAATGAAGGATCCATAAATTGTGAATTCAGAACAGATTCACTTTTGCTGTATCTCTTTGTCATTCAGCGGTAGCGTGAGATGGCTCGTTATCCCATTTACAGCAGTTATGATTGTCACCTCTTCCGCAGATGTGGAATGTTGCCTCATCAGTAACAAAAATATGAACCTTGAGGTGTTCGTTGCGTGCAGCTTCTATCAAAGCTAAATACTTAGCTTGCGAAACTGCTTTATTTTCGTGGTCTAACGTGTGAAGCGTCTGAATGTGGTAAGCCTTTTTCCTTTCTCGTAGAGATTGAATTTTTCAAAGTCTTTGGTTTTGACACGTCTATTCCGTTGCTTATCCGACGTTCTGATGCAATCTGACGTCTTTCGACTGCTTCTCTGATTCGCTAAACGCTCTCTCTTGTTAACGGAGCGTGATTAATCGGCAACGTTTCCTGCTCTTTGTAAGTTATTTACAGGAAACCGGGTGTTTGCACTGGTTGGCGATGGCTTGTGAAATTTCTGAGTGAACCCTGTTGCAAACTCGAGATAAGACAAACCATGCAATTACTCACCAACAACAACTATACGTGTTCTGCTATTGCGATCATCCTTCACCATTACTCTAGGAAAAAAGAATAGCGTCACGTTATCACAGGAATGAATTACAATTATGTATCATGTGAATGCGTTCATTATTTCTTAGAAACGGATTGAGACTGTATCACCACCCAGTATATTGCCGCGAACTTTTGAGCAGGTATTGTGGTGTGGTGGTTAGCACCGCTGACTAGCGTATTTCGGGTCGTCAGTTCAAACTCGACCTACACCCATTATTTGTGACTTAGTATTTACCATTTCTGAAAGGATCTCGAAATTTGTCAGGTTCGTGATATTTGTACGTAGTGGAATTTCTATGTTTCTATAAATATCGGTACTTTACGTCCAGGAGGGCAGTTCGGATCTGCCTGTACGTAGGTGTTCGTAAGGAACGTGTTTCAGCGCTAAGTGATGTACTTTACTGACGACCGTTCTTTCGTATTTGGATTTCCATGTGGTTACGACGTGGAAATTTAAACAAGAGTGTCTGTATGTTTGTTACTGAAATGTACTGGTGCAGTTTTATGTCCCAAGAATGAAACATACCGGAGTGATGGTTTGGGTGCTCATATCGCAGTATTTCATTGGCAACGTCACTACCAAAGATAATGCAACCATTTTGGCTGATCATATCTATCCCATGGTACAATGTTTGTTCTGCAATGATGGTGCTGTGTTCCAAGGCGACAGGGTCTCAGTTCACACAGCTCGCATCTTCCAGGTCCGGCGTTGCGAGGATGAACTTCCGCATCTCCCCTGGACACTAAAGTTACCATATGTCAATATTAGCGTCAGTATTAATGAGCCATTGTGGTCGAGTTTGGAGAGAAGTGCGCGTGTTCGCTATCACCCCATATCATCCACTACCTGAACTTGCCACTATTTTGAAGGAGGTAATGGTTTAAGATTCCCTTTAAAACCACCGAGGACCTGAATTTATGCATTCCGAGACGACCTGAAGTTGTTTTGAACACCAACGGTTTTCCTACACTATATTAGGCAAAGTTTTGTTTGTGGTGTTTCCGTATTTTCAGTCCACCTCTCACAATGCCGTCTGTGGCATTATAGGGAGAAGGAAGCGACTCTGCCTTACTTATCTGGTTTCTGTATCACTAACGTGGTGTCTTACTGCTTCGGCAGACCCTCGTCGCACAGCAGTAGCGCTGAGGCACCAGGTTCTATGTAGACTTGTGATCCTGTTGAAGTGGGGTGTTTCGGGATGCCAGTTGTTAAATGTCAACAACGCTTTGTACTATACTCTTTTTAATAAAGAACAGTTTGAAGCACACGGCATAGAATTTCCAGAATGGCGGCTCTTGGCTACGCCGCTATATTCAACGCTTTAGAACACATTAACACATTTCTGACTTTCCATAATCGTGATACACACTGCCCACAACACGTGGCGTTCAATGATAACTAACCTTCACTTTATCTCATGTTTAACAGCTGGAATATTTACTCGCGACCGTTCTTTTGGAGCCACCCCCGGTTACTCGACCGTGCGTTTTTAGTGGCGCCTCGCTACTACCTCGCCCTGTTTTCCCGGCGGACAAGAGAGCCCCCACCTTCCTCCCTCAGCCAATAGGGACACTTCATTCGTTTCCTATATATCCAAACGTTCAACCGATGGGCGTTTTGATAGCTGTGCCAGGCGGTTCTGACGTCACGTTTGCGGACATTGTGACGGATGTTTGCCTCGGAACACTGTCTCAGATTGTAAAATCCTGCTCCCGAATAGTCGGATCTTGTCCCTACTAAGGTTGCACAACATTGCCTCCTATGGTCCAAATGGCTCTGAGCACTATGGGACTTAACAAAAAATGGTTCAAATGACTCTGAGCACTATGGGACTTAACTTCTGAGGTCATCAGTCCCGTAGAACTTAGAACTACTTAAACCTAACTAGCCTAAAGGACACCACACACATCCATGCCCGAGGCAGGATTCGAAGCTGCCTCCTATGATATTATCATTAATGCCCCTTGCTGACGCATAATTGTCAGATGTACATGTAGCCTGGCTGCCACTGAGCATTCCCGATCGTATAAATGTGCGTAATACTTGGCCTAAGCACGTGAAGGGAATGCACGTATCTGTTACTCTCTGTAGGTTGTTGTAGTCATGCAGAGATAGGCTTGCACAGGATATAGTAACAAGGACAGCTTCATCAAACCATTCATTAGTTCGATGACCATAACAAAGCAAAAAAGAGTGTATGAACTAACGTCAATTATGTATACGTGTCAGGACAAAATATATTATTTCTGATAGCTACATTCAACCAGTATTAGTACAGTTAAATAAATACGCCCGTATGCATCGAGCATGACATGTAGCATTCGATGCGACGTGTTTCGCCGGCGGTAGCAGCACTTTAGGGAGGGAGGGAGCGATTAAGCGGCCCGCGCTGCCAACGTAAACAGCCCGGGGCGCTTCGCCGGCGCGCATTGTGCGCTAATGCTGCTATAGTTTGTCAAACAGCGCGCCGGTTCGGCCACAATGCGCCTCGTCAAGCGTGCCCAATGCTGCCTGCCTGCCTGCTTGCCTATCGCAAAGCGCTGCGTCCACGCCGCCCGGACCGCAGTACCGAACCCTCCGAACGTTAGCACGATCAATGCGGTCGACTGCCGTTTTCAGTCAGTTTGTTTACCAGGATGGCCACCTTATTAACAGGTGTAGTATTCCCGTTAGCCGCCGGAGAAAACTGGAGGTTTCGAAGCGTTGTGGACAGTGTAGACCTGGTACCGACAGTCAAGCGGCCTCTTACTGCTGAGCATGGTAGTGTTGAGTCGGTTGTATCGAAACAAAAACGTAGGGAACTGGTTCGGTCTGGAGACCTGTCACAATGGCAGAAACGACTTATTATGACATCTTGATGTGTCAAGAATTATATCGGATATCAGCGTCGTCCACGCACAATATTAGGATAATGTTGTCTTCCTCAATTGTAACCTACGTCTGCTCGTCGACAAGTACGGGACCAATATTTATACCCACTGCCATGATCGGTTCTAGGCCATCCGTCTGAGGTCCATTCCCACTATATACGTCCTGAGACGTTCCGTCTTCGGTCCGGAGGGCATCGACAGGAGCTGGCGCTCCGTTTTCGACCTGGTGCGGCTTCATGATCAGTTCTAGTCGCTCCGTCTGCTCTCTGCTCCCACTACAAACGTCTCGGACGTTACGTCTTCGGTCCGGTGCGCCTTGACCCAAGCTGGTGATCTATTTTCGGTTTACGGTGCTTCCATGGTCGATTCTTCTGCAGCCTATTCCCACTACAAACGTAGTGAAACGTTTCGTCTTCGGTCCTGTGGAACTTGCTGCGAGCTACAGATTCTTTTCGGTCCATTGCACCTCCATAGTTGGTGCTAGGAGCTCCGTCAGCGGTCCGTTCCCAATAAATGCGTTCTGAGACGTTCCAACTTCGGTCCGGTGCGCCTGACCGCGAGTTTACGTTCCGTATTCGGCAGCGTCCGCTTGACAGCCATGTGGCGCTCTGTTCATCGTACGGTGCACCTGGTGCTCTGGGGTTCCTTCCCCCATCTCCACAGTCTTACTTCTTGTTTTCGTTGATATATACTGCTGTAATTATTACGTGTTTAGCAACTCCAGTGCCGAATCCTAGGTTTTGCTGAGTTCGTACTCTATATCCCGATGAAAAATTACAGGAGCCATCATCGTCTTTGGGCGTGGCCCTGACCGCACACTCAGTGGAGTTGCCCGATTTGTTGGTGTATCAGCTTGAACTGTCCAACGTGTCTACAAGAAATAGTGCACCACTCGTAGCCATGTACCATGGCGTAACAGCATTTGCCGTAAAAATATGCTGAGCAACAGGGACGCAGACGAGTATCACGCCTTCCCAATGACAATCAGTTTCATACTTCATAGGAAATGCTGCTACCAGTGAATGCAGGTCCTCCTAAAGTATAAGTAGCATCCAAACGAACATTGTAAAAGCCACTGCTCGCATCTGGCATACAGAGTTTGCACGAAATCAGTGGGCCATGCTACACAGAAACTGTACAAAAGCTAACTGGAGGCGTGTATTGTGGTCCGGCAGCCGCCATTTTACGTCTTCTTAAACGATGCAAGGCGTCGAGTGCACTGTCACTCTTATGAACCATTTGACCTACAGTCTGTGGACGGTGTAATTCAGGCTGGAGGTTGTAATGTGATGTTTGGAGGTATAGCTTATACCATTAGTCTGCCTATTCGCCCAGGTTATCGTTGACATGTAGCAGTTTGCTTGTTTCACCATTCTCGGTGAGCAGGTGTTGCCCTTGCTACTACTTGCTGATGACGAGTGTGCTTTGCAAACTAAATATAGAGAATGTCCTGAGGTCATGTCGAATTAAATATGATGATACACATCTTATAACGTTTTAAAGACACTATCCCATTCGCGCAGCTACTCCTCCAAGCGCTTTGCCGTCTCTGACAGAATTAGAATCTCATCGCCAAACCTGAGAGTTTTTTTCCTCCACGAAATTTAATTCAGGTCTCACATTTATCCAAAGTTTGCTGCTCTTCTTGTTCAACAAACATTGAATTTCATGAGATGTAGGGCACGACACGGGTTCATTCCCTTTTCAGGTACTCCTTTGCCCCTTGGAACTGCCGTCTTGTTAATGTACAAGTTGTAGGTAGCTCTTTGCTCCCTCCATTACATTCCTGCTACCTTCAAAATATGAAAATATTTGTTCCCGTCAACACTGTGAAACTTTTTATCCAAATTTACTTAAATATTACTTTTTGACAGAATAGTACTCCAGCCACGTGACCTACTAATGGAGGAGCAATAGGACAGTGACAATTACTAACTCAAAGCCAGCCAGAATTTGCTGCGGCATATGAGTCTAAGTATAATTTGTAGTTAGAAGCAGTAGCACGTAATACATTGGTTTTAGCGAAGTACAATTCTGTGATGTGAAAGCTGTAATTTATACTATGTATAATATTCATTTAAAATGATTTATAATTAATGCTTTAACGTTTGCAATTTACAAGCATACTGTATGTAAGCTGATATTGCACACAGCGTCAAAAATATTTTCGATGGGTCTGTAGTTGACGTTTCCGCAACATCAGTGGCAAGGTCTTTGCTATGGCTAAAGACAACAGTGCCTTCATCTCATACATGTTAAGACTCAGAATATGAATTAAAGTCGACCTATCAAAATACTCTTTACAGTTTGTCACCTGCAACTATAAGCAATTTGCATACATTAAGTTGTATATAGTTGCAGGTGACAAACTGTAAAGAAAAAGAGACATTGTAAAAACGAAATACAGCAGGAAAACCACACCATGTGGTAAAAAGGTACGAATACACAATTTTATGTGCTCTTCAAAAATCTGTATTTACAATTTAGAAATTAATATTTATATGTATTTAAGCAGTAACAAACATTCATTACGTTTAACTGCCATAATAATACAAAACCCACTGACGATGCTGCAACTGCGAGCGAAAAATGTCCGGGACAATAAACAAAATTGTGTTTTGCTAAAGTTGGACCCCAACCAGAAACACATGTTATTGTAGGAAAATCACTCTTTTTTATCATTTATACAGAAACATATATGAATGACTCGACTGAAATTGTATGAACTGGTGCACAGTTCATATATCAATTCCCTAGAACAATTAGAAGATAGTAAGAAAACCTGTGCACTTAAGTTTGTGCAAGTTCAGCTTTAATGATGTTTTCGGAAATGTTTGGGTCGTTTGAATAAGCATAGGAATGACCTGTACGCATCCCATAGCTGCAAAGAGTCAAGTTCACGCTACTCGGAGACGGTAGTAAGTAACTTATTTCTATATTCCATTACTCATCTCACTTTGAATTTTTTTAAATATATTCTCTAACCGATTGCAAAGGTGTCAGTCACTGTGAATAAAACACACTCACACGCAAATAAAAATAATTCTCCACCACATCACGTCTCTTTTCACAAACTTCAGCCTTCATAAGCCGGAATGCGGTCGCGCCTGATGACATGCAAACCGCACAGTAACGCGGTTAGGCGGGTAACATACCGACGTGTGGCAGGGGATTCCAGTATTAATTCTTCCAGCCACGTCGCTCGTGTTGTGAACGTTAATGAACTTATAACAGTCATGATGACAGCATCCTAATGAACGTAAAGTAACCAGAAGCTCCTTGCATAGTGACAGTCCACATTTATTACATTCCTCGTGGGATGAGGATTAGTAAACTTTGTAGAAATATTGCTGTACAGATACCTGAAACTTTCAGCCTAACCTTTCATTTGGAGATCAACAGCTAATCAATACAATGGTATTAATGATAAAGTCAGTACCGAAATTTGTGTCCTTGCAGATAATGTTATTACTGTCGCAAAGAGAATCAGTAATTAAAATAACTTCTTGAGAGTAATATACCACTAAGAAACAGCTTAATATAGATACTCTCAGAAGAAACATATTTGCGTATACAAGCGAAAGAAAACATTAATATCTGACAACAAAATTTTCGGAAATCCAAAGCTGTGATTTCAAATTTCTTCATCAATTTATGAAAAGAGCCTTTGAGCTGGAAGTGCAGTTTGAGTATCGACTATTAACGTACATGAGTACACAGTGTGAAACCCTCTCACTACTCGGCAGGAGAGTATTAGTTGCGCATTGTCACCGCTTGAGACCATGTATTTCACCAATACTACACAGAAAAACGACGTACCTAGTCCAAAGAAAGGAGCGCTCACTGTGCACAAAAACACAGACATCACTCTTCGAATAGCTTGTCTTCACATCTCTAATACTCAAGGTGATATTTTACGTTAACTGCTTCGTTGTTCCATTGGCACTTCCGAGAATATGGTAAATGTACTACAGAGGCTTTTTTCACATTTAATTCCTTGAAAGACGTGATTTTACTGCATCATTCTTATTTTTTAATTTGAAAGAACATATATTTTTGTTGTCGAGTAGGTGATTACGCCTCCTTGGGCATTATCAAGCAACATGACACGTATGATACATTATATGCCTTTAATTGCCAGCATATTGTGCTTCACACACGATCGTACTTACAGATGAAAATTGACTCTATCCCATGTTGTTGTTGTTGATGCAGCTCTCAATGCTACTCTATCCTGTGCAAATTTCTTCATCTCCAGGTAGCTAGTGCAACCTACATCCTTATGAATCTGCTTAGTGTATTTATCTCTTGGTCTCCCTCTACGATTTTTACCCTCCTCGCTGCCATCCATTACTAAATTGGTGATCGCTTGATGGCTCAGAACATGTCCTACCAACGGATCGCTTCTTCTAGTCAAGTTCTGCCACAACCTCCTCCTCTCCCCTATTCTATTCAATACCTCCTCAATAGTTATGTGATCTACACATCCAATCTTCAGCATTCTTCTGTAGCACCACATTTCAAAAGCTTCTATTCCCTCCTTGTCCTAACTATTTATCGTCCATGTCTCACTTCCATAAATGGCTACACTCCATACAAATACTTTCAGAAACGACTTCCTGACACTTGAATCTATGCTCGAGGTTAACAAATTCCTCTTCTTCAGAAACGCTTTCCTTGCCATCGCCAGTCTACATTTTATATCCTCTCTACTTCGACCAACGTCAAATATCAAAACTCCTTTACTACTTTAAGTGTCTCATTTCCTAATCTAATTCCATCAGCATAACCTGACTTAATTCGACTACTTTCCATTATCTTCGTTTCGCTTTTGTTGTTGTTCATCTTATATCCTTCTTTCAAAACACTGTCCATTCCGTTCAACTGCTCTTCCAAGTTCTTTGCTGTCTCTGACAGAATTACAATGTCATCGGCGAACCTCAAAGTTTTTATTTCTTCTCCATGGATTATAATAGCTACTCCGAATTTTTCTTTTGTTTCCTTTACTGCTTGCTCGATATACAGATTGAATAACATCGGGGAGAGGCTACAACCTTGTCTCACTCCCTTCCCAACCACTGCTTCCCTTTCATGTCCCTCGACTCTTATAACTGCCATCTGTTTCCTCTACAAATTGTAAATAGCCCTTCGCTCCCAGTATTTTACCCCTGATACCCTCAGAATTTGAAATAGAGTATTCCAGTCTACATTGTCAAAAACTTTCTCTAAGTCCACAAATGCTAGAAACGTAGGTTTGCCTTCCCTTAATGTATCTTCTAAGATAAGTCGTAGGGTCAGTATTGTCTCACATGTTCCAATATTTCTACGGAATCCAAACTGATCTTCCCCGAGGTCGACTTCTACCAGTTTTTCCATTCGCCTGTAAGGAATTCGCGTTAGTATTTTGCACCCGTGACATATTACACTGATAGTTCGGTAATTTTGACGTCTGTCGACACCTGATTTCTTTGAGATCGGAATTATTACATTCTTCTTGAAGTCTGAGGGTATTTCGCCTCTCTCACAGATCTTGCTCACCAGATGGTAGAGTTTTGTCAGTACTAGCTCTCCCAAGGCTGTCAGTAGTTCTATTCCGACTTAGGTCTTTCAGTGCTCTCATTATATCTGCCATTTCATCTTCACCTACATTCTCTTCCATTTACATAATATTGTCCTTAAGTACACCGCTCTTGTAGAGACCCTCTGTATACTGCTTCCACCTTTCTGCTTTCCCTTCTTTGCTTAGAACTGTGTTTCCATCTGAGCTCTTGACATTCACACAAGTTGTTCTCTATTCTCCAAAGGTCTCTTTAATTTTCCTGTAGGCAGTATCTAGCTTACCCCTAGTGAGATAAGCCTCTACATCCTTACATTCGTCCTCTAGCCATCCCTTCTTAACCATTTTACACTTCCTGTCGATCTCATTTTTGAGACGTATGTATTCCTTTTTGCCTGATTCATTTACTGCATTAAATTCAATACTTATTCTGTTACCCAAGGATTTCTATTAGCCCTCTTCTTTTTACCTACTAGATCCTCTGCTGCCTTCACTATTTCATTTCTCAAAGCTACCGATTCTTCTCCTACTGTATTTCTTTCCCCCGTTCCTGTCAATCGTTTCCTTAAGCTCTCCCTGAAACTCTCTACAACCTCTGGTTCTTTCATTTTGTCCATGTCCCATCTCCTAAAAAACCCACCTTTTTGCAGTTTCTTCAGTTTTAATCTACAGTTCATAACCAACAGATTGTGGTCAGAGTCCACATCTGCCCTCGGAATTGTCCTCCAATTTAAAACCTGGTTCCTAAATCTTTGACTTACAATTATATAATCTATTTCATACGTTCTAGTATCTCCAGGCTTCTTACATGTGTACAATCTTATTTCATGAGTCTTGAACCAAGTGTTAGCTAAGATTTTAGAACCAAGTGTTAGCTATGATTAAGTTATGCTCTGTGCAAAATTCTACCAGGCGGCTTCCTCTTTCATTTCTTACCCCCAATCCATATTCACCTACTACGTTTCCTTCCCTCCGTTTTCCTACTATCGAATTCCAGTCACCCATGACTATTAAATTTTCATCTCTCTTCACTACCTCAATAATTTATTTTATCTAATCATACATTTCATCAATGTCTTCGTCATCTGCAGAGCTAGTTGGCAAATAAACTTGTATTACCGTAGTAGGCGTGGGCTTCGTGTCTATCTTGGCCACAATAATGCGTTAACTATGCTGTTTGTAGTAGCTTACCCGCACTCCTATTTTTTTATTCATTATTAAACCTACTCCTGCATTACCCCTATTTGATTTTGTATTTATAACCCTGTATTCACCTGACCAAAGTCTTGTTCCTTCCGCCATCGAACTTCACTAATTCCCACTATATCTAACCTTCACCTATCCATTTCCCTTTTTAAATTTTCGAACCTACCTGCCAGATTAAGGGATCTGAAATTCCACGCTCCGATCCGTAGAACGCCAGTTTGCTTTCTCCTGATAACGACGTCCTCCTGAGTAGTCTCCGCCCGGAGATCCGAATGGGGGACTATTTCACCTCCGGAATATTTTACCCAAGAGGACGCCATCATCATTTAACCATACAATAAAGCTGCATGCCCTCGGGAAAAATTACGGCCGTAGTTTCCCCTTGCTTTCAGCCGTTCGCAGTACCAGCACAGCAAGGCCGTTTTGGTTATTGTTACAAGGCCAGATCAGTCAATCATTCAGACTGTTGCCCCTGCAACTACTGAAAAGGCTGCTGCCCGTCGAATAGTGCGAAGTCGTACATTCACAAGTATACTTCGAAGTTAAACAACAATCATTGGAAGATTGAGACCTTGGTTCTCGTGAAGCCGAGTTAGGTAAATTTAGAGAACTTGTGCTCGACGAAGACTAGGCGAGCGTTCTGCTGCCATCATTGTACATCCCAATTAGGTGTGATCAGTAAACCCCCATTAACAATGTGTAAAGCAGCTTCAGTCCTTTGATTAAAAACAGTTAGATTAGTTTAATATTTAGCGTTAAACATGTAAGCAAGGAAAACTTTAGAAAAGGTTTGACATAGTGTGTAAATTTTGTTGGAAATAGATAAGTACGCTCTTTCTCAGACAATTGATAAAAACAGTGTGAGCAATTTGCGCGAACTGGCTACTCCTCCCCCCCCCCCCCCCCCTCTCTCTCTCTCTCTCTCTCTCTCTCTCTCTCTGTCTCTGTACCTGTTTCGAAGTGCACAAACTGCTCACACTATATTTATCAATTATTTGAGAAAGAGCGTACTTATCTATTTCCAACAAACTTTACACAGAATGTCAAACCTTTTCTAATAATAGAGAGGGAGAGAGAGAGAGAGAGAGAGAGAGAGAGAGAGAGAGAGAGAGAGAGAGAGAGAGAGAGAGAGAGAGATTCTAATTGCAATACCTGTCTTACTGTTAACCTTTCAACATAAGATCCTGTCTGTTATTGAGTAGATTATGAAATCGTTTTACTCGTAAACTTTTTAATTCCGTCAGTACTCACATGGATTATTGAAAATGAAACTTTTGTTACCCCTGGAAGTTGTTAGATAGGCAACCAGCAAGTGCAAGTGTATACCATTCGCCGAGTTAGCCATTTTGAAATATGGTTGAAAATAAGATGAGAGCCATTAGGGCATGCACTCAGTATACAGAAGCCATTTTTCCGCCGCGCAATAAGCTAATGGAATAATACAGGGAACCACTTCTATATCTAGAACGAAACAGTTCACCTCACATATACACCGAAGGAAAAAAATTCGCAACACCAAAGAATGATTAATGTAGAGTAATGAAATTTTGGGAATACGTTTGTCAAGGTAACGTGATTATCATCGCCAGATCACAGGTTAATGTAATCAATTGAAATCATGGTACATTAATAACCGATGTATGTAAGGATGAAAAACGTCCAATGGTGTCCCATATGTCCTCTATTGGATCTCGTGATTGAGCAGGCTGATGTAACGTGTCGATGTTGGATGTCTATGTTGGATTACTACAGCGGTATGTAGGCGAGGATAATCCTGTTGGCAAAGATTGACGTACAAAATTGCAGTCAGGGTGTGTGGGGTAATCACACCGAAGTCGTAAACGGCGGTAGCGAAGGTCAGCTGAATGCACGCTACAGGTTGTCTGGCTCGGAGCTGTCTGTGAAGTGACCGATTGGTAACTGTTCGTTGTATCAGTGTGGTGCCAACTGTTGCTCACGTTGCTGCTGCAGATGTAGAGGTGCGATGCGATGCGCCACAGCCGTACGCGAACACGATGGCCTTCCCTATCGGTAGTACCAGGTGGCCGTCCAGAGTCCGGTTCTTGTGACCACCGCAGCCAGCAGTCACGTACAGTGGCTACATTTCTGTCAAATCTTGGTGCATTATCACAGAAGGAACATCCAGCTTCTAGTAGTTCTATTGCACGGCCTCGTTCAACCTCAGTTGGGTTTTGGTAATGACATCTTTCTCGCCTTAGAGGTTGTCTTGCTAAAATGTAACATCAACTCACCACGCCCAGTCTCAGAGGTAACTAACGCTCGCAACCGTTACAGCATGTATTTGAAGAAAACCTGATATGCATAATCGTAGTGGCACTACTAGCGCCACTCTTATGTTACACTACCATCAGTGTAGGTTTAGTAACAGAATCAGCACAATTATATGCTTTTCTTCCCTTTCCAAGTATGCCAGCAGTCACGTACAGTGGCTACATTTCTGTCAAATCTTGGTGCATTATCACAGAAGGAACATCCAGCTTCTAGTAGTTCTATTACACGGCCTCGTTCAACCTCGTTGGGTTTTGGTAATGACATCTTTCTCGCCTTAGAGGTAGTCTTGCTAAAATGTAACATCAACTCACCACGCCCAGTCTCAGAGGTAACTAATGCTCGCAACCGTTACAGCATGTATTTGAAGTAACCCTGATATGCATAATCGTAGTGGCACTACTAGCGCCACTCTTATGTTACACTACCATCAGTGTAGGTTTAGTAACAGAATCAGCATACCTATATGATTTTTTCCCTTTCCAAGTATGTCTGAAGTCATATAGTCTCCAGGATATCCTTTATTTCATCATTACGTCCACACGGTGAATGTTATGTTCGCAGTATTTCAACTACGAGAAGTTTTTTTAAGACCACATGCGTCCATAAGCACACCTCCAAATGGATTGTTCTAAAATTGTTTTATGCCATCTGGACTAACAACTTAAGAACTTTAATTTTGTGCCAGAGATATGAGTTCATTGTACCTGAATGTTCCAGCTGTGTGACACTCCTATCAATCTGCTCGATCTTACTATGTATATTTATTCATTGCTTTTGAAATGCTTTGCCGCAGTGGATAAACAGGTTCCTGTGGGTGATCATCCAGCCGCCATGCCCTGTTGTCATTTTTCGGAGTGCACTCAGCCTCGTGATGCCAGTTGAGGAGCTACTCGACCGAATAGTAGCGGCTTCGGTCAAGAATACCATCATAACGACCGGGAGAGCGGTGTGCTGACCCCATGCCCCTCCTGTCCGCATCCTCCACTGAGGATGACACGGCGGTCGGATGGCCCCTGTAGGCCACTCGTGGCCTGAAGACGGAGTGCTTTTGAAATGCTACCTCTAACATAGCGGGTCTATACAAGGGCAATGTACTTGAGGACAATATTATGGAAATGGAAGAGGATGTAGATGAAGATGAAATGGGAGATACGATACTGCGTGAAGAGTTTGACAGAGCACTGAAAGACATGAGTCGAAACAAGGTCCCCGGAGTAGACAACATTCCATTGGAACTACTGACGGCCTTGGGAGCGCCAATCCTGACAAAACTCTACCATCTGGTGAGCAAGATGTATGAGACAGGCGAAATACCCCCAGACTTCAAGAAGAATATAATAATTCCAATCCCAAAGAAAGCAGGTGTTGACAGATGTGAAAATTACCGAACTATCAGTTTAATATGTCACAGATGCAAAATACTAACGCGAATTCTTTACAGACGAATGGAAAAACTGGCAGAAGCCGACCTCGGGGAAGATCAGTTTGGATTCAGTAGAAATGTTGGAACACGTGAGGCATTACTGACCCTACGACTTATCTTAGAAGCTAGATTAAGGAAGGGCAAACCTACGTTTCTAGCATTTGTAGACTTAGAGAAAGCTTTTGACAATGTTGACTGGAATACTCTCTTCCAAATTCTGAAGGTGGCAGGGGTAAAATACAGGGAGCGAAAGGCTATTTACAATTTGTACAGAAACCAGATGACTGTTACAAGAGTCGAGGGTCATGAAAGGGAAGCAGTGGCTGGGAAGGGAGTGAGACAAGGTTGTAGCCTCTCCCCGATGTTATTCAATCTGTATATCGAGCAAGCAGTGAAGGAAACAAAAGAAAAGTTCGGAGTAGCTATTAAAATCCATGGAGAAGAAATAAAGACTTTGAGCTACGCCGATGACATCGTAATTCTGTCAGAGACAGCAAAGAACTTGGAAGAGCAGTTGAACGGAATGGATAGTGTCTTGAAAGGAGGATATAAGATGAACATCAACAAAAGTAAACGATAATAATGGAATGTAGTCGAATTAAGTCGGGTGATGTTGAGGGTATTAGATTAGGAAATGAGACACTTAAAGTAGTAAAGGAGTATTGCTATTTGGGGAGCAAAATAACCGATGATGGTCGAAGTAGAGAGGACATAAAATGTAGACTGGCAATGGCAAGTAAAGCATTTCTGAAGAAGAGAAATTTGTCAACATCGAGTATAGATTTAAGTGTCAGGAAGTCGTTTCTGAAAGTATTTGTATGGAGTGTAGCCATGTACGGAAGTGAAACATGGACGATAAATAGTTTGGACAAGAAGAGAATAGAAGTTTTCGAAATGTGGTGCTACAGAAGAATGCTGAAGATTAGATGGGTAGATCACATAACTAATGAGGAAGTATTGAATAGGATTGGGGAGAAGAGAAGTTTGTGGCACAACTTGACCAGAAGAAGGGATCGGTTGGTAGGACATGTTCTGAGGCATCAAGGGATCACCAATTTAGTATTGGAGGGCAGCGTGGAGGGTAAAAATCGTAGAGGGAGACCAAGAGATGACTACACTACGCAGATTCAGAAGGATGTAGGTTGCAGTGGGTACTGGAAGATGAAGAGGCTTGCACAGGATAGAGTAGCATGGAGAGCTGCATCAAACCAGTCTCTGGACTAAAGACCACAACAACAACAACACCTCTAACATATTGTTACGTGGCAGTTTATGCCCAAACTGTACTGAAACCTATTTTAGAATGTAATATGCACATCCCAACAGTCAGGAGAGTTGATTCCATAACGCTGCATGGTAGCTCCAGACATTGTTCACTACTGCCAATGATAGCACAGCTAATTACTTCTTCTTCTGCTTTCCTTTCATTACGTTGACGGGAACTCTCATTTTGCTGGGTGTCTTAAACCTGTCCAGTGCAGAAAGCAGCCTAAGCAGGTACAGGACAGGGAATTCGTTGTATCCTTTCTCCACACAGCAACTGAGTGCCATAAAATCTGCATTGTCTGCGGTGATGGGAGGTCTCCTTTTTGAAAAGATAAAAATCTGAGGGCCAGCTGTAGCACTCAGAACTGGAAACAGGGGAGCGGCCATTGTCCACAATCATGCCATGAAGGAATGTTTACTTAAATCCAAGTAACCGTGACACTGACTGACTCAGAAGTATTGTTTCAGTGGATTGTGTAGTTTCCCACGTGTGTCCATTGCAAGCCTCTTGGTTGGCCGACGTTAGAAAGCTGTCATCTAGTGCGAGAGATTATCTGCCTTTCTGCCTGTGCCACAATAATATTGGTTAATATGACAAATCCGCAAGACCAGACATTTGTTAAAGTTGTTTGTAAATTAATTATTTATCGAAACTGACAATATCTGCTGATATTGGCAAGAAAGATTCCTACACTGGCAATCCATTTAAAGTTCGGAGAGTAATGTCAGAGAACACCTCCGGCCGGGTGACCAAAATAATACACAATTGCTACCAGCAGTTCGATGAGCGGCTGCGCACAACTACAGAGAATGGTGTCTCCTCTTTAAAGCAGAATACAGAGGTTGAGCTGGACTCAGAATTTCCAGCAGTTACTACCTCTCTTCCACACTCACAAAGCTTAATAGTGGTAAGCATTGGTCGCTGATGCAATCACCAAGCTGAGGGGGACACGAGGCTAGTTAATTTACATCTGGATTTAATCGCGCAGTTTTAACGCGTTTACAGCCAGCTAGCTGTAACCGTCAAGCACCTAAGCGATTCTATTAGTGTCTGTACTTACTTTCTGGTTTCTTTCTATAAACCTCTAATTGACAGTTGTTAGCTGTATCCACGAAATAGTCTCTTATCATAGTTTCTTGTATCCACCCATCTGTACAAAGGCTATATTTCAGAATTAAAATCTCCTGCCCACTAATTAAATGTTAACAAGCTTAATTCAGTGAGTCAGTTATACTTTTGTTTTTTGATGCGAATAACACAAATTGTTACAGTGACTGGTATTTTCCTTTTGTAGTTAGACTAGCCTCTTCATTAATATATCCGTGTGAGGTGTGGTGCCCGTACTTTCACGATTAATTGGGCCACCCCTATTAGTTTCTTCAATAAGACTTCATCCTTTATGCGTCATTATTTCTCTTAAATTTTCGCGATCGTATGGGAAGCTTCCTTCCATGGAGGTCATCCGATATCGGACTTATAGCATCTTAGGGATACACTAAACAGATGAATTGAGGTTTCACGATATCCATGCGGGAGTCGAGATGCTGGTCTGTGATTCTCGAGCATCTGTTCTCCCTCGAAACGCACATAACACGTTTATTTTGGACTATTTAATTTCGTTAGCACGGTTTTTACTCGTTAAACTCCAAACAGTACTGCACTAGAGTAGACTGACTGGACGCTGTTCTTGGGTAGTCTAGGTTTAGTAGAGATTATTAGCTCACTAGTCAATAACAAAGGGGTGGCGTTCCTTGCTAGCCCTAGGGTCTATGTTCGTAACTCTTCCAGTGTTTGTGGAAAGAAAAGATGTTGGTTCAATTTTACCTCGGGTATCAGAGAGCAGGGCTCCATGAAATGTTTCTGATTTACAGTCGTAAGTATCACGCTATGAAGATTTGTTCCTGCTCAAGTACACCACAGTGGTTTTCTTTGCTTTCACTTTGACTTTGTTCGTACGGAAAAATATGCTAGTAAGATCTAATCGGCATTGGAGACGACGAATTTTCGTCTCGTGTCTCCATCCAGTCGTGAAGAACGCAGTATCATCCGCGAGTGGGGTGATTTGCACATGTGGAGTTCTGGAAATGTTGTTGATAGCGTTTTTTAATAAAACATGGGACAACATTGACTCCTGGGATAGGCCACCATTTGTGGTTTTGACTTCTGAACGTTGTCCTCCAACGCGGGTCGAAAAACACTGGACTGGTATAATATTCCAGCTTAATCATGGTTTTCTCAATTTTCCTGAACAAGTCCTGCATCGAAACTTAATAATAGGTATGTTCTGGTCCTGAAAGACGGCTTCTGTTTACTTTGTGCTATTAAAGTGCTTTTTAATATGCTCAGTTATTCGCAGCAAATGGAACTCTGTAGAGACCTTTTGTAGAAATCCAAATTTTTCGCGGTATGTAATTTCGTGTAATGTTAAGAGGATATTCATACGTATTCATGATTTATCCGTTAGAATATCTTGCTAAGTCTGCTAAGAAGACTTATAGGGTGGTGGTTTCCAGCGTTCGTGGGATCTCTCGCTTTATTTGGTATCGTAATTTCTTGGAACAAGTGTGTCGTGGTCAGCGCCTTTTGTTGAAAATATCAGCGTCTACGGGTTCAGGATTAGAGCCGTATTGTAAAATATTCACATTAAGAAAGTTAATATCTTCACTTAAAATATTGTTTCGTTTGCAGAACCATAAACGTCAGGAACGTGTTAACAGTGCTCGTGTGTCTTGAAGCAGCCAGAGAACGGCAAAGCAGATGTCTCTTTAGAGGTCGGTACGACGACATATTCCGCACCGCATTAGTGAGAGGTGTGCGACACAGGCCATAAAAGGGAGACAGTGGTGCTCGTTTTTCTGGGAACTGAAATACTGTCACTTCAACTGGTTGCGAAATAAGTTCAGCGCTGAAGCAGATTAACCTTCTGTTCGCGCACTGAGTTACGGTAGCAGTTAACAAGGAAAGGGCTTCGGAGAGATTGTTCAGTGTAGGGATAAAGTAAAAACTAAACTAAACTCCTCCCGAACAGGCCATGAAGGCCCAACGGTACAGGGATAAAGAAAAGCAGATTTGTATTTATCCGTTAGTACGGGTAGAAACATTACGGAAAAGCGCGAGGGGAATAAATCATAAAAGTTGAAAGGCCCCAAGAGGATATTGCGGCCGATAAAATAAACGGAATTGACGTATTAAATTTCGTTCAGAAAATCGAAAGCGCCAAATAAGAGCTTTGATGATTCCACCGAGTGTGTCTGCTTTGAGTGGGAATTCGCCTCCAGCGAGATGTATCTAGGCTGCATCGGGGGCAATCAATTTTGATGCAGCTTTCAGAGAGGTAATCTCGATAAACGGAGTTCCTTCTATCCGTGGAAATTGGTGTTAACTTAATCGCGATGTATCTACTAGAGGCAGGAAATGGTCCCATATTTGTAAAGGCTGTAGTGAAGGGAAAAAATTAGGAATGGATAGTTTGTTGAGATAGAAATGACGCATTGTAACTAGGGAACAAAACAGAGAACTAAAACGATTTGCTAACGTATTCCAAGTTAAAGTATGACCTTGTTTGGTATGAATTACCAAGTAAAAACCTAGCATAGATCTGAGTGCAAGCTGATCTTTGTTGTGGGGGCCACGGTAGAGGTGCATTTTTCATTACAGTTCTATGGTTGAAATGTTACCTTATTCTTCCGTCGCTTCTCAGTGGAACAACTTTATCATTATAACTCATGAGCACAATACTGTGGATTTTCTACAGTATTAATTTATTTTGTTAACCAGTTGTCAGCTCACAAGTTAATCAACAGATTTTAGTTCATATACATGTGTAATGACGGCCTTATAGCCGAGAAGCGTTTAACGAAATAAATTAATACTGTACAATATCAACAATTTTGTACTTTTACTTATAAGGTATGGTTCAAATTCAAAGGCACCTCTTATTTGAAGTGAGACATTTCGTTATACCAGAAACTTATTTATTAATGTGTTCAAAAATTTGCAGAACGATTTTTATATATCCTGAATCAAGTGGCAGACGAAAAATACATCATGCTAATAATCTGGTGCGGAAGTGTGTTGGACGGTTTTTAATTTTGATTCAGCTCCTCTCAGTTTTTGTTACTAACTTTCAAAAAAATGATAGCGGCCGTTAGATAGATTCCTTTGTATGTAAAGGACGTCGTGAGCCCTAGAATACTTATGCCGAAAGAATATTACCGGTTATGACCGGCCACACTATGGAAAACTAAGAATTCTGTCATAATTGATTGCAAATGTGACCTAATATTTCTTAGGGGCACTCATGTTGAGTGACAATAGCAAGTAAAGCCATCCACAACAGTAGGGCATTTTCTTGCTGGGGCCGATTCGTTTTGACACCGTACTGAATCAAGTAGAAGGTAATTACCGGCAAGCGGTGTCTACCACAGTGGACTAGTTGAAAGGAGTTATTTCGTGACGTAGTTCCAACACTCACAGGGAAGTTGGAGCCTCTTATATAGAAGGGAGAAGAGAATCCACTGAGAAAATTTCACAGGTTGATCAGGAATCTTTTCCGAGTATTTTGGTATACGGGTAAGAGCAACATGGGCTGTACATCATTACAGTGTAATTGCAATTTGCTCCCCTTCTTACTCCCGTTCATCCTTGTGTCTGTAGTGCACTACAAATATCTGGACAACAGCCAAATGCCTGTGTACTGTCAGTAGATAAACTTTTTCCATTCAATTACGGTGCTTGTTGTTGGCAACAGCTATACCAACTCCACTCCTCGGCCTCAAGGTTGCATTCAGTACTCAGTGTACCAAACGCCTTGGCGCACTGGTTGACTAGAGAGCTGTGTTATCGTTAAATAGTTTCGTTAATGTATTCCGGTGAAACTAGTAAACGAAACTACATGATTATGTTTGTTTTTGCCTTTCGCACGTCACCGAGCGTGAGCAGAGGAGACCAGCGTCTTATACTTACTCTGCAATGTGCCTGATTACCGCTGGTAGCTATAAATCTATCATCCGACGACCAGACCACTCAAGAAGATGGTGCCTCGAGATGACTGAGTGTTTGCGTTGGCCTCATCATTTCATCCTCATTCATGAAAGTGGCGAGTTTGGACTGCGCAAAGGTTGGAAATTTGTAAGGGCGCTGATAACGGCGCAGTTGATCGCCCCACAAACCAAACATCGTCGTCATAATCATCAAGAGGATGATGCTGATACGTAAGTACTGTACGTTGGTAATGGATAAATAACTGTTTTATTCTAATTGGATCCAATGTTTTGAGACTGTAAATCAGTCAGTCTACAGGCATTTGCCGAAATGTAAAATCTGATCCGTTGTCAAGCTACTAACGGCATTTAAAATATAACACTTGATTACGGCAGAAAATTTTATTATACAGGATGTTGCGAGTAAAAGTGCATATATTTTTGTACGTACACTCATCAGTGACTTCGGTTTCCTTTGTCTGTGTTGAACAATCTTTCGACTGGCATGTCATAAACTTTAAGACCTGATGTTTTCTGCACGATAGTCTTTCAGAGCTAAGTGGACCACGCCTGCCAGTTTAGACTAATCCTTTTGCATCCACGCGTCCACATCCACATTTCAACAGCTGATAACTTACTTCGGGGTAAATAAACGTTAATGGGTTGCTCTTGCCACATGTACATGGAGGTACTAATCAAAGTTACAATAAAGTTGATTCACAAGATTTCGGCTATACACCACAAATGAAAGAAGCATTTCAAGTTATTTAAATATTTATTAAAGTCCGGAGACTATTAATGAAGATCTTTGAGGAATCACTGACCTCACGGAAAGTGATGTAACAAGTGAAGTAATTGCGCAGCAACTAAAACAGTTTTAACGAAAAATGGAAATTGAACAGTGCACATCACACATTCCTATCTACTACATTCTACGAAGACACAGACAAATTATGTAGTTAGTAATCAAAACTGTTTGAGCCTTAATACAGCAATAACACGTCCGCTGACGTATATGATCTGTGGAACGTCTTTGGGGCAAACGAGTCAGAGAATCTCTGCACGGTTCCGTAGCTGTAGAAGAGTCAATCTGAGGAAAAAATAATTTTTGATGAGCAGAAGTTTTCTTCTCCCATCAGCTTAATTCTTCGAGAGCTTAAGAAGAAACTGTGATATTGGGTGAAGGTAATATGTCACAAACGTAGCTGCGAAAAACATTCACGGGGGACATACCTCTGAATAATGACAATTACGAACCAACATAGTGAACAAGAGAGGAGAGTTTGCGACCACTCCCATAACCTTACCCAGTTATTGTTACTGCAGTGCGGCAGTGTTTGACATCGGAGTAGTACGTAACACTAAAAGTATTGCTCGGTTGAGTGTCAGGTTCGTTTTTCATTCACCATACCTTGTACTGTTAGAGTGATACACGGCAGTATGGATAGATTTAGTGATGATGAGTTGACCAATGCGCACCCCGTGTAGGGGTTCATTGAATGCAATGGAAGAGTGTCACAACGGCGCTATGCTCAAATGTGTGTTTCGTCTTAGGGCTATTGCATTACTTTGTGTTGGTCTCATACGTCTTGGTGATTACATATTAGAGACTCTTTCACTGTTGTGAAAGCGCTTTCACAAAAAGAAAGATGATTTGGGTAACAAATCAACTAAATCGTTATCACTCTGTTGTGAGCCATAGGCGAGCACGCGTTCCTGATACCATTATACGTGGAAAATATCCCTGAACATCCCCCGAAGTTTTACCGATGCAGCTCGGGGGTCACAGAGTACAGCAGACCAGACGAACGTCACTGCAGCTATGCTCGAAAAGTCAGTTGTTTTCCACAACTCCGTCCGCGCAAACCTGCGGACTTGCACACTTGGTTTCCTTTGTGTACCAAACTGCCTGCTATCCTCCCGAGTTCCCATAAAATGAAGGGAAAAACCCAAGCTGAAATTTATGTAAGCTTACTGAGGCCAAATGCTCAGTTCCAATGCGTGGCAGTTGCAGGAGGAAAAATAATCAGTGATGGATTATGCTAAACTAAACAGATACAACAGTTTTACCAGCGAATACTAACGATTGGAACGCAGTTCTTTGTTCTGTGATCTTGACACTTATTTTCGACCTCGGTCTGATAACTTCGTAAAAATCAGCTATCAGCATTACGACTCCACAACTTATTGCAAAAACCATAATCGGTTTCTGCAATAGATGGTTAATAAATGAGACAGGTGTTTACTCACTCTTATAACGCGGACGCCAGTGAATGACACTCACCTGCAACAAAATGAAATATTGTATTAACTGAAAGTAACAACAGAAACATTGCAATTAGAAAAAAATGTATTATGAAAAAACTTTTATACAGAGAGAGTCGCCTAAGATGTAACAACCATTTTACTTCATGGACCGTTCAAGATATCGAAATGAGGTTTTCGTCGCATTGTACTACATACAGAGTAATACTTTCAGCACTTGCATCAATCGATATACTGAATCATGTTAACTGACATTTTTCATGGAGCTTAAACTTTTTACCGCCATTCCAAAGCTACTGAAAAGCCGAATTCAGCGGCGTACTACAGGTTGAGGTAGGTGTTGAAGCGCTTCGAGAAAATGTCTGAGAAACGTACTAAAACTGAGCCACAAGGCGGCCAGAAGCAGCTGTTGTAGTGTAAACACAGCCAAGTGCGGCTGTCAATATGAGGCTCCGTCGTTACAATCAGAAAGAAGTCAGGTCTTCACCAGTAAGGTAAGAAGTAACTCATCTCGACTGTGATTAATATAACGTAGATACAGAGTGCGATGTAATCAAGCCTAATGCACATTAAGGAGCTTTCACTTGTAAAAATAACCTTATGTGAAACCTTTAATGTGTACATGTCACATTTTATGCACTGCTGCTTACATCCGGCATGAGTGGAATAGACAACAGGAAACCTTACTACATCCATTTCATGAATTTATTTACAATATTGCCATTATTTTCTTATATTTACATAAAGTGACGGCGGAAGTGGGCACTGTCATCGACCTGCTGTAAAAAGAAAGGTAATTCATCTGACTAAACGGTTCAGTCTCGAAGATCCTGTTTCTCTGCAGACGTAATCGACGATGCCGTTGGGGAATACCTTGGGGGCGTCTGGTGCGCAGCCCTTTGTTCAACAAGGTATGCTGAAAGACGTGCTCCGAAGCATATGTCCCTGCACCGGAACTGCACTCTGTCGTAAGGTCTGACACGGATCGACTTCTGTTCTGCTTTACAGAGCGGGCAAGCCTCCGATCTCCACGTTCTACAATGAGGCGTGGGCGTCCAACACGTTTTTACCGTCTTTCAACCACTTTTCTCAGATGCCGACGACAATATCACGCGAACAGAAGACGAGCTATGCCGTTCCGGATATGCTCGTTCGCAGGCGTCGGGCCCTAACAACCACCCTTTTTCGAAGTCGCTTATATCATCTGGGACTTGCATCGTAACTAAGGTGAGTCCCCATTCGTCTTTGCTCCACTAATATACTATCCTCAAGTGTCGCGTGCCCGAAAGGCCGCCAGGCAGCATTCACAGTCGCGGTGGGCACTAGGCATAATGCTTTGGCTTATCATTGGTACATCCCATTGTACACTGTGTGGTATTACGTTAATATTTAACTAACGCATATTTGTCAGAGCAGATGGGAGTGAATCTGAAACACAATGATCCTTTGATCACTGCAACAGTGCAGTGAACCTTAAAGTGTTTGTCCTATGCATGTAAAGGCATTGAAAGTAGCCACAAATAGGCAGTACAGAAGCAAAGCCAACTGTTGTATTCAAATCTCAATCGATAAAATAGCCATACCGACGAATATTTAAATGTGTTACGCTAGTGAAGATGGGTGAAAGACCGGAACATCTCTTGGCGAAAAATGAAGCCATAAAAAGTGGCTGGTTCCTGTATTTCTTAATGTAATGGCTGTCTTCAGTGTTTGTTGCTAGCTGAGGATCTCTCTCTCTTCCTCTCCCTCTCTCTGACACGCACATACACACACACACACACACACACACACACACACACACACACACACACACACACACAGGAGAGAGAGAATTATTTCCGGCGACAAATTTTCGGGGGTAATAGTACGGAACGAAACAAGAAAAAATACCTAGTAAACATTGGATCTAAAGTGTATGCCTTACGAGCTACGAGCACTTGTTCATTTTTCACTTCTGTGAAACATCTCTCTCCCACTGAACAGGTGCCCATAGTTTTAAGGTATGCATTTTAGGGCACCATTTTACTAGAGATCTTTTTCTTGTTTTGGTCCTCTGGAAGGCTCTCGATTTTCTGGTTCACCTTCTATATAGAGGGTGGTAAAAAGCGTTTGGTAAAGCTTGTAAGACTGTTGCAGGGTCGACTGTGATGAGAGATAGTTGTTAAGAAGAATATTCGATTCGTTCCTCCATTTCCAAGTTAATTAGCTTCGAAATTATCCGATCAGGATATTTAGCGTGCAAAATCAAACTGCCCGCGAGAGATGGTCTGGCCAGACTTGGTCTTCGTTTGATTTCCTACAACCGAACGAGAGAGCGATATACACTCCTGGAAATGGAAAAAAGAACACATTGACACCGGTGTGTCAGACCCACCATACTTGCTTCGGACACTGCGAGAGGGCTGTACAAGCCGTCGAATGGCGCTAGCTGCGCAGCATTTGTGCACCGCCGCCGTCAGTGTCAGCCAGTTTGCCGTGGCATACGGAGCTCCATCGCAGTCTTTAACACTGGTAGCATGCCGCGACAGCGTGGACGTGAACCGTATGTGCAGTTGACGGACTTTAAGCGAGGGCGTATAGTGGGCATGCGGGAGGCCGGGTGGACGTACCGCCGAATTGCTCAACACGTGGGGCGTGAGGTCTCCACAGTACATCGATGTTGTCGCCAGGGGTCGGCGGAAGGTGCAGGTGCCCGTCGACCTGGGACCGGACCGCAGAGACGCACGGATGCACGCCAAGACCGTAGGATCCTACGCAGTGCCGTAGGGGACAGCACCGCCACTTCCCAGCAAATTAGGGACACTGTTGCTCCTGGGGTATCGGCGAGGACCATTCGCAACCGCCTCCATGAAGCTGGGCTACGGTCCCGCACACCGTTAGGCCGTCTTCCGCTCACGCCCCAACATCGTGCAGCCCGCCTCCAGTGGTGTCGCGACAGGCGTGAATGGAGGGACGAATGGAGACGTGTCGTCTTCAGCGATGAGAGTCGCTTCTGCCTTGGTGCCAATGATGGTTGTATGCGTGTTTGGCGCCGTGCAGGTGAGCGCCACAATCAGGACTGCATACGACCGAGGCACACAGGGCCAACACCCGGCATCATGGTGTGGGGAGCGATCTCCTACACTGGCCGTACACCTCTGGTGATGGTCGAGGGGACACTGAATAGTGCACGGTACATCCAAACCGTCATCGAACCCATCGTTCTACCATTCCTAGACCGGCAAGGGAACTTGCTGTTCCAACAGGACAATGCACGTCCGCATGTATCCCGTGCCACCCAACGTGCTCTAGAAGGTGTTAGTCAACTACCCTGGCCAGCAAGATCTCCGGATCTGTCCCCCATTGAGCATGTTTGGGACTGGATGAAGCGTCGTCTCACGCGGTCTGCACGTCCAGCACGAACGCTGCTCCAACTGAGGCGCCAGGTGGAAATGGCATGGCAAGCCGTTCCACAGGACTACATCCAGCATCCCTACGATCGTCTCCATGGGAGAATAGCAGCCTGCATTGCTGCGAAAGGTGGATATACACTGTGCTAGTGCCGACATTGTGCATGCTCTGTTGCCTGTGTCTATGTGCCTGTGGTTCTGTCAGTGTGATCATGTGATGTATCTGACCCCAGGAATGGGTCAATAAAGTTTCCGCTTCCTGGGACAATGAATTCACGGTGTTCTTATTTCAATTTCCAGGAGTGTAAAAACAGGACATGAGACGGCTGTAAGGATCGAACCCGAGAAACTGAGCAGTCTCGTGTGCTATCGTCCACTCTATGAGAACAACTGAAACAGTATCCAGCACGCCACTTGAATTTGTTCGCGCAACGGTCTCACTGGCTAACCTCGAAGCTACTGAAGTCGGAAGCGGCGGACGTAGCGAATTTTTTCTTAAGAATTCTTTGTCAGGATCATGTACCCTGCAGCACACTTATAAGCTTTTCACACAATTTATGATCTTCGTTTTTGCCTGATTATCCTCCTACAGCTCCACGGCCGGCCATTTTGGCCGGGCGGTTCTAGCCGCTTCATTCTGGAACCGGGCGACCACTACGGTCGCAGGTTCGAATCCTGTCTCGGGCATGGAAGTGTGTGGTGTCCGTGAGTCCAATAGTGCTCATAGCCATTTGAACCATTTGAAGAGCTACACGAAGTAGTTCATCTCCATGATAAAATTTTCTGAACCATTACATCATGTCATGTTCGTTTTCAAACTACTTCAATATTCGACGTTCCTATCACTCCAATGAGATATTTTTCAGGATTTCACTTCTGTCCCTGGATGGCTGAACAGCGGATGGCTCTCATCCAGGGACACCATTGGAAACCTGAAGATCGATCCCAGCTGAGGGATAGAAACGTCGAGTAGACTGAAGAGGAATGAGACATGGCCTAACGACTCAACAGATTTTTCTCGTCCGTGACAACAGCCATGAAAGCGAACAGTCGTATACAAGTCTTACTTACCTATCCCTTCTGAAGACTTACTCAGGGGTAATGAAGGCTCAATAGCACCCCAGTCTCACCTTCGCATCAGGCCACTGTTAACGAGCTCCCAACATGGTGCAAGCCAGGCCAACTGAACCTACAACCCACTCTCCGTCAACACATTTGCAGCATAATTCCAACACATTCGTGCCGGTTACCAGATGCGGGATAACTATACCGCGACGGGGGATATCGCCTCCGCGGAGGGCGCGGTGCGCTCGGGACGCGCTGACAGCTGCCTGCTCGGTTTACCTGCGCGATTGATTTTGGCGTTCTGGGATCGGCGGCCGGCGCCGGCCATTAGGCCGCTAGCTGCGAAATGAAGCCCGCGGTAATTAATACGCTCGCCCGTCCGCGGTCATACACACGCGGCGTGGGCATGCGGGCGCAGCGCAACGTAATAAGGCCGCTTTCGCTGTCACGTCTCGCGGGCACGCCAACTGGACGGTTCTGTAGCGCAGTGGGCGGGCCGTCCCGTCAAAGCGAGCCGGCCAATTTACTGCCCTGCCAGCTGCTAGAGTCGGCCGCGCTCGCCCTCTGTTCACGCTAACACACTCAGCAAAGTATTAGCTCGATGGCTGCCCGTATTAAATGTGACTGAATACGAGGCAACGGAGCACGAATGGCAGGGAAAAGTACACTAGGTCTTGAGTACAGGTTAGTTGTTGCGAGGGACGTTCGGTGATTATTGATAGCTACAAAATGTCGATGTTGGGAATCTGAACATCGATATTTCATTATCGATTCTGAAGTCTATGAAGCACCTTAACATCAATGTTAAAGATAAATTATCGACCTTCAATGTCGCAAAAAAAGTGTAATGTTTACCAGTTTTATCCGCTCTAAATGCACTACATCCATGCGAGTACCGGTATATTGTAAAAAAGCGCTTCAAAATGGCTCTAAACACGATGGGACTCAACTGCTGAGGTCATCAGTCCCCTAGAACTTAGAAATACTTAATCCTAACTAATCTAAGGACATCAAACACATCCATGCCCGAGGCAGGATTCGAACCTGCGACCGTAGCGGTCGCGCGGTTGCACACTGTAGCGCCTAGAACCGCTCGGCCACTCCCGCTGGCACTACGCTCTTGAAAAGGTGGTCCCATGTGAAGATCTGTCCTAGGACAGAACATTGATGATGGTGACAACGATGATGTATTTTCAGCGACAGCGAATCAAAAAAGTAGCTGCTTTGCCCACAGTCAGATACGGTACACAGTACATACAAGACAGCGTTAGTCTCCGTTGTGGCGCCAGGTAGTTACGGTTAGGCCGAACATAGACGGTACACCTAACAGGAACCACATTATGCTTCTGCCACACAAAGGAGAGGTAGTCCGATCCCTCTGCCATAGTTATGCTCTGAAGCCACAGAGTGTGTAGATAACAGACTCTATTTTTGCTTCTCTTAATGTCAGATCACTAGAATGATCAGTCATCCTCCAACCATGGATATAAGTAGACGTACAGCTCCATTCGGCCAGTTGTCAGCAGCTATTAACGGGCATTTAAATCACCAGCCATTGCCACATCTATTGCCATGGTCATCGCACGGTTTTGCAGTACCGCCGAGTGTTACACTGCGCTCGTGGTAACAGAGTCCAGAACTGAAGACATAGTCGCTAAGAGTAGAGCCATATTGGACATACTATTAGATTAGTTAGTCTTCGTTCACTGGAGTTAGGCTTAGCCAAATGTACAGAACTTTAACGTTATAGGCTTGCCTTATCATCATCATTACCATGCAGAAACTGAGTATATATGCTTTTAGTAAATGATTGTGAAGCTTTGGTCATTGTGTTGCCGAAACTATTTTTGATGTGGTTCTAGTTTGCAATGTGAGGAGACAGTTGCTGCGTGCAAGCACGTCACCTCGATACAGCAAGTACTTCCTGTGGAAAGAGGTTCAGTTGCTGCCACCTTTATGGTGGGAGCCAAACTTATTTGGTACGTACAACAGTAGTATTTCAGAATCAGTGTCCAAAAATTGTCTTAACAAAGAACGTGTTCAGTTTGCTTTTCAAACTGGAACGAAACGTTGTCTAAGGAACTTTCGTACAAGATTTTTAATGATGCGCAACCTTTCTCAAATTGTCGAAAGTGGCGACTTTTTAAACCTGCCGGAAGTCATTGCACCTTTGTGTAAAGTACCATCAAAACATACGTTCAAGAGGATGATGAAAATCCAATTTGATATTACTGAGCACTAGTTCAAAAATAAAATTCGATGCGTTTACAGTTCAGCATTTACGGAAGATATTCTAAGAGACACAATGCAGTGTAGAAGTTTTCTGGGAATAACCTAACAATGATGGTGGTAAAATGGAAACGGTTATTCTTGGTACCTATGAATTGTCGGGACCACACACAGGTGATTATATTTCAAGCACGTTGTCACAGACTTTTCAGTAATCGGTAATAAAGACAAGCAAAATTACTGCCAGTTGTGGCTAATGCGGGAGAAACATGCTTAGAGGAGTGTTTGGAAAGAAGGCATGTAACGTGTTTTGCCCAATTTGCTAGCTAAAAATCTAACCAAAAAGGCTGAAATACTGCCTGAGTTGATTGGAACTGTGGAAAGCTTCGATGTGTGGTCTTAATAAAGTATCATGCATATATGCAGACTGAAGCAAAAAATGAAAATTATTACCAAGGCAGGGATTCGAACCCAGTCTCCCGCTGACGAAGCAGATGCGCTAACCATTATACCACTCTGGCGCAGTGGCTTCACTCAACGGCACGGACTACCACAGCACGTCTCCCTCCTCAATCGAAATTCCCACCCACGCTTCAGACACTTGGTTTTCCCCCTCAACTCTAACAGCACTGCAGAGGTTCTCGAAATGTACTGGAATGGCACCTCATCATCGAACGTAACGGAGGATCCTGCCTGAAACCCAGGTACAGGTGCTTTAATCTAATGAAACAATATCTCAGCCTTGGTACAAATATTTACGCCACTTTAGTCCTCATATACAGGGCGTAACAAAAATATACAGCACAAATTGCAGGACGAATTCCCCAAACGTAGACGAAGAAATTATTTTATATGAACATGGGCCTGGAAGCCTTTGTTTCTATGTTATAATTCATTTTCTCTAACTGATTAATCATCAGAACCACACGAGAACAGAATTTTAGACTAACGGGGAACGTGCACCCTTGATGACTTCTTGTTACGTTGCGCCGTGCCAGTGTTTTGTTTTACGTGCCCCTGTCCTCACGCGACGTACGTCATTGCTTGTTTACTGGCAACATCAATTGCTCGATAGTCAGTAAGACCGTTGCAAGGACATGGGTTACCACCTAGAGTTAATCACAGGCATGGCTCGTGCAATGGCAGTGTACACAGATGCAGAGATGGCAGATGCACGTTTGACGTACTGCTTAGCTGACGGCAACGGCACTGGCGCTCAATGTTTGTACCGGCAGAGATTTCCAGGACGAAGGTGCCCCGACAGGAAAACGTTTGTAGCCATTGATCGTCGTCTAAGGGAACACAGGGCATGTAATCCTCATACTTACGAACGAGGGAGGCCTAGAAGGACGAATACACAACAACGGGAGGCGGCAATTCTTGATGCAGATGATGACGACCCTAGTGTTAGTACAAGATGTGTAGCTACAACACTAAATGTTGACCACACGACTGTCTGAACACTGCTACTCGAGGAGCTGCTGTATCCCTACCATTTACAGCATGTGAAGGCACTATCAGCAGCTGATTTTCCTGCACAGGTACTCCTCTGCAACTGGTTTATTCAACAAAGTGTGAATCCTAGTTTTAGTGCAACGGTGCTGTCCACAGATAAGGCGTCGTTCTAACGAGATAAGAGCGTATATTTTCACAATCGGTATGTATGGGCAGATGTCATTCCTTACGAAATTGTTGATGCTCGTGATCGGCAAAGACTTTCTGTCAGTGAGCTGGAATTGTTTGTGATTGTTTGGTAGGGCCTCACTTTTTTCCCACCCATGCTCAACGGACATACACTCCTCGAAATTGAAATAAGAAAACCGTGAATTCATTGTCCCAGGAAGGGGAAACTTTATTGACACATTCCTGGGGTCAGATACATCACATGATCACACTGACAGAACCACAGGCACATAGACACAGGCAACAGAGCATGCACAATGTCGGCACTAGTACAGTGTATATCCACCTTTCGCAGCAATGCAGACTGCTATTCTCCCATGGAGACGATCGTAGAGACGCTGTATGTAGTCCTGTGGAACTACTTGCCATGCCATTTGCACCTGGCGCCTCAGTTGGACCAGCGTTCGTGCTGGACGTGCAGACCGCGTGAGACGACGCTTCATCCAGTCCAAAACATGCTCAATGGGGGACAGATCCGGAGATCTTGCTGGCCAGGGTAGTTGACTTACACCTTCTAGAGCACGTTGGGTGGCACGGGATACATGCGGACGTGCATTGTCCTGTTGGAACAGCAAGTTCCCTTGCCGGTCTAGGAATGGTAGAACGATGGGTACGATGACGGTTTGGATGTACCGTGCACTATTCAGTGTCCCCTCGACGATCACCAGAGGTGTACGGCCAGTGTAGGAGATCGCTCCCCACACCATGATGCCGGGTGTTGGCCCTGTGTGCCTCGGTCGTATGCAGTCCTGATTGTGGCGCTCACCTGTACGGCGCCAAACACGCATACGACCATCATTGGCACCAAGGCAGAAGCGACTCTCATCGCTGAAGACGACACGTCTCCTCTCGTCCCTCCATTCACGCCTGTCGCGACACCACTGGAGGCGGGCTGCACGATGTTGGGGCGTGAGCGGAAGACGGCCTAACGGTGTGCGGGACCGTAGCCCAGCTTCATGGAGACGGTTGCGAATGGTCCTCGCCGACACCCCAGGAGCAACAGTGTCCCTAATTTGCTGGGAAGTGGCGGTGCGGTCCCCTACGGCACTGCGTAGGATCCTACGGTCTTGGCGTGCATCCGTGCGTCGCTGCGGTCCGGTCCCAGGTCGACGGGTACGTGCACCTTCCGCCGACCACTGGCGACAACATCGATGTACTGTGGAGACCTCACGCCCCACGTGTTGAGCAATTCGGCGGTACGTCCACCCGGCCTCCCGCATGCCCACTATACGCCCTCTCTCAAAGTCCGTCAACTGCACATACGGTTCACGTCCACGCTGTCGCGGCATGCTACCAGTGTTAAAGACTGCGATGGAGCTCCGTATGCCACGGCAAACTGGCTGACACTGACGGCGGCGGTGCACAAATGCTGCGCAGCTAGCGCCATTCGACGGCCAACACCGCGGTTCCTGGTGTGTCCGCTGAGCCGTGCGTGTGATCATTGCTTGTACAGCCCTCTCGCAGTGTCCGGAGCAAGTATGGTGGGTCTGACACACCGGTGTCAATGTGTTCTTTTTTCCATTTCCAGGAGTGTAGTTATGATCCCGCTAGCAGACGTGCCTTTAGCTATGCGACAAAACGTGAGGCTCATGCACGATGAACAACCTCCTCATTTTAGCGTTAATTTCCTCGGCTTCCAAATAAAAGATTCGGTGACGGATGGATAGGTAGATGGACCAATTAGCTGGCCTCCACGCTCTCTGAATCTAAACCCACTGAACTTTTATCTGAGGGACATTTGAAACCTCTTGTGCGTGGAACCCCAGAACAAGGTGTTCAGAGTCTCCGTGCCCGTATTATGTAAGGCTGTGAAACCATACGCAATACTCCAGGGATATACGGAGTGTTCAATAAGTCTCTCCGCAGTGCCGTATGATTGTTAGCCGCGCGCGCCGTATGCCGCAGTGAATATACCGAAATGAAACTCAGTGAAATACAAGTTATTAATTCATTGAATATTCATTTTTACTTACAAATTTTCACATTAAATGTTGAAAGTGTCCTCCTCCCCCCCTGTTGAATACACAATTCAACTCGTCTAATCATGTTTCCAAACACAAGATGTAACATTTCTTCTGTAACAGAAGCAGTGAAAGTGGATACTGCAGTTTTCAATTCATCGATGGACTTTGGACGGTTTTTATAGACAGTTGCTTTCGCTGCATCCCAGAAGAAAACGTCAGGTTGTGTTAGGTCAGGCGATCGTGGAGGCCAAAGTGCCTGTGAAGTTACGCGATCACCAAAAACATCAGCAAACAATGGCATTGAAACGCGAGCTGTATGCGAGGTTGCACCTTCTTGTTGAAAATAACCGTTCAGTATTTCACCTAACACAAGTTCCCCTATGAATGGGTACAGAATATCACTGCAGTATCTTCGAGCGTTTATTGTTTCGTTGAAAAACCGAGGTAGGCGAACAGCCATACGTTACTGCGGAGAGGCTTTTTGAACACCCTGCATGTATGCCCACGGAAAGCCTATTGAACATCTCCGTTGAGAAAAAGTTGCGTGGAGTATTCTGGTGCGTTCTGTTTGTATGTGTTTCCCATGATTAATGAGTTGGAGAAAATGAGTTGTAACATGGAAATAAAGCGTTCCCAGACCAATGTTAATGTCACATAACTTTTCGTCTGTGCATGAGGATTGTGTCCTGCAGTTTGTGCCGTTCTTTTTTGTACATTTTTGTCACACCCTGTATACATCATAGATGTTTGAAACTTGAAAGTTTCATTTACTTAATAAAGTATAACTCCAAATGATGAGTTAGCAATAGAGTAAGCTCGGAAACTAATTCAAGAATTGGTGGTGTTAACATCTTGGAAGATGGGAGCGTCTACAGCATACTCATCCTGTAGATGTAGAAGACAGAGAAACAACTGCTCATCGAGAATGTTACAGTAAACATTTTATTCACGTCCACAGGAACCTGAATGAAAGGTTCCGAGAACTGGTACGAAAAAGAGTCTCAGAACATCGCGGAACCACCTCCGGGCCGCATTACGTTCTCCACACACAACGGGATAAATGTCTCGTAGGGCCGACGGTGCACTAGACGCCTTGCAACGTAGGAAAGAGGCAAAATAGCGATTCTTTGGAGCTCAATACACGCTTCCACTCAGCTGCCGAGTACTGGTACGAAAAAAGAGTCTCATAACATCGCGGAACCACCTTCGGGCTGGATTACGTCCTCCACACGCAACGGGATAAATGTCTCGTAGAACTGACAGTGCACTAGACGCCTTGCAACGTAGAAAAAGTGGTAAAATAGCGATTCTTCGGAGCGCAATACACGCTTCCACTCAGCTGCTCTACAGCTTATGTTGTAATTGGTCCACTAAAATGCAACATTATGTACAAATGTGAACAATTGCCTTTGCTGAGGTACCTGAACCCAAACGTCCATAGTATGGACTTGTATTCACTGAAAGAAGTGGGTGCACCATTCCGTGTAGGAACGTCAGCGTTTATAATCCTAAGAAATTGGGCAACTTAATCCCATTGTGTTCACAGGCATCTCCAAATAGAGTAGCTCGTTTTCTCTATTCCGATAGCTCACTCACCTTAATATGCTGATTCCATACAATTCATTGGCTTCGCTTCACTCTCATTGCTTACGTCAGTAATGGAAGGCCACATGACCTCCAGGTATCATTGCCACACCATCTACTGCGCTCTTTTATGGGACTGTGCGATGTTTTGTCCAGTGAGAACAAGCATACATCTCACACGATTTTGCCAATTACACTACTCATGTTGAGCCACGGCGTGCAGGAGATGGCCAGAAATATGGAAACACCAAAAATACAACGTATTTCCGCGCCTAATACGGTGTAGTAATCCGTTGGGATTGAAAAGAGCTCCCAGTCGTCTCGTAATGGATAAATACAGGTTCTACATGGGTGGAATCTGCAAAACAGTGGCAAATTCAGGTCACGATAGTGGAGGTGGATAACCATGACGCATCCTTCACTACAGAATAGACATTAAAGATTCAGATACTGAGATGTGGTGATTGTTGTCCACGGGAGATGCGACATTACATCCTCGTGCTCCCAAAACCAGTACTAGACGATGCGTCATGTGTGGACAGGGCATCCATCGTCTTGGAACACAACATCGCTATTGATGAGGAAACATTATACCATGGGATGGACCTGATCCGCCAAAATGGGTCACGTAATCCCTATTAGTAATGCTACGTCGCAGAGTAACCAAGAGCCCCTATGGAATACCACGATAAGGCTGTTCAAATCGTCATCGTACCCCCATCGTTTTCACTCTTTGGACGGAAGCTCGGCCATAAGACGGAAACAGTGTGATACAAGACTCATTCGGCCAAACGACTTTCTTCCTGTGTATTCCAGGCTTTTTGGTTTCGGCACCACGTTTCCCTGTTATGGGCATTTGCATCATTTAAAAGTGATTTTGGAATTTCAACTAGCCCTGCGATTACCTGCTTATGGAGATCTTTATGTGTTGCTTTGTTGCTGACGGGGTTTGCGAGTGCGATGCTCAGTTTTGCAGTGACTTTTGCAGTTATCGTCCTGTTCTTTTTCGTCACAATCTACTTCATTGATAATTCTCGACCGTCAGCCACCCTACTTTCGTCTGCGTTGTGTTTTTGCCGGAAGATGTTTCTCCTCTTTCTCTGTATGCGCTATGAATCTTCGAAATGGTACCTCCTGAAACACCAAAGGCCTTAGCTCCCTTGGTTACGGAAGTATCTAATTCACTTACCTCCGACATGCGCTTGTAACTACATAGGACCCTTCTAACATTCTGCGTGGTGTCTGTTTGTTCTCTATCGTGCCTCCCTACCACTTTCGCGCAACAACGCTCTGAGCGTGTCTTCTTCTTCTTCTTCTTTTTTTTTTTTTTACGGAATTGATTAGTTTGAACCTGGGACCTGTTGCTGGTAAGGAGAGGCCAGACCACACATGACATGTAGAGTTCAGAAGAGTTCAGTGAGACTAGCGATGATATAACCAAGTACTTAATGATTTCAGCGTCAGCTCCACTGCACTCCCTGTAGAAGAATCTTAACACTAACTAAATTTAGTGGAAGGGGTTTAAGGCTTTCCTGTTTTTAGTTAGCTGGTAAAATAACGTCGAAAAAGCAGTTACGTTTACCATTGGAAATTTTATTCTACTCACAAAACATTGTTTATAAATTGCACTATTGATAAAAGGACATGTTTTAATACAGGATGGTAAAAACCAACTGCGTTCAACAAAAATGTGAACGAATATTCCCTGAATGAGTTTCCAAGTTCTACAATGGATCGAAGGATGACCTATGCCATATCACATCTATAATCTAGGTTTAAATTAAGTTTCACAAAAGAGAAAACTATCAAAATGGTCTACAGTGACCCTCAATTATCTTTAATTACTTATCTAACTTGTCGTAAATTACAGTGGCTGATGTGGCTTCTCAATAACTATATAACAGAAAAATCATCGCGTTTCAGATTTTTACCTCAAGTGGCAAATATGTACACCATGAGCTTTAATTGACGTTTGACACTAGTATTACGCAAAAAAGGGTGTGTATCAGATGAGACTTCTGCAGTTCTGAGTGAAACTTTATGCGCTGTTATGCAGCATCGCGTGCGTTCATTACCTTGTCGGTGTTCGTCAGGGGGCGGCGGGCAGCACAACTCTGCTCACATCGCCGTCTCGGAAACAACTCTCCCCTAACTTCTCCTTACTACAATTTACCGAAGTTGGTTTAAAAAACTATCTGGCTGTGTTTTCATCTGACCAATCAGGGTCTCAATGTTAACCTTAACCTCCGCCTACAAAATTTCTGTCTATTCAATGAGAAACGTTATACTTTTCGTGGTTGGGCAATGTTTTTAAAGTTTGCAACGTAACAGAGACGCGAAAAAGTCTCACGCTAAAACATGCGGCTGGGGTGGCCCTTTTTGTGTTATCGTAAGATCTATACTATTCTTCTGGAGGACTCTAGCTTCTAACAGGGGCTGGGGGTGGTCCTGACGTAACAGAGACGCGAAAAAGTCTCACGCTAAGGCTCTAGCTTTTAACATGGGCTGGGGGGTGGTCCAAACGGTTAGCTGGCGACGTGGGTGTCCGTCCCTTATCGTAGGGCCTTCTAACTTAACACGGTTCTGCTCTCAGCTTCTGTTCTCGTTTCTCCCCTCGAAACTGCGTCTGTCTCACGGCGGGAAGGTATGACATGCATTTAGGCATTCTTGTGTTAGTCTGTGGTATTCCATTTGCTCACTCGTTACTCCTATTACTTTGGTTAATTTATTGTCACGATATATTCGGAGCTATGTGACATACTACTGGATATGCTTATCGTGTCAGGGTTTTCATGGAAGGTGTTGGATCTGCCTGACACCTTACACCCTTTTCTGATCACGACTGGCCCTTGTAGCGTACTGAGCACAATGCACAGGTGGCAGTGCACAGGAGATGGAGAAAAATACGGACATACCAAAAAATACATTACCGTGCCTAACACGGTGTTCGTAACGTTCAAAACAGCGTTCACTCCTCTCGGAATGGATAAATACAGCTCCTGTGTGGTTATCAACTGAATCTGCAATATAGTTGCAAGTCTACGTAAGGAAAACGGATTGGATAGACATAGGCACCCGTCTCTGCAAGGCAGATCTCAAAGTTTGAGTGATATTGAAGTCTGGTGATGCGAAAATTCATCTTCGTGCCCACAGAACCAGTAGTGGACGATGCGACATACGTAGGCAAGGATCCTGTCGTCTTAGAACACAGCGTCACCATTGGGGAACAAACATTGTACCAGCGCCAATGCGCAGGTTTGGTTAGCTACCTGCATTTACCTTCGAGCATGCATTTCTCGCGGTGCTTACATGTTTTTCTCCAACCCCTGTACCTAAAGTAGTCGGTCCACAGTCGTTGCGACTTCCAGGCTGGACTCTCAGAGAGGTGCCACGTTACTTCCTCGTCCGACGGCTCCGGTCCGGTATGTTGTCTTCGTATCGGCCACTCCTGGCGTCCGGCGCTAGCGGGGGAAGCAGGAATGCTATCGACCCGCCTCGATTTATTGCCAGTATTATCGACCGTGGCGCGCCCCTTATGTTTTATATACGCTATACCGAATTTTATAGCTCGCAGAAGCATCCTTCCCCCGCCGGCGTGCTGCTGTTGCAACCTCAAGCCGTCCGGCTTCACATACCGATTTTCTGGTTGTTTTCACATACTGAAAAGAGCTACGAACAGATGTGTGTGTGTGTGTGTGTGTGTGTGTGTGTGTGTGTGTGAGCCGGCGGGGTGTGGTAGGGCGGAAAGGCGCCGGTCCTGAGCTGGCCGCGGAGAAATTGCATCGGCTCTTTCATGTGTTCGTTATAGAATAAAAGTTTTATCAATACGGCGCTAAGGGAAAAATGCAGAGTATGCGGGCCGCTTTGTGGGGAGGAGGAAGTGCGGAAGGCCCGCTCTTCGCCCTTCGCCCTCCGCCCCCGTCCTTTCTCAGCGCTCGGCCCAGCTCTGCGGTCGGCCAAGGCCCGGCACTTGGGCGCCTCGTCAAAGAGTTGCGTCGCAAAGGCCTTGAAATTAAAAAAAAAAAGAATTGCTCACACACGGCGCGTGACAGTCTCTCCTCCTCTCCAAACTCTCCACAACTCTCGAAAGTACCAGGCTCTGTCTTCTCGATTTCTTAATATTCTATTAGATCTGGTAATCTCATTAAGAAAGTGCCTTCGAAGCAGCACCTTTTTACTAAATGACGGTGCGGATCGTTTGTATGTGTACGTGCGTGTGTGTGTGTGTGTGTGTGTGTGTGTGTGTGTGTTTTCTTTCCTCTATTCAATAAACGATGGCATCCCCTTATACTGGGCACTGAGGCGACAAAAGTTATTACACTGCGATATACATATATCCAGATGGCGATAGTATCACGTACACAAGGTATAAAGGAGTTGAATGCGGAGTGGTAGTTGGAGCTAGGGCATCGGACGTTCCACTTAGAAAACCGGTAGAGGATTCAATATTCTGAGATCCACGACGACAAGACTGTGCCGAGAATACCTAATTCCAAGCATTACCTCTCATGACGGACAATGCAGTGGCCGAAGGCCTTCATTTAAAACTGACAGCAGCGGAGTTTGCGTAGACCTGTCAGTGCTAACAGACTAGCAACAATGCTTGACATAACAGCAGAAATCAATGTGGAATGAACCCGTTAGGACAGTCCGGCGAAACGTGGCGTTAAATGTGCTACAGCAGTAGCCAGTGGACGACCGAAGCGAATGTGTTTGCTAACAGCACAACATCGCCTGCAGCACCTCTTCTGGGCGCATGACCATATCGGTTGGAGCGTAGGCGACTGGAAAATTGTGGCCTTGTCAGATGAGCCCTGATTTCAGTTGGTAAGAGCTCACGGTATTGTTCGAGTGTGGTGCAGATCCCACGAAGCCATGGGCCCAAGTAGTCAACACAGCACTGTGCAGGATGGTGGTGGCTTCCTGAGGGTCTAGGTTGTGTTTACATGGAATGGTCTGGGTCCTCTGAATCTTCAGCTACTTGGAGACCATTTTCAGACATTCACAGACGTCATTTTTCCAACAACGATGGAATTTTTATGGGTTACAGTGCCCCGAGTCACCGGGCCACAAGCGTTCGCGATTGGTTTGAAGAACATCCTGGATAATTCGAGTGTGTCATTTGGGCGCCAGACTTGTTCTCGTTCGGTTTCCTACAAACGAACGAGAGAGTGATACAAATGGTTCAAATGGCTCTGAGCACAATGGGACTTAACTTCTGTGGTCATCAGTCCCCTAGAACTTAGAACTACTTAAACCTAACGAACCTAAGAACATCACACACATCCATGCCCGAGGCAATATTCGAACTTGCGACCGTAGCGGTCGCGCGGTCCCAGACTGTAGTACCTAGAACCTCTCGGCCACTCCGGCCGGCACTACGCTCTTGAAAAGGTGGTCCCATCCGACGTGATGGTAGGAAGTGTCCCATGACTTTTATTATTCAGTGTATGAACCAAAGCGATGTTGTTCGGACATGGAGAGGATACAGAGAGACAGGAACTGTCGATGAAATGCCTCTCTCAGGATGCCTAAGGGCTGCTACTACAGTGGATGACCACTACACACGGAAGAACCCTGACAGCAACGCCACCACCTTGAATAATGCTTTTCGTGCAGCCACAGGACGACGTGTTACGACTCAAACTGTGCGCAATCGGCTGTGTGATGCGCAACTTCACTCCCGACGTTCATGGCGAGGTCCATCTTTGCAACCACGACACCACGCGGCGCGGTACAGATGGGCCCAACAATATGCCGAATTGATCGCTCAGGATTAACGTTACGTTCTCTTCACCAATAAGTGTCGCATATGCCTTCAACCAGACAATCGTCGGAGACGTGTCTGGAGGACACCCGGTCAGGCTAAATGCCTTAGAAACACTGTCCAGGGAGAGCAGCAAGGTGAAGGTTCCCTGCTGTTTTTTGAGGTGGCATTATGTGGGGCCGGCGTAAGCCACTGGTGGTCATGGAAGGCGCCGTAACGACTGTACGATACGTGAATGCCATTCTCCGACCGAGAGTGCAACCATATCGGCAGAATATCGGCGAAGCATTCGTCTTCATGGACGACAATTTGCGCCCCCATCGTGCACATCTTGTGAATGGCTTCCTTTAGGATAACGACATCACTCGAGTAGAGTGATCAGCATGTTCTCCAGACATGGACCCTATCGAACATGCCTGGTACAGATTGAAAAGGGTTGTTTATGGACGACGTGATCCACCAACCACTCTGAGGAATCTACGCCGAATCGCCGTTAAGGACTGGTACAATCTGCACCAACAGTGCCTTCATGAAATTGTAGATAGTATGGCATGACGAATACTGGCATGCATCAATGCAAGAGGACGTGCTACTGGTTATGAGAGGTACCGATGTGTACAGAAATCTGGTCCACCACCTCTGAAGGTCTCGCTGTATGGTGGTACAACATGCAATGTGTGGTTTTGATGAGCAATAAACAGGGCGGAAATGATGTTTATGTTGATTGCTATTCCAATTTTCTGTACTGGTTCCGGAACTGTTGGATCCGAAATGACGGAAAACGTTTCTGATGTGTGTAGTACTGCGTAACTGTGGAGTTCCGTCTCAGCTGGAGAAAGTAACTGGTCAATAGTCATCTAGTAAACCAAAGTGATATCTGGGGTTCTTCAAGAAAGTGTTTTGAGCTCCCAAGCGCTTGTAATCAGTTTAAAAGCTTTGGGAAACAATCTGAGAAGGCCTCTTAGATTATTTGCATACACTTTAGTGGTTCATTGTCTAATAAAGTCATGAAAAGGACAAAACCAATAGCAAAATGATTCAGACGAGATGTCTGCACAGCACGAAATGTGGCAATACTAAATGTAAAGTCCTCTATGTGAATACTAGAAACGTCGGTCAAATTCCGGTTGCGTAATAAATGAGACAAATTTAATGTTTGCAGACCTAGGGATTACAACTGCGAACAAAATAAATTGGAACCTCATCATAGAAAATGTTGTGCGCAAGGCAAACCAAAGACTACGATTTATCAGCAGAACACTGGAAGATGCAACAAATTCACTATTATCAGGCAGTTTTGGAGGAGGATTTCGAAAAAATTCAAATAAAGACAGCTCGTTTTGCATTTTAGGGAAACAGAGGAAAGAGTATCACGGAAATGGTAAGCGAGATGCTGTGGCAGCCATTACCCAAAAGTATTTTTCGTTGCTGTAAGATCTTTTCACGAAACTTCAGTCACTAACTTTATTCCCCGAATGATATTTTTTTGTCAGCTTCCACCTATAATGGGAGAAATGAACATCGTAATAAAATTGGGGGAATCAGAACTCTGATGCGAAGAATAACCATCTTGTGGTGTTGCAGTTGTTCTTGTTATGTCCGTGCTTGCTACGGCTATCCTCATCCTATTATCTCATGCAAAGAATTGAGTGTCGTACTTCTCGCGAGCTTTTCGTGACTCCAATGGTAGAGAAATAATTTTAAAGTAGTTCTATGAAGCCTCTGCCAAAGGCACAACTTTGAACTTCGGAGTGATTACCCAGAAGCAGATGTGAAAATTTGTGTAAAATTACAAACCAATATCCCTACCAATGGTTTGCTGCAGAATCCTTGAACACATTCTCAGTTCAAGTATAATAAATTTACACCGACGATCTAATGTGCGCGAATCATCACGGGTTTAGAAAGTATCGCTCGTGCGAAACTCAGCTTGCCCTTTTCTCATATGATGTATTCCGGAAAGTGTTTGACACGGTGCCCCATTACAGGCTGTTAAAGAAGGCGGGTGTGTTCATCAGACACAAGGGTGTTGTCATGAGTGCCACAAGGAAGTGTCATTGGACCGCTATTATTCTTTTGTATACATAAATGATCTGATGGACAGGGTCGGCAGCAATCTGCGGTTGTTTGCTGATGATGCTGTGGTGTACGATAAGGTGCCGAAGCTGAGTGACTATATGTGGGTATACCATGACTTAGACCAAATTTCTAGTTGGTGTGATGAATGGCACCTAGCTCTAGATGTAAGTTAATGCGGTTAAGTAGGAAAAACAAACCCGTAGTGTTCGGTTACAGCATCATTAGCACCCTGCTTGACACAGTCACGTCGTTTAAATATCTGGGCGTGAAGTTGTAGAGCTATGTGAAATGGAACGAGCACTTGAGAATTGTGGTAAAGAAGGCGAGTGATTGATTTCGGCTTATTGGGAGAAGTGTAGGGAAATGTGGTTAATCGGTAAAGGAGACTGAATATAGGACGCTAGTTCGACCTACTCTTGAGTGCTACTCGAGTTTTTGGGATCGGGCCGGCCGCGGTGGTCTAGCGGTTAAGGCGCTCAGTCCGGAACCGCGCGACTGCTGCGGTCGCAGGTTCGAATCCTGCCTCGGGCATGGATGTGTGTGATGTCCTTAGGTTAGTTTGGTTTAAGTAGTTCTAAGTTCTAGGGGACTGATGACCACAGCAGTTAAGTCCCATAGTGCTCAGAGCCATTTGAACCATTTTTTGGGATCGGTACCAGGTCGGATTAAAGAAAGACGTCAAAGAGAGGCGGCCAGCTACCTTTGTTACTGGCAGATTAGAACAACAAGGAAGTGTTAGGGACACGCTTCAGCAACTCAAATGTAAATCACTGGAAGGGAAGCGACGATCTTTTCGAGGAGCACTGCTGAGAAAATTTAGAGAACCGTCATTTGAAGCTGACTGCAGGACAATTCTACAGCCTCCAAAGTATTTTGTAAGCAATGACTGGAAAGATAAGATACATGAAATTAGGGCTCATATGGAGCCATATAGACAATCGTTTCTCCCTCGCTCTGTTTGCCAGTGGAAGAGGGAAAGAAGTTACTACTAGTGGTACAGGGTACCCTTCGCCACGGGCCGTACGGTGGATGTAGAAGCTGTATGGGTGCGCGGTGAGCGCTATTTTTTCGTGTTTTATTTGCTTCTCCTCTCAGAACAGTCTGTCATGAACAGACCTCAGATCTAATTACAGTCGTGGTAGCGTCGCAGACTACAGAAGCAGTCAGGTCGACAGTAATTAGATCTCGTTATATTCCGCACCTGAACGTCTACAGTGATAATGTTCATTCTTCATTGCCCCGGGTTCTTGCTTTCTAAGTCCGCGCCTAGCTTAATCGCTGACGACAGAGGATAAGGCAAACACTCCCAAGCCTGAGTGGTAAACATGTTGACGTGCGTGTGCAGCGGCAGCGACGGCACGGACCCCAGGACAGGTGACACGCTAAGTCGCTGTTCCTTCGCTAGACGGCCGCCCGTGCGCCGTGTTATTCTGACACGACAGGACGGGCTGGCTAATTGGCAGGATAACACGGAGACAAGCGATTGCGGCGCTAATGAAGATAACTCGTGGCGGCAAGCAATTAGGTGCACGCCAAACAAGGAGGTCGGACAGGATCGAGTAAGGACGGTCGCGAGTAGTCTCGTTTCCGGCGCTGCAATCCACTGGATGGCAGTGGAGTGCTGACTGCAAAGTAGAACCACAGCGTGTACTGAGCTCCAAGGGGCAGACACGGATGCAGTGTGGAGAAGGGGTCAGCAGTTCATATCATACTAAAACCCTCCCCCACACTGACACTTACTGAAATCGTTTAAAACACACTGCTTGATGAATAAAGGGAAGTACCTACAATGGGACGAGGAAACTAAATAAAACTTCACGGGTTAAGATGGTTTGTAATGTTGTTTTATTTACGACAAATTTGGCAGTGAGAGCCCACTGATCACTGTAACATTGCGTCCCTTCTGCGGTCCTATTCTGTATCGTTCATACCGATCGGTATAGTAGGTTAGTTTCGGTAGTGACGTTATTTTCGGTTCTTTATGGAAATATCCTATTCAGTAAGCTTCTGAGACCTGTTACCGAACGGTCGTCCCACCGATTTTGCGACAATTGTACCGAGAGGTTTTAGATTTCGGTATGGCCCTGTCGATGGGTGAGCTGAGGTTTATGTACACCTATAATTTGTTATTTTGAACATATTTAGCGGTTTTAGCTTTGGATTTAGTGACTGTGTTACTAAAGAATCACCAAAGGATGCATCTGGTTGGAAAATGAGTTCATAATAGACTATTTTCTTTTGTAAGAAAGATGGTTAGGTTAGGTTGTTACTGTAAATGATTACATAAAAATAGTTTTCGGTCATTATTCTATCAAAATACGTGTTATTTTTATGCAAATAAGAGTTTAAAGACAATTAAATATCAAGACATCGGCTCTGCTTACGTATATTTCATGAGTGTGAACTGACGTTAATTGTGACTTTGTGTACTTTTTCGCACAAATGGCCGGTCGCGGTGGTCTCGCGGTTCTAGGCGCGCAGTCGGGAACCGTACGACTGCTACGGTCGCAGGTTCGAATCCTGCCTTGGGCATGGATGTGCGTGATGTTCTTAGGTTAGTTAGGGTTAAGTAGTTCTAAGTTCTAGGGGAATGATGACCACAGCAGTTGAGTCCCATAGTGCTCAAAGCCATTTGAACCAACTCACAAATGGTTTAGTTAGTAATTATCGAAACGTGTTTACAACTTTCACGGAGCAATGGAAAGCAATTATGTGAAGCCTGATATTGGAAACCTCCCAAACTCTTACGCATTTATGACTTACGCAGCACCGTTTGACAACGAAGTCAGCCTACGTTGCTTTACCCAATAGTACAAGAATTGAGCTAGATGTTCTTGTTATTTGGCGTGGCCAAGTGGTTAGCTTGCGGGAATGCCATACAAAAAGACACGGGTTCGCGCAAGGGTGGGTGAAAAAATTAGTTTTTCCTCTTCATATATGAAAGACGTTCTGAGACATTGCTACTGGTGTAAGTTAAGATTTTTCTGCAATATTCTTTATTACTTAGCTGTAAGAGCGCATGGCCACAGTAATGATTTCGTGATTTATGTTTGTTTAAAAATCGAAATATGAAATTTCTGGAGATGAAATTGCAGTTAACGGTGTTGGATAGCACAGAGTGGTGCAGGTAGTTCATCACTTGAGAAGGGTTTACCATGTCCTTGGTGCACAATACGGAAATCCTGCCTTGTAGTAGTCAGATGTGGTGGACTGGAACCTTGGCGACGAGTGTGGCTGTCTCCATGTTCCTACGCAGTTCAAAATCAGGCAACTCTTACAACCAAATGCCCCACAAATTTGGCTGTTGCATTATTCGACCATCTGGCGAAATGGAGACTCTGTGAGGTATTGAAAATGCTGCATCACGCCAGTGCACAGTATCTCAGTGTACTTCACACTGACCCCTTAACATCTGACGCGGTTCACACCCATTATATACCCTACTGGGGCTCTTAAGTGCAGTAGACGCGAACAGCACTAATTCACTACGGTGGTCGTTCTGCCCGTCACGGTGTATTTCAATTCTAGTCCTATACATACCAGCTTTTGGGGCGTATGCGTATGGAGTTACGTTTGTAGTCGATCAGGTCTTCCAGGTGCTTTACATTTTTTGACATTTACATACACTATATAAATTACCAAATTATTTAGCTAGTTTCGGAGAACTAAGCAGCATAAAAACTACGAGTCTTGAAAATGGCAAAGAAACATAAAAACATTTACAAGCTGCTTATCAGGTCGTTTTCCACGTGACTGGACTGGCGTCCTGATCGGATGCAGAGAACATTCCAGCCAGCATTCACAACCTGACTGTACCAGCTGCCGAAAAAAGTCCGGCGCGGTTCGAGAGGCCACCACCAATCACAGGAAGCTGAATATTCTGTGTCAGACAGGAAGGACAACAATCATAGCTGCGCCGCCCCCCTCCCCAACTCACCACGCCCCATATACACAAACAATGCAAAAATAGCAAAAACACTGCGTACCTGGAACGTAGGCGGAAACAGCTGAAAGAAACAGCTCCATCCTCACTTACGTGCTCATATAACTATAGTCAGCAGACATGCTTTTACACTCATATTGATAACATATTGATAAGTGAAATACTGAAAATAGTGAATGCACAGTCCGATTTTTATCGTGCTGATTTTGATGTTGACAAATTTAAGAGAAAAAGCTACGTAGATCTCGACACACATTATAAGAATATAACTACAAAAATTTAGGAAATTTTGGATGTTAAAAATTCTGTTTTTCGTACAAAAAATTGAAAGAGAAATCAAAATTCATAAAATAAGAAGTTTAATCGTTCGCTGCTGTAACGTTGTAGAAGAAAGTCAGAAATAAATCATAAGGAATTATAGTATAAGGAACATAAAAGAACATGAATATATTGCACCGGCCATTCAACATTGGCAGAACACCTCCGGCAATAAAACCATCAAGCTTCTATAATAGAAAGGACATGAAAATAGCGACATTCAGCAACTAAAATATCTCCTAAAGCCACACGAGAAGTTGCAAATTCAAAAGGCAATACTAGATAAGAAACACATAGTAAATGTCAGGACAAACATCAGCAACCAGCTGGTATTCAAGCTAATAAAACATGATATAGAGAAAGAAATACCACAAAATAGTATCACAATTTAGGCAGTATCCCAACCACAGACCAGCCAACACTGTACCACAGTAAAGCAATTATTTATTCACACAATGGTTAGAACATATTAGCTCTCTTCACAAACACACACACACACACACACACACACACACACACACATATATATATATATATATATATATATATATATATATATATATATATATATATATATAACGCAAGGAATAAAGAGATAGAGTACCTTCACAACACAGAAACACAGAAATGTGAATATATTCAGTGCAGTGAAATAGCTGTGTGCTAAAATTCCACACGTACACCTGCAATAACAGGAAGGGTGAAATAAAGAACAAAAAACAGTGAGTAATGACAATAATTAGCTCTGTTTGTAACTAAAGCGAGCGAACTGTTCATGATCCAAGCAGACAAAACCGTAATAGAAAAAAAAATGTTGTTACAGTGACCACTGATTCTATAAAAGAAACAGACACTCGTTTGGTTTTAATCAGACTGGTTTTGATTACAGTTGCAAAATACGGTAATTAACCCATACACCTTGTAAAAAAATGTACCTGTGTATTATGTGCATATGCAGTTCTCTTAAGCCTGGATAAAATATGAATGAATGTTTCTATTACGAAGTGGTCTGCAGAACCCTCCCGCTCCCCTGCCCCACGTTGTGGCTTTATTTGAAGATAGGAAAAACCCAGCGTTAAAATATTTCTGGTCGGGAACACCATGTCGACGTCATGGGTCGCAAAGCCCACTGTCGGAACGCCACGACGCCCGCAGCACTGCATGCACGATTGCCAGCTCCGCAACAGGTTTCCAGGAGCTCTTCTCTTGTGCACGCGCACACACAACGTCTGTAGCTGGAGAGCTGTGCACAGAGAATGAAATTAGCGTTATGAAGGGCACTCGTGTCGGAGCGCTCGAAAGGCGTCTGCCCGGGTCGGCACTCTACTAGGACCGGCAGTGATTAGCTGGCGTCGCAGGAGCTCCGAGAGCCCCGGCCGCACCGCAGGTAAGAGCAACTGTTAATCATGCCGAGTGAGAGCGGTCGCCGGCCGCCGCCTCGCCGCCTCGCCGCCTTGCCCAGATCAAAGCGCCGCCCTACAATGTTTCGCGGGCGTGGACACTCTGCACGGGACTTCTACTAATTACTCTGCCGCTGCTCGCCCAAGACGGCCGCTGTGCAGAGCCGCAGCAGCCGAATGGAGTCCGGTAATCACTCGGGGACAAACAGGCCGGTCGCGCCGTACCTGGTCCGGTCTACTCACTCCCAGCAGTGTCCCATTCTGGCCGGTCCTCTCCAGACTCGCTGGCGAGTCTCGCCGCTCTCAGCCTAATGCCAGAGGAAGTCCGTAGCTGCTGGCTCAGGAGCGTAGTTTTCAGGTTAGTGTACAACTATTAACTACTTGGAGGTTAGTGTGGACTGTGCAGTGGATAGTGCTATTATAGGTAATACGCCCTTGCCTCCCTCCAAACTTGAGACGAACGTACCCATCCATTTAAGAGGGGGAGGGGGGGGGGGGGGGGGGGAAGGGGCATAACAATTTCGCCAAAAACGTAGAAATCTTTTACGCCACCAGATGTTTCGCGTAGCAGGAGTATGGATTGGGGCTAAGAAATGATAGAGGAAGCCGCCTGGTAGAATTTTTTCACAGAGCATAACTTAATCATAGCTAACACTTGGTTCAAGAATCATGAAAGAAAGTTGTATACATGGAAGAAGCCTGGAGATATTAGGTTTAAGATAGATTATATAGTGGCAAGACAGGTTCTAAATTGTAAGACATTTCCAGGGGCAGATGTGGACTGTGACCACAATCAATTGGTTATGAGCTGTAGATTAAAACTGAAGAAACTGAAAAAAGGTAGGAATTTAAGGAGATGGGAACTGGACAAAATGAAAGAACCAGAGGTTGTGCAGAGTTTCAGGGAGAGCATAAGGGAACAATTGACAGGAATGGGGGAAAGAAATACAGTGCAAGAAGAATGGGTAGCTTTGAGGAATGAAATAGTGAAGGCAAAAGAGGATCAAATAGGTAAAAAGACGAGGGCTAGTAGAAATTCTTGGGTAACAGAACAGATACTGAATTTAATTGATGAAAGGAGAAAATACAAAAATGCAGTAAGTGAAGCAAGCAAAAAGGAATACAAACGTCTCAAAAATGAGATTGACAGGAAGTGAAAAATGGCTAAACATGGATGGCTAGAGGACAAATGTAAGGATGTAGAGGCTTATCTCACTAGGGGTAAGATAGATACTGCCTACAGGAAAATTAGAGAGACCTTTGGAGAAAAGAGAGCCACTTGTATGAACATCAAGAGCTCAGATGGAAACCCAGTTCTAAGCAAAGAGGGGAAAGCGGAAAGGTGGAAGGAGTATATAGAGAGCCTATACAAGGGCGATGTACTTGAGGGCAATGTTATGGAAATGGAAGAGGATGTAGATGAAGATGAAATGGGAGATACGATACTGCGTGTAGAGTTTGACAGAGGACTGAAAGACCTGAGTCGAAACAAGACCCCCGGTGTAGACAACATTCCATTGGAACTACTGACGGCCTCGGGAGAGCCAGTCCTTACAATACTCTACCATCTGGTAAGCAAGATGTATGACACAGGCGAAATACCCTCAGACTTCAAGAAGAATATAATAATTCCAATCCCCAAGAAAGCAGGTGTTGACAGATGTGAAAATTACCGAACTATCAGTTTAATAAGTCACAGCTGCAAAATACTAACACGAATTCTTTACAGACGAATGGAAAAACTAGTAGAAGCCGACCTCGGGGAAGATCAGTTTGGTTTCCGTAGAAATGTTGGAACACGTGAGGCAATACTGACCCTACGACTTATCTTAGAAGAAAGATTAAGGAAAGGCAAACCTACGTTTCTAGCATTTGTAGACTTAGAGAAAGCTTTTGACAATGTTGACTGGAATACTCTCTTTCAAATTCTGAAGGTGGCAGGGGTAAAATATAGGGAGCGAAATGCTATTTACAATTTGTACAGAGACCAGATGGCAGTTATAAGAGTCGACGGGCATGAGAGGGAAGCAGTGGTTGGGAAGGGAGTGAGACAGTGTTGTAGCCTCTCCCCACTATTATTCAATCTGTATATTGAGCAAGCAGTGAAGGAAACAAAAGAAAAATTCGGAGCAGGTATTAAAATCCATGGAGAAGAAATAAAAACTTTGAGGTTCGCCGATGACGTTGTAGTTCTGTCACAGACAGCAAAGGACGTGGAAGAGCAGTTGAACGGAATGGATGGTGTCTTGAAGGGAGGATATAAGATGAACATCAACAAAAGCAAAACGAGGATAATAGAATGTAGTCGAATTAAGTCGGGTGATGTTGAGGGAATTAGATTAGGAAGTGAGACACTTAAAGTAGTAAAAGAGTTTTGCAATTTGGGGAGCAAAATAACTGATGATGGTCGAAGTAGAGAGGATATAAAATGTAGACTGGCAATGGGAAGGAAAACGTTTCTGAAGAAGAGAAATTTGTAATATCGGGTATAGATTTAAGTGTTAGGCAGGCTTTTCTGAAAGTATTTGTATGGAGTGTAGCCATGTATGGAGGTGAAACATGGACGATAAATAGTTTATACAAGAAGAGAGTAGAAACTTTCGAAATGTGGTGCTACAGAAGAATGCTGAAGATTAGATGGGTAGATCACATAACTAATGAGGAAGTATTGAATAGGATTGGGGAGAAGAGGAGTTTGTGGCACAACTTGACTAGAAGAAGGGATCGGTTGGTAGGACATGTTCGGAGGCATCAGGGGACACAAATTTAACATTGGAGGGCAGCGTGGAGGATAAATATCGTAGAAGGAGACCAAGAGATGAATACGCTAAGCAGATTCAGAAGGATGTAGGCTGCAGTAGGTACTGGGAGATGAAGAAACTTGCATAGGATAGAGTAGCATGGAGAGCTGCATCAAACCAGTCTCAGGACTGAAGACCACAACAACGACAACATATTTCTGTAGCACGTTAGAAATACTGTCTCCAGTTTTTCAGAGTTTAATTCGTGCTACAAATGATGTAAAAGTCATGTAGTTTCAACCAATGTGCCGCGCCACGCCCCCTTCTCTACACGACTCTGTCCGTGTTTATGAAGTTTCATTATTTTCTTCCGACAGGTAAGTATCAGCAGAGTATAGAAGCACGTGTATGATGTGTTTACAAAGAAATACACACATGCTGGAAGACAAAACCTAAAAGAAAAATTCAGCGACCTTATTTGGAAGAGGTTCCCAAAGGTAAAGTTCCGTTTATTAAATGCTTTTCTGGTGTTCAGTAACGGTACAACTGAAAGAATCAGGATCCTTATGAGAGAAGGATTTGATGCAGGTTGCTTTAGTGAAAACGTACTGAAAAGACCTGGTGACGCGCGTATTGTCAAACCGGCACGCCAGAAGAAACAGACCAGGCGTAAAGACCTACATGTAGACAAGAAGATGAAGACTGTGGTTATGGCCAACGTTAAGGTACTTGTTTATGGCATAAACGTCACTAAAAGCTTCTTTTTTGCGTTTCCCGCATCTTGTATTTTTCAGTGTATGAGGACAATTTTGTGTTGGAGCACTACAGATAAAAATTTGTACACAGTAAAACTTAAATTCTTGTGGAACAAAGTTTTCCTATTTCCTAATTTATTTACATTTTTGTGAACTAAAATTTGCTATTTATCACACACACAAATTTAAAAAAATCGTTGCGAGAGTGTTAAGACTAACATTAAAAACATTGATACATAAATTTGTTTATCCAGTTATTAAGAAAACTCTACCACTTTCTGAAATTGAAAAGGAAAGCAGAGTAACACAGGCAAATAATGCCTTTATGGCCAAAAGAAGTCTATTACTATCATACAAAACCATAATTGGAAGAAGAAACTGATGAGAAAATACAGCAATAATGGAATTATTGTGGGAAAACCGAAATAGAAGAGAATCTAAGCGTCTTAAATGTGATGCTACAGAAGTCTGTTGAAAAGAGGGTGGACTGATGAGGTAAAAAATGAGGAGCTTATATTCGGAATCAGCGAAGAAAGGAAGAAAGGGATAACACTGACAAGCAAAAGGAACAGGATGGTACAGAATGTGCTGAGACATCAGGGAACTTCCATGGTACTACAGACAGCTGTAGAGGGTAAAAACTGCCGAGGAAGACAAAAATTGCGTTGTATCAAGAAGTAATTGAGAACGTAGGTTGCAGTTGCTACTCTGGGATAAAAAGTCTGGCACTGGAGATGAATCAGTGGCGGGCTACATCAAACCAATCAGAAGACGTATGGCTCAAATATAGATTCTAAGCCGCGAACAAGGTGACGTGAGACTAAACAAATGTTGTCTGATTACCAGCCCTCTCATCTCTTGCCACTTTAGTGGCGTGTGTCTCAGTGTTGCAGGTTATTTATCCCACCAGCCCATGAGTTGGCATCAAGATTTTGATTGCACCTGTAGAGGCCTTCTCGCCATAGAAAAATATTTTGTGATTGCAAGGAAACGAACACATCACAGATAAAAGCGCTATATGACAGTGTTTTGCTGGAGTGAACACGCCGCCGAGGTTCTGCTGCTTACTCCACCACTGTACAAGAACAGCTGCTGAAAGGATTCTGGCAGTCTCTCCAGGACTAGCAACCCAGGCATGGTATACCTCGGCTTGTCGTCTCACTTCCAGCTGCCTTAAGCAACGTTCTATTCTGAGGACTCACTTAGTTTTTTCTCTGTCTGCAACCTAATTCCAGAGACAGTCGTAACATGTGTGGTATCTGTTCTTCCGGACATGTACGGCTAAGGCAATCCGTGCAACTGCTCTGGCCACTGTGTTCGGACGGCGCAATGGTCAGAGTGTCTGATTAGTGAGCAGGAGACCCGAGTTAGAAGCCTGGTCCAACACAAATTTTCAACTTTCCCCATTGATTTACACCAATGTCCACTGGCAGCTATTGTCATTAATTCCTTTGAGTCTACAGACGCTACAATTATAGATCATAACAGTTTACTAAAGAGCATCATTCTAAGAGTGATCTAAAATTGCTATCACCTTAAGCCACCTACAGTTTGAAAAAAACTCCGAACCACAGTCATTGTAAGAGCAAAGGGTCATTTGGCATTCTTGGGTCGTTCAGCTGCTTGATCAGAAAGGGTTTTCTTCCTTTGCACACAATGGTGGCTTGGTCATGCACTGTACGAGAGCTATTTCAAACACTTAGTTGTTAAATTTGGAAATGAAATTCTGAAAGTGTTTGGTTTGCGATCATTTAACCCTCATCTGTATTTGTAGGTTAATTCATTACCACATGCGTCACTCTTTTGTTTACAAGTCCGCTCCTGTTGCAACGTTAGCACTCCACTCCTATGTAAACTCAGTAGTGCATGAGCTTCTGCTTTGTAGGAGCGGGCTAACCAGTGACCATTACTTCTGTAAGTATACACCAGTCGGGGTCGAAACCCGCCCCATGAAATTATAAACGTTGCTTTTATTATTTGTGAGGACAAATTGTTTCTAATGGTTTTAGACAGAATGAAGCGACGTATGAGCGATGATCAAATTTTCGAGGTGTTGTTACCTAGTGACGACTGCTGAGTCACTGGATACTTCAAATTCTTTTCAACATGCAGATGAGTTTAGCGACAATAAAATAGAAATATCTGATCGTGAAACTGACAGTGAAGAGGCAGAATAAGAGTAGTTTGTAGAAGAAAACTCAGAAATAGCAAGAGAATCTGGCTATTTTTATGGAGAAAACGTTGATAAATAAGATACGAGTAGCAAAATGGTGCATCGGCATCTTACAAAAGAACTCGGCATGGCACTGATCAAAGAAATTATCAAAAAGAGGAGTATGAATTCCAGAATTTTTTTTAGGTGCTTGCAGGCGACGAGGACAAAATTCTTCGCAAAAATTCTGAAAATGATATTAGGACCAACGGACCTGCAGTGTAAGTCGAAGCAAGTCCGCGTCAGCTAAAAAAAGTCAAATGTGTCACGATGCCACCTATGTCTACGACTTAAACAAACACCTATAAAAAGATGTTCTAAATGTAAAAATGCATTCCGTTGACAAAAAGATATGTCTTGACTGCTACGAATGGATATAAGTGCTACGTAGATTCGTTCATTTATCTACTGTCATTTTGGTTATTGGTAGCAATACTTTATTTTTTATTTTTTACATTACATATCTGGTCATTATCTGGTCTTCAAAATTCTTTCTGAACGTTCTTGAAGTGGATCTTCTTTGTTTTTAAGTTAATTCCAAACCTTCTGTTTAAGAGGGCAATGTTAATGTAAGAGCCATAATTGTTGGTACGATCATGTTTGCATTTTTATAAATATTCATTTTTCAAAAATAAAAGCCTTGCTTCTAATGATTTTTTGACATCAGTTGAGAGAAACAGATAAGTAGATATGTTTGAGATGGTTTTTGTTTTGGGATCGTAAACTACTCCACTGTCAGTGTAAATAGCGAATGTAGTTAAGGGTTAACATAAGTTGCAGTTGTTTCAAAGAAAATGCCTTTTGCATGCTGCACATCTAAATTTTTATTTTTATTTCTGCGCCCAGACGCGTTCCGCCTTTTTTACAAGGCATCTTCAATGGGTGTCCTGAAAAATTACATGATTAGTCCGTTTTACACATAGGATGCACGCGTCTGGGTGCATAAATAAAAATAAAAATTTCGATGTGCAGCATGCAAAAGGCATTTTGTTTGAAACAACTGCAATTTGTATACAGATGCTACGAAAATGGCCACTACAAGAAACGTGTTAACAAAAGTTGCCGAAGAGTAACTGCCGGCCGCGGTGGTCTAGCGGTTCTAGGCGCTCAGTCCGGAACCGCGCGACTGCTACGGTCGCAGGTTCGAATCCTGCCTCGGCCATCGATGTATGTGATGTCCTTAGGTTAGTTAGGTTTAAGTAATTCTAAGTTCTAGGGGACTGATGACCACAGATGTTAAGTCCCATAGTGCTCAGAGCCATTTGAACCATTTGAAGAGTAACTCTTTCAACCACTACACATTCACATAGTTAACTGGATTGTTTAAACTTTAGTGCAAGACTATTTTGCTGTGAAATACTGGAAATTCAGGCTAGTACTCAGCTACAGAGCTTACCGCAACCACACTGAGCGCTTAAACAGAGTTATTACAAATTGCAGCCCTTTTCGTATGCTGTTTTGTGTGTAACCTGATATTTCTTCCTTTCCTTATTGCCTTCTCTCATTTCTCTATGGAGTCAGCATTGTTATACGTCGGTTTTGGCTGTGTTAATGCCATCAGGTAGTCTAATGCTCTTCCTGACGCTACCACTCCCCTAGGGAAAGAACCCGTGTACGGCATCAGTCTGCCTCTGGTGTAAGTGTCTTGGCAAGTCCGATAATGTCTTCTAAGTGTTTGGCTAGTGTGTATTTGAGACAGGAAATGGGTAGCAGCCCAGTATTTACCTAGCTGGACATGGTAAACCAACTGAAAACCACATCCAAGCTGATCGCCTCAAGAGCCCTCGTCATTGATCCGCGAAGCGGCTCTGGTGTAAGTGTCTTGGCAAGTCCGATAATGTCTTCTAAGTGTTTGGCTAGTGTGTATTTGAGACAGGAAATGGGTAGCAGCCCAGTATTTACCTAGCTGGACATGGTAAACCAACTGAAAACCACATCCAAGCTGATCGCCTCAAGAGCCCTCGTCATTGATCCGCGAAGCGGCTTCGAACGGCGGTTAGGTTCGCTTTCCCATTTCCCAGGAACGGGTACGTTAGTGCTCTCCGTTATCTCGAAGGGTTTTTCTATGGAAATCGGTGTGCATGCGTCGTCGTTCGTACCTTATATGTTCCAAAACGCAGCGCATAAAAATGGGATTTTCCAGTGCTTATACTTCGTGTACTGTTGGTGATAGAAAGATAGGGTCACGTCTTATGGGTAGCTCTTGGACTAGGGACCATTCGCATACCCAACAGAAGGGTTGTCTTAGTGGCACTATCCTGTGCAATACACGGGTTAAAGTATGAATACTGCAAACTTTCTCCTGCTTAGTCAAATGAAGCAAATAGGTTGGTCTCTATCTCTCAGTCTCTTCCTTTTTTTCTCTTTGCATTTAATGTGATCTACGGTGGGTGTGACGGAACTTACGAAGGTATCGTTAGTTCTTGGGCGGTTCTTCGGAAAACCGCCATAAAAGGATTCCTTACAATATTTTCGCCGTCACCAGTGGACGTAAATCCAGCTGAGGTTTCCAAACTACGCATAGAAAATGGCTGAAATTTTCACGATGTGTTCCTACGATCCCGATCATCTTTGAAAATTTTCTTCGTGTCTTTATCTGCTTTCGAGATACAGAGGTTCGAATTTACCCTACCCGTACACGTAAAATGTGCACGTAAAAACGGGTGTGAGGCGGAAAGGTGGTTTATAAAGAGATGTAGAGCGAAGAAATATGCTGTAAAGTGTCTCCATTGAAATCCAGCAACTCCATGTTGTGTTACTGAAGAACATGCAAAGGTTTTTTAGACTTACATTCCGGGCTGAGGCGTATAATCAATTTTGGGCTATTTCAGTTTCACATAAACAAAATTATTGACAAATACAGTTATTTTCCTGTCACTTATATGCCTGCTGCAGCAGGGGAAGGAATGGAACCAGTGAGAAACGCTTCTATTGGAGCACAAAAAATGCGAATATGTTCGTGTTTATTTAAATGACTGACTGAAATGTGGTGTACCAGCCGCTTCGTCACATTTAAGCGCCTGGCAGAGGGTTCATCGAACCATCTTCACAATTCTCTATTATTCCAATCTCGTATAGAGCGCGGAAAGAACGAACACCTATAAATCTTTCCGTGCGAGCTCTGATTTCCTTTATTTTATCGTGGTGATCGTTTTACCACTTGGTGCTCTGATACTTTCCCAACACTGCTACGACAGTTTACAGCTGTTATACCGATGGTTCCTGTATCTATGTTCTTGTGTCTTCGGCCTCTACCTTTGACTGAAACCCTTTTAGTGTTTTCCCGAGACCCTCTAACCTAAAAAAACCGTCCAGTCCATGTCACACAGCCCATGCTACACGTGTAGCCGCATCCTGCACATAGTGGACTCCTGACGTAGTCAGCGGAACCTGAAATCCAACCACCGTTTGGCGCAAGTTGAGTAATCTGCAGCTTACACGGTCGCAGAACCGTCTGAGCCTCTGTTTCATACCCTCCACTCGGCTCTGTACCACAGGTCCGCAGTCAGTCCTGTCGACTATGCTGCAGATGGTCAGTTCTGCTTTCATCTCGCAAGCAAGACAGGAAACCTTTAATACTTCCCTTGACCGCTCGAAACCAGAGAGAATCTTTTCAGTCCAAAGTGACACACATTCTTGGTACCGGCGTGAGCCACCACCTGCAGTTGCCTGCATGCTGTCCTCTTCATAGCATCCGGAAGGGCCCGTTACAAATCTAGAATCACTCCTCCCGATATGCACACGGAATGCATATTGGCTTTTTTCCCCTTCTTGGCAGCCATGTCCCGAAGGATCCCCTAAAGGCGCCAAAGGTTGAAGCTCCCAACTATGAATAACCATACCATCTGTGATTGTCCGTCCGCAGCTCGTGGTCGTGCGGTAGCGTTCTCGCTTCCCACGCCCGGGTTCTCGGGTTCGATTCCCGGCGGGGTCAGTGATTTTCTCTGCCTCGTGATGACTGGGTGTTGTGTGCTGTCCTTAGGTTAGTTAGGTTTAAGTAGTTCTAAGTTCTAGGGGCTGATGACCGTAGATGTTAAGTCCCATAGTGCTCAGAGACATTTGTGATTGTCCGGACCTTCCAGGCTGCTAGGTTTTCTCCGAAACAGGACAGGCGATGGCATATGGCTCAGCGACAGTGTCAGCCACACACAGCACCTGGAACCTGTTTTTCAGACTAACTGGAACGGCATTACGTGCGGCTGCCTGGGAAGTCTTTCGCCGCCACCGGTGAGGACCGATCGGAGGATTCGGACGTGCACTGCAGCATGAAGCTGTGTAACCGACTCAATCACAGCCTGGAGTTGAGAGCGAAGTGTCACCAACTCGGCTCGCATCCGCTCAAAACGATCACAATTCATTCTACCTTCCTCAGAACATTTTAAAATTTCCCAAAAATTTTGCCATGGGAACATATTCGTGATTTTCTACGCTGAGAGAGAAGAAGGAAGTGGCTGTGGTAAACAGACTGGAAAGAAAGAAATACTACGTGTAGTAGACAGAAGCTACGTTATAGAAAGAGCGAAGGAGACGAGGGCAGTGTGCGAGAAAGAGAGGGAGACAGTAACAGTGTTACATATCTGGCAGTGACAGAACAGTGTTAGGAGAAGAGCGAAGAAGGAGTGCCAGCAAGAGAGGAATAAAGACAAAGAGAAAGTGGAAGTGGATGAGAGATAGTGATAATGAGAAACAAAAAGAAGAGAGAGGTGATGACAGTGAGAGAAGACAGCAACAATAGGAAGGAAGGAATGAGGTATTAGCAGTAAGAGAGAGCAGAAGGGAGATAGTGAGAGGAGACTGCAGTAGTACGACAGAACGAAAGGGACTGCGGGTGTGACAAAGGAGACAGTGACAGGGAGACACAAAGATATAATAACAATGAGTTTGGTTGAATGAGTGAGTGAGAAAGTGGAGCTGGGAGATGGGTAGGAGCGGCTTAAGCAGTTGAGTTGTGAGTGTGAGTGAGCTACAGTTAGGGGACCTTATGGGAGTTTGAGGTGAATTGCATGTTATAAAAAGCGAGAATATGCTCGCTTACTAACATTTATAAAGGTGCTGACGAGGGTAGAAATAGGCAGCAGGTACTCCACTTTTCAGTCTGAATCTTTTAAAGAAACAGAATCATATTCCCATTTTTTGCGCTCTAACATGAACACTTTTCCGCTGGTTATTGTACATTGTTATTCGTAAGTATCTTAGTCTTTCAGAAGACGACTGCACGAAAAGAACAAGACAACCGGAAAAACGACACGTATCAGTCATGGAGCATCTCTCAAAGCTGTGATTTATAGTACGTGCCTTGGTGTAGTTAGAGAGTGCACCAACATGGGCGGGCGTGACGGAAAATGCAGGCAAATCGTACGCTCTGTACAGTACTGTGGAATCAGTTCGCGCCTGACGATAGACAACCAAATAAACATTTTTCCAATGCAGTGCGATCTCATGGCCAGCAGCAGTGGAGAGTTCAATGACTACACACACACACACACACACACACACACACACACACACACACACACACACAAACGCACGCACGCACGCACGCACGCACACATATTGACGTTTGCAGTGTCACAAACAGGTATCCACACTGAGTTCCTGTAATGTGAGTTGTTAACATGAAGAGATGCTTTATCCAGTGCACTCCATCTTCAGGCCACAAGTGGCCCATAGGGACCGTCCGACCGTCGTGTCATCCTCAGGTGATGATGTGGATAGGAGGGGCGTGTGGTCAGCACACCGCTCTCCCGGCCGTTAAGATGGTTGTCTTTGACCGGAGACGCTACTATTCGGTCGAGTAGCTGCTCAATTGGCAGCACGAGGCTGAGTGCACCCCGACTTTATCCAGTGATACGTGATTATTCCTTGCATGTCTTGTAGTTTTCGTGCAGGCGTTTTCTGAAACCCTGGAGGTACGAGAGACGTTCAATAAGTAATTCAATACATTTATTTCTCGGCTACTTCCGGTTGGAAAAAATGTAGAGTTTGTTGTGCAGCATCGTGGAATAATTCCGCTTCAGCGGTTGCATTTCTCCAACGTCATAGAAATAATTAGGTACCCGTTAGTTCTATTATTTGGTCCGATTCCGCTGCCAAACTGTTTAGCTGCACGTATATTTTAAAAAGTCAAAATGGTTTCTTTACTTTATTCCTCCAGAAACTAATACAAGACTGCTGAAGAGTCCGATTGCCATACAGATAATTGATTCGTTACCAGGCAATGTTACTGGATAATAACGTGGAGGATTTCCATGGCCTGTGTATCACTATCCTATTTATTTATTCAAGCAGGTATCAATTGTCTTTTCCGGAATAGAGCATTCCCATTTTAAACATTTCCACTAGAAATATATATCTTGGAGCCACCGTGACTCGAAGTTCGGAGTGAGCAATGTGAACCACTTTGCTATGAGGGGGGCATCTGAAGCTACTACGTTTCTCTCTTCGCATGATTTTCCAAAATATCTGAGGAGATCATTTACTCAAGGAATACCATGCACCTGTTCAAAACTTAGATACTTAGTCAAGTCAACAATGTCCGAATGACAATTTTACTTCGGTAGTTATTATCCATTCACTATAATCATAATATATTTACAAGCTGTAAAGTTTCACCACTTGCGTTATCTTGTCACCTTTCGAAAGCATCTGACTTTATTAATCGTAATATTCTATTAGAGAAGTTAATTTTAATGGAGTATGTGGTTGAGAACCTTACGTGTTAAGTTCCTGTACAAAAAAAAAATCTAGCTTTATAAGACAATACATCACCAGTTGAGTATGTCTGTGGCAGCTGGAAAGTGTCCAACTGTGTTAATTATAAAATCCTATAATTTTTGTTGTCTTCCGTCCGAAGATCAGTTTCACGCAATTTTCAATGCTAGTCTATTGTCGGCAATTTCTTCATCTCTGCGTTCCTATTGTAATCTACATGGCTTGAACTTGCTGACTAGTCAAGTATTTGGCTTTCCCTGTAGTCCTACCACCCCCCTCCCTGCCCTTGTCATAGTTCCATACGTTAACAAATAGGCTATTGCTTGATGCCTGATGATGTGTGCTATCAACCGATCCCTTCTTTCAGTCAGGCTATGAATCCGTGCTCCTTCCCCCATTTAGATTCAAAACCTCTTCAATAATTATTAAGTGCTTTTCTCTAGCATCAGGTTCAAAAAGCTTTATTATCTCCATGTCTATACTTCTTATTGTCCACCTTTCACTTGATAGTTGGTTATATCGTAGGAGGGGGTCAAACAGTGAGGTTATCGCTCCCATCTGACTTGGTCTGGGGGGGATTGGGAAAGAAGTCGGCCGTGCCCCTTCCAAGAAACCATCTCGGCATTTGCCTGAAGGGATTTCGGGACATATCGGAAAACCTAAATCAGGATGTCGGGATGCGGGTTTCAACTGTCGTCCTCCCGAGTACGAGTCCAGTGTGCTGACCAATGCGCCACCTCGCTCAGTTTCATAGAAGACTATACTCCTTACAGATAATCTCAGAGCAGACTTCCTAACATTTCAATGTGTATTACATTCCATTAGAGTTCAAAATTCTTAGGCGTCCATATCGATGAGATTTTAAACTGGAAGAAGCACATTTTGCAACTGCTAAAACAATTTAGTTAAGCCATATTTGCACTTAGAAAGATCGTAATCCTAGGGAGAAACAAATCAGTGAGTTGATGTATTTTTCATATTTTTGTTCAGTAATGTCATATGGAATAATGTTCCGAGGAATATCATGTTTCAGAAAGAAAGTCTGCATTGTTCAAAAACAAGTTGTAAGAATAATATGTGCTGTTCACGCACTATCATCTTCTAGATATCTGTCATTCTGGCACCTGCTCCACAATATATTTATTCCCTTATTAAATTTGTTGTGAATAATCCACTAAAGTTCAAAACCAATGACGATGTACACAATTAAGGCACCAGAAGGAAAATGACATTCATTACTCCACGTTAAGGTTGCATTTGGCACAAAAAGGCGTGCTCAGCGCTCCAACAAATATTTTTGATCTGACAGACATCAAAGTAAAATTTGAAAACAAACTAAAAAATTTTCTCTTAGAAAATTGCTTCTATTTCGTAGAAGAACCACTGTTATAATGTGCAAAAGGTGTTGGGTAAGAATTACTACTTCGCATCCGTATGTTTGAAAAAATACTTATAAATGATCAGCAGGTAGCCATATTTACAAAGTAATTTGCGATATGAATGTAAAATGACACGTTACATATCAGTACGATTTATAGTACAAAATAATCCATGAAACATGAAACTAACAAACTAACTAGACTTAAAGTTGTTACGTGTAGCTGGTTCAGCACAAGCGTAATTTATTTCCTATACCGCAAACATGTGTTTCTTTGTGGATAAGAACAAACGGAGCTCTTTTGCAACTTCTAAAAATATTTGACTGTGCTAAACTTAATTATATGGTATATCGTTATGAGAAATGTCATTCAACTCACGTCTGTTTTAGTTCATGTGCAATGAACGTGATGAAAAATTGTACATCACATTATTCAAGTAAGTAAAAAAAGGCAACACGTAATCTGGTGGTGAATTAAAAACCTGTGGAGACTCAGGAAGATATGATGGCTCACGTTCCAGTCAGTGCCTACTTAATTTTTCATCAAATGTTAGACTTCTTTCTTGAGTTATACAGCTCCTAATCACCCACTTCTAATTTGAACGCATATATATATATATATATATATATATATATATATATATATATATATATATATATATATATACTAGCCTCATTATTTCTCATTACTCTAACACTACGAGATTTAGGTTCCCCATAAATAAAAAGAAAGAGAAATTAGCGATATTCAACTCCTACTTTCTTACCCACATTTGTTAAATTCCATATCTTTCATCATCCAGCGATGAAAAAATGATTTTACTGCGTCGTGCACACTGACTGTTTTGAAACTGAAATCAATATTTGTCTAGGGTTCTTGCTGCACAACCCCCCTGCAATAACAGAAACTGTGTGACCACAGCGTTCCTGATGGACGTCCACGAATCGCGCTCTCTCTGTTGTAGCATTTGCAGGAATGTTATAGCAGTAAGCCTGAATTAATGCCACGTGTAAAGCGGACGGTGATGAGGGGTGAGGAAGAGAAAGGGGTGCACACGGTCAGGGGTGGCTCTCTTTACCCACGCCAACGGGATTCCGCCTCCGGTACTACTCCTCACCCCCCACCCCCACCCCCCTCTGACAATGACGTAGCGGCGCGAATCAATCAGTAGCCAACGGCTAGTGTACAACAAACACTGCGAGGCCAAGATAACACTGTTTGATTAATTATAGGCAAAAATCGCCGTAATCACAGGACGCGCCGGTGTTTACTTTCTCCGGTTAAGCGATTCAGTCCCATGCGGCAGAAATGACAGCCACCGGCTCAATCTTGCCACTGCCATGCCTCTGCTCTGTATACTTGTTGACAGAACACACGAGCTTTTTTTCGTTTCCTGTTAGTAAGCCTTGTTGTGAGGCGTAATACATGATCGAATATGGGGTCGGTGCATCTGCGAACAACAGCCCCTTTTAAAAATAAATAGATTACTTCGTTTAATATTTTTGAAGTACTAACGAACGGTTGTCCTTACAGATTATGAAGGTGCTTTGCCTCGACATTGATAAAAGGAAAGTTTGGCCAACTTCGACGAGAGTGTGTCTATGTGGAACACAGCTAAACAGCTTAAGACGCTTAATAAAAACAACGCTTCTGGTCCAGATTGCATACCAATTAGTTTTCTGCCGGAATATGCTGGTGAGACAGCTTCACTTTTAGCCATTATACAACCTCTCACTCGACGATAGATCCGTGCCTAACAACTGGAAAGTATGGATAGGTCACATCAATAGACAAGAAATGTAATAAAGGTAATCCCCTGAAAAATGGTGCCATATCGGTGACACAGATTTTCATTAGAAATCGGAAACATATGCTGTGTGCCAGCATCATGAAATACCTCGAAGAAAACCATCTTGTATCAAATAAACAGCAGAAAAAATCGTTTGATACATGCAAATAAAGAAAAAATAAGACATCTACATCTACATCTACATCCATACTCCGCAAGCCACCTGACGGTGTGTGGTGGAGGGTACCCTGAGTACCTCTATCGGTTCTCCCTTCTATTCCAGTCTCGTATTGTACGTGGAAAGAAGGATTGTCGGTATGCTTCTGTGTGGGCTCTAATCTCTCTGATTATATCCTCATGGTCTCTTCGCGAGATATACGTAGGAGGGAGCAATATACTGCTTGACTCTTCGGTGAAGGTATGTTCTCGAAACTTTAACAAAAGCCCGTACCGAGCTAGTGAGCGTCTCTCCTGCAGAGTATTCCACTGGAGTTTATCTATCATCTCCGTAACGCTTTCGCAATTACTAAATGATCCTGTAACGAAGCGCGCTGCTCTCCGTTGGATCTTCTCTATCTCTTCTATCAACCCTACCTGGTGCGGATCCCACACTGCTGAGCAGTATTCAAGCATTGGGCGAACAAGCGTATTGTAACCTACTTCCATTGTTGTCGGATTGCATTTCCTTAGGATTCTTCCAATGACATTAAGACATATCACCCTTGCAAACGAGTATGTGCCGGACATAGTGAACACTATATACAACAAAATTAAAAAGAATGTAAAGAAGAGAAACAAATGAAATGTAACGACGGCATTCGACAAGGGCTAGTACGCCACCATGCAATACACACCCCAAAAAATGTCTTACATCACCTCAGTTCCGAGAGTTCCGGAACCTGTACAAAAAACTGGAATACAGGTCAACATAGACATACACATCGCACGTTGTACCACCATACAACGAGACCCGCAGAGGTGGTGGTCTAGATTGCTGTACACACCGATACCTCTAACACCCAGTAGCACGTAATCTTGCATTGATGCATGCCAGTATTCGTCGTGCCATACTATTCACAAGTTCATCAAGGTAGTATTGGTCTAGATTGTCCCACTCCTGAATGGCGATTCGGTGCCAATCCCTCAGAGTGGTTGGTGGGTCATAGCCATAAACAGCCCTTTTCTATCTATCCCAGGCATGTTCGATAGGGTTCATGTCTGGAGAACATGTTGGCCACTCTAGTCGACCGATGTGGTTATTCTGAACGAAGTAATTCATAAGATGTGCTCGCTGGGGGCGCGAATTGTCGTCCATGAAGACGAATGCCTCGCCGATATGCTACTGATATGGTTGCACTATCGGTCCGAGGATGGCATTTAAGCTTCGTATAGCCATTACGGCGCCTTCCATGACCACAAGCGGCCTACATCGGCCCCACATAATGCCACCCCAAAACAATAGGGAACCTCCAACTTACTGGACAGTGTGTTTAACGTGTCCAGCCTGACCGGGTTGCCTTAAAACACGTCTCCGACGATTGTCTGGTTGAAGGCATATGCGATACTCAACGGTGAAGAGAACGTGATGCCAATCCTGAGCGATCCATTGATCATGGTGTTGGGACCATATGTACAGCGCTGCACGATGTCGAGGTTGCAAAGATGGACGTCGGGAGTGAAGTTGCGCATCATGCAGCCTACTGCGCACAATTTGAGTCGTAACACGACGTCTTGTGGCTGCACAAAAAGTACTATTCAACATGGTGGCGTTGCTTTCAGGGTTCCTTCGAGCCATAATCCTTAGGTAGCGGTCATCCACTACATTCGTAGCCCTTAGGTGGCCTAAGGGAGGCATTTCATCGACAGTTCCTGTCTCTCTGTATCCATATCCGAGCAACATCGCTTTGGTTCACTCCGAGACGCCTGGACACTTACCTTGTTGAAAGCTCTTCCTGGCACAAAGTAAAAATGCGGACACGATAGATCTGCGGTATTGACCGTCTAGGCATGGTTGAACTACAGACAAAGCGAGCCGTGTACGTTCTTCCTGGTGAGGTGCCGCTCATGCATGATTGTTTACACCTTTGGGCGGGTTTAGTGACGTCTCTGAACAGTCAAAGGCACTGTGTCTGTGAACTGGGGTGATGCTAAACTTTTTGTGTGTACATAGGCAAAAGAGATAGAATTGAGCACGTATTCTGGAGAAAGGCAGTTTAAATTGCGTTCGCGACAGCAGATAACATAAAAAACATCGGTGCTTCATAGCTTGCCATATAAGAGTAATAAATATGGGAAATCTGGGGTGTACAAAATACACTCCTGGAAATGGAAAAAAGAACACATTGACACCGGTGTGTCAGATCCACCATACTTGCTCCGGACACTGCGAGAGGGCTGTACAAGCAACGATCACACGTACGGCACAGCGGACACACCAGGAACCGCGGTGTTGGCCGTCGAATGGCGCTAGCTGCGCAGCATTTGTGCACCGCCGCCGTCAGTGTCAGCCAGTTTGCCGTGGCATACGGAGCTACATCGCAGTCTTTAACACTGGTAGGATGCCACGACAGCGTGGACGTGAACCGTATGTGCAGTTGACGGACTTTGAGCGAGGGCGTATAGTGGGCATGCGGGAGGCCGGGTGGACGTACCGCCGAATTGCTCAACACGTGGGGCGTGAGGTCTCCACAGTACATCGATGTTGTCGCCAGTGGTCGGCGGAAGGTGCACGTGCCCGTCGACCTGGGACCGGACCGCAGCGACGCACGGATGCACACCAAGACCGTAGGATCCTACGCAGTGCCGTAGGGGACCACACCGCCACTTCCCAGCAAATTAGGGACACTGTTGCTCCTGGGGTATCGGCGAGGACCAATCGCAACCGTCTCCATGAAGCTGGACTACGGTCCCGCACACCGTTAGGCCGTCTTCCGCTCACGCCCCAACATCGTGCAGCCCGCCTCCAGTGGTGTCGCGACAGGCGTGAATGGAGGGACGAATGGAGACGTGTCGTCTTCAGCGATGAGAGTCGCTTCTGCCTTGGTGCCAATGATGGTCGTATTCGTGTTTGGCGCCGTGCAGGTGAGCGCCACAATCAGGACTGCATACGACCGAGGCACACAGGGCCAACACCCGGCACCATGGTGTGGGGAGCCATCTCCTACACTGGCCGTACACCTCTGGTGATCGTCGAGGGGACACTGAATAGTGCACGGTACATCCAAACCGTCATCGAACCCATCGTTCTACCATTCCTAGATCGGCAAGGGAACTTTCTGTTCCAACAGGACAATGCACGTCCGCATGTATCCTATGCCACCCAACGTGCTCTAGAAGGTGTAAGTCAACTACCCTGGCTAGCAAGATCTCCGGATCTGTCCCCCATTGAGCATGTTTGGGACTGGATGAAGCGTCGTCTCAAGCGGTCTGCACGTCCAGCACAAACGCTGGTCCAACTGAGGCGCCAGGTGGAAATGGCATGGCAAGCCGTTCCACAGGACTACATCCAGCATCTCTACGATCGTCTCCATGGGAGAATAGCAGCCTGCATTGCTGCGAAAGGTGGATATACACTGTACTAGTGCCGACATTGTGCATGCTCTGTTGCCTGTGTCTCTGTGCCTGTGGTTCTGTCAGTGTGATCATGTGATGTATCTGACCCCAGGAATGTGTCAATAAAGTTTCCCCTTCCTGGGACAATGAATTCACGGTGTTCTTATTTCAATTTCCAGGAGTGTATAATGCCGTCTTTGTGATAAAATATTATTGGCCAGGCGGGCAGCTACTTTGACTTGAGACTCAAAGAACACATTTACGGCAGCAATGGTTCACATATGCAAAATGAGGGATATGATGTTGGTAGCACTTACCAACAACCAATAGTTTGGAATAATACTGAAAAAAATAGACGAATAGACATTTTAGAAAAAAACTGAATATTTACGTCACGAAACGCAAAAAGCCGGATAAGCTTTTCAAAGAACAAAATGAGTATGCGACTAATGCACATTTTAGTATTTGCGGCGATTTACTCATCTGAGTTAGTCGCTGCTTCCCTCATACATGCCCCAGCTGATCATGGGCTGCCTTGAGAATGAGTGCCGTACTGTGCTGTGCGGGCTGCGTCTGCGCCTCCTAACTTTCACCCAGCCAACACAAACAGCTCGCAGCCGCAAGAAGAGTGCCAGCGAGCTGCAACCAGGAACTGCTCTGGTCGTCCATTCCGCGCTGTCTCTCCTAAGCTTATGTGCACTGGCGTTAACATCCAGCAGCCTGAAGTACAGCGCCACCGGGCACCAAAAAATATACCAAAATGATTGCTACTCTAGCTCTTTCGGTTGTAAATGGGTTTCACTGTTTTAATAACCTATATTTACTTTTATATTTGACGAATAAGTGATTGAAATGTTATTGTAATAATTGTCATATTTTATGCTTTTTAACGACTGAAGTTTGTGTTATTGAAGACCTATATGGCGCAAAGAGTAGGGAATGAAAAGTACACTTGGTTGTACACAGGGTATTCATTTCAGTTGAAGGCATTGAAATATTTCATACATATCGGATCAAAAATAGTTATAGTTCCAATTTGTTTTTCTAAGAGTGGGACATCCGGTGATACCACACTCGATTCCCTACCCCACCCCCTGCGTAGATGGCGGGGTTCAACATCGAAATCTTCAATGGGAACCCCCGCTGTTTATTTGAGATTACGATTCTATAACAAGGGTTACATCCATTTTGTCTGAAGCATTTTCTTCGTTTAGCCACAGACGGCGCTGTGATCCGAGGAAGAGAAGTGGATGCACAATCGTAACTCAGTGCTCCATGAATATCCAATGGCACGTGGAGCCCCACGTGCTGCGAGGGTGGAACTAGGTAGTATTTCATAGCTTCTAACTGGAAACACCATTCGCAACGTTACATTCATCTGTCATATCGAATAGGCCGCTACACGACGCGCCACTGTGGCCATGGCTCGAGGCCACAGTTACTCTACTTTTTCAATTACAGTAAGCGTAGTACTGCCATCTTTAGTACACTTAGTGATGCGTTTTTCGAATTACCGTACACATTACAGAAGTGTATTTGCGGTAATGTCAGCACAGACATTTCTGATACGATCGACCATGTCTTCACGGCATGTTACCATTTTCTGGTATACCTTTTAAATCCCCAAGAAAGAAATCCAGTCCAGTCCGGCTGCCTAGCGAACCAGTTAATAAGGCCACCTCTGCCGATCCACCGATCAGTGTAAACACGGTCTAATACCTCCTGTGTTTCAATTTCGTAATGCGCTGGGCAATAATCATGCTGAAACCACGTACGTTCTCGAGTATCCAGGGCAACATCCTGCAATAGTACCGGAAGTTCCTGTTCCAAAAAGCTCAGTATTTGCGTCCAATCGACGTGCCATCGATATAATACAGACCAGTCAGTTTGTTCTCCAAGATGTTAAACCATACGTTAACCGACCAAAGACGTTGATGGTCAACTCGCCGTAAGCAGTACGGATTGTCTACGCTTCAGTAATGCATGTGACGTCAGTCAACGCTACCATGGTTTGTGAACGTACATTCATCGGAAAACAGTACCTCGGCAAAGAACGTAGAGGTCGTATGCTCTTTCAAAAAACACTACCCGGTTATGGAAACCGGCGCCATGAATGACAAGTGGTATGAATGATAGTTTTGACGATATAGTATCGTGGCGGTACTAACTACGAACATACCGGTATCGCGGTGTAATTGCCGGGCGTTTGTCTGTGGGTTGTGGTGTACTGCTGCTGGTACAGCTACTTCGTTAGTTTCTCTTGTAAAACATCTGCTTCGTTTCGTTTTGCCGGTCTATAGGCTGCCATCAGACATAAAGGGGTTCACAACCTTGTAGAAGAACGAACGAGAGCCAACTTTCTCTGGAAAACTTTTGGCGTACAAGGCACAGCAGCCTCAACATTTCTCCTCTAATATAAAGCCAGGATAATTTCAGTTGTTTCCTCCTTGGTTGCAACATTCACCATGCATCTGATCGTCTTTTCTTGAAATAATAAGCATGCGTGCAGGCAACAAACACTGGACAGACACTGTAATGTTTGGAGCCGCTATCTGTTCTACGTTAGCACGATACGTGAGCTCCAATCTCAGTGTACTGCTTCTTATGATGCGTCGTAGTTCTCTACACGGCCACGGTGGTGCGACGAGCAATTCACTGTTTGATATTTCGGAGGAATACAACGTTGCGAATAGGGTTTCCAATTGAGTAGGCCAGATGCAAAAGCCGCTAACTGTATGATGAGCAAAACTGGGATAATCGCGAAAAACTCGTTCAATAAAAATCACAAGATTTAAAAAGCTTGTTTATTTTTTAAAAATTAAGTAAAATATAATTAATTACTGGGTATTAATGACTGAAATCTGCGATTATGCTTAATACGTTAAAATCTCAAGTGAAATATTGACATAGTGGTTCTTGCACCGAATTTATGATGTTAGCAGGTTTTGCAAACGTGTCGATCCAATTACAAAACAAACATTCAGTTGCAAAACCCTCTATTCCGTGTCATGGTAGGAATCACAGAAGGATGGAATTAATTATTGCGAAAATAAACAGAACAAATTTTATTACAGAGAGAAGTCTGTAATTTCTACTAGACTGGCGTATAAAAATACGGAGATGACTTTATTTTATCAGAGAAAAACTGAATTATTTAGCATCAAAAGGAGAACAAAAATAAATCTTCAACATTTTTTTTTAAATACACCATTGTGCTTTCGGCATAACAAGATGTAGAAAATAAAATAAGCTCAAAATGGCGTCTTAGTAAAACAGTGCAAACATTTTAGAATGTGATAAAATTGGTGGAAAGTTGTATCTTAGTTAGAACAGGGACAATAAATTCTAGGAAACAAAATTGGCTGGAAATTGGTATTAAGTAACATCGATTTCAAGACTGTCCGTCAATTCAAATTCGCTTCCGGCTTCTTCCTCGTTTCTCGTTCTGAGGGTTGAAAACGGGAGCAGCAACTATTGGAGTGTATTCCTGTTCGTCTAACACTTCGGTGCAGAATTTGAGTTTGTCGTTGGTCGCCCAGTCTTCACCAAAGTGGTGGAACTCCAAAAGCTTTGTGCGCCTCTGTGTTTGGCTTCTGAAAGTTTTACACCTGCTGTGATTGGTGTTTGGCCGCTTCCTTTGCTGAAATTTTTTTCACTCTTCACTCTCTCCAGACTGAAAATTGCATAAGGGTTCTCCACGAACAAGACAAACCTTCTTGTTTTTGCTTTACCTGGGCGAATTTTTTTTACTTTTGAATCTGGAAATGCCAGTTACCAGTAACTTTCACTAAGCCTTCTGCGTGTATCATTAGAATTAGTCTCAACACAGTTTTCATTGCATAACACCGTTTTAACAATACTTTGCATGTTCTTACTTTTTTGTTTTGGAAACATTTCTTTTCCACTGATCAGGGCGCCTCTTCCTTTTCTGAGAAGGACCATCGCCCTCGGTCTTGTTCTGATTATTTGCAACTACTACGACAGATTCGACTGCTTACAGAATTCCTACCATATCAATACTCCCACTTCGTTTGTACCATTTTCCGCATTTAAACTGTCCACAAAATCAGTTATTTTGTTCAAAACACACAAGCAAATACGTCAACAAACAGTCTGCTGATCAGCTGAACTGTGCTTACCGGCGTACATTTCGACAATGCTACAGCGCTGCCGACCTAACTCTGAATAAGGAAAATACCCCTTCTAATCATAACGAACTGAAAGGTAGCTTTGAATGTCTAGGTTGGACATTTAGCTGGCCTTGCACCCGAAGACAACGTGCAATTAGCGGTGTTTGCAACCGAACACGATTTTCTACAATCCAACGGTTTACAGTGGGTTTTGCATCTTGGGAGCTATTACACCGTGTAGGTGCCGGAAAAATATATGTTGCAGTATGCCTTACACAAAATCAACAAAAAATGCATTAAGCGACTTTTGTGTCTGGACTACTCAACTACAAGTTATGAGATACTAGCCTGTCCTACCCTCGCAGCATGCAGGTAGGCTCCCAGGTGCCACTGGATATTCAACGGCCGTTGAGTAGTATGCAATTGCGACTGTGCAGCAATTTCTATTCCTTACATTACAGTGCTATCTGTGGCGAAATTAAGACAATACTCGAGACAAAATGTATGTAGATTTTGCCGTAGAACCGTAATCTGCAATAAAAAACGTGGGTTCCCATTGACGATTTCAAAGTTGCGCCCCCACCACCGACGCATGGGATGGGTGGGCAGGTCGAGTGTGGTATCGTTGGATGTCACCCTCCGAGACAAACAAAATTGGAACTATAACATTCCTTGATCCGATGCATAGTTTTCGATATTTCAATGTCTTCAGTTGAAATCAACACACTGTATATATAATTCCCTGATCTCTGATTTTATGTTTAGTTGACAACACATGGCTACTCGTACATCGAATGCTGCCCTTAGGTATGAACAATATGATTGTTAATGGCGCTGTACTAAACTCATAAGCAGACGTAAGGAAAATAATTGTGCTTGTTCCAGGCCTTAATGAAAGCTTTTCTGTTCGCTGTTGCAGCGTCTGAAGATAGCCTCTGAGGGGAAGACTTGTTGTGATAGTACCATAAAAACAGATTGCGCTAGAATTAAAAATACGATTCATTGTCGGGTATTTCAGGACTCTCTTTCTTGCTGTAAAATGTATTACTGATTGGGAAAAAAGCGTTCGGTTGAGCGACTACACTAGCTACGCAGCAGTTCCTGATGGACAGTCACAGTACGCTGAGCAAGCGACACTGTACTCAACCGCGCTCTACGTGTGATACGCAAAAACTAATAGAATTCTTCTGTTAAACGTCCTGACAGCGCTAGAGGGCCTTGGTTTGGTCAGAAACCTGGTCCAGTCACTGAAACATTGCGTATTTGCCCCCCTTATTCCTGTTACTAGGGGTCGGGTTCCAGAATTATGCGGCGGTGCAATTTGTCCTGCTGTAGGTGTCATCTTCACTAAGCCTTAGCTTCTTCATATCTATTCCGATGTCCGACAGCCACTTGATTCGATGCCTTTCCTTCTCTGTCCTCTTTCTAGACATGGAAAGGCACTTTTCCACATGGTCGTCAGGTCATACAATTATGGAAGCAAATTTAAAACTACATCTTACTAATTCATTGCGCACTTTGTTTTTCAATGTTACTCCTCTCGACCATCACCGATAACCACTACTATTGTTTAGAGCTCCTGTTCATGAGTCTCTTTTGATGCATAGACTTCACTGTAACACAGTAACGATGGTCTTATAACCGTTTTATAACGCCAAACTTGAAAACATATGCCACTTCTCCTATCAGACGTCAACTGATCTTTGCTCTGATATTATTGATTCCAGATACTTAAAAATTTTAACTCATAGTTGTGCAGGATTATCAAGCTCGATCATATCAATTATTTTAAATGGTAAGTTCAGTGTAACGCTCAAATATTTACATTTTTTTTTATACTTCGCACATGACTACTTTTGGCCTGTAAGCGTCTCGCACGATTACACGTAATATTTCCATGTGACATTATTAGGCTTTAATATTCCTTATCCTTTCACATGGAGTCTTGCTGATTATAGATGGCAGGTACATGATATTAGGTCAAAAAATATCTAGCTGCAGAAGGAATGGGAAAACTTTATCGCTGTCCGCGATGACTGGACGATAGGGCAGTGATGCAAGAACTGTCCGCTATCCGCTTCCGTTGCACTTCTATGTAAGAGTCGGTGACTTCGTAGTGGTTGAAAAAATGTACTAGCTTACAGGTATGATGACGAGATCAGTATCTGAATAGAGCAGGAGAGAAGCGGATTGAAAAATTAAGTCGCTCATCCGATCGCGACAGACATGCGACTAGAGTTAAAGTGCGAAAAGTCTTGATGGTGCAACGTGGCGTAGAAGATATCGGGCTTTATTATGATTCTTTATGAGGCAATGGACTGTAAGTGAACTAATAAACTGAAGTTCGCGATCGCGGTATTTCAACCTACACTACATAAATCATTGACCTAATGTGGGACAACAGGAGCGGATCACTAGACACTAACCAGCAGTTAGTAGGTCATCACGAAGTCGCCACAGTACGGTGCATGTCTTACAAGGCGTTGGCGGCAAGTGCAAAGGCTGTGTTTCGTTACTTAAGCTCTGGACTGCAACTAACTGTGACGTAAAAACTATACCGCGATGAGACTCTTTCCGCCTCTGAACAACTTCGATGCCTTCCTTTAAGCTGACCTGGTAGGGATCCCAAGCATTCAAACAGAACTCAATAATAGGCAACACAAGTGATTTTAGGGCGGTCTTTTTCATGGATCAGCCATACTCGACACTCGACAACTGCAGCCGTTGTAACGATACAAGTATCATTACCCTCTGGTATAAACAGTTTAATTTCAATTGTATAAAATTTTTATTGTAATTTGTTATTACGAAAATTAGCCTTGGATAGATGGGTATCAATATATAGAAGGCAATGAGGTGTTAGAGGAAGCACGGTACGCTTCTGCCATCTAGCGGTAACAGTGATAAAATGAGCTCACCTATCACTGAACGTTGCTGCCGCCAGAGAGATAAAAGGGAAACCTTAAATCGTAAATATTACTCAACTTTAATGTTTAAACACTGTCTTGTGTGTTATTTATGTATTTTGTAAAACTGCTTTCATCATTGTAATTGTCATGGACTTACGTAAATATAAATGTACATTGCCATGACTTTACTTTTCAGACGTAATTAGTAGTGACTTACCCGAGGAAGGATTTTGGCGGCAGAATTGCCACCTTTTTATTCACTAGAACATTTTCTAAGTGGTATTGAGAGACAGTCTCGAGTGTGAAACGGGGAACACGAATATTACGTTGTGGAGGACAAAATTGAGCATAATTGTTATTTAAGCCTCGAATGGACGAGACAATGTGGCTACTATTAATTCTACAGTGTTTTAAGCACTCTTATCCAAGAAAGACGAGGTGGCTACATTTTTTTTACCAGTTTGGAATTGTTGTAGGCTGATGTACGACTTGCATTACCTTTCAGCAAGATCTACTGTGGTGGCCAAGTATGACAAATGAAAGTACTACAACGTCTAAGCCATAGTTGAAAGATGCAACTTCATCATACTGTAGCAATTTTCGTTAGAGGCTGAAAGAAGTGCTCACCACCCGTGAAGAGACTAAGGTATGTATTTTACTAGTGCAGGTGTGTGTGTCAGTATAGTTTTGGTAGTGCTTCAACAGACTGTAAAAGTCATGACCTTCTTTCTCTTTTCGTAAAGATATGTGGGCTGGTAATATATATCACGTGTTCTAAATTTCCATTACTGACGTCATGAGCAAACTATCAAAGTGTCACCCAAAAAAATCTCTATCATCTATTTTGCTATAAATGTTACTACAAATTGTAAGCAGTGTTGCAGAAGAAGACACCAAAAGGTACCCTGAAATTTTGCTTACTTACAACAGAACATTGCTGTAGTGGCATTTAAATCTACACGATTTTATAAATTTATTTGCATTTGACGAAAGTAACTTCCAATTTGCTAAAGTGTAGGATACATTTTTTTTGTTTAACCAAAGTGTAGTCACATCTTTACCAGCTTGTTTGAACATTAGGAGTGAAGTTTTAATAATAATTACAAAGCACATTTCTCAACAGAGTGATCAGATCTTGCAAAGTAATACGAAAGTAATGACTACTAGGTACACTACCAATAAAAGCACCACCACAGTAGCTGAGCATCTCCAATGATTATTTCACAGTATATTTATTTATAAGTGTATCAAGTTTACAGTAGAAGTACTTTGTGCAGGTGAAAGTATTCCTTTTTCCGCTAATTAACTCAGTACATGGATGGTGTCTTATCAATCATTTACAGTGAAATATCATCATCTCAAAGTGTTGCCCGTTAATATTTGCGCTGTCCTCTTTGTCGGTTCCTTTAATCAAAACTCTTAACTGTGTGGTAAGACACAAGCTGTGCATTCTAGAGAGATATCAGTAAAGTGAATGCTAATTACTTACTACACGCGAGTATCGGCCCACGAAAATTTACGAGTACGATCGCCGTGAGCGGCGATACGTATCCTTGTATCTAGGAGGGGTATTGCAGCGTTCCAGTTCATGCCGCTTGGCAACGTTACGTCAAATATTTAGTCGACGTGACCGTGTCAAGCAGCACACTATGATGTATTAGAACACTGCAGGCCTGTCTTCCCTGTCTTAGCTTACGTATTTCAACTTTAACAGTAATCTGCCACTCATCACAGTGAATATAAGTTCTATGCAAGTTATCCTGTATCTTCCTAAAGTCGTTCTACGAAGACACTTTCCGGTACATTACAGCGTCATCAACAAAGTCGCAGGTTACTGCTCACCCAGTTCGACAGATAGTTTATGCATGTAGGGAACAAGGTCGGAGCCATCGCACTTCAGTGGGGCGCTCTTGACTTCAGTCTAGTTTGTAATGAACACTCGCCGCCGACCGGAGTGGCCGTGCGGTTCTAGGCACTACAGTCTGGAGCCGAGCGACCGCTACGGTCGCAGGTTCGAATCTTGCCTCGGGCATTGATGTGTGTGATGTCCTTAGGTTAGTTAGGTTTAATTAGTTCTAAGTTCTAGGCGACTGATGACCTCAGAAGTTAAGTCGCATCGTGCTCAGAGCCATTTTTGAACACTCGCCGTCCTGGACAACGTAGTGGGTTCTGTTACTTAAAAAATGCCGGCAGTGGAGAGAATCCACTCGGTGGACTAACGACGAGGTCCGGTGTGCCGGCCAGCCTGGATGTGGTTTTCAGACAGTTTCTCACATTCGCCTAGGTGAATAATGAGCTGGTACCCACCTCCCGCCTCAGTTACACGATTCGCAAACATTTAGAAAATGTTCGCACACTTTCGCATGGATAACGCTAGATGCAGACTATTTGGGCTCACAAATCCCCTCTGGTGGTGGGGTGGGGGATAACGGGATAGCAGCAGGAAGGGCATCCGGCAACCCTCTATCATTAACAACGCAAAATTAGATAATAACCATGCCGAGCATGTATACACACGGGGTACCTGGAAAAGAAAAACAAGGAGGAGAAGTTTGACACTGTATCACACTCTTTCGTAAAATATAGGAATGTGAAATCTGCCTAAACTTCATCTATGATTCGCAGGATATCACGCGAGAAACATTCATACTGAGTTTCACACGAGCGCTGGTTTCTAGTTCCAGTATAGTGCTAACGCCACGTGTTGATACCTTGAGCGGTCGGAACTTGTAACACTTGAAGCATAAAAAAATTATACATACAGGGTGGTCAGAAAATGTGTGAAATGCTTGTAGGGACGTTACAGGGCAGGTTGTACTGAGACATAAAAGTTAAGAAAAAAATTCGATACATTGCTCCGTTTCCGAGTTATTTAGCGTAGAATTGAGCCAATCGGGGCGTCGCGCGCTCACACCCAAGCGGCCTGCCAGGGGCGGTGTTGCCCAACGAGTGCCTTGTCTAGTTTACTGAAACTTGAATTTACGCGCGCGACGATCTGATTGGCTAACTTCAATGTTAACGTATCGAATTTTATTTCGGAACATTCATATCTCAGTACAACCCGCCCTGCAACATCCCTACAAGCGTTTCAGACATTTTCTGACCACACTATATTTGTGACGTCATCTGTGGCCACCAATGGAACAGACAAATCAATTGCTGCCTTTTACGTAGACCATACGTCTTCTGTTGATAACAGAGTTTTCCCCATGATCTAGATGATGATTTCCAGGCGTTTTCCGTGGTCGTATCGATAACGTCGTCGTCACATCATTTGCAAAAGTGCTACCGAAGAAGCCGAGACGTAAGCAAAGAGACAGTACACCAACAACTGGCCACGAAAGTATCTACAAACATCAGGATTAAACGCGTGTATTAATTTTCTCGAATTTCAGCTTGATGGCTGCCCTTCGTATGCTCTGTTCTTGTGACCTGGAAGAATTTTTGGAGTGACGATCGATGGTGCTCGGTTTGTTAACCGGGCAGTGAAACAGAAGGCTGTGGCGCTTGGTGTTAGGCCGGGAGGCGGAGATCAGGAGCAGGGGATTCCCCGGGGAAGGCCTTGGCCTAGGACACCCGTGCTGCCGGGACTCCCCTCCCCGCAGCGTGGGAAGGGGCTGGGATGCGCTGGGCTGGGCTGGGCTCGTAAAATATTGACGTAAGCCGAATCGCAAAGAAACAAACTGTGGCCCGGCCACCGCCGCCCCGCGCTCCTCTTTCATTTATTGGCCACATTAAAGTAGACAGTCTTCGGACCAGCAGCGCGGAAACAGTTATCAGACAATATCGTTAAGTCCCCGACAGCGCAGACGGAAAAATAAACGGGTACCGGCCGGAAGACATTAGCTCACAGTTTTTCTCCGACCGCCTGTTGCTTGCAACGCAGTCTGTTATTTCGTACATCAGCTCTTTTCTTGTTCTTTTTCTTCCTTCCATTTCCCTAACTGACCATTGTTTCCCTTAATTAATTTCCTTTTAAATCTACATCGATTGTCTCCTCTGCCTCTCACTGTCTTGTTTGTAGTGTCAGACTTGAATTCTTTTCTTTTTCAGGTGCTGCAGCTGTTGCCACCAGCGAGTCTGCCCTCCAGCCTTTCGATTTTCTTCTGATTATCTGGTAGTGTAAAATAACAATTTAGCTTTCGTGTCGATGTTTGTCCGTAATATCTTCGAAATATGCGCTTATCAAAACAATAAACGTCGAAGAATTTTAATACTTACTTTTGTGCCTCATTAATGTCTCCAGCCGCAATAGACATAGCTTCAGGCGTTCAGCAAGTAATGCAACTTTTTTTTAATGCAGGTTGGTTTTATTCAGGATCCCAATACACCATATTATACCCCATTCTTTTGTTTACAAAATCGTATTTTTCTACATAACCTCTGCTTCAGTGCGACGACTTTAAGCCCTCTTATTGAGTGGACGTCGGAGCCAATGTTTTACTGCTTCAGTAACTTCCGTGTCATCCACATAGTGCTTTCCGCACAGTGTTTCTTTCATTGGGCCAAAAAGCCAGAAGTGGGAAGGTGCGAGATTCGGGCAGTAGGGTGGATGAGGAAGAAGAGTCCAATGAAGTTCTGCGAGCACTACCAACAAAGGTGTCAGTTTAGCAGCAAGGTGTTTGATTGTGATCTGTCGATCACCTTGAATGAGAGTGTTCACACGTTTCAAAACCGCAGAAGTCATAACTGTACCGTGCTGGCCGGCACGTGTCACATTGGGCAGGCTTGCACGAACTTGTTGCGATGATGACAGAGGCTTCGCCCGACGAGTCACCGTGTTTTTGTTCACTGCCAGGTCTCCGTGAACATTCGGCAAGCGTCTATGTATATCTGCGATGCTATGGTATTCCGCCAAAAGAACCTCAGCGACAGCTCTCTGCTTCTAACGACTTTCCGTTACAGAAGCGATGTTGAAGGCTATGTACAGCGCCACCACCTATCTGAACTTGTTGAAACTATAGAGGCTGAAACGGGAATACTTCACAATGTTCCAAAACAAATTCCGCATTTTCCAATCGATAATAGCCGAGAAAACATGTGTTGAATTACTGTATTAACGCACCTCGTATTTGCCTCAGATCACGCTGAAATTCGCAAATTCAGAGCTTATTTAAAAATTAGATATATGCCGTCAAGGCCTGTGTTGTACTCATATAACAGGTATTCTTTTTTAATTCATGTTAGCTTTGCGTCCAGTAAACGTACACACTTAATAGTCAAAGAATATTCTTCCATTTTCATGTATAACTTCTGCAATCCCTGAGAAAACTTTTCTTAGGCAGTTATAGAGTCATCATTTCCCGCTGTTCTGGCGTCATCTGTAGAAGGTTTCATTCTATTATTCTAAGGCCTTGAGAACTACTGCCACCTATTCCACGCGCGTTGCAAATGTTATATTTTCATTTATTGTCATATCTTGCTCGGAGCTTCCTTGGAATACACATCAGAACGTATCATGGGATGCTCATGTAAAATAGCAGACTCGTAATACTCAGATTCAGCATTGATGTAAATAGTTATAAGTTGTAAGCAATTTGACTGTGAAATAAAGAATATCGGGGACACCATTGAATAGGATAACATGTAGAAAAATTGAATAAAAGTATGAGCTTGGCGGCAGATATTACAATGATTAGACATTATTTAGAAATGTGAACAGAAATACTCTTGCAAAAGAGCAACTGATGGTTTATATCAATCAGTTAAAATGGATCATATGCGTTTTCCCAAAATTATGTACGTCTCCATGAGGGGAACGTCCATCAGAAAATGAGAAGAATAACACTGGTAGAAGTAGAAGCCTTAAAAGGATTTCAGTTGTAATGCGTGCTGAAAGACAAAAGATACAATAACTAAAGATTGATATCCTGCTACACTTAGAAATGCTATTCAATTGCCGTAGAGGAGGTAATAACATGAGCCATTTAAAGTGGAACGGCGATATAAAACTAATTGTAAGAAAGGCCAGCTGCAGACTGTGAATGAGATCATTTGAAGTGGAACGGCGATAAAAAAACTCATTGTAAGAAAGGCCAGCTCCAGACTGTGAATGAGATTCTGTGGCACAAGCTGCTGGAACTGTACTGCGTCTACGAAGGAGGTGGCTTACAAAGCAATCGTTCGACGGATGCTCCTACGTCTAGAGCTAGAGCTAGAGAAGGTACAAAGTAGACTAGCGCGATTGATCACTAGTTCGGCGAAAGTATTGCTGCAGTGAACTTACAACTCCTGTTGCACACACTCCAACAGGCAAATGCAGCAAGATCTGGTTCAGTTTATAACGTCGAGAGCGTAATTTGCAAGAAATGAAGTAATTTGTCGCTTCGTCCTACATATAGCTCTCAGACCGTCCCTTAGAGGCATTCGAGTTTATTTGCACGCTTACTAACAGCCGTTCGTCACAGGCACCATTCGCGACTGGTGTTAGAAAGGGAGAAGAGGTACTGTTACATGAAGTAATCTCTACCACATAAAGTAAAGTGGTCCGCTTTATGTAGACGAAGATGTAGCTGCATAACTTATAAAGTAACTGGAAATAGACGCTAAAGACGAAAGACGTAAAACACACACACACACAAATGAAGTTAAATCAAAAACTGATTCTACTTTTCAGTTCAAAAATACGGTGCAGATAATAAGTGCCAGACAATTAAAGTTGCCACCATACTAGAAAAATAAAGCAAACCTCCAGGACCACTCGATGTTTGGTAGCTTCTAAACGTCTTCGATGGTGGCTACTACTATTGTAGGAAAAACTTCAGGGATGGGGTAGCAGTGGCAGCAGTGATGGTGGTGATCATGGTGGTGGTGGTGGTGGCGGTGGTGGTGGTGGTGGTGGTGGTGGCAGTAATAGTAGGTTTATGCACGATCCATTCACACAAATATGAGCACCGCATATGTTCGTTGTCAACTTGCAATAACCAGTCACAAACGGTAGGTGGCAGCTCTAGCTCGTCGGAGAGACGTAGAAAACAGCGTATTCGTTGTAAACTGGAAACAGAGTGGTTTATCTGACGTCCAATCTTTGGCTTTCGGCCCAGGGTGGAAGCATTTCCGAAACGGCCAAGTTCGCGTGGCATCACGGTTAAAGCATACCGTGCATGGCAAAATGGAGCTATCCAAAACTGGCGCCGAGGCAACTTTTGTGCACCACGGGCCACAGATGACAGGGTGAACGACGGCTATAGAGATGTGTACGGGTGAACAGACGTATAACTGTTGAGCAACTGACCGTACAGATAAGCCAAGAGGATAGCAATAGTGACTCTTCAACGACCGTTCAGCGAATGTTGCAGTGTTTGGGCCTCACAGCAGGTGTCTGGTTCATGCACCCATGCTGACTGCTGTTCATCTGCGACTAAGGCCGAAATCTGCACGCTAATATTGCAACTGGACGTCCACTGAGTGGCGACAAGTGGCCTTTTCAGATGACTCACGTTCTATTGTCCATCGGACACATGGCAGTTGGGGTGTACGGCGTGAAACTTCTGAAATTAAACACTCTGTATCCAGGAGAGATCGTTATCGTCTGGGGAAGTGGTTCTGTGTGATTCTAGAAGGCACAATGAATCAATACAAGTATCTATCGTTGCGGCAACATGTCCATTCCTACAAGCGTTTTTTATCCTCGGCACGATGGCATCAGGCAGCAGGACAATGCAATGTGTCACACAGTTCGTAGTGTACGTGCATGGTTCGAAGAGCTTCAGGAGGAGTTGAGCCTGCTCCGCAAGCCACCAAACTCCCCTATTTAAATCCAATGGAGAATCTGCAGGACCACCGCGATAGGGCTGTTAGCGCCATGGATGCCCAACAGAGAAACCGAGCGTGGATGGCCGCGGCACTGGAGTCGGCATGGCTCCAGATCGCTGTTGGTGCCTTCCAGAACCTCACGGACTCTATTCCTGCTCGTTCGCGCTGCAAAATGTTGTTATTTAGGCTTTTGATAGCTGATCACATGAATGTGACTGGACGGTATGATAATACTGTAAGTAGTAATATGCAGCAGCAGAGGAAATACCACAAAACACAAACATCAAGCTGATTAAAATTGTGTATGTGAGGATTCGTAAGTAGAGAAGTTGGTAGAAGCTGTGTTAATATACTGTGTGATCGAAAAGTCAGTATAAATTTGAAAACTTAATAAACCACGAAATAATGTAGATAGAGAGGTAAAAATTGACACACATGCTTGGAATGACATGGGGTTTTATTAGAACCATCCATGTTGCTAGACGCCTGAAAGATCTCTTGCGCGCGTCGTTTGGTGATGATCGTGTTCTCAGTCACCACTTTCGTCATGTTTGGCCTCCCAGGTCCCCAGACCTCATTCCGTGCGATTATTGGCTTTGGGGTCGCAAGTGTATCGTGATCGGCCGACATCTCTAGCGATGCTGAAAGACAACATCCGACGCCAATGCCTCACCATAACTCCAGACATGATTTACAGTGCTGTTCACAACATTATTCCTCGACTACAGCTATTGTTGAGGAATGATGGTGGAGATACTGAGCATTTCCTGCAAAGAACATAATCTTTGCTTTGTCTTACTTTGTTATGCTAATTATTGCTATTCTGATCAGATGAAGCGCCATTTGTCGGACATTTTTTGAAATTTTGTATTTTTTGGTTCTAATAAAACCCCATGTCATTCCAAGCATGTGTGCCAATTTGTACCTCTCGATCTACATTATTTCGTGATTTATTCAGTTTCTGAATTTATAATGACTTTTTGATCACCCGGTGTGTAGTAATAATGTAACTTGCTTGTAATTTATGCACGCTTATATCTTTCACCCCTACGGCATTTGCTGTAGTCTGTTAGCTCAACCAAAGAGCCTTGTAAATAAACACTCGATTGCAGTAGACATCCACGGCCATCTCGTCAAGGTTCGTAGTAAATGACTTCAGTGGTCTCCCGGCCAAGGTACCAGGCAAGGAGAACCTTTGGTGGGCAGCACGTTGGGACTACACTAACTGTCCCTATCCTGCCTGTCGCCTGTGATGAAAGTGGAGACTATTCTCTAAGTATGAGATTCATGATAAGAAAATCCGCCGGCCGTAGTGGCCGTGCGGTTCTAGGCGCTACAGTCTGGAACCGAGCGACTGCAACGGTCGCAGGTTCGAATTCTGCCTCGGGCATGGATGTGTATGATGTCCTTGGGTTAGTTAGGTTTAATTATTTCTAAGTTCTAGGTGACTGATGACCTCAGAAGTTAAGTCGCATAGCGCTCAGAGCCATCTGAACCATTTGAACCATAAGAAAATCCGATGGCTTGGTAACCGCTTGACGGTAGTTACGAACACATCTGCATTAAGTTTGGTAAGTTATTTTCGGTCTACAGGTCGACTTCAGACTTTGATTCCAAGCATCCACTGATATGATTTGGTGTATTCAAATAATAGCTACAGTACGTACTATGGACTTTCATAAAGGATGACATGCAATTTCTCGCGACGCATTGCTTCGGTAAGACGCTGTGTGATCCTCTTGTTCTTAGAATTTAAACAGGTTTCATGTAAAAATCTTTGGAAAAATATGTGATGTATTACAAGGGTTTCCGTATTCCATGTGTTCCTAATGGGCAATTTTTTTTCTTTAACTATCCACCTGCTTTCTTAGTTATATATTAAAGTTGCAGTTGTATTTGTGGTTAAATGATGTATACTACGGCTCTACACTTTCCGTTTACTATCGAGAAACTACCGTGCACAAATTATAGCAATTGCTTAGCTGCGTGTTTTATTTCAGGTGCGGATGCAGACAATTGTATTCGAGGTTCCGCAGCAGAGCAGAATAGGTCTTCCGTTGCACAGGTAATGTTTCATTTCATGGACTTGAGGATCAGTTATTCTGTGTGTTTATTAAGATAACAGAATACATCTGCACTTGTTAATAAGTTACAAGGCGGAGCCAGTAAATGATGAAAAGTAGGTATTTGCCTATCAAGTTTCACAAATTACAGTTAAGAAGCTAGAATCATTAGCTATTAAATTCAAGGTTTAGCTTACGGACATTAATCTGTTAATGCGAATAACACATACTAAGTTGCACTTTATAAGTTTCAGTATAGTGAAGTGTACACATACACAGAATAATTTCCATTTACGGATTAAAATATTTGTGAATGTATAACCTGGTGTAATAAACATGTGGTATACGTGTAATAGAAAAAATACATTATCGTGCTGAAACATGAAAAATATGAATAATACGGCTTTCCTCATGAAGGAAGTTTTTGAAGATGGATCGATTCGTTTGACACAGTGAATGATGAATTTGTAACCGAGGTACGACCGGCAGAACCTTATGAGCTGGTACCAGAAAAATAGGAAAGAGGTAAGAGTTGAGACCAGGTTTAGGAGATCAAATCAGAATGACTAGGAATTCGGAATCCACTGCACCCAGACATGAATACAGTATAGTAGGTATTTTATCAATTAGGCCTTTTAAGTGGTACAGGAAACGCGTTGAAGAAAATTTATGAAGGTAAGAATCACTGCTTGATGTTCAAGGATGTAGCGTGTGTTTCATCTCACAGCACTCCACAGTAATAAGTACGTACTTTTTAGCTGGTGACAAATACTTTGTCCTGAAAACTTATGTTACATAGTCTTCTCAAACATCTTGAGGTGGTCATGAGACTAGTAGGTCAATGAAAAACACTCGTTTCCTTCTACGAACCACAGCGTTTCACCATTAGCTTCACTCCTCAACAGCTCCTCCCTAGCAGGCAAACACTACCTGTATTCTTGCTTGCTGTGTTCCATCTTCCTTTCCATTCTTCATCATTGGACACGCCTTCTCACCTACTACAAATGTACGTCGGTCGTATTTCTTGCACTAAATTCTCAATTTTTTCTGGAGCATAATTTCACAGGACAAGATATTAGCCCCCGCCTTAAAGTAATTGCTGGTCGCTCTGGAGACCTGGAGATGACGTCTAACTGGTGCTAGAGGGCCCTGCGATCATCTAAAGATGACGCGAGTTATGACACTGAAATGCCAGTCGGTTTTATAGAATCACCGAAAAGTTATGGGTCGACGTGGTGACGAAAGTAAATGGTGGAAAGGAACTACTGTGTTTGGATATGTCCACGACCATATCGTGAATGAAGTTGCCCGATTTACTGATGCATCCATCTGAATTGTGAAACTTGTCTCACATTCGCAGCCAAGTAACCCGGCGTAAGAAGAGTGTTCGTAAAGAGACCCCGAACGACGGGAACTGAAGACTAGTGTCAAGCTTCCTGCGTGACAGTTGATTTCAAAAAAGACAGAAACTGCTGCTGTCAGTGAATGCACGGCCATTTCAATCAGTTTACGAGCTAACATTTGACAGGAATTCTATGCATTGCGCATTAGGAGCCGGATAAGTCACGATTAGACTAATTCTCACAGAGGCACATAAAGGTGCACGTGTTCAAAGTCAAAAAACACAAAAAAGCGCACGGCCATGACTGGAGGAGAGCAGTGCCCTTCGACGAGGAATTCAACCTGCAGTGTATGGAGATTTTAATTCAAGTTGGAAATGGTTCTGTGATGATTTTGGGGTGCTTCAGTACCGCGACTTGGAACCAGACATACAGATTTGCGTCAACATGAATTACGTGGCAAATTTTAATATTCTAGTTGATCAAATGTTGCCCTTTTTCCTACATCTTCATGATGAGTTCGCTGTGGACACGCCGGTCTTCTGAGACGACGACAGCCACGTTCACAGGTTTGCACACGTACCTGCCTTGTCTGATGAACGCTCAGGCGCCCTGTCACATCTTGACAGTCCAGGTAAATCACTCGACCTTGATCCCATAGAATAAGTATTAAAACTGGCAGATTAAACTGTGTGCCGGATCGAGACTCGCAGGAGAGCTTCTGTAAAGTTTGGAAGGTAGGAGACGAGGTACTGGCAGAAGTAAAGCTGTGAGGACGGTGATTGAGTCGTGCTTGGGTAGCTCAGTTGGTAGAGCACTTGCCCGCGAAAGGGAAAGGTCCCGAGTTCGAGTCTCGGTCCGGCACACAGTTTTAATCTGTCAGGAAGTTTCATATCAGCGCACACTCCGCTGCAGAGTGAAAATCTCATTCTGGAAGTCTGGAAACTATTTGGAACAGCGGATGAAACGTAGCGATCAACATCTCTGTAATCTGGTAGCTATACGGGATCAAACTTTCAGTCAGTGGCTTCAGCTGTATGTGTCATTCCTGAAGTAACATCTGAACCTTCTTTCGTGCGGTACTGAGGCACACGGATTTCTACGTGTACGTCTACTTTACTAGCTGACTATTCCACAGTTCACATTTGAGCGCTTGGTAGAGGGTTCATCGACCTCTTCCACACTATTGCTCTAACGCACCACTCTCGAATATCATGTGGGAAAATGAACACCTACACTTTTTAGTGAAAACTCTGATTTCTCTTATTTTATAACAAATGTCATTGCTCTCAGTATAGGTGCGAGTGTACGAGATATTTTCACATTCTGAGGAGAAAACTGGTCATTGAAATTTCATGACTACGTTTTAATGAATGCCACCCCATTTCGCTTACTTATCTGTGACATTCTCTCTCCTATTTTGCAATAATATGACCCATTTTGCAGTTCCGTCAACTTTATCGATGACCTCTGCCAATCTTATCCTGTAAGGATCCCGTACCGTGCAGCAGTATTCCAAGATATGACCAACAAGCGTGGTATAGGTGGGTCTTTTTAGTAGGCCTTTTGCGTCTCAAGTGCTCTGCCAATATAATCTTTGGGTGGTATCTTCCTCATCATTTATTACGTGATGGTTCCGATTTAAGTTGTTCGTAATTGTAATCTCTTGTATTTACTTGAACCTAAAACATTTAAATTCGTGTGAGGTGTATCGTGTAATTGAAATGTAACATATTTTTTTAGCTCTCATGTGGAATCCCTCGCATCCGTATTGTTTAGTGTCAGATTCCACTTCTCGCATCATACAGGTATACTATTTAAATCATTTTGCAATTCGTTTTGGTCTTCTGATGACTTTACTAGACGATATAAAGGACAGCATGAACTGCAAACTAAGAGGGCTGTTCAGATTGTCTCCTATGTCGTTTATGTAGATCTGGAACACCAGAGGACCGTACCTGTAACGCTCCCTTGGGGAACGCCAGATATTGCTTCTGTTATATTCGATGGCTTTCCTTCAATTACTGTCAACTCTGATCTTCCTGACAAGAAATCATGAACCAGTCTTACAGACGAGACGATACTCCACAGGCACGCAGTTTGATTAGAAGCCGCTTATGAGGAACGGTGCAGAAGGCCATCTAAAAATCTGGAATCAGTTTCTGTCGACAGTACTCATCACTTCATGTTAATAAAGAACCAGCTGCGTTTCTCAAGAATGATACTTTCTGAATCCGTACTGCCTATGTATCAAAAGATAATTCTCTTCGACGTAATTGACTGTGCTCCAACGTAGTATATGTATCAAAATCTTACTGCAAATCGACATCAGCGATGTGGGTCCGTAACTGAGTAGGTTTCTTTCATTTCTTTTCTTGTGTACTGGTGCGGCTTGTGCAATTTTGCAGTGTTCAGCTACGATTCTTTAGTCGACCGTGCGCTTGTATGTTGGTATACGGTTTGGAGCGCAAGACTTGCCCTAACTAAGTGATTTATGTTGCTTCTCTAGATCGAGGGTGTATTTTTTCTAAGTTACTAACGTTGGCAGCTGTTCTTGATCTGAATTGTGGAATATCTATCGCTACTTCTTTAGCGAAGGATTTTAGGAAAACCGTGTTATTGGATAGCACGGTAATCACGTAAGTGTAGATGTAATAACGCTGCTTTCGCTTGGTGCTTCCTGAGAGTGACAAATTTTTTGTCGGGGTGTTTGTGATTTGGTAATACAAGGCGGCGCATGAGAAGCTGGTCCAGAGTACCAGACTGCTCATTGTAGCCCGCCGACTGTGACCTATTGTTTCGAAGCTGTTGCGTCTACGTTTTCTGCTGTCAATAGCCCGCATCTCGTGGTCGTGCGGCAGCGTTCTCGCTTCCCACGCCCGGGTTCCCGGGTTCGATTCCCGGCAGGGTGAGGGATTTTCTCTGCCTCGAGATGGCTGGGTGTTGTGTGATGTCCTTAGGTTAGTTAGGTTTAAGTAGCTCTAAGTTCTAGGGGACTGATGACCATAGATGTTAAGTCCCATAGTGCTCAGAGCCATTTGAACCAATTTTTTGCTGTCAATACGAAGGCCATTCCGACTTGACTAAGACATCTGAAGTAAATATCTCAATGAAATGTAACTTCTTCAAGAAAGAAGAGCAATAGTGTAGGCGTACGTTTCTACCGTTTCATTTTAGGAATTGCGGGACATTTTTGTAAAGAGCGGTATACAGGATGTAGTGACAAAGTGGTGTACTACAGAACAGGTTACAAACGCAAAAAAGAATCGACACCGTCCGTTCATATACCTGCGGTGATCGCGGATATTCGAGCCCGAATGATCCAGAGTACAAAAAAGTCGACACATAAATTGTCACAACAAGCGAACGTGTCGCGTAGGTCATGTCAACGTGTTTTACACGATATAGGGGTGGAGCCTTGCAGGTCGCCGTGGTCGAGTGGTTCTAAACGCTTCAGTCCGGAACCGCGCTGCTGCTACAGTCGCTGGTTCGAATCTTGCTTCGGGCATGGATGTGTGTGATGTCCTTAGGTTAGTTAGGTTTATGTAGTTCTACGTTCTAGAGGACTGATGATCTCAGATGTTAAGTCCCGTAGTGTTTGGAGCCATTTGAACCATTTGGCGAAGCCTTACAAAATGCCATGTGTCCAAGAACTGACAGAAGAAAATGAGGCAAGGCGTGTGAATTACTGTATGTGGCTACGCCAAACAATTGAGAGTGGAACGTTGGATCCGCTGCTGTATTTTAAGAGTGATGAAGCCTGGTTCCATCTGACAGGACATGTGAACTCCCAGAACATCAGATACCGGTCAACGAACGATTCCTCTACTATTAGTAAGGAACCTCTTCACGGTAAAAAAATCGGAGTGTGGTGTGTCGTCACATGTTTTTTGAAACAACAATAAACATGAATCTACGTATGCTGTGTTTCAGCGAGAGGCAGTATCGCGAATTCATGAAAGATTCAGAGAAAAAACGACTGTCAGCAAAGGACTGTGGCCGCCGCGTTTGACGGACCTAAACATTTGTGACTTTTATCTGCGAGCCAGTCTAAAGGGAAAAATGTACGCAAATAACCCAACAGTGTTAGGAGACTTGAAGGACCATATTCAGAATGAAACTCTGAGAACTGACGTGACAGAGCTGTGTAAAGTGTATATCAGCGTTCTACCGCGCGCGCAAAACTGTACTGAAGTAGGAGGAGGTCATTTTCAGCACCTGATGTAACGTAATGTACAAAACAATACAAATTCAGTACATCCGACCTTTGCATTAGTTTATTTGTTACTTCTTCGTTATATAACTGTCATTCTAAGTGTTGAGTGCTATCGACAAGGGATTTTGAACTGATTCCGTATTTCTAGATTTCCAAAAGGCTTTTGGCATCGCACCTGACAAGCGGCTTGTAATCAAAGTGCTTATAAAATACCGTCTCAGTTACGCGACTGGGCTCGTGATTTCCTGTCAGAGAGGTCACAGTTCATAGTAACTGACTGAAAGTCATCGAGTAAAACAGAAGTGATTTCTAGCATTCCCGAAGTTGATGTTATACTCCCTCTGCTGATACTTATCTACGAGGGCTATTCGGAAACTATGTCCCAGTCGGTAGCGAAATACACTCCTGGAAATTGAAATAAGAACACCGTGAATTCATTGTCCCAGGAAGGGGAAACTTTATTGACACATTCCTGGGGTCAGATACATCACATGATCACACTGACAGAACCACAGGCACATAGACACAGGCAACAGAGCATGCACAATGTCGGCACTAGTACAGTGTATATCCACCTTCCGCAGCAATGGAGGCTGCTATTCTCCCATGGAGACGATCGTAGAGATACTGGATGTAGTCCTGTGGAACGGCTTGCCATGCCATTTCCACCTGGCGCCTCAGTTGGACCAGCGTTCGTGCTGGACGTGCAGACCGCGTGAGACGACGCTTCATCCAGTCCCAAACATGCTCAATGGGGGACAGATCCGGAGATCTTGCTGGCCAGGATAGTTGACTTACACATTCTAGAGCACGTTTGGTGGCACGGGATACATGCGGACGTGCATTGTCCTGTTGGAACAGCAAGTTCCCTTGCCGGTCTAGGAATGGTAGAACGATGGGTTCGATGACGGTTTGGATGTACCGTGCACTATTCAGTGTCCCCTAGACGATCACCAGAGGTGTACGGCCAGTGTAGGAGATCGCTCCCCACACCATGATGCCGGGTGTTGGCCCTGTGTGTCTCGGTCGTATGCAGTCCTGATTGTGGCGTTCACCTGCAAGGCGCCAAACACGCATACGACCATCATTGGCACCAAGGCAGAAGCGACTCTCATCGCTGAAGACGACACGTCTCCATTCGTCCCTCCATTCACGCCTGTCGCGACACCACTGGAGGCGGGCTGCACGATGTTGGAGCGTGAGCGGAAGACGGCCTAACGGTGTGCGGGACCGTAGCCCAGCTTCATGGAGACGGTTGCGAATGGTCCTCGCCGATACCCCAGGAGCAACAGTGTCCCTAATTTGCTGGCAAGTGGCGGTGCGGTCCCCTACGGCACTGCGTAGGATCCTACGGTCTTGGCGTGCATCCGTGCGTCGCTGCGGTCCGGTCCCAGGTCGACGGGCACGTGCACCTTCCGCCGACCACTGGCGACAACATCGATGTGCTGTGGAGACCTCACGCCCCACGTGTTGAGCAATTCGGCGGTACGTCCACCCGGCCTCCCGCATGCCCACTATACGCCCTCGCTCAAAGTCCGCCAACTGCACATACGGTTCACGTCCACGCTGTCGCGGCATGCTACCAGTGTTAAAGACTGCGATGGAGCTCCGTATGCCACGGCAAACTGGCTGACACTGACGGCGGCGGTGCACAAACGCTGCGCAGCTAGCGCCATTCGACGGCCAACACCGCGGTTCCTGGTGTGTCCGCTGTGCCGTGCATGTGATCATTGCTTGTACAGCCCTCTCGCAGTGTCCGGAGCAAGTATGGTGGGTCTGACACACCGGTGTCAATGTGTTCTTTTTTCCATTTCCAGGAGTGTACAAGCCGTTGTAAAATCGAAAATGTTTATTTGCAGTAGTTAGCTACGCCTTCCAGCTACTTTCGACTTGTCATATCATTGTACCAACTTCCCAATACACTCGTCTTAGAAGGCAGCCGCATGTGCCTTGCGACAATTCTCTACGCTCGTCTACAGCTCGTTGATTGTGCCAAAACTGTCTTCAGAGCCAGCGGTTCATGTGAAAAAAGATGAAACTCAGGACTAACCAAATACGGACTGTGTTTTGGGTAAACAAACACTTCCCATCGAAAACGCCACAGGAGCGTTTTCATTGCCCCTGCAGAGTGCGTCCGAGAACTGTCATGAAGAATGAAACGCATGACAGTTATATGATATTGGCTGCAATACATCAGGCGAAATGTCTCGCCAGGGCATCATACATGGAGCGAGGCACTATTTTCTAGAAGTAAAGCGCTCAATGTGCGCTCGGAACAGAAAAGAGCGACCTGCCACGATCGAAGGGCGCACTACACACATTCGTGTAACAATTTACACATTTTCACAGTGGTTTCCATTTCGCGACCGACAGGAACTTACTTTGCAAATAGTCTGAATGGTTCTGTCGTTTATCGTGTAGTAAAGTCATCAGAAGATCAACACAAACTGCAAAACGATTTACATAAGATACGGAGTGAAAATTGGCAATTGACCGTAAATAATGAAAAGTATGAGGTGCTGGAAGGAACCCGTTAAAGTTCGGTTACAGGATGAATCACTCAGATCCAAAATTCTACTAAATGCCTAGGAATTACATATACGAACAACTTAAATTGGAGAGAACACAGCCGGCCGCGGTGGCCGAGCGGTTCTAGGCACTTCAGTCTGGAACCACGCAGTTGCTACGGTTGCAGGTTCGAATCCTGCCTCGGGCATAGATGTGTGTGATGTCCTTAGGTTAGTTAGGTTTAAGTAGTTCTACGTCTAGGGGACTGATGACCTCAGATGTCAAGTCCCATAGTGCTTAGAGCCATTTTTTGGAGAGAACACATAGAAAATGTTGTGGAGAAGGTGCGTTTTATTGGCAGAAAACTTGGAAATCGCAACAGATTTTCTAAAGAGACTGCCTACACCACTCTTGTATGGCCCCTTTTGGAGTACTGCTGCACGGTATAGGATTCTTACCACATAGGATTATCGGTGTAGATCGAGAAAGCTCAAATAAGGGCGGCACGTTTTGAATTACCAAGAAATGTGGGAGAGAGTGTCATGGAGATGATACAGGATCTGGGGTGGAAATCATTAAAACAATGGCGTTTGTCGTTTCGGCGGGATCTTCTCGCGAAGTTTCAATAGCCAACTTTCTTTTCCTAATGCGAAAATATTTTGTTGACGCCGCCTATATAGGGAGAAACGATCACCATAATAAAATAAGGGAAACCAGAGCTCGCACGAAAGATATAGGCGTTATTTTTTCCGCGAGCTGTTCGAGAATGGAAGAATAGAGAATTAGTGTGTAGGTGGTTCGATGAACCCTCTGTCAGCCATGGAAGTCTGATTTGAAGTGTAGCCATGTAAATGTAGATACCGCATGTTTCTGTATTCGGTGTTATATCTGCTCCTGGCGGGCAACAGTTCGAGCGTAAATGGCTGGCTGTTTGTACTCAGGTCCGGTTTTTCGTGCGCCACACTGCATTAGAGACTTGCGGTTCTCTATGAAAGTGGCACCAGTGTAAGCGTAGAGTATGGTGCATTGCCGGTAGCGGCAGGCACGGCGGCGCTCGGCGCGGTCCACGGTCACGTCGTGATGTACGCCGCTATCGATTGCGGCGTGGAGCGCGGAGTGGCGAGGCTGGCTGGCTATTATCTGCTCCTCCAGGAGCCATCCATAAATTATACGCACCGCGGCGGACAGGTGAGTCCCACGCGGGACGCCGGCTCTGGCCCCACTCCGGCCCCCGTGCACTACTGCCGCTGCTGCCACACGCGGCGAGGCCGGCGTGCTGCGTGCCACCCCAACTTGCAGCCACGGTAATCCTTCACGGCTGCTGACTATGAGGCGCGCGACAGAGCCACAGGCCCTGGATAACGTCGTGTCAGACCTCTGCTGTACAGTAGCCACGCCACGACTGGTCTAATGAAATGTCGGCGACGGGCTTGTAATACTGATACCAACACACCATTGCGTATGCTTCGAATTATGAGGGGCAGTCAAATGAAAGTCGAACACCCACCACAACGGGAACATGGAATGATTCCGTTCAAAAGTAACTATAGTTCAATTCTTTTATCTTGGCGGCTCGCACATGCCCGCCGTAATCCTTAGAACCTAAACCTACAAAACAGTTTTACTCGACGCTTTTCAAAATGTGTTTATTATTGTGCAATTAATTTCCGCACCGTCATGTCTCGTTACAAAGTATGATAGGCCTTTTATTGTATACATCAGACCATACTCAGTTCCTCAATACTGTATTTCGTGTCAACATCGTGTTTGTATGCAGAGATACCCTTCGTTGCTTCCACCTGTTTGCCAAGGTTGGCTTCCTACATAGACTTTTCGTTAATCGCAGGATCTTCCACCGTTGTCTATTGTCCTTTCTCAGTCCGTAATAATGCTTTTTACATATCATTTTCTAATAGATATTTGTCTGTCCTTTAAACATCATATTGTTACATGTTTTATTTTAATTCTGAACCATTTTATCAAGTTATACCTCATTACTTGACTTTCCTTGCTTACCTCCGTGCGCTATACAGGCTCTTCTCGTAACGTGCCTCCCCCCTATTTAGGCGCTACCACTTCACAAGAGAAGTAAGTTTATATATATAACCACCGTCCGAACAGGCCTTGAGGCCGACTGCAACAGTACTGTTAACGAAGAAACGACCGGAATATGAGGACGTGACTTGGCATCAATGGATAGCCAATACTCTGGACTAAGACTACGAAATACCTGGGAGTGATGCTGGATAAAGTGATGACCATTATCCCACACATAAGAAATAGAAAATGGAATACTATGAAGATGATCTGGGCACTCAGCCCTTTTCTCAGGAGCAGGCATCTAAACCCGTCAACGAAATTAAAACTTAATAGAGCAACGGTACAACCCTCCCTGCTGTACAGCTCGACGTCTTGCGGAACAACATGTGACTATAATATACACAATTTGCAACCACTACAAAAGAGGTGTTTGGAGTGGAGCCTAGATACCCCAAGATGGGACAGGGCGAGAGAAATACACTAGTTGATTGGAGATAAATACGTCCCTGAGAACACAAAAGACCAAGCAACTCGTATTTTTGCTGCGTTGCACGTGCCAGGAGAAGCAGCGCCATAGTATAGTATAGTTAGCAAACTTACGTTTAGGGGGGAGCGCGCAGTTTATGAAGTAAAGCCATCACGGCCTCATTAACCCTTTCCCTGCTACAGAGACGTGCTCCCCGCATTCCGCGGTGTGCGCGATTTTGTCATCACTGCACTGCTCGTCTGAGCAGACACATGGTGTTTCGACTACTTTGACACACTTATCATTCGATTTCATGAAAACTATTTGGCCCAATAAGTTGATTTCTACACATCTTCTTCACTGATACCTTCCCCTCCCTCCCACCATAAATGACTAATTTTGTTTCTATGTTCAACGCATTTATTGTGCAGTATTAAGTGTAGTAAACCACTGCACGAAATTTCGAAAAGTTTGCGGAGGTAAAAGTCCACATCTTATACTTTCCGTATGGTCGATTTTAGTTGCCACTAGAAATTTCAAAAAATTACATTTAAACGAATAAAATTCATGAAGTAAGACACTTCGATATTGTTTTTAAATAAAGAAAATATTAAGCACCGAACAAGATTTGAACTCAAAACCTTGTGATTAGCAGCCAAACACGTTCACCATTACGCTAACGCAGCTCGTCGTTCAACAGACTTCCTTGAAAACTTTAAAGAAGTACGCAAAATACCAACAAACACTGTCGGCATGACTATGAATTACTTATGTTTCGTCGAAGTACAATAGGAAATAAACAATTACGGCTGAAACTTCCTGGCAGATTAAAACTGTGTGCCCGACCGATTTTCGAACTCGGGACCTTTGCTTTTCGCGGGCAACTGCTCTACCATCTGAGCTACCGAAGCACGACTCACGCCCGGCACTTACAGCTTTACTTCTGCCAGTATCTCGTCTCCTACCTTCCAAACTTTACAGAAGCTCTCCTGCGAACCTTGCAGAACTAGCACTCCTGAAAGAAAGGATACTACGGAGACATGGCTTAGCCACAGCCTGGGGGATGTTTCCAGAATGAGATTTTCACTCTGCAGCAGAGTGTGCGCTGATATGAAACTTCCTCGCAGGAGAGCTTCTGTAAAGTTTGGAAGGTAGGAGACGAGATACTGGCAGAAGTATAGCTGTGAGTACCAGGCGTGAGTCGTGCTTCGGTGGCTCAGATGGTGCGGCTCTCGCAGCCGAGCGAAGCGGACGTGCGGTGCGTGCTCTCCGCTGGCAGAGAGGGCCCGCGCGCCTTGTTTACTTTCTTCGGCCGACACTAACGTGACGCCGTAGCGCTACAAGACCATGGCAAACCAATAGAGAAGATCAACCTTGAAATTCACATTTAGGAACGACTTTACCCGACCAAAGGCGCTCGAAGTCGAACGTTTTTTAAAAGAGGAAGCCAAGATCCCGGCTGCCGACATTGTCGGTATTCACTTTTCGATCGTCAATAGCACGGTCTATGTAAAGCTCATAAACTAAACTACTTGCGACAAGGTGCTTCGAGAGATGAAACAAGAACTCCGCTTCTGCCACGCAGATGGCAATGTTGGCAACGTTGAGGTCGGCTATGCCGCAATGGGACTGCGGACTATACGCATCTTCGAACTTCCATTTGAACTCCCGGCGGCAGAAGTTGCAGCGGCGCTCCGCCCCTACGGCACGGTACACGAACACGTGGCTGAAAAATGGACCCAGTTTAAGACGTATCCAGTACTCAATGGAGTACGCCAAGTGCGCATAGATCTCCAAGACACGTGCCATCCTATCTACAGATAGGTGGATGCCGGGCCATAGTTATTTATGACGGCCAACCGAAGACGTGTTCCGGATGCGGTAAGGAAGGTCACCTTCGTTCCGAGTGCCTCCAGCGTCGGATCACACAACTCCAACCGAAGGACGTTGCACCACCAGCGGCGAAGGCTATTCTACCCGTGACTTACGCGGCGGCGCTCACGACGTTCTCCACACAACAGACACGGCCGGCCGCTTCAGCGGTACAAGAATCACTTTCCACGGACAAAAACCTGGATGATCCGCCCACCTGGCCAGTGGTGGAAAATAGTACTACGAATCTGGAGCTACCGAACGCGACAGACGTTGACGCCAGTAAGGTGGCGATTGATTCCCTTATTGTACCGACCGAAGCGTTTGTTCCGGCGGAGCGTGAGTCAGTGCCGTCTTCTGACTATGAAGGCCACGTACGGAAACAGCGATCACCGAAACGCCGAAAGCGGCGTCGTAGGACCGTGTCGGAACACAGCGGTTCGCATTCGGCCGGGGAAGAACAACTGACCACTCAAGAAGCCAGCCGCGAAGCTGAGGCTGTTTCCACTGACTCCAACCTTGCAGAACAGACAGAAAAACATGCAGCTTTCGACCATCAGCCCACTGACAGAAACAGTGAGCAGCGGGAAGGTACCAGTGCAGGCAGCAAAGTCGCCCGGTCCCTTACTATCAAACATTCCGAGGCTATGGACCATGAACAGACATCCGCGCCCACTTCGTGGGCCGAGGACGTCGAGACACAAGATCCCGACCCGCGGCCAGCTGAGGCGCCGCCGGATCATGCAGCATAAGCAGCACAAGGAGGACCGCGTTCGGCAGGGGGGTGACATCACTTCCGATGTTCGCTTCTCTCCACCTTCACCATGGATAACCTCGCCCAAACAACTCGTTGCCAGGCTTACCGCCTGGCGACAATGAATATCAACATGATCAGTTCTCCTGTCAAGATCCTACTTTTGAAAGAAACCATACGAGCCATGGGGGTTGACTTTGCTTTCCTACAAGAAGTGAAAACGACTGCACTCCCGCACTTTTACGGGTACACCACACATGTGACGCCCGGTATCCCTGCAGATACCGGAGTGGCAATATTAGTGCGTGAAGGTATTGAAGTTACCGACGTCACGTTTCTTCCCTCCGCGCGAGGAATAGCATTTACGGCACTCAACACCCGATTCATTAATGTTTACGCGCCGTCGGGTACCACAAGACGTCACGACCGCGCCAGATTCTACTCCACAGATGTCGCTCCCCTTTTCCTTGGACGATACGACCACAGCGTCTTCGCCGGCGATTTTCATTGCGTACTTCACCCCAAGGACCAAATCCCACATAACATGCCTTGTCCGGAACTGGGTGCAATGATCCATGAACTTTACTTGTGCGACACGTGGGAAAAAGTCCACGGTAACCACCCTGGCCACACTCATCTTACCAGTCATTCGGCCAGCCGACTCGACCGCATATATGTGTCACAAGATCTCACACAAGGTGTGGTGGACGCCGAACTATGGCCTCAAGCCTATTCTGATCACAGTGCCTATATCTGCACCATACACCTACGCCCCCAACAAGTCTGGCGTAGCAATGGCTTTTGGAAGCTCAACATAACTCATCTCCAGGACCTGGATTGCCGTCGGCAATTTGCAGCAACGTGGACTGACTGTGAACGCCGCCACCCTCGATTCACCTCGACCATGGAGTGATGGCTCCTCTGTGCCAAACCAGCAATCCGTAGGACACTTATGCAAATTGGCAAGGACGTGACTGCGTGCCATCGACAGACCCTCGATTTTTACTATGCGGCACTCAGGGACCTCGACGCCTTACCCCCTTCCCCGGAGAGACAACATGATCAAAGCAGAATCAAGGCTCACATATTATCATTGACGAAGCGCCGACTAGAAGGTGCAGTCGTCCGCTCGCGACGGCACGACCGAACGTTTGCAGAGGAACCCACTATGCACCACGTTGTGGCGGATAAGCGCCGACAACGCCAACATTTAATCACACAACTCAGGACACACGACGGTCGCTTATGTACGACCCAAGCAACCATAGTAAAGGCGGTGGAGGATAATTTTCGTCATCTTTACAAGGAAAGAATAGTCGATGACGAGGCCACTACTGAAGTGTTACAGCAGGTCACACGTACTATCGACGAGGCTACCGTGAATGCACTAACAGAGGAAATTTCACTCGAAGAAGTCGAAGCCGCCGTGGACAAAGGTGCAGCCAATAAGTCTCCTGGACCTGATGGATTGCCCATCGAATTCTACCGCACTTTCCGTGACATCATGATGCCTCGCTGGGTTACAATGTTCCGCGAACTTATGTCTCCAGACTGTGTTGTGCCGCCAGCGTTTGTAGAAGGTCTTCTCATACCGGTACACAAGCCAGGTGGAGGGCTATCGATTAACGACAATCGGCCGCTTACAATGCTGAACGCCGATTACAAGATTTTCACCAGGACTATGGCGAGCCGTATTAAGACGACTTTGCCGATGATCCTCGCTCCAGAACAGACGTCGCGGGGGGGAGAAGCCAACATACACATGGGACTGCAGGGACTTTATAGCGATCGCTTCTGCGTGCCGTCTGAGAGCGGCGATCGTCTCCGTAGAGTTCAACCGCGCCTTTGATAGAGTGCACCACAACATCCTCCTACGAGTGATGGACTGTATGGGATTTCCCCCGGGTTACAATGTTCCGCGAACTTATGTCTCCAGACTGTGTTGTGCCGCCAGCGTTTGTAGAAGGTCTTCTCATACCGGTACACAAGCCAGGTGGAGGGCTATCGATTAACGACTATCGGCCGCTTACAATGCTGAACGCCGATTACAAGATTTTCACCAGGACTATGGCGAGCCGTATTAAGACGACTTTGCCGATGATCCTCGCTCCAGAACAGACGTCGCGGGGGGGAGAAGCCAACATACACATGGGACTGCAGGGACTTTATAGCGATCGCTTCTGCGTGCCGTCTGAGAGCGGCGATCGTCTCCGTAGAGTTCAACCGCGCCTTTGATAGAGTGCACCACAACTTCCTCCTACGAGTGATGGACTGTATGGGATTTCCCCCGGGGCCTCATCGACACCCTACGGCTTCTTTGGACCGCAGCCAGCTCACACGTCCAGGTCAATGGAAGGGCGGTAGGACCTGTACCCATTAAGAGGTCTCTACGACAGGGTTGTCCCCTTTCTACCTACCTTTATGCCATCGCACTCGAGCCACTCCTAGGGGGCCTTAACCACCGCCTATCTGGCATCACGCTGCGGGATGTCACCTTTCGCTATAGGACATACGCTGACGACCTGCTACTGCTGGTTCGTTCCAATGACGAAGTTCAAAGCGTACTAACCTGGATTGAGCGATACGGACAGGCCGCAGGCAGTCTTCTGAACATCAACAAGTCGGCGGCGTTGGATATTGGGCGTGGTCTCGGACCGGAAACCCTCGCTCCCCTCCCACCAGTTTCTGATCTGCGATATTTAGGAATCACGTTCAAGAAAGATGTACGTAAAACAGCTGCAGCAAACTACCGACGGTTATTACAGATCATACGCGCAATGGTGCGACAGAACCTGCTCCGGGACTTGAATCAGCTACAACGTGTTGAATACCTGAACCTCTACGTGGCATCAAAACTCAACCACGTGGCACAAGTCCTCCCACTACCGATGCAGATAGGTCGCCGGCTTCAGGCGGCCTTCAGTTACTACGTTTCCGCAGGTCATATCTTTAAAGTACGATACGACACTCTTACCCTCCCAGTGCACAAAGGAGGGCTGGGACTGGTCAACGTCAGGGCGAGAGCAGCTAGCCTTTACATGAGCAACATGAGGAAACGATGGAAAAGTCAATATACCTCTCTCACGGGTCGTTTACTACAGGTTCTGATGCCAGTCTCTAACGTCCCGCCGGTGTCGGTTGCGCACGTCGCACCACAGCTCTCCCATGTGTCGACCTTCATACTTGATTACAGCTATGTCAGCTCGAACCTCTCCGCCACGCGTCCACCAAAGGCGAAAGATTTTTATACCAACCTTCTGCGTGCTGTTCCCCATAAAGTGGTGGAAAACAAGTACCCTACGGCTCACTGGCCAAGAGTGTGGAAAACGATACACCACAGCTTTCTGTCTCACACGGTGCGTTCGAAGTGGTATCAGATCGCCAACAAAAAATATGCCACACTACAGCGACTTCACGCTATTGGACTGGCAGACTCCCCTTATTGCCCAGATTGTCACGTTTTGGATACTGATGAACATCGTTTTACTTGCGCATCATCGTCCGGAGTTTGGCGACTAACACAGAAGATATTGGCTTGTTACCTCCGGGTCACACCTGATATGATTGACCCTCAGACCCTACTCTGTCCCGATGGAACTTACTTTCCGGCTGCAAAATATCATGCGCTTACATGGTTCAAAGGACTTACCGTCGCCTACATCTTTAGCGACGGAAAGAAAGAGCAGCTTGATTACTGGTGGTTCCTGCAAAATGCTCACAATGCCCTCGAACGCACACCGAAATACCGTACGCTCTTCGCAAATTATTTACGCAGCGTTTTCGTTAACCCCCCACTCAGCTGGGGAGTGCCGAGCTGCGGTTAATGTTCTGTGCCGCATCACACAACGGCTGAACGTTCTGTCTTGTCAGCCATGAGCGAAGGAAGAGACAAGCCGCTGCAAGGATGCTGTTTTCTTTGAGGCACTAGCGAAGCTGAATGCCTCCGTTGCAGAAGCTCTTCAAAGGCGCAATTGCAGATATCAGATAACGATGACGAGGCTCCAAGTGGAACCAGTTACATTATTGAAGAACCTTTTAGTTGGAATTACATCAGTGATTTATGTTTTTATTTCTGGATTACTCTTTTATGCCACCATTGTTGTTGTCACACTTACTTGTAACACTTAGTTACTAGAATTCTCATTTGTACACGTTCCCTAAATGTAATCATGTAACAAAAAAAAAAGTGTCAAAGGATAGCCTTAACCTTGATTTCCCATATTTCCCCTGATATATAGGCAGCGCAGCTCTCTGGGGTGGGTTTACTCAGGAGCCAACACCTTAAGTGGATCAGATTTTTTGTTATAGCATGAAAAGTGGCGGTGGCACTTAGGATTTTTTTTTAATTTCCATTTTCCTAAGGGGCTTTTTAAGGGAAATTTAAAAAAAAGTGGTTAAGGCGTTAGGATTTCTAAAAAAACAAAAAGGGGGTAGCGTCTTACAAAAATAAAAATAAAAAAACAAAAAACTAAAAACAATAAAACAAAAAAAAAGAAAAAAATTAAAAGAAAAAATAAATAAAAAAGGGGTAGAAAAAAGGGGGAAATATGCAATATTAAAAAAAAGATGGGAGAGCACTTGCCCGCGAAAGGCAAAGGTCCCGAGTTCGGGTCTCGGTCGGGCACACAGTTTTAATCTGCCAGGAAGCTTCATATCAGCGCACACTCCGCTGCAGAGTGAAAATCTCATACCGCTGTTCTTTATTGCGAAAAAGCGGTTAGTGAAAATGAATTTCCTTGCTATCGCCTGAATTGCTAATTGCTTGTTTGGTTTAATTAATTGGTAGAATATGAAGCAATTGGTATGACGAATGCTATTTTCCTAACATTCTTTTATAGCACATCTGCTATCAATTACTTTATTTATGACTGAAATTTCTGAAACTGAAGACACTCGTCCGTGCTCTGCACTGCAGTCGAACTCTGGCAATGTCGTTTTCTGCTCATTGGCTGTCTGTGTTTTGTGACGTCAGATGCGCAGAACGAACCTAAACTCAGCCGCCGTCGTAAATGATAAGCACTTTAGGGACGTTCGATAAGCAAAGCAATACACGGTTTTTGTCGGTCAGATTGGGTTGAAAAGTACGGAATTTGTTGTGGCACATAGTGAAAAATTCCAGCTTCGGCCCCTGTACTCGTACGTGCTTTTGAAGATGACGGCGCTCTGCACAGCCTTCTGCAATGTTGGAACGTGTGGATATTCTCATTCGAGGTGATCTACAGATCACAGTCAAAACCTTCATTGCACAACTGGAGGTCTCTGTTGGTAGTCGAGACACTGGAAGTTAGCTGTTTTGGTTTTTGTGTTGGGAACGCCACATAGCGCTCTGTATGAAAATCACTGACTGTGCTGTGTGCAGTCTGTGGATGGTTGGACTCGTTGTTCGAATATTCGCTTGAGTAGTGTTGGGCAGTTGGATGTGAACAGCGCGTAGCGCTGGACAGTTGGAGGTGAGCCACCAGCAGTGGTGGACGTGGAGAGAGAGATGCCAGAGTTTTGAGAGGTTACTATAAGCGGACGATCTGGGCGTGTGTCCGCCAGGAAAAGGAAGCTCGTGAAGATGGATGTCATACGATAACTTTTGAACATTATTAAGGTAAACACATTGTTTGTTCTCTACCAAAATCTTTCATTTCCTACCTATGCCTATCAGTAGTTAGTGCCTTCAGTACTAAGAATCTTTTATTTAGCTGGCAGAATCGGCGATCACTGTATTGTAGTAGTTCGAGTATCGAAGATTTTTGTGAGGTAAGTGATTCAAGAAAGGTATAGGCTATTGTTAGTCAGGGCCATTCTTTTGTACGGATTATTGAAAGTCAGATTGCGTTGCACTGAAAAAAAAATATTGTGTGTCAGTTTAGTGATGATCAGAATTAGTAAAGAGAGAACTGTCTGAGTACGTTCAGTTTTAGTCAGCTGTCTCTGTATCAAATAACGTAGAAATTACCAGAAACGTAATTCATAATTTTCCAAAGGGGATGTTTCAACACATCTATCCACCAGCTGGGGTACTTCAAGGTGTGTGCCCGCTGGATTCCTCGAAGCCCAAAAGAAGAAAATAAAGAGCAAAAATGGTTCAAATGGCTCTGAGCACTATGGGACTTAACTTCTGTGGTCATCAGTCCCCTAGAACTTAGAACTACTTAAACCTAACTAACCTAAGGACATCACACACATCCATGCCCATGGCAGGATTCGAACCTGCGACCGTAGCGGTCGCGCGGTTCCAGACAGTTGCGCCTAGAACCGCTAGGCCACACCGGCCGGCAATAAGGAGCAACAATGGACCATCTGTGCAGAAATGCTTGCGCATTACGAGGCTGATTTTTTTTTTTTTTTTTTTTTTTTTGTAGAACACCATCAAACTATTTGGGTTCATCACGTCGAATCGGAAGCAAAACGGCAGTCCATGGAGTGGTGCCGCACCATCTCTCCTCCGAACAAAAAGTTCTGTTTGATGTCCTCCCTCATGTTGCAACGATGAACTCTGAAGTTTCTTGAGCTGCCATTAGGAAACTAAAGAAACGACTTTGGCTCGTTTGTCGTCAAAAAAATACAAACGAACTTCTATTTCTCATGACAAACGGAAGTTTCACACAGATCTGCGCTCCCGAGACGATCACACATAACTTCACTGTACTGCTCCCCCTCATCCACCCTACAGCCCAGAACTGGCACCTTCCGACTTCCATCCGTTTGGCCCAATAAAGTATACACTCCTCGGGAAACGGAGGTTATTGACGCAGAAAGACGTTGCTCCGACGTCTATCAGTAGAGTGGTATCATGCGGGCATACTGGTCCTCCCAGTAAGTTGGCGTAAGGCCGTCGAATTGAACGGAGATTATATTGAAAAATAGGGTTTTGTAACCGAATTAGTGGGGAATAAAACGGTATATTGGAATTCTGAATAAATGAACTTACTTCCAGAAAAAGTGTTCCATTAGTTGTTCACCGCTTCTCGTAATCACCGAATGCATTAACACATGGATCCCACTAGGAGACGAGACGATCAATTCCTGTTTCGTAAAACACGCACGGCCGTTGACAGATCCACAACCGCTCCGACTCTTCCTGGTCCGACTGAAACAGACGTCCATGCATGTCTTCCTTCACGTCGCCAATGAAGTGAACATCACACGGTGAAATATCCGGACTGTACGAAATTTGTTGCAGTGTTGACCAACCAAATCGCTGGCAGTGTGGGAGTGGGAGTGCAACAGGATGATTGCTTCCGACAGCCCGAGGGCAAACGGAAAAGCCAACAGTGAACACATTCCACATATTCCCCGACAAAAAGAAACTCCAAAACTGTTCATACAAGCAGTTCTCCCACTGCAACGGCCCTCTGCTCGTCGAAGTTTTCGAGCGTGAAACCACTATCAAGGCGCAGCGCCATCACGAGACTTCGCAACGCTCCATAAAGTCAAAACGCCAAGAAATGCTGTTGGACGGAATCATACTGTTGCACGATAGCGCCCACCCTCGCCACGCTGCAGCGGTTTGTGTGGGAAAGATTGAAACATCCTCCGTGCATCTCGTATCTTTCACCGCGTAATTCTAACACCTTTGGCGACCTGCAGAATGACATGCGTTGACGTCTGTTTCAGTTCAAATGGATCTGAGCGATATGGAACTTAACATCCGAGGTCATCAGTCCCCTAGAACCTAACCTAGCGACGTCACACACATCCATGCCTGAGGCAGGATTCGAATCTGCGACCGTAGCGGTCGTGCGGTTCCAAACTGAAGCGCCTAGAACCGCTCGGCCAAAACGGCCGGATCTGTTTTAGTTAAACGAGGAAGTGCAAGAGTGGCTATGGCAGCGACCGAACGTGTTACATCGAAACGGGAACTGATCGTCTTGTTTCCTAGTGAGATAAATATTCTAATGCTTGAGAAAGTATTCTATGGTATCGTTGGTGGTGTTCGGTTTTCATTTGACTGCCCCTTACAGTACTGAAGTTTCCTTCAAGTGCATACGGACGTCTGTAAAACTCACCACGAACAGAATAGTTGTCAGAAGCGCGCTGCTAAGACTGTCTGGAGAGTTCGGTTTCCAACCGATGGAAGCACTCCTTGCACATATCCAGTCGATATTACAATCAGATATCGCTTTGCATCAGATGGTTGGAAACGGACAGACCTGTCAGGACAGAGAGTATCACTGTAGTACCAATATACAACACGCGCTAACTTAACACTTCTTTCCTCTAGTGGTTATTGTTAGAAACCACCCTCCCTATTAGTTACATCTGACATTGTCAGAAAAGGAGAAAGCGACCAAATACAGATTCCTTAAAATTAATTTTGTTTGTAATTTTTTGTGATTACCTAGATCGCGTAGATTATAAAACATTAAACTATGATGATTAGTTTCAGTTGACAATGCAGTCATCTTCTGATCTGAGAACAAGCAAAGAGCAGAAAAATGTCTTAAGTTAGAGTTTACGATCTGAACCTCGAACTTATAAAAGTATGAAAGAGAGGAAATAGATAAAGATAATAACGTACCAATCATGGTAAAATAAATGTCAGCACATAGCTTATTGAAAACACTGTATCATCTCCATATCTGTAACAGTTTACGAGAACGGAGACGGCCCTCAATTAAGCGTGTACTGTGCATAGATTAACAATATTACATCAAAAAGGTAATGTGTAAAACGTGCCACGTCAGTAAGAGTAACACTTTCAGTACGAAAACTGAATAAAGCAGGAAGGTAAAACCAATTAGTTCCCACAGTTCTCTTTTTTCTTTTTTTAATTGAAAGTGTTACTCATATGGACGTAGTATGTTTTACACATTACTTCTTCTAATATGGAAAGTTACCTACAAATTTACAGCACTACTTTCAGAAAATTGTATTTATCAGTTCCTTGGCCCCAATATCTCCTACTGGAGGCCTAAGTTAAATCTCTTTGCTATGAGTTTTCGTGTAACACTGGAGGTGCTCTTTTACGCAGGTAACATCCGTCTTGCGCGGCCTCGTTCGGGTTCACCTCTCCACGAGCCGTGTGTACAGCATATTTCCACCTCGAGCCCAGAGTGCAGAAATAATACGTGGGAGGAGGGCAGTGCCCCCAGAATAATAACGCTAAGGCGTCTTCCCCATTACACTAAAACGACTAGCACAAACGGCGGAAATCAGGGCCTTCCCGGACAAACGGCGCAATTAAGATTTTAAAATTACAGTTATAAGTAGGAAGAGGAATCGGACGCGGAAGGAAAAGAAAATAAGTCCTCCAGGAGGGAAAAGGTTGCTGCGAGAAAGTAATTTCCATGGCGCGTCCCCAGGGACACCGGAGGAGGCCAGCACAGGGCGACGAACAAGTCGCGACGCAGCCAGCGCCGAGTACTCTCGTCTGCCTAGAAGCGCGACCTCGAAAACACGGCGTTTCCCGCCGAGTAGTTCCACAGCGGATTGCAATATATTGTCTGAAGCCTCAACGAATTCATATTTTAGAATAACTGAAATACTGGAAATTCTACCTGCCTCCATTGCCGAGGCTATACGCTTGTAAGTGCACTGAAGTCGGAGGTAGACAGTTCGAAACCTGGTCGTGGAAGAAACCTTCACCGCCAACATTTGTCCAAGAGTGCGGGAAGGGGCAGAAGTTGATAATTCCCTAAGCCTAAGAGCCTAAGCCTACAAAACGGTTTTCCTGGGTGCTTTTCAAAATGAGTTTATTATTGTGCAGTTAATTTCAGCGCCGACATGTCTCGTTACAAAGTATGATAGGCCTTTTATTGTATACATCAGACCATGCTCAGTTCCTCATGGCTGTATTTCGTATAAACACCGTGTTTGTATGCAGAGATACTCTTTGTTGCTTCCACCTGTTTGCCAAGGTTGGTTTCCTACACAGACTTTTCGTTAATCGTAGGATCTTCCACCGTTGTCTATTGTCCTTTCTCATTCTGTAATAATGCTTTTTACATATCATTTTCTAACAGATATTTGTCTGTCCTTTAAACGTCATATTGTTACATATTTTACTTTACTTCTGAAGCATTTTATCAAGTGTTATCTCATTAATTGCCTTTCTTTGCTTACCTCCGTGCGCTATACAGGCTCTTCTCGTAACGTGCCTCCCCCCTATTTAGGCGCTACCACTTCACAAGAGATGTAAGTTTATATATATATATAACCACCGTCCGAACAGGCCTTGAGGCCAACTGCAACAGTACTGTTAACGAAGAAACGATCGGAAATGAGCACGCGACTTGTCATCAATGGACAGCCAATACCCTGGACTACGACGACGAAATACCTGGGAGTGATGCTGGATGAAGTGATGACCTTTATCCCACACATAAGAGACAGAAAATTGAATACTAGGAAGATGATCCGGGCACTCACGCCGTTTTTCAGGAGCAGGAATCTAAACCCGTCAACGAAATAAAAACTTTATAGAGCAACGGTACAACCCTCCCTGCTGTACAGGTCGACGTCTTGGGGAACAACATGTGACTCTTACGCAGTTTGCAACCATTACGAAGCAGGTGTTTGAAGTGGAGCCTAGGCGCCCCAAGGTGGGCCAGGGCGAGAGAAATACACTAGCTCACTGGAGAAAAACACGTCGTTGAGAAGATAAAAGACCAGGCATTTCGTATTTTTCACAAATTAGACGAGTATTGTGAAATGCCCGCCAACTTGAGAATGTAGGCCGGGCCCTACCACGACGTGGCACAAATACACTCCTGGAAATTGAAATAAGAACACCGTGAATTCATTGTCCCAGGAAGGGGAAACTTTATTGACACATTCCTGGGGTCAGATACATCATATGATCACACTGACAGAACCACAGGCACATAGACACAGGCAACAGAGCATGCACAATGTCGGCACTAGTACAGTGTATATCCACCTTTCGCAGCAATGCAGGCTGCTATTCTCCCATGGAGACGATCGTAGAGATGCTGGATGTAGTCCTGTGGAACGGCTTGCCATGCCATTTCCACCTGCCGCCTCAGTTGGACCAGCGTTCGTGCTGGACGTGCAGACCGCGTGAGACGACGCTTCATCCAGTCCCAAACATGCTCAATGGGGGACAGATCCGGAGATCTTGCTGGCCAGGGTAGTTGACTTACACCTTCTAGAGCACGTTGGGTGGCACGGGATACATGCGGACGTGCATTGTCCTGTTGGAACAGCAAGTTCCCTTGCCGGTCTAGGAATGGTAGAACGATGGGTTCGATGACAGTTTGGATGTACCGTGCACTATTCAGTGTCCCCTCGACGTTCACCAGAGGTGTACGGCCAGTGTAGGAGATCGCTCCCCACACCATGATGCCGGGTGTTGTCCCTGTGCGCCACTGTCGTATGCAGTCCTGATTGTGGCTCTCACCTGCACGGCGCCAAACACGCATACGACCATCATTGGCACCAAGGCAGAAGCGACTCTCATCGCTGAAGACGACACGTCTCCATTCGTCCCTCCATTCACGCCTGTCGCGACACCACTGGAGGCGGGCTGCACGATGTTGGGGCGTGAGCGGAAGACGGCCTAACGGTGTGCGGGACCGTAGCCCAGCTTCATGGAGGCGGTTGTGAATGGTCCTCGCCGATACCCCAGGAGCAACAGTGTCCCTAATTTGCAGGGAAGTGGCTGTGCGGTCCCCTACGGCACTGCGTAGGATCCAACGGTCTTGGCGTGCATCCGTGCGTCGCTGCGGTCCGGTCCCAGGTCGACGGGCACGTGCACCTTCCGCCGACCACTGGCGACAACATCGATGTACTGAGGAGACCTCACGCCCCACGTCTTGAGCAATTCGGCGGTACGTCCACACGGCCTCCCGCATGCCCACTATACGCCCTCGCTCAAAGTCCGTCAACATACGGTTCACGTCAACGCTGTCGCGGCATGCTACCAGTGTTAAAGACTGCGATGGAGCTCCGTATGCCACGGCAAACTGGCTGACACTGACGGCGGCGGTGCACAAATGCTGCGCAGCTAGCGCCATTCGACGGCCAACACCGCGGTTCCTGGTGTGTCCGCTGTGCCGTGCATGTGATCATTGCTTGTACAGCCCTCTCGCAGTGTCCGGAGCAAGTATGGTGGTCTGACACACCGGTGTCAATGTGTTCTTTTTTCCATTTCCAGGAGTGTATAAGGCGCCTCGAGCCATTGGTGCACCCCCACAGGACCATCAAAGATGAAGTAATCTTCAGTTATTCGGTATTTTACATGTAAATAGTTACTGTCAATCACTCATACAACTGCATACCGAACACCCTCAAAGCCCTCAAGGTCGTACAGAAAGCTCAAGTTTCTTTGCAATTGAATATACAATAAAGTGAAACTATTCCTCACACGTTGCCAGTCTTTGGACACAACATGTCACAAAAAAAGGAAAAAAAGACTTTGTGACATTGAAGTTCCAACAGTACCGACCGACCGCTATGTCGTCTTCAGCCCTTAGACGTCACCAGATGCGGATACAGAGGGGCTTGTGGTGAGCTCACGGCTCACCCTGACATTGTCAGTTTTCGTGACCGGTGCCGCTACTTCTCAGTCAAGTTGCTCCTCAATTGACCTCACAAGGGCTGAGTGTACCCCACTTGCCAACAGCGCTCGGCAGACCCAGTCGGTGAACTAGCCAAGTGCTAGCCAAGTCAGACAGCACTGAACTTCAGTGGTCTGACAGAAACCAGTGTTACCAGTGCAGCAACGCCCCACTAGAAGAGAAACTCGGCATTACCCGGGTATTTATTTAGAGCAGTTCTCTCACACTCGTACCATGCAGTGTCTGGCCTTTTGCTTAATGTTCATGACGTCATATCGGTTGAACTATGTGTCGTAAAATGATATTTTGTACGTACATTCAGCTGTATTCGTGTTGTGAATGGGCGTTAGTAGCAACGAAATTGTAAATTTAAACGTCATGCACGATGTGGCAGTTTTTCACACATCTCACTGTTTATGACGTCATATTCCTGAACTCTGTGTAGTAGAATCATGTGATGGTGGTGGTGGTTAGTGTTTAACGTCCCGTCGACAACGAGGTCATTAGAGACGGAGCGCAAGCTCGGGTTAGGGAAGGATTGGTAAGAAAATCGGCCGTGCCCTTTCAAAGGAACCATCCCGGCATTTGCCTGAAACGATTTAGGGAAATCACGGAAAATCTAAATCAGGAAGGCCGGAGACGGGATTGAACCGTCGTCCTCCCGAATGCGAGTCCAGTGTGTTAACCACTGCGCCACTTCGCTCGGTATAGAATCATGTAATTTTTCGTTTACTTTCGTTTGGTTACGTGAATATTGTGTGTAAAATAAATTATTACGTCATGCCTCATGCAGCAGTTTTACTGCATGAACAGCGGAAAAGCAGTAAGCGATAACGATTTTTCCTTTCATCATTTTGCGGAGGTTGTTAACGAGAAAAATTCCGTAAAGACTTGAAATTACGTGTGCTGTTTGTTGTAAGTCGCTAAATACTATCAATGTCAAATTCGGGATTAAAAACTCTGGGTATTCACGCGTACCGTGCTACGCATCTTTTTCACCGCACCACTTTGACAGGTAGATTGTTCTTACCCTCAGAGTGATATATTCTTAAATTTTAAACGAGTTCATACAGTATTTATGATATCATATTTCTGTGATGTGTGTTGACATGTTGTTTTTCAACATTATTTAGTTTGTGTCACATATATCTCTTCTTCAATGCCAGACGAGTTCACTGAACATTACTTTTTTGTTTTCTTGTATTTATGAGGTGTGTTGAGGGGCTGTTTTGGAACATTTATGTTTTACGCTTCTGGCTGATAATGGCTACTGCTACAATTTGCTCTCTTTGACAAAATCTGTTGTTCACTGTTGCTCGATACTTTGTAGATTCCTCTGGAAAATGGCCTTTGTTAACGAAACCGGTCGTGGTTTTTAAAAGTAAAAGAATAGTGCAACATCTGGTGACGTTTCATTCAAAAATCTTTATTGGCTGTGAACGGAAAGACATATGTGACAGCAAACTACACACACTTGCAACACAGGCGCCTGCTCTCAACTTAAGACATAACTCTCATACATTGGGAGGAAAGGTGCCCTTTGTTAACCATACAAAAAATGGTTCAAATGGCTCTGAGCAGTATGGGAGGTCATCAGTCCGCTAGAACGTAGAACTACTTAAACCTAACTAACCTAAGGACATCACATACATGCATGCCTGAGGAAGGATTCGAAACTGCGACTGTAGCGGTCGCGCGGTTACAGACTGGAGCGCCTAGAACCGCTCATCCACAACGGCCGGCTGTTAACCATACAGATTTCGAAATTAGCGCTCTTGTGAAACCCAGATTGACATTTTCTTACATAATATACTGCAAACTACCGATGAATGGCAACAGGCTCCCAGATACATGAGTGGCTCGAAGACTTCTTAAAATAAAAACAAGTACTTTGACGTGGACGGCAAATGTTCATCAGAGGCAAATATATCGTCAGGAGTGTCCCAGGGAAGAGTGACAGAACTTTTCTTGTATTCTATATACACAGACGACAGGATCAGCAGCTGTTTACTGATGTCGCTTCAACGGAGGCGATTGTGTCGTCGTTGAATGATGGTAAGAGAAAACCGGATGTCTTGGAAAGACTTTCTGTACGGTGTGAAGAGTGACAGGTTGCTCTAAATGTGTGGAAATGTAATTTAATACAAATGACTAGGAGAAACAATCCTGTGATGATCGAATAAGGTGTTAGTGGTGCACCGCTCGACACAGTCATGTTGATTAGATATCTAGGCGTAATTCTGCAGATCGATATGGATGGAACGAGCACCTATGGCGGTTTTAGTGAAGGAGAATTGTCGACTTGGATATATCGGGAGAATTCTAGGAAACTGTGATTCATCTATTAAGGAGATCGCTAGTGCAACTTATTCCTGCTCGCATGCTGATATGTTTGTTAGCAGTAGTTTTGATCAACACGCGAGTGCTACGGAGATTCCCCGTGAGCTTAAATTGGAATCCCTCAACGGGAGATGACGTTCTTTTAGCGAAACACTATTGAGACAGTGTAGAGAACCGCCATTTACGACAGACCGCAGAACGATTCTATTGCCACCGACATACATATCGCGTAAGGACCACATTCTTAAGGGAAAACAAGGCACGGAAGTATATAGACAGTTTTTCCCTCGCTCCATTTGCACATGAACTGGGAAGGAAATGACTAGCAGTTCTACAAGGTACTCTCCGCCATACACTGAGTGATTTATTCGAGTACGTGCATGGATGTAGATGTAGATATATATGTAAACTAGAGTTGTAAAAGGGATGAAAATCTTTTTGCGAATAGGCGGCTGAACCTACTCTGTAGGGTTTTCAAGCAGACAATGCTATACGACTGTTCCCAATGTTTACACAAAAATGTGTGTGAAATATTATGGGACTTAACTGCTAAGTTCATCAGTCCCTAAGCTTACACACTACTTAACCTAAATTATCCTAAGGACAAACACACACATCCATGCCCGAGGGAGTACTCGAACCTCCGCCGGGAGCAGCCGCACTGTCCATGACTGTAGCGCCTTAGACCGCTCGGCTAATCCCACGCGGCCATTGTTTGCTGAAAATTCTGGTAATTTATGTTATCCTATTACTGGCTGATCATGGAAGGACAGGCAGAACCTCTAAATCCTGTTCCCACTACGAAGTAAAAGGAAAGAGAAATAAGGGTTTAGCGTCAAGTCGATGATGAGCTTATGAGAGCAGCAGCTCAGTGTTGCAGTGTAGGAAGACGGAGAATGAAATCGCCAGCGCCTTCCTCAGAGTAACAATCACCATTATCCCTTTTAGCACTAAGCGCATAATGGAAACTACGGAAAATCTAAATGACTTAAAGGCTATTTGATTCCAAGTCCTTACCAAAGCCATTCAAGTGTGTCTAGCATTGTGCCACATCTTTCGTTAAAAATATACAAGGTGCCTTAAAATGGATATGAAAACTTCGCAACTTTATGCAGGTACGAAAGTATCCACTTCTAGGGCAGTTACTGCTAAAAATTATTAAAATTACTTACACCGTCAGCACCACAATGGTTTAAAACTTCATAATTTCCTATTCTGAAAAGAAAACAACCTGTAAATAAATGCATTAATCAAATTGTTTCGAAGCTAAAACTGCTTGAAATTGTAATAAATGGGCGTAAAAAGGTAAATTCACAACCCGTAAATTTTCGTGTTTTTCCGTTAATTTTTCTTCATAGCTCATGCATGAAATAATCGCCTCCCACTGCACTGTATACAGTCTGTAAAAGCACGTGTTGTGCATGCGTTTAAAAAAAGACTGAAAACATCTGCCTGGATTAGCAACATATCTGTCTCCACGCGAGAGAGGATACATTCACAAGTAATGCATTCGGGGAGCTAAGGGTTTAAAATTCCTGTCTAGGCGTGATGTACCCGCCTGAAAGTTGTTTCCTCCGCACACCAGATGTGCCGTGCGGGCAGCCGTCCCGCCAGGAGTAGGTGCTTAAGCGACTGTCATCAAAACCGAGATATTTTCCTTGTATGGCCTGGACTGTTTACCACTGAGTTACACAGCGTTTGGAAGTGCTAACGACGCTGACGGGCAGTGTGCATATCGCAGCAGAGGGTGCTGTCGGCAGGGCACTATTTTGCTTCGCCCGACAATGTAGGCAACTGTAGGATCGTTCTGAGATAGTTACGTCCAACTTATCGAGTCACCAATACCATACTTCGGTCCGGCCGCATCAGCAGCTCATTTCGAGCGCTACTAGTTGGTTGGCAGTACCAGCAGCTTCGTCCCAGCGCTCAACGCTGGCAGATCCGGCCTAGTTCATTCTGGTCTGCACCAGCAGCACGCTAGCTGACGCGCGCTTGGTGTTCAAACGTGTGTGATTTCCTAAGGGACCAAACTGCTGACATCATCGGTCCCTTGACTTACACACTACTTAAGCTAACTTATGCTAAGAAAAATACACACACCCATGCGCGAGGGAGGACTCGAACCTCTGGCGGGATGGGCCTCGCAGTCCGCGGCATGGCACCTGAAACCGTGCAGCCACTCCGCGCAGCTCGCGCGCCTGACACCGGGACAGTAAAGTCCCAAGTCTTCTCGGTGCCTTCTACGATGCCCCTAGTGTCCGTCGTGTAAGCACATCACGGACAATATCACAAGAGGGACATTTCTGTGAGGGAAAGGTGAGGCAAGTTGGCGAGAATTCTAAGATGACAAATTTTGGATTTCTTCTATTACTCTACAGAAGCTGCTACGTGCACAATGATATTGCTTCCTTAGTGCACACTGTAAGCATGTATGTTTATTTGCTTGATAATTTAGTTTTGTTGAGAACAGAGGCTCGGAAGTGACCGCTGATTTTGCAGTATTTTTCTTCCTATGGCTTAAAGTTTCACTTAACACTTTATTTAGTAAATATTAGTTGATTCTTCTTAAGCTTTGTAGATTTACTCATGCTTTAATAACGGCTTAATGAAATTGCTCTGTAAGAGTTTATGAATGTTTGCGTCTGTATCCAAAATGTCAACTCCAGCTAAGATGGGGGATTATGCAGGGGCTGAGATGGTGAATTCGCCATTCGCCTCTATCCCATGCAGAACTTGCTGCAGTATCAGTGCCATCACCTACCTTTAACTCCATATCTACCGCTGCTTTACCTCCGTTACCTCAACCTGCAGGTAAAGGAGGTCCAAGAACACGAATAATTATGTTTCAATCTCTACACGTCACCAATACACCAATGAAAATAGCTCTATAAGAAAAGACATAAAGAAAAGAGGACCACGGGAATACTAATCAAGGCAGAAAAATGGAGAGAGATAAAAACTTTAAAGAGAATATGAATACAAAGGCAAAAAAATGAACATAATTCCTAAACGTAAACTATTGTTCGGCGAAGGTTTTGGACTGAAACAAAGAAATGCTCCTAGAACAGACTTCTGCGACTGATCTTCACACTCATCCATCGAAACTGTGTATGCCGTCAGTGATTCCGATTATGTGAATGAAAGCGGCTGCCTCCTTTATGGCGGGGTTGGAAAGACAGTAATGTGGTATCAATTTTCTCGATGCCAAGAGTCGGCTCGTGCTCTGAGTGATGGCTTAAATTATAAGAGAGCAAAGGAGATATGTTATATTTGTGACTTTCGTGATAAACAGATAACCATAACCAAAAACTATTTGTTTCCTAAGTAAAATGTTCATTTACTTATCTTACCCAGACGCCGGACTCATCTTACCGTCCCTCTAAGGTTTTTGACAAGTGGTGCTATCATTAACAAAAATAGATCTATTTATAAATTCTTTGATTTTAGGAAACGTTTAAGACCTTAAATCTAAAGGAGATGCACGAAGTAATAATTTTACCAAAAATAAACTACCTGATTTCACAGTAACTGCCAGAAAAATCACAATACAATGTGTTACGAAAAGATACGGCCAAACTTTCAGAAAACATTCCTCACACACAAATAAAGAAAAGATTTTATGTTGACATGTGTCCGAAACCGCTTAATTTCCATGTTAGAGTTAATTTTATTTTCGTCAGGATGTACTGTACTTCCTCGATTCACCGCCAGTTGGCCCAATTGAAGGAAGGTAATGTTGACTTCGGTGCTTGTGTCGACATGCGACTCATTGCTCTACAGCACTAGTATCAAGCACATCAGTACGTAGCATCAACAGGTTAGTGTTCATCACGAACGTGGTTTTGCAGTCTGTGCAATGTTTACAAATGCGGAGTTGGCAGATGCCCATTTGATGTATGGATTAGCACGGGGCAATAGCCGTGGCGCGGTAAGTTTGCATCGAGATAGATTTCCAGAACGAAGGTGTCCCGACAGAAAGACGTTCGAAGCAATTGATCGGCGTCTTATGGAGCACGGAACATTCCAGCCTATAACTCGCGACTGGGGAAAACCTAGAACGACGAGGACACTTGCAATGGACGAGGCAATCCTAATGTCAGCGTCAGAGAAGTTGCTGCTGTACAAGGTAACGTTGACCACATCGCTGTATGGAGAGTGCTACGGGAGAACCAGTTGTTTCCGTACCATGTACAGCGTGTGCAGGCACTTTCAGCAGTTGATTGGCCTCCACGGGTACACTTCTGCGAATGGTTCATCCAACAATGTGCCAATCCTCATTTCAGTGCAAATGTGCTCTTTACGGATGAGGCTTCATGCCAACGTCATCAAATTGTAAATGTTCACAATAAACATGTGTGGGCAGACGAGAATCCGCACGCAATTGTGCGATCACGTCATCAACACAGATTTTCTGTGAACGTTTTGGCAGGCATTGTTGGTGATGTCTTATTGGGCCCCATGTTCTTCCACCTACGCTCAATAGAGCACGTTATCATGATTTCATACGGGATACTCTACCTGTGCTGCTAGAACATGTGCCTTTACAAGTACGACACAACATGTGGTTCATGCACGATGGAGCTACTGCAGATTTCTCTCGAAGTGTTCGAACGCTTCTCAACAACAGATTCGGTGACCGATGGATTGGTAGAGGCGGACCAATTCCATGGCCTCCACGCTCTCCTGACCGCAACCCTCTTAACTTTCATTTATGGGGGCATTTGAAAGCTCTTGTCTACGCGATCCCGGTACCAGATGCTGTCATACAATACGCCATTCTGCAGGGCTGCATCAGAGCATCAGGGATTCCATGCGACGGAGGGTGGATGCATGCATCCTCACTAACGGAGGACATTTTGAACATTTCCTATAACAAAGTGTTTGAAGTCACACTGGTACGTTCTGTTGCTGTGTTTCCATTCCCTGACTAATGTGATTTGAAGAGAAGTAATAAAAGGAGCTCTAACATGGAAAGTAAGCGTTTTCGGACACATGCCCACATAACATGTTTTCTTTCTTTGTGTGTGAGGAATGTTTCCTGATAGTTTGGCCGTACCTTTTTGTAATACCCTGTACAAATTAATGTCAGCTTATCTGATATTCCTCTACTTTTGTGGTCATTCATCCAGGACAACATAAATGAGTTTCGTTTTGTTAATTAAGTTATCCTTTCAAAATGTCTTCGATCAGTCCTCAGTACGAGTGTACGTCAAGGAAATTTCTGAAATTAGTGAATGCTCAGAAACGGTCTTTCCCTGTGCTGCGTGGTGTGCGCAGAGACTATGGCGCGTTGTAAAATGTATAAAACATTCCGTAAGAGATTGCGCGCAATAACTGACAACGTTCCGAGGAGCTCGAGACCTGTGCAGGTGGACGAGCGAGCGACTGCTCGCGCACACCTCGCTGGAGTAGGGGCCAAGACCGGCAGTCGGCGGCGGAAGTTCCCTTTTACGGGAGAGCTCGGGCCGTAGCGCTGCATCCGGAGAGACAAAAAACGTACCGCGGTTTAGCAGTCTGAATAGCGGCCCAAAAAAGGGGGGAGGGGACAGATCTTCAAACAGATGATTCAAGCACACGTCTCAAAAGCCTAGTTAAAGTTTACGCCGCACAGTCCAGAAATTAAATTTTATTCGAGGCTTTTGATGCTCGCAGCAAGTTCAAAGCGCCTTACACGGCCATAAAGCGGGCGCCCTGCAAATGTTACTCGCTGTCGCGAGCTGGGCCGGGTTTTTGCAGGGCAGGTCCCTCTTTTTTCTCTCCATCCCCACCCCCTCCTCCCCTCCCCCCCTCACCCCACACTCTCTACTATCTGCGTTAGCTGCTTCTGGAAGATATTGCACTCGCAAGGCATACAGAATTGTTTAGCGACATTCCGTCGCCGGTACAGGCTGCTGATGGCACTTATATAATAAATATTATTAAGGCGCGGTTTGTTTTAAATAATAATGACTCAAATTTAGATTTTAATTGCTTAGAAAAACACTGAAGAAACAGTGGTCTTGGTTTCCGCACTTCACTTGCGAATGGTTTCGTTTCATTTGGAGCAACACTAGAATATTCAAAACCTTGTGCTCATCGTTTAAAGTGTGGAAGCCAGCAATGAGTATACCGTATGATGTTGGCATCTGACATATAAGATCCAAACGTGATACGTTGTCGTGACAAATGCTGCCTGTGGAAAGTCTACCGCAGCGCTTCTGTTCTCGCATCGATAAGAAATTGGGCCACGACACTTTTCGGCGGCATGTTGCTGTTATCAGGTGGATTAAGTTACACGTCGAGTATACGTGTGTCAGTATTGTCACATATAATACAGCAAAAGTAAACTAAAACAATAAACGCTTGGAACTTTTTAAATAATGTGGCAACCAAGTTAAGAAGGTGTTAACCAACTGAAGACATTGTACGACGGAACAATGAGAATCTCACAACGTTTTCGGTGGATCTGGTTCTTCAGAAACGTGGATATATATTTGACTGCTCAAACGGGAGAAGTCAGTGTATGAAGAAAACGAGTTAATAGATAATTAATTGTGTTCAAGATTGAATGTTAGTGTCAGTGGTGGAACAGTACTCCTCACAGGAGCTAACAGTTCTAGTGACTAAGAACCTCCACCAAAAAAGAAACGCAATTCTGTTGGTACTTTAGAAAATTTTCGGAAGAACGTCGTCAACACATTTATGATGATTGTCATACATTTCCATGTCGAGTTGCGACCTACAGCTCGTTACTGAAAAGACGCCATCTAAAAGAAGATATCGAACATGGAATTAATATTTGACTATCAGCGAAAAAAGACGCATGGAAAATCGATTTCGAGGAAACGAGGCAATCAGAGAACTGCAGATAAAACAAAACTTTCTATCCCAATGTGACATAGAAAGGAGTGAAGGAAAATGTGGTCATTAATGGTACCTGAAAATTTGGGCAATGCAAAAAGCAAGATACATCGGGCACACAAATTGTAAATGTTGTGCAGCTTTCACAGAACGTCTTAAGAAAGAGTAGAAACTGTGCCAGAGATACATCACTGATTTCACGACAGCCCCAGACTTAGAGGAAGACCAAGATATTCTCCATTCTGGAGCCCGTTTTGTCTAAGAAGTAAACCAGAAAACTACAAGTTTCCCGATAGAACCATACTGCATTTGGAACACAAGTCATAGTCGATTTAATTATGAGCTAACTTCCGGTGCTAAACTATCAAAAAACGAGAATAATCAATAGTTTCCTTGCTCCAGCCTGCACACAATACAACGCATAGTTATGCAATAGACGTAGGGCTTTCAATGAGTGGGCACCAAATGAAAAACTGTATATTTGTCTTCACGAAAAAACTTTCGGCCCGAAAGTTGAAAAGGCAACTGAGAGAGAGTTCCACTAAACATATATCTGGAGGCAAGCACATGTGGGAAAATGTCAAAAGACCACTCAAAATCCTACTTCGTGAATGGTGTTAATGATAATGTCGCAAATAGCCAGAAGTGTACACAACTCTCTGCTTCTTGAAGTGCTCAGAAGGACACAACACTAATCAGTGACTCATTTACGAGTAAATACGTTGAAAACCATGTCGTTCGGCCAAAATAAAAGGAGAATAGTTACAGCCTTTGGAAGTGCCTTTCCTCCGGCAGTATAAGACATGTGCGAGAAAGATAACAGACTCTATAAGGACTATCTGCAGCATCTCCGACACTAGATTATGAAACAGAGTTTTCATAATGGTAATGCATTCTGTTATTCATAACCAGATATTAGCTCCAGTGTCTCAGCTTACACTTCAGTGCCCCTGGCAAGCTGATGGATACCATACTTCCACATATGTTGCTGAATAAAAAAATGTGATTTTGCAGCTCAAGAATGTGATTCTGTCGAATGTCTAGATATTACTTTCGCCAAATATGCCTACTATGATTCTGCATATCAGTGGTACATAAAACTTCTAAATACGAATGGATTTTCCCTGAGAGTAGTATGCTTAAATCATTTTGTATATTTACTTTCATTTTTGATGGAAATTGATTTGTGTGGCACTCAGACAGCGGTTATAAGAACGTCATAATCACTTGAAACTTTCACATTCTTAGGTTTACGTCATTCCAGAGATTGTTAAATGCCAAGATAAATTTATTTCTTTTGATAAGACAGTAAGATAGTATTTTCATTGTTTTTATTATATTAGTGAACGTAATGAGTTAGTCGTATGAAAGTTCGAAGTAATCATGATGTGTTTATTACAGTGCTCCATGTAACAAACAAATTACCCACAGAATTGGAAGTAAACACACTAATGAAGTGATTTAAACACAAAAATAACTTAAGGTAAACACTAAAATAAACGTATGTTTCTGTGCATGGTTAAATTTTGGTGCCTAACCTCACGAGCACTCCTTGAAAATAACAAATATCCTCATCGTAATTCAGATTAATGCGATGTACATGTAACTGTAAAGCAGCTGATGATAGAAGCGTACGACCCAATTTTGTCGTGCCAATAAATATCAGTAAAAAGTGACTCTAGTAGGGAAAAATTTTTCATGTATTTAGATTTCAGTCGTACACCCAAAACAATTCCGTAAAACATGGATAAATTTAAGCAGATTCGCATTTGTTATAGATCTACACAGTATCTCTAAGCACGTCAAATAGCTGTTCTTCATATTAAATAAGGTTTATGTTAATTTTGGTTCAAATGGCTCTGAGCACTATGGGACTTAACTTTTAAGGTCATCAGTCCCCTAGAACTTAGAACTACTTAAACCTAACTAACCTAAGGACATCACACACATGCATGCCCGAGGCAGGATTCGAACCTGCGACCGTAGCGGTCGCGCGGTTCCAGACTGTAGCGCCTAGAACCACTCGGCGACCCCGGCCGGCTTACGTTGACATAGGTAACGTTATTTCATCCGGAAACCGCTTAAAACTTACTTATCGCTATTGGACTTACTGAAATATTTATTTTTATTTATTAGTAAAATACCACGCCGAGCAACGAATTTTAATAGAATTACGTATTGCACTGGATTTACAGTGTGTAAGCAACGAAAATTCCTATTTTTCGCAAGTGTGTCACTATTTACGTCCGAATAATTAAGTGTAGTATTCAATCTCCTAAAAAACATGTAAATATTTTGAATTTCAAATGCGATATAGATCTCTATAGTGTCTTTAAACATGTCAAAAATGGGTTATAAATAGTAGTTGGGGTGGAGTTTTGTCTTGAAATACGTGTAGTTTTGGTGTACGGAGAAATTTCCTACTTGTGAACTAGCAGGTACAGTGTTTTGTGGCGTGGAATCGGCTACACTGTAGGAGCTCACAATATCAGACTCTCATTGATGTGCTGCACTCCAGGACGCTAGCGGACAACTTTCTACTATTTTATATCGGACTATAGCTCTTAATAAATGGGATATTTTGGTCTTACAAATGAAACAGAAAAAAACAAGCGATATGACAATACTGAGAGGATACCAACTGCCAAAACAAGTATAATATGGGGGTTCAAAACCTTTAAAAGGACGGGCAGTGACAAAGATCTTCCTCAAAGTGGACGTCCCTCTGTGTCTCAAGCGGGTGCTAACATTGTGCGAGCTGCTTTCCAACGCAGCCTCCAGAAGCCAGTTCGTTGCGCGTTACGCGACTTGCAAGAAACACTTTCAATTGTCCATAAAGTGTTACGTCAGCGATTACGCCATTTTATGTACACAATGAAAATGGTCCAAGCACTGCAGCCAAACGATCGTCCTCTACGGTGAGCATTCAGTTGTTCCATGCTGGTCTTCACGGATGTCGAAAAGGACTACCTCAAAATATGCTTGTTTTTAGATAAAACAACGTTCCACATTTCTGGGAAATGTTAATCGCCACAACATTCGAATTTGGGGCTTCTAAAACACACACAACGGATGGAACAAATCCGCAGTAGCCCGAAGCTTAATGTCTGATGTGGCCTAATGCACGATAGGATGACAGGCCCATTTTTATTTGCAGATGAAACCCTAACGAAAAAAGTCACCTGGACATGCTGAACAGTTCCTAATGCTACAAGTCTAAGATCTGCAGCCGTTCATCATCTTGCAGGATAGTGGTGCAGCAGCTTATTGAAGTCTGAACATGCGGAATGTGATGAAAACGACATTTCCTGAAAGATATGTGGGCCGTAATCCTTCCATCGTATGGACCCCGCACTCTCCCAGTGTCGCGCCATTAGACTTCTTTTTGTAGGGTAATGTGAAGGATCGCGTGTTCACAACACCAGTCAGTGACATTGCTACCTTTCATGCATGAGTCAATGAAGGAATCAGAACTAGGGATGCTGCAATGCTGACCCTTATACAGCCACAACTGGAATTCTGCTTCGATATTACACGAGCGAAGAGAGGGGCACATGTTGAAATATTGGCACAACAGTTTTCATGCATTTCACAACACCCACGATGCTCCACTTCTAGTGGTGTACGGTTTTCAAATGTTTTCAGCCATTGTAAATATTTCACTGGGCTGAAGAATCACGAGAGTGTTGCGCGAGATATGGATAAAATCCTTGACTCTGTGTTTAATGTTGTCTGTGGTTGGCTTGGTCACTAGTCAGTTGTGCAGTGCTATGGCATTCTTCTTAGAAGCATTGTAGCGAGCAGTAGTAATTTTTATAATGAGTGAATTTCGTAATTATTAGAGCCTTCTTTTGCTGTATAGTCTTTTATTTTTTTTGACAGGGAAGAGAATTTAATTTTTCAAGAACACTTTTCTTTAAGTTAAACCCTCCGCCGTCATTGTTAGTAAAGTTTTAAATATTTTGTTCTGTGTGCATTTCATTTTGCTCCACACGCAGCTGCAGACTGTTTCTGACAAGCAAAGAAAAATTTAGTATTGAGTAGATCATTTTCCTTTAGCTGCTGCATTTGGAAATTTCAGTTTGTTCTCGAGAACGTCAGTGAACAAGACACAAAGCAGCATGCTGGGTATGAGTAAAGTTACTTTTCTTTTTGGGCAAATCTCACTTTGCATTCTTGTGAGCAAACAGTACGTAGTCAGAACTTTCAGATGCATTGCCAAGGAAGCAGATTAATTTACAATGAACAGTGTAGGTAGTCTGAAACTGTTATTTTCTTCCGGCTTGAGCGGTATTTTATTTTGTGGAGATTTGAAGACAGACATGGCACTTCGTGTACGTAACTTTCATAACGTGATTCGGTATTGATTTTTGATTAAACAGTTTTCAGTGATTACACAATTAGTTTATTGGGATTTAATTAGATTGATTTTAACATTAAGAATTACACTGAGATTAAATTTTTGGTTCGCGACACTGTTCATAAGCGCAATACATGGCCAAATTAGTAGACACGTTACAAGAGGGAAATTTTTAAGAAAAAGAATATTAAGTATTTCATATATATATAGTCACATAGAAAGCTGACAGTAGTTTCGAAGCTATGATTTATCGGAATGGCAGCGAAACTTTATGAACATCCTTTACATCTTCACAGACATTATACATATTACGTCTGCAGCATCGTTAGTTTATGCTTCCTAGCTGCTGACAAACGAAAGGTAGACAACAGTAGCAGGAGAAGTGATTGATTAAGAATTTCCTATGCGAAACGTGAACGGACACGAGAAAACTCTAGTTCCTCCTAGGAGAACAGTGAAGTCATTTCAGACAAGACGTGTCGCGTGGCGGTGGAAACAGGACTGTGTGCGGGGGAGAGAGGAGGAGAGGGGTGCAGTGATAATAAAACGCGAGGACAGCCAGGGTCAAAGGTCTGGTTGCTCATTACCCCGCCGGCGGCCTGGGAGCAGCTTTTGTGGTCACGCGCCGACAAGGCGGAGCCCTTGCTTTGAGGACAACTTATAATTACCCACATCGTTCAAATCTGCTTTCTCTTCCTCGCTGTGGAATGGCTAGAACAAACTTCGTGTTGCAAGACATGACAATATGATTCCGATTTGCAGAACAAGAAGTTGTAAGATTCGTGATTGTTTAATCTGCGTAGAAAAAAAAATTACAGAATCGCGAAGGAATCAAACGGAAGAGAGTATGTCGAACCTTCGTAAGTTCGATACCTACACAAGTACGCCATTGATTCATAAACACATGATATTGCTGGTTGTAAGACTCCGAGGAGTACGCAGAGCGCCTAAATGAAAAAGGGTTTCTTCCTCCTCGTACAATGGAATCTTTCCTGGCACGTGGCACACTCCTCTCGCTTAACAACAAGGGTACCGCCGAGCTGAGAGATTTATAATTTGATCCAAAACACCTGCGGTAAGTATGTTAGTCATGAACTTTACAACACCTGTCCTCCTCTATTACAGTTTTTAATAGACTTGACCGCAGTATTATGCAATGACAGCTAGATTGTAACCATATTCTGTTAACTACCGAATATCCTCAGATACGCGTAAAAAAAGAAAAAAACCTGTCATTGAATGAGAAAAATCTCCTAACGAAGTATAAAAAACATAATTTTATATAAAAGTACCGCCGGCCGCAGTGGCCGAGCGGTTCTAGGCGCTTTAGTCTGGTACTGCGCGACCGCTGCGGTCACAGGTTCGAATCCAGCCTCGGGTAGGGATGTGTGTGATGTCCTTAGGTTGGTTAGGTTTAAGTGGTTAGGTTTAAGTTTGCGTACTGTAAGACCTTCGGTACACACACCATCAGATTATTTGACTTGTCGCTCTAATGAAGTAGGCGAGTGTCAGCAATATGTCTCGTGGTCTTAGCGTGGCGTGTTTATCTTCTGCCGTTAGGTCACACGATAGAAATGTCACTTGCACGCTTAGAGTAGCAGATTGACGGTGACCAAATTTAAACAGAGCCTGATTAATTTTCACACACATTTATTAAAATAATAACAAGAATAAAAATAACAACTTGGTTCTGGATGCTATTTACAATTGACAATCTGAAGTTCCTTTGGTCTTGGTACGGTAATCTTATTCTCACATATCCCTGATACTTGACAAAGTGTCTATACATTTGTCTTCATGGCTATGTACAGGAATATGATAATCTTATTAGGTGCAGAGTGAAACTTGACTGCAGAATAGTGCAGACTGACTAATAGGAGGTCTGGACACTCGTTATAATACCGCGAGCGTTCAGGTATCACTGCGCGAGTGTGATCCGCGAGGAGAAAAGGTTCTACGTTAGCAGGAATCTCAATGGGCTGCGTTACATATTAATACGCGGATCGGCGGAAGCAGAATTTGGTCCGTCTCTAAGACAGCGCCATCTCGTAGTGCGGAGACGGACGAGCGCTGCGCCTGCGCTGTTGTGCTTAGCAGGGTGCGCTCTATTGGTTAAGTTGTGTACGCGCTGACTACGCGGAACTATGTACACAACAACGTAGTTCTAAGTTCTAGGGGACTGATGACCTCAGATGTTAAGTCCCATAGTACTCAGAACCATCTATAAAAGTACCGGAATATTCAAAACAGCATAAATCTGCCTTTGTTGCACCATACATAACTGGTTCCTACATACAGTGTTACCTACCAAAATTATTACTGACCGTAGATTGACAATATTCAAAGGCTGGGTCAGAGCTTGACGGTTAAAACCAATAGGAGACTAATCGCTTCGTTTGTCTGACCGCAATCACAGTAGCTTGGCAGTTACAACTTACAGGTGGCGGATAAGGAGACATAGCTACAATTTAGGCGAACTGAAAATGAAAAACTTTCGTTATGACGACTGGCATAAAGTTACGGAGACAACTACATAAAACATAAACATCAAATTTATGATCACAGTACGAATGTAAAATTCGCAATAACTGTGTCAATATTAGATAAGAACAGAACTAATTATAAGACGGTAGCTATTTAACCCTTTCACTGCCACTGAAAGGTATGTGTCCCATTATCAGAGAAACAGTGAGAATTTGCTGCTCATTACTGCTACATATCAATGACCCACACACAAAGGGAAACGTGTTTATGGTTCGCAGAATTTTTATAATTACAGCTTCCATCTGCACTCTTGTTGTCTTCAAGTTTCATTGTTATCCATCTGATCTGCCACGCTCAGTATTGTCGCATCGAATTAGTTTGCGCCTGCTGGTAGGCAACCCATTGTACTTATCTGCAACACAGGTTGCTGTCGGGACTTTCTTGAAAATTCGCGTCAATGATTTTGACGCACGTAATGACCCTTATCGCGTCACAAACGGTGGCCATACTGTGTACTTGTTTTCTGAATTAAAAACTTGGAGAGATGTTCTACCCACTAATGTCTATTTGTTTTATGCACGTCTTGTAGTTCTGTGCAGTCGCCTTTCGCCTTTTGAAACCTCAAAGGTACTTGACGTTCTAAGCCCATCCCCTCCCCACACAGAAAAACAAAACGACAAAAATATATTATTTTCCTATTCTTATTTCTCATTCAGATATTAATTAAAATAATTACAAATTAATACCCTACACTTCGAAATAAGTAGTAGTGAAAGGGTTAAAATGAAAGGTAAACGAAGAAATGCCATTTCTACTAGGTATTCCGAAAGTATCCGTTGAAATTAATCAGGAGATAGAGAACACCAAACAAATATATATTTAGTTACCTTACATAAAGACCCTGACGGCAATGGTACCAGCAGCGAGGGCATTTCTAGCAGAGGTCTTCTTCTATTTCTAGAACGCTTCCATACACCAGCTGTTGCATGCTCCGTCAGAGGAATAGAGACACAGGAGAACAGGTGGCCTGGGTGGCCAGGACCACCTCACCTGATCCATCGATTCCCGAAGGTGGCTGTCAGGTGATTAACAAGGAAGTCACCGTTGTTATAACAAGGTTGTGATGCTTGCAAATGAATCAGTGTGTCAGTAAACAGAGTTCCGAGCCAACCATTCGTGCACACAGCAGCTTTAAATGTCAGCACATCGTCCCAGTCACTGATACCGACACAATAGCAGCACTAACAAAATACTCACTAATACACTAAGTGATCAAAAGTATCCGGAAACCCAACATACGTTTCTCACATTAGGTGCATTGTGCTACCACCTACTGGCAGGTACTCCATATGAGCGATCGCAGTAGTCATTAGACATAGTGAGAGAGCAAAATGGGCCGCTCCGCTGAACTCACGGACTTCGAACGTGGTCAGGCGATTGGGTGTCACTTGTGTCATACGTCTGTATGCGAGATTTTCACAGTCCTAAACATCCCTAGGTTCACTGTTTTCGATGTGATAGTGAAGTGCATACAGGCAGACCTCGTCTGTTGACTGACAGAGACCGCCGACAGTTGAAGACGTGTAACAGGCAGACATTCATCCAGACCACCACACTCGAATTCCAGATTACATCAGGATCCACTGCAAGTGCTATGAAAGTTCCGCGGGAAGTGAGAAAACTTGGTTTTCATGGCCGAGAGGCTGCTCATAAGCCACATATCACGCCGGTAAATGCCAAACGACGACTGTCTTAGTGTAAGGAGTGCAAGTATTGGACGACTGAACAATGGAAAAACGACGTGTGGAGTGACGAATAGCGGTACACAATGTGACCATCCGATGGCTGTCTGTGGGTATGGAGAATGCCCGGTGAACGTCATCTGCCGGCGTGTGTAGTGCCAATAGTAAAATTGGGAGGCGGTAGTGTTATGGTGTGGTCGTGTTTTTCATGAAGGGGGTTTGTACCCCTTGTTGCTTTTCGTGGCACTATCACAGTACATGCCTACACTGATGTTTTAAGCACCTTCTTGCTTTCCATTGTTTAAGAGCAATTCGGGGATGGCGATTGCATCTTCCGATACGATCGAGCACGTGTTTATAAAGCACGGCCTGTGGCGGAGTGATTACACGACATTACGTCCCTGTACTGGACTAGCCTGCACAGAGTCCTGACCCGAATCCTATAGGTCACCTTTGGGATGTTTTGGAACGCCGACTTCCTGCCAGGTCTCACAGACCGACATCGATACCTCTCCTCAGCGCAGCACCCCGTGAAGAATGGGCTGCCATTCCCCAAGAAACCTTCCAGCACCTGAGTGAACGTGTGCCTGCGACAGTGGAAGCTGTCATCAAGGCTAAGCGTGGGCCAATACCACATAGAATTTCAGCATTACTGGTAGAGGGCGCTACGAACTTGTAAGTGATTTTCACCCAGGCGTCCCTATACGTTTGATCACATAGTGTATTACAAGTTGACTTCAGAGTCCATACAATCTTTGCAGAAAGACGAGTACACTGGAGTGATAAAAGTAATGGGATACCTGATAATATCGTGGCGGACCTAGTTTTACCCAACGTAGTGCAGCAACTCGTCGTGGCGTGGACTCAACAAATCGCTGAAAGTCCCCTGCATAAATATTGGGCCATGTTGCTTCTACAGTTCTCCGTAACTGCAGAAGTGTGGCCGGTGTATGAACTGGCCTCTCGATCATGTCTCATAAATGTTCGGTTGGATTCATATGGGTGTCAACATTATTCACTCGGATTGTCCAGAATGTTCTTCAAACCAATCGCTAACAACTTATCCCAGTGACATGTTTGTGAGCATGAAACCCATGAACGACCGCAACTGGTCTCCATGTGGCGGAACATAATCATTTCCAGTCAATCATCAGCTCACTTGTACCAGAGGACCCAGTCTGTTCCATGTAAACACAGCCATACCATTACTAAGTCACCACCAACTTTCACTGTACCTCGTTGACAACTTGAATCCATCGCTTCGTGGGCTGTGTGGCATAATCGAATCCTACCACCATCTGTTACCAACTGCAGTCACGACTCATCTGAACAGGCCAGCGTTTTCCAGTCGTCTATGGTGCAACGGGTACGATCACGAGCCCAGGAGAGGCGCTGCAGGCGATGTCCTGTTAGCAAAGGAACTCGTGTCGGTCGTCTGCTGCCATTGCACATTAATTACAGATTTCGCCGTGGTGTCCTAAAGAATACGTTTCTCATACGTCCCACATTGATTTCTGTGGTTATTTCACGTTATACTGCTTGCCTCTTACCACTGACAACTCTACGTAAATGCCGCTGCTCTCCGTCATTAAGTGAAGGTTGTCTTTAAATGAAGGCCGTCCATAGTGAGAGGTAGTCTCGACACACACTTGACATAGTGGATCTCGGAGTACTGAATTCCCTAACGATTTCCGAAGTGGAATGTCTCATGCGTCTAGTTCCAGCTACCACTCCGCATTCAAAGTCTGTTAATTCCCGTCGTGCGGACACGATCACGCCTGAAACCATTTCACATTAATAATCTGAGTACAAATGACAGCTCAGGCAATGAACTGCCCTTTTATGCCTTGTGTACGTGGTACTACAGCTGGATATGTGCATATCGCTATCTTATGACTTTCGTCACCTCAGCGTATATTGTTTTTAATGTAGTCTACCTCCTGGACTAATCTGGAAAAATAGTTTCGGAACACACTGCATAATTTTAATAAATGAAAAATGGTAGAGATAGTGCTTCGATCTAATATTATAGTTGACCTTAAACGTCATAGGCCATCCGTCGTGGCTCATGCACCGCCTCCTTGCAGGTGTGCGCAGCAGAGCCGACATTGAAGCACACACACAGTGCACCATGGGGAAGACGGCGTGGGGTTGATGGCAGTCCTCCGTTTAGAACAAATTCTCCTTGCCAGGCAATACATTGGCAGTGAAAATTTCTTACCCTGGAAAGCTGCGAATCGGCTACACACAAGTCGAGCGAGGGGAAATACACTCCTGTAAATTGAAATAAGAACACCGTGAATTCATTGTCCCAGGAAGGGGAAACTTTATTGACACATTCCTGGGGTCAGATACATCACATGATCACACTGACAGAACCGCAGGCACATAGACACAGGCAACAGAGCATGCACAATGTCGGCACTAGTACAGTGTATATCCACCTTTCGCAGCAATGCAGGCTGCTATTCTCCCATGGAGACGATCGTAGAGATGCTGGATGTAGTCCTGTGGAACGGCTTGCCATGCTATTTCCACCTGGCGCCTCAGTTGGACCAGCGTTCGTGCTGGACGTGCAGACCGCGTGAGACGACGCTTCATCCAGTCCCAAACATGCTCAATGGGGGACAGATCCGGTGATCTTGCTGGCCAGGGTAGTTGACTTACACATTCTAGAGCACGTTGGGTGGCACGGGATACATGCGGACGTGCATTGTCCTGTTGAAACAGCAAGTTCGCTTGCCGGTCTAGGAATGGTAGAACGATGGGTTCGATGACGGTTTGGATGTACCGTGCACTATTCAGTGTTCCCTCGACGATCACCAGAGGTGTACGGCCAGTGTAGGAGATCGCTCCCCACACCATCATGCCGGGTGTTGGCCCTGTGTGCCTCAGTCGTATGCAGTCCTGATTGTGGCGCTCACCTGCACGGCGCCAAACACGCATACGACCATCATTGGCACCAAGGCAGAAGCGACTCTCATCGCTGAAGACGACACGTCTCCATTCGTCCCTCCATTCACGCCTGTAGCGACACCACTGGAGGTGGGCTGCACGATGTTGGGGCGTGAGCGGAAGACGGCCTAACGGTGTGCGGGACCGTAGCCCAGCTTCATGGAGACGGTTGCGAATGGTCCTCGCCGATACCCCAGGAGCAACAGTGTCCCTAATTTGCTGAGAAGTGGCGGTGTGGTCCTCTACGGCACTGCGTAGGATCCTACGGTCTTGGCGTGCATCCGTGCGTCGCTGCGGTCCGGTTCCCAGGTCGACGGGTACGTGCACCTTTCGCCGACCACTGGCGACAACATCGATGTACTGTGGAGACCTCACGCCCCACGTGTTGAGCAATTCGGCGGTACGTCCACCCGGCCTCCCGCATGCCTACTATACGCCCTCGCTCAAAGTCCGTCAACTGCACATACGGTTCACGTCCACGCTGTCGCGGCATGCTACCAGTGTTAAAGACTGCGATGGAGCTCCATATGTCACGGCAAACTGGCTGACACTGACGGCGGCGGTGCACAAATGCTGCGCAGCTAGCGCCATTCGACGGCCAACATCGCGGTTCCTGGTGTGTCCGCTGTGCCGTGCGTGTGATCATTGCTTGTACAGCCCTCTCGCAGTGTCCGGAGCAAGTATGGTGGGTCTGACACACCGGTGTCAATGTGTTCTTTTTTCCATTTCCAGGAGTGTAATACGTCACGCATTCTCCACCATACTCCTTAATATAACGCTTAACTCAAATGTCGTGAATGCTCCTTTCAGAAAGTGAAATCTGATTTCCCTTCACGCCCTTCCCAGATCCGAGCTTATGCTCCGTCTGTAATAACACGGTCGTCGACAGTACCTAACAACTTAATCTTTCGTTCCTTCGACCAAACAGAACTATGATTCTGAAAATAAACTGTACGTACTACAAACTGTTAACATTCTTATCCCTACCATTCTAAAAAAAATTGACGCGGATACATCGATAAACGTTTCCGGCTACATCTGCGGACCAGTGCGTCACGTAGTTTATCTTCCGTGATGCAAACTGCTTAGATTGCGTGACAACGCGACCTTTATTTCCCGCTACGGTTTTTTTTTCGAGGTAGTACGAGTAATTGAAATTGTATGACTAGTTGCATACAACAAGTGGCATTAGTTTCAAGATGTGCTCCTTGTGAAATAGGCACGGCGCTGGAAGATATCCTGCTCGTGCAGTTAAGTGAAGCAAAAGATTTCAACGCTGGATTAATAAAACAGAGAAAGTTAAGGTGGTGGATTTAATGCTCCAAGTGTTCTAATAGGTTTTCCTACTTGAGTACAACGCATAGGACGCTCTTGAAACCGTATGAAAACCTCAAAAAGTTTTTCTTTTTGATGTTGTTCAACTAGTGTGACACTGTCTTGAAAGCCAGATATGTCGTCAAAGGCCGGCCGGAATGGCCGAGCAGTTCTAGGCGCTTCAATCTGGAACGGAGTGACCACTACGGTCGCAGGTTCGAATCCTGCCTTGGGCATGGATGTGTGTGATGTTCTTAGGTTAGTTAGGTATAAGTAGTTCTAAGTTCTAGGGGACTGATGACCTCAGATGTTAAGTCCCATAGTGTTCAGAGCCATTTTTTTGGTCGTCAAAACATTGACCCTTGATGTGAATTTCTGTACTTGGTCGTTTTGAGGAAAGTTCGTACTGATAACAAGTGCCGTCACCCGAAATGGTTTCTTCAAAAAAGAAATGTCGGCATTTTTTGTTTTACGGTTAAATCGCGGGAGGCGTCCAAAAATCATTGTTCATTGTTCGAGAGTCAACGTGTGAGGGACAAACTTAATGCACGCTTTTGCCTTCTTCACTAATTTATATGAGGAACAACCGCCGCCGTATGCAGGTGTCTTGAATAATAACCGCTTGGCTGCTCTCCTAAATAATTTATTTAACGACCGGTTTCGTTGTTTAGAAGTCACATCATCATGTTAGATCTCTTACATAAGAAAAGCGTTCGGTACTATTGTGGTCTGTTATTTTTGCAGTTAACCATGAGAAATAGAGCAAATTACTCGCATGTTATATCATGACAAATTGGACATGGAGGGGACTGAACATTCCTTGTCTATGAATAAACGACGCAGTTAACGATTCGTCAGGTAAACAGAAAACATCGTTCCATGACTGGATGTTTCAGACCTTTACTGGTTTATGTCACATAAGGCTGGGCGCATTTTTGACTATGCTTACTATTTTGTTAAAAAAATTCTTTGGCACTCTGGGGGAATCGTCGACCCACAATTTCTGCTTATCTGACGAATCGCTGTCTGCTTCATTTATTTATTTCTTTACAGGCGATGAATGTTCGATCCCGTACATTTCGTATGTTTATGTCTTGATTTAACATGTAAGCAATTTTCTCTATTCCTCACTTTTGATTGTAACTATAATAGACAATTTAGCAGATCTAACTTCATGATGTTGCTTGTAAGATACGAAACCGGTCGTCAAATAAATAATTTAAAAGAGCAGACAAGCGGTTATTATTCAAGCTCACTCTTGAGAACGTCTTGAACACTTGACTTAAGAGATTTCCAGCTCGTTGCTCCATTGAAATTTGTGACACAACGATGTTGAGACACTACAGTCACACGTCAGCAACTTAACACTGCCTGCTTACAACTGACTGGTCGATAACACACCTGTTGTTTGCAGCTGTTCTTTCAACGTGATACGTAGTAGAAAAAGGAAAGAAAGGAAGACCAGAGTTTAACGTCTTGTTGACACCGCGGTCATTAGTGACAGAGCTGAGATTAGTAAGGAATAGGAAAGGAAATCTGCCGTTTCCTTTTCAAGGGAACCATTCCAGTAACTGGCTGGAGTGATTTAGGTTGCTCCCGAAGAAACGGAATCTGCATGACCGGACGTAGATTTGAACGGTCGTCCTCCACAGTGCGAATCCGTAGTGCTAACCACTGCGCCACCCTTCTCGGCAGACCATAGTTTGTCCGCCGTTGTCTCTCACACGCAAAGCAGTAAAATCAGTCTCGGACCTCTGTCTTTACGGTACAGTACCTGTTAATTCTATAAGAAGCAGGTAAACGCAGTAAAAATTGACCCTAAAGGGACAGGAACAATGACACGTACATCAGATTTGATCTAGTATCTGTTAATTCTTCGCGGGGCAGGTTAACTCTGTAAAAATTGACCGTAAAGTTTCAAATGGCTCTGAGCACTATGGGACTAAACAGCTGTGGTGATCAGTCCCCTAGAACTTAGAACTACTTAAACCTAACTAACCTAAGGACATTACACACATCCATGCCCGAGGCAGGATTCGAACCTGCGACCGTAGCAGTCACACGGTTCCGGACTGCACGCCAGAACCGCGAGACCACCGCGGCTGGCTGACCGTAAAGGGACAGGAACAATGACACAACCATCAGATTTGATCCACTTGTAGCTCTTTATAGTTTTAATGTTGTAATATGTTTTCTACAGTAGGTTCGTAAAAATTCAATTTAAAAACAACAAAATATTAGCATTAAATGTGATCACCGCAGCTGACCATAGCCATCTTACAGGAGCCTCGCGGGGTAGCCAAGCGGTCTAAGACGCCTTGACACGGTTCGTGCGGCTCCGGCCGTCGGAGGTTCGAGCCCTCTCTCGGGCATTGGTGCGTGTATTGTCCTTCGCGTAAGTTAGTTTAAGTTAGATTAAGTAGCGTGTAAGCTTAGGGACCGATGACTTCAGCAGCTTGGTCCCATAAAAGAAACCTTTACAATATAGAAATTCGATAGTTGACGGTGTAACTTTGGGTATAGCTTTTAATTTTCGTGGAATCTCTTTAAACAATTCTTGTACTTTGTACACTGATTAGATCCATACAGTTAAGGGCATGGTCTTTCCTAAACTGTGTACTTCATATCTTCTACATGATGAGTGATTAGGCTGATGTTAACTGCCTTCGTCGTGAATATTTTCGTTTACATAGAGTTTGTGTCCTTAATCTGAGATGATAAATTATTTTTTTTATACAGAGGATGAAGCAGCAGTCACTGAAATTATTTTTGGTTTCAACAAACTTTTCTACACCTCTCGACGAGAGTGAAGGTCGAGTCACTGTCATCACATTCATCACCGTCACTAATGTTGTCACTAGAAGAAATTTCATCAAATAATTGTATTGTATTGTGTGTTAACCGGGGACCTAGGAACGACGAAGAGGCTCCGTCCCCGTCGCAGCCGCAGTGGTCCACAACGCCACGACGACTACCGCAGTCCACTTCACCCCTCCGCCGCCCCACACCAAACCCAGGGTTATTGTGCGGTTCGGCCCCCTGTGGACCCGCCCCCCAGGCAACGTCTCACACCAGACGAGTGTAGCCCCGATGTTTGCGTGGTAGAGTAATGGTGGTGTAAGCGTACTTGGAGAATTTGTACGCGCAGCAATCGCCTTCATAGTGTAACTGAGGCGGAATACCGGGAACTAGCCCGCATTCGCCGAGGCAGATGGAAAACCGCCAAAAACCATCCACAGACTGGCCGGTTCACCGGACCTCGGCACAAATCCGTCGGATGCGGACCAGGGGCTCCTTCCCGCCCGGAAAGCCGTGCGTTTGACCGCACGGCCAACCGGGCGGGCTTCATCAAATAATACTCGTTAGCATTCTATCTCTGTCAATCTTTTCTATCGAGTCGTACTAGATGAAGAAAGGTGGTTAACGTCAATAACCACACAGAAATCCATCTTTGAAGTACAGAAAATTCTATTCGGATAAAAAGTAATATTACATGTAAGTATTTGGAAGGTCAGCACTTAAATATGAACAGTTACTACCACAAATAGTCGTAGAAAGGAGAGCTACAGAGCGAAACGCACGCAGCTTCCACTGACAGCAGGAATAATGCATGAAATATCAGCTCGTGTTATAAATACTCGGGAAAGTACTGCAGTGTGATTCTCGTGCCGCCTAGCGAATCTTGAGCCATCAATTAATTGGATAGTTGAGCGGTAAACTGAGAAAAATATGTGGTTAGTGACAGCGACCACGGTCCTTTCAATGGGTGTACATATGTCGTGGGTTCCGATGAAGCACGCCCTTCAAAGACTTTACTGCGTCGTTGTTTCTATGAGTGTAGCAGGACCGCTGGCGTACTAGAAACACAATGTCCGTTTGTTCCGCCAGTGGCAGAGGGTCGTCCTTCCGCGGGCTAGCTTGGCCGCAAGCGCGGTCGGCGCGGCGAGCCCGGTGGACCTGCCGGCTGTTTTGGCGCTCTCCGCGGCGGGCGCGGGCCACAATGCGCCGCTAGATTGCAGGAGAGCGTATCAGGCGCCGAGTGATTGATGGCGATAATGGAGCGCGCGCGGGTCGATCAACCCGGACACGGCGCTCGGCGTGCCCGCGCGGCCCGTATAATTGAGAAATGCGGGCGAGTTTGTGCGCGGGCACGCCTCGCGCGTCTGTTTTGAAAGGCTTCCCGCTGCGCGCATCCCTTTAGAGCCGGCGCCGCCGCGACAAAAGCGAGAGCCCAATACCGCCGCTTTTGTACGCCTCCTGTCCTCCGACGTTTTACTCGGCAACAGGCAGCACCCCGCCCCCACCCCTGCTGCCCTCCCCCTCCGCCGCCCCAACGTCCTCTCATTTATCTTCATTCATTCCGCTACCCCACCACCAGAAGAGCAGCTATCTCTTTCCTCATTGCCTTTAACGTATTCGGACAGGACCACCGAGGACTGCAACAGAATACCAAAAGCGGTTGTCAGCTCGATACTAGCGCATGCAGACACCACTCTTATTTCACAGTTACCTACACCCGCAGCAGTACGAAAGTAACCTTTGCAATTGCTTAGAGAGGGACTCCCAGTATTCCATTCACAGCAACCCACTAATGAAAGTGGTTTGTCTCTGTCAACCAGTCACCATTCAAATTAGTGCCCACCCTCCCCTCCTCATCAATTCGAACCCAGGACTGACTGTTTCGTAGCCACTCGGACGCTGTAATCGGCCTTTCTCGTTTTATGCGAGTGACTTTTTGGTCAAAAACGACTATTCGCTATAATGGTGCATCACGTCGCCATCATCAACTGACTCTGCTGAGAATAGAGAACTGAAAGCTTGTGTATGCTGTAGACTGTGCATGGGCAATAACAGGCATTCGGGAGTCATATGCTAACATGACAACATAACCTACGCTTGCTGAACGTACCCCTATTATAGTATCGGATTTTCTGTCTAACTACTCATTGTTTTGATGTCTTCTTTGTTTTCGTGACATACTGCAAATTTTGCTCTAGTGCCTGGGTATTTTTCCCATCAGTATTCTCCTCTAACAGAAACGAAATACAGCGAGAATTAACTGTTCCCAACAAAAGATTTTACCCAACCCACGATTCCTTCATAAGCCACGTGCCATATTTTTATATTCTCTTGCTCACTATGCTCAAACTACAGAAAACAATAATTATGATGTTGTCATAGGAAATCTAATGTAGTTAAATTGTGTTCTGGGTATGTTTTCACTGGAGGCCATGAGTAGTGGAACAAAGTTCGTTTTCGTGCATTTGTTAGTGCAGGTAGCCTACGTTGGGAGCAGATATGCATCCTTTTAGCAGAACATTTGGTTAATGACCTGTCAATCAAAGAAGAACAATGAGTTAATGACCTGTCAATCAAAGGAGAACAATAGTTTTGCCCCTCAGGACATACCTGCCACTGATGTAGGCAACCTGTACTAACAAAATGTCCCAAAATGAACTTTGTTCCACAAGTGCCATGGTTTTCGAGTTATTGTAGAAAAACCGCTTTTCTTGAACTAATAGAAAACTACAGCACCTAGCCAAAAATGTATTGCAGTACAATGTTGGAAAGTAGGAAGAAGGCATTATTTTTAATGAAAATTGTTACAAAAGTGATCTATTTACAGAGAAACGTAATTTACGATATTGTTTGGCATTCACAAGGGGAAGGTCTCAGCTGCAGCCAACCAATTTGGCTCACATTTGTCAAGCTGCATGTGTACTAGGTAAAATAAAAGACTGTCAGTGTTTTGTTACACCACCTTGCGATTTTGAGAGAACCATTCCTGAACTTCATGATGAATAATCGATTCCAAACATACAGGATAGACAGATAATTAAAACTGAGTATTTTTCATCATCACACGTGGGATTTTCTTAGAAATCGAGGGAAGAAATTGTTGCGGCTGCCTCTTATGTACTAAGACTGTTCAACAAAACTGCCGCTAGCGTAGCGACCAAGACATTTGACTGGATAGTAGAGAACTTGTGTTCGTTCTGAAGTGCATTCAGCAGATTTTTTAATTTGTACATTTCTCCGTATCGAAATTGGTTGGAATGGAATGGTTAGTAAAGCAATCATTAAGGAACGATAAGAAGTAGGTAAATAAACTTCTCAAAGGACTTGATTTACTACAGGATTAAAATTTTAAGCATCGTTTTGTGAGAAACGTTCCGAGTAATACTACAGCGAATTCGACACGACGGACCACAGGTAGGCGTCTGCATGACGCTTGTTTGCAGTGGAAGCATGGTGCAGTGTTTTAGTTGGACGACTCTTTCGCTGAACAGCATTCAACTTATAGTTACATAAAAGGCGATCCCATCTATTTTGAATCGATGGCTCGTCATGAACTTTAGGGATGGATTTCTCCACAATAGGGGGAGGGGATGTCAAGCCAAAATATCTTAGAGTATTTAATTTTAGTTTGTACACAAGTGAACTACCAAATATGACCCACACACATAGGTTGCCCATTTGTGAGGTCTTCCCTTTATCAGAAAGAATACAAGATACACAGGACAACGTAAAAAGACGCTATATACTTTTTTCTGATAAAACGTCTACATTTATCTGCCCGAGAAAGTAAATGTCCACACTTACACACATCTTCAACAATATTCATCATTTGAACATTATTGAACATGTTTGAAAGTGTGGACATCTGCTTTCTCGGGCAGATAAATATAGACGTTTTAACGTGTTTGAAGACACTTCTCCTACTCCTTCTGTTCTCAGGAGCGTAGAGATTTTATTGTACCATCTTTGTGAAAAACATCAGCTAAAAATTTTGATATAGTTGCACAGCTTTTTCCTACATTCTGTTACTATATTTATATTTTTTTCGTAAAACGGATGCCCCCCATAACGTCATTTACACATTTCAGATACAAAGCTACACGGCAGACAGATATCATATGACACTCAATTTTGTCGCTGACTTACTGTATATGAACGGAAACGACAGGCGAGACACACTGAACAGTGAGCAGCGCTTGTGGCGAGGGAATTGGCATTTTCTGGAAGAACGCTACATCTACCGACCAGGGAGACCAAAAACAGCTGTGGATATAAGAGGGGTTACATAGGTATCATGACCAATCCCCCCTCCCCTCCAAAGAACGTTTCACTGATAACAATAATGGTTTATCATGTGGATAGTCCAAAGCACCCATTGCCAGTCGTCCACTATCCAGTGGCATCGCTCTTTACATCACCTCAAGCGTCGCTTAGTATTGACTACAGACACGGAGTGAGTCGACCATTGTACCCCATTCATTTTTACTCCCTACGCACAGTCATTGTCCTACCTGGACTACTTGTAGCACATTGGAATTTAGGAGTGATCCCTTCCGCTGATTCCATGAAATTTTTATAACTACTTACAGCAATGTTCGACGGCCCCTGTCCGTCAGTACAAGTCTGCTTCGTTCTGGTTCAGTTGTGGCTGTTCCTTCGTGTTTCCACTTCACAATACAGCAGTCAACTTGTGCAGCTTTAAAAAAGTTGAAATGTTACTGACAGATTTCTTGCTCAGATGATATTCAATGACTAAAGTTTTAAAGGGCGTCCTATGTGGGCCAAGCACTACGAGTGCAAGGCCCACATTATCTGACAATTTTCATTTTTATCACTGAAATGAGTGTTGCCATGGCAACCAACAACTTCCGGAGGTCAAATTAAGGGTTCCGCCAGCAGAATTATACACTACTGGCCATTACAATTGCTACACCACGACGATGACGTGCTACAGACGCGAAATTTAACCGACAGGAAGAAGATGCTGTGATATGTAAACGGATCATGCAGCCACGTCTCGATCCCTGAGTGAACAGACGGGGACGTTTCCAAGATAACAACCATCTGCACGAACAGTTCGACGATGTTTGCAGCAGCTTGGACTATCAGCTCGGAGACCACGGCTGCGGTTACCCTTGACGCTGCATGACAGACGGGAGCGCCTGCGATGGTGTACTCAACGACGAACCTGGGTGCACGAATGGCAAAACTTCATTTTTTCGGATGAATCCAGGTTTTGTTTACAGCATCATGATGGTCGCATCCGTGTTTGGCGACATCGCGGTGAAAGCACATTGGAAGCGTGTATTCGTCATCGGCATACTGGGGTATCACCCGGCGTGATGGTATGGGGTGACATTGGTTACATGTCTCGATCACCTTTTGTTCACATTGACGGCACTTTCAACACTGGACGTTACATTTCAGATGTGTTACAACCTGTGCTCTACCCTTCATTCGATCCCTGTGAAACCCTACATTTCAACAGGATAATGCACGACCGCATGTTGCAGGTCCCGTACGGGCCTTTCTGGATACAGAGAATGTTCGACTGCTGCCCTGGCCAGCACATTCTCCAGATCTCTCACCAATTGAAAACGTCTGGTCAATGGTGGGCGAGCAACTGGCTCGTCACAATACGCCAGTCACTACTCTTGATGAACTGTGGTATCGTGTTGAAGCTGCGTGGGCAGCTTTACCTGTGCACGCCATCCAAGCTCTGTTTGACTCCATGCCCAGGCGTATCAAGGCCGTTATTACGGCCAGTGGTGGTTGTTCTGGGTACTGATTTCTCAGGATCTATGCACCCAAATTTCGTGAAAATGTAATCACACGTCAGTTCTAGTATAATATATTTTTCCAATGAATACCCGTTTATCATCTGCATTTCTTCTTGGTGTAGCAATTTTAATGGCCAGTAGTGTAACTATCACAGGGCTATTAAAACGCAAAATGAGCTGCATTGTATTAAAAATCACATATTATGAAAAAGAGTTCTCTGCTGGAAGCAACCGCAAGTGGATTCGGTATTGCGCAACCAGTCAGACATTTTATAGCACCAACAGAGGGGGCCGCCCAAGTCGGCAGGCTGTGCACAAACATCCCTTTGATCGGTCTTACCCTGGACCGGGCGCCCGTACCACCGTACCAGACATCGGCAGCGCCGTCGCCAGGGAGCAGACGGACCTTCCGCCAATTCTGAAAAAGGCGCCGGTGTGACGGTCGGGGCAGTGACCTCAGAGAACGGGCGCCTCCCGAAAGCAAAGCTAGCTGGACTGCCGGAGGGCGTCTAGACAGCGAACGGGAGTGACGGTGGTTGGGTGGGGAGTTTAAAAGAAAACTGTTACTGTTGGACAGGGCCTGATAGCTACAGAAATTAATGACTTGCGTTTTGGCTTCGAAGGGAAACAATCGCTTTTGCTCCGGCCCATGCGTTGGAGTGATAGCGAAATTCAGTATTTCGTCCGGCAGCCCGGACATTAGTTTTGTACATACTCGATCGCTTGGGGCAGTCACAGCTCTAACAAGACGCTGATCCACATCTCGACACCACGACCTGCTGTGGTTTCGGTGTTATAGAGAACATCATATGGTAAATATCAGCAGCTCTGGCCGTGTTCAAATCGCTCTTGCCAAGATAGGTACAGAATGGCTAGTTGTGGGCCATATATGCAAGTGCAGTGCGCGCTCGAAGTGTAGTTTTCGTCTCTTTGTCAATAGTCTTGACGCTGGTAGGTAAATCAACTAGCATCTCGCGCCCTCTGTCAGTGATGGGAGGAGTGCCAATCCATATAGAAAACTGAAAAAAATACTTATCTTTTTATCTAATCACATAGTGCCATAATTAATCAGAAGGCATTACCTCATCATGCGTATTCAGATTTTAATGCAACAACCTAGTAGTAATAAAAAAATGTTTCATTCTGCAGAGTATTTCTGGCGTCCAGTTAAAAATTACCTGCCAGTCCCCTCAACCCGGCCATTCTTTTGAGAGACTGTTTTTGTGTTTTTTAAAATTGATTCTTAAAATAAATGCGGTGTGCGTCCTCATCTGGCATGTGTTTTCAACAGGGGAAAGGGATTAAAAGTCAGATTGCTTACAGGAGTCATGTCAGGGGCATACTTTCTAGAATTACAAGTTAACAAAAGCTACTCGGAGGACGTCTCCCAAAATACTCCACGTTTGAAGTAACTGAACTCTACTGACCGACCCATTCTGTTGTTAATACTTCTGTGATGGTAACACGACACTCCTCGCCTCCTTTTATACGACTACGTCCGCTTCCTGTGTTATCTAGTGATCAGTTGCTGCAGAAATAACACTGCTGTAGAAATAACACCACTGGTCAGAATGATGTCAAATTGCAACGTAATATTATCAGTGAAGGGGGAAAAACTTATGCCAGAAGAAAAAAAAAATAGCGCGGAAGTTGATCAATAGATGCCGCTGTGTGTGTCAGAATACGTAAATGAAAACACTTGCCATAGGCACTACCCATTGAAATTGGTATAAACACGCCGGGTACACGGCTTTTCCTCCTTTCGCATCTGCGACATTCGCCATGTCTGTCTCAATTCAGGGTCGCGCTCTGCTTGTATAGCTGTATTACAAGAACCCCTTAGACACACTGTCCGGCGAGTGCTGCAAGATGGAGGTTCCTTGCTGTTTAGGGGTGGCATTATGTGGGGCCGACGTATGCTGCTGGTGGTCATGGAAGGTGGCGTAACGGCTGTACGATACGTGAATGCCATCCTGTGACCGATAGGATAACCATATCGGCAGCATATTGGCGGGGCATTCGTCTTCATGGTCGACAATTCGCGCTCCCATCGTGCACATCTTGTGAATGACTTCCTTCAGGAAAACGACATCACTCGAGCGGAGTGGCCAATATGTTATCCAGACATGAACCCTATCGAACATGCCTGGGATAGGTTGAAAAGGGCGGTTTATGGACGACGTGACCCACCAACCACTCTGAGGGATCTACGCCGAATCGCCGTTGAGGAATGGGACAATCTGGATCAATAGTGTCTTGATGAACTTGTGGATAGTATGTAATGACGAACAAAGGCATGCATCAATGCAAGAGGACGTGCTACTGGCTTTGAGAGGTACCGATGTATACATAAATCTGGACTACCACCTCTGAAGGTCTCGCTGTATGGTGGTACAACATACAATGTGTGGTTTTCATGAGAAATAAAAAGGGTGGAAATGATGTTTTTGGCCGGCCGAAGTGGCAGAGCGGTTCTAGGCGCTACAGTCTGGAACCGCGTGACATCTACGGTCGCAGGTTCGAATCCTGCCTCGGGCATTGATGTGTGTGATGTCCTCAGGTTAGTTAGGTTTAAGTAGTTCTGTTCTAGGGGCTGATGACCTCAGAAGTTAATTTCCATAGTGGTCAGATCCATTTGAACCATTTTTTTATGTTTATGTTGATCTGTATTCCAATTTTCTGTACAGGTTCCGAAAGTTGAGGATTTGGGTCTGACGGAAGGCGTGCTGCTGTGGCCACCGCTGTGTGCGGATGGTGTAGTTGTCAACGTATCTGCCTTACCTGGGTTCCTGATCTAGCAAAATTTTCAACTTTCCCTACTGATTTAAAACAATACCTACTAGTCGCTAACGTCTTTAATTCCTCTGTGTCTTGAAGAAACGAAATTTTCTGTTGTTGCTTGAGAATGAGACAGTAATAAGAGCACATTGTGCCTGCTGAAGCAATTCCAGTCGTGTGAAAGTAGATTTATTGTCTACGGACTGGTGACTCCCTGATGAGAACCTACTGAAAAGCAGAGAGACCGTTGTTGACAAGTAAATGCAGGTACAATGGCGCGGCTATGAATTCTGTACGCCGGCACTAATAGCCCAGACGGTGGAGCGGCGGACGGGCGCACACAGCGGCGCCGGGCAAACCACGCAGACGCCGGGCCCACGACGGGCGACTGCGCCCACGGCGCCGGCGGCAGTGTTTGACCTGCGAGGCGCCAATCAAAGGGCGGCGCGCGGCCGGCAGCGCAAGGTGTGGCGGATAAACAGCCAGCTAATTACCCGCGTGTGTACCGCCGCGACCCGCGACCCACGGCCTGCACCTCGCCCTGCGCCCGGCCGGCCGTGCCACAGACACCGGAGCTCTAGGAAGCACGCCAGCAACCGTCGCCGTGCGCCTGACGGGCTGCCCGCTCGCCGCATTTGCTCCCTCCACTGCAGCAAAACTTTTGATATCACTGAAGGTATTTTTTCTTCGTTCGGGAATTGTCCAACAAGCGACCTCGGTTGATATGATCACTGAATCACCTTGCTGTGTTCTAGGATCAGCCCAAGCGGCCTAAGAGGGACGTTATTGGTATTTAACATGCTAAGATCACAGACAGTTGTGTAGGCTCTGGGTTTGACACGGCTCGCAACGCGCGGAGTAGAAATACACCGACAGAAAAAAGTCAGAACACCAAGAACGAGTTGTACGACAAACGAAAGTTGGTAGGCATGTTTCTAAATCTGAAACGTGATGCATATTCAAATTTCGCACCAGTCGCATCCGGCAAAGGGAAGCTACTAACGAGGGGAAGGAAATTAGTACTCTTGCCACTATGGTTCGAGATCCTTGTGTTAGTTCGCGTCAAATCGCAGGGGAATCTGGCATGAGCCAGAGTATTGTTGTTTGTGTTCTGCATCGCCATAAATATCATCCTTAGTGTATCAGTCTCCACCAAGAATTAACTGGTAAGGAGTGTATGCGTCGCATTGAATTCTGCCGATAGGCTCAACTTAAGATTCAGAGGAATGACATTTACGAATTTTTTTAATTTACTGATGAGGCTACATTCAAACCATGGATATGTTAATTTGCATAACATGCAGTACTGGGCAACTGAAAATCCAAGTTGACTGTTTCAAGTTGCACACCAAAAATCTTCGTCGGTGAATGGATCGCGTGGGATTCTGGAGGACGGGATTATAGGCCCTTATATCATCGAAGGAAATTTTAATGGTAGGAAGCACAACACATCCCAACAAGAAACATAGGTATTGGAAGAAATACCTGTAGGAACAAGGAACAGAATGTGGTATCAACACGATGGGTGTCCGGCACATTTTTCGCTGATGGTTAGAAATGAGTTACAGAGACAATTCCCAAATCGTTGGATTGGACACGGAGAAGATGTGTCGTGGCCGGTTCGTTCGCCAGACTACGCCTCAGGATTTTTTGTTGTAGGGATTCCTAAAAGACATTGTCTATAAAGACATTCCAACTACACCTGATGATATGCGAGAGAGAATTGTGAAAGTATATGCTTAGATAAGTCCCGATCTGATAAGGAATACCAGTGAAACCATGATAAGAAGATTGTAGCACTGCATTGATACCAGTGGTCATCATTTCGAACACCTTCTGTAAATGGACGTTCATGCCACCTTTGTAACCTTCGTTAACCTTCAAAGACCTTACTGTTACACATCACTGGATTCCTCTTCATAGCCGCTATCAGAAAATAAGTACCAAACTATAGCATCCCATTTTAAAAAACGAAGCTGACCTTCGTTTCTGTGAAGCGACCCCACCTAGCAACAAAACGAACGGCATATTATGGCCCCCCTTGTCCCATGCAACTTTCGTCTTGGTGGCAATAGTTAGTGACTCACCCTGTATAAATATACGTTATGTGTGTGTTTGTGTTTCGTATTCCTTGTTGCAGAATTAATACTATAATACTAAGTTGTCTATTGGTACCTCCTGTATCGTCTTCATCTAATCAGTACCCTGTAAGCCAACTTATTATTCTCCCCCCCCCCCCCCTCCTGCCTCCCTCTTTTATATTCCATTGACGAATGCTGTGTGGGAAGAACGGCCCTATGAACATTAGGATTTCAGATTTCTCCCTTACTTTTCATTTTTCGACATATGTGTTCGAGGAAGTGATAATTTGCTTGAAATTTTTTGGAACGTACAGCCTCGGAATTTCAAAGCTAAACCTTTTCATAGTGCACAAACGGTCTCTCTTCTCACTGGCATATTGTAAAAAGGATTTCAGTTTTAAAAATCTCGTACATAAAAACAGCATATTTCCGGCCAAGATAAATCTACTGTATCAAACAAAGAAGTAGAAGAAGAAATTTTCATAAATGGAAGAAGATTACTCAATATTCGATATGCTGATGGTACTACTGTATTTTCTATTTAATCGGAGTTTATCCTATTTTTCCCGTAGTGGAGCTCGTTTTCCGATCTGTCTTGCCTTACTCTCTGCGGATTGTCAGGTCCACGTCCTTGTACTCGTGAAAGGGGTGGAATGTTTTCTGCAAGCCGCAAAGCAGTCCACGTGGGCCAGCAATTGGAAGGCAACTTGTGTTAAACGGAGCTTATAATTTTTAAGCATTTTCCCCCGTTTTCGAGCCTCTTAGTCTTCATGCTTCTTTCGAAAGTTAGCTGAAAAATTTGGAAATTAAAATAAGTTGCTTAAAAATCTGAACGATTTTAGTAAAATGTTGGTGGGGGAGGGACGTCGTGATCCGCACCCACCGTGGCGTCCTCTGTTGTGGATAAAAGGGCTGAAAAGAAATTCGCGACGTCGGGTTACCGATGCAAAAAGAAAACAAAATTCGGAATTCAGACGATGCTTACCGCCTAACAGGTTTTAGGTCTGCGAATGTGGATAAAGAATATCAGGAAAATGTAATAAAACGTGGAGGTGGTTTCGCAGTATTATCGCGTCAGCTAGTGACTCACGGTCGACCTACTGTTTTCGCCCAAGGCGGGGTGACGAATCGCCCGTGAGATGTAGAAGTAAACAAAATTACGCTCGTCGTTACACCTGACGCGACACGGCGAAAAGTGTAATTCGACGCGAGGCGTGGCGCGATAGAGCCATTAGCGTGTTGTGTTACGGAAGGCTCGTCGACACGTGCCTTAAATGTATGCACAAGAACGACGCTGTAGGGCTCGTTGTGAAGGACCGTTTTCTTTCCTCACGATTCCAAGTACTTGGCCTTATTCTAGCTGAGAAAGGCGAGTAAAAGACTATAGTCTGGCACAACTCCCCAGAGTATATACGCACGAACCTAATTTAACATCGAACCTCCTATATAATTTATATTTTTCGCTATTTCCCTTCGTATAAAGGGCTGGAGAAAAACACTTAAAAAAATAAACGTTAGTTCGTAGTCGCTTACAAGCATTTTATCCAATAGTAACATCGCAAACTACACGTGTTTGTAAACAAAATGCAGAAAATCAATTACAAATGGTTGTCACTTTAGCATTCGGCCCCTTATTCACAAAACAAAATTAACTGAATCCCACACTTTTATCACTATATGGTCATACATTATTTGCTTCTCTATCTGAGTTCTACATGTTTCCGTTAGTCTTTATCAAGTGTTCACTATCATTGTGAGTAATTCCTGTCGGAGACTCCACGTCAATTTTACTTGAAGAGAATTTCGTCTTCGTCTCAGTCTTCTGAATAGTTCATTCCTGCTGACGTTTTTAAAGCCATATTGCCTTGGTGGAAGAGTCATTGGCGATTGTGAATGGTTTCATTCTCCTGATACATATTTAAAGGGGATCTGTTCACTCAGTCGCATAGGTGTTCTTGTAAAATTTTCAGGTATAATTATTTCGAGACTATACATTTCACAAACTTCAGTTTTCCCGACTAGCCGAAGGCAAGAATCACCGCAATACAACCGTTGCGTGACTATTGTTTTGATTCAATATCTACATGTACGTCTGTATTCCGCAAGCCTTCTTACGTCGTATTGCGGAGGGTACTTTGTGTACCAGCAACCCTTCCCGCTTTTCTTGTTCCTATTCCTTATGGTTCGTGGGAAGAAAGATCGCTGATAAACCTCCGTGTGGGTTCGAATCTCTCTAATTTTATCTTCATGGTCCTTTTGCGAGCTATACACAGGAGAGAGCAACATACTGCTTGACTGTTCTAGGAACGTACACTCTCGGAACCTTAACAGTAGACCAGACTGTGAAGCAGAACGTCTCTCTTGCAGCGTCTTGGCGAGGCATCTCCGTAATTCTTTCGCGCTTACTAAATGTCCCTGTAGCGAAATGTGTTGCTCTTCTTATGATATTCTCTATTTATTGATCAGTCCTATGTGGTACGGATCGTACACTGACGACCAGTATTCAAGTGATGGTCGAATGAGTGTTTTATGAGCTACTTCCTTTCTTGATGGTCCACATTTCCTGACTATTCTTCGAGTGAATCTAAGACACGCATCTGCCTTACTCGTGATTAATTTTATGTAATCGTTCCACTCCCAGATATTTTATGGAAGTAACTGATTCCACTGATTGTTCTTAAATCGTGTAATCATCCATTAAAGGGTGCTTCTGTCTATCTATTCGCAATACGTTAAATTTAGTTATTATTTATGTTGAGCGCCAATTGACTCTCCCTGCACCAAGTGTCGATTCTCTGTAGGTCTTCTTGCATTTACCTACAATTTTGTAGCCTAGCTACTTCTCTGTACAAGTGCGAAAAGCCTCATGGAACTACCGGCTTATTTACTATGTGATTCATACATATTGTGAAAAATAATGGTCCAGTATTTACCCCTGGTGCAGGCCGAAATTACTTTTACGATTAAAGATTTCCCTCCGGTCATACTGTCACGCTGTGTTCCGTTTGCTAGAAACTCTTCAGTCCAGTCACACATTTGACCTGATATTACGTACGCTCGTGTTTTGCTCTTTAGATGGCAGTGCGGAATTGTATCGAATTGCCTTCCGCGAATAAAGAAATTTGGCATCTAATAAAGGAAATAAATTATCTATTTTCTTTTTTATGTAATTCATCATCGGATTTCGAGTATACGAAAAGCCTGGCGTTTGATTTACGACGACTTGCATTACCAACTATCACTAACTTTCATAGAATTAATTATTACGTACAATTTAAAGATGCTCAAGCAAGAAGATTTCTTATTGCTGAAACTATTCGCGGTGGACCTGGAGAAAGTCTTCACATCTCTGGATGGGAAAAGCAAGGAGAAATGTGAAATACCTGAACAATATTCATCTTGCTCACGACACTACACTATACTCTTTACCTCTACTGCAGATAGAACGTCAATAAAGAATAAAGGATATACATAGAGCTTTTTGAAAAGTAAATCAGAATATAACTTATAACATAAAAAAGCTAATTTTATAAATGGACGACGGGGTTCCAGAAGCAGTTTGAGGCGTAGCGCCATATAACGATCCTGCCTTGGAGGCGATTAAGTGGGAGATGTGTCTCAGTGCTGGAGAGTGACAGATGGTGACGAGAGACTGGATGCGCTCGTAGTTTATGTATCAGCCGATAGAGGACAGTATTGGATAGGGGATTGATTAAGTTTCGATTGTGCCCAGTAGAATGCACTAAAGTAATACAATGTTTTTCACAAACTGTTCTACTTTTTCATAAAGTGTTATTATGTCTTTCTGTGTATGTAAAATATTTATAAATGTGTTTTAGCAGTATGAATGATGCGTGAGTGTGGATTAATGTAAATATGAAGATAATTGTTTAACGAGTTATATAGTACGAATTAGTATGGGAACATTTCGAAGACGTATGGATACGAACAAAGGGCATTTTTGTAGAATAGATTTGTAACCATGAACCATGGACCTTGCCGTTGGTGGGGAGGCTTGTGTGCCTCAGCGATACAGATGGCCGTACCGTAGGTGCAACCGCAATGGAAGGGTATCTGTTGAGAGGCCAGACAAACGTGTGGTTCCTGAAGAGGGGCAGCACACTTTTCAGTAGTTGCAAGGGCAACAGTCTGGATGATTGACTGATCTGGCCTTGCAACATTAACCAAAACGGCCTTGCTGTGCTGGTACTGCGAACGGCTGAAAGCAAGGGGAAACTACAGCCGTAGTTTTTCCCGAGGACATGCAGCTTTACTGTATGATTAAATGATGATGGCGTCCTCTTGGGTAAAATATTCCGGAGGTAAAATAGTCCCCCATTCGGATCTCCGGGCGGGGACTACTCAGGAGGACGTCGTTATCAGAGAAAGGAAACTGGCGTTCTACGGATCGGAGCGTGGAATGTCAGATCCCTTAATCGGGCAGGTAGGTTAGAAAATTTAAAAAGGGAAATGGATAGGTTAAAGTTAGATATAGTGGGAATTAGTGAAGTTCGGTGGCAGGAGGAATAAGACTTTTGGTCAGGCGAATACAGGGTTATAAATACAAAATCAAATAGGGGTAATGCAGGAGTAGGTTTAATAATGAATAAAAAAATAGGAGTGCGGGTAAGCTACTACAAACAGCATAGTGAACGCATTATTGTGGCCAAGATAGACACAAATCCCATGCCTACTACAGTAGTACAAGTTTATATGCCAACTAGCTCTGCAGATAATGAAGAAATTGATGAAATGTATGATGAGTTAAAAGAAATTATTCAGGTAGTGAAGGGGGACGAAAATTTAATAGTCATGGGTGACTGGAATTCGTCAGTAGTAAAAGGGAGAGAAGGAAACCTAGTAGGTGATTATGGATTGGGGCTAAGAAATGAAAGAGGAAGCCGTCTGGTAGAATTTTGCACAGAGCATAACTTAATCATAGCTAACACTTGGTTCAAGAATCATAAAAGAAGGTTGTATACATGGAGGAATCCTGGAGATACTAAAAGGTATCAGATAGATTATATAATGGTAAGACAGAGATTTAGGAATCAGGTTTTAAATTGTAGGACATTACCAGGGGCAGATGTGGACTCTGACCACAATCTATTGGTTATGACCTGTAGGGTAAAACTGAAGAAACTGCAAAAAGGTGGGAATTTAAGGACATGGGATCTGGATAAGCTGAAAGAACCAGAGGTTGTACAGAGTTTCAAGGAGAGAATAAGGGAACAATTGACAGGAATGGGGGAAAGAAACACAGTAGAAGAAGAATGGGTAGCTCTGAGCGATGAAGTAGTGAAGGCAGCAGAGGATAAAGTAGGTAAAAAGACAAGGGCTGCTAGAAATCCTTGGGTAACAGAAGAAATATTGAATTTAATTGATGAAAGGAGAAAATATAAAAATGCAGTAAATGAAGCAGGCAAAAAGGAATACAAACGTTTCAAAAATGAGATCGACAGGAAGTGCAAAATGGCTAAGCAGAGATGGCTAGAGGACAAATGTAAGGATGTAGAAGCTTATCTCACTAGGGGTAAGATAGATACTGCCTACAGGAAAATTAAAGGCACCATTGGAGAGAAGAGAACCACTTGTATGAATATCAAGAGCTCAGATGGCAACCCAGTTCTAAGCAAAGAAGGGAAGGCAGAAAGGTGGAAGGAGTATATACAAGGTTTATACAAGGGCGATGTACTTGAGGACAATATTATGGAAATGGAAGAGGATGTAGATGAAGACGAAATGGGAGATAAGATACTGCGTGAAGAGTTTGACAGAGCACTGAAAGACATGAGTCGTAACAAGGCGCCCAGAGTAGACAACATTCCATTAGAACTACTGATGGCCTTGGGAGAGCCAGTGATGACAAAACTCTACCAGCTGGTGAGCAAGATGTATGAGACAGGCGAAATACCCTCAGACTTCAAGAAGAATATAATAATTCCAATTCCAAAGAAAGCAGGTGCTGACAAATGTGAAAATTACCGAACTATCAGTTTAATAAGTCACAGCTGCAAAATGCTAACGCGAATTCTTTACAGACGAATGGAAAAACTGGTAGATGCGGACCTCGGGGAGGATCAGTTTGGATTCCGTAGAAATGTTGGAACACGTGAGGCAATACTGACCTTACGACTTATCTGAGAAGAAAGATTAAGAAAAGGCAAACCTACGTTTCTAGCATTTGTATACTTAGAGAAAGCTTTTGACAATGTTGGCTGGAATACTCTCTTTCAAATTCTGAAAGTGGCAGGGGGTAAAATACAGGGAGCGAAAGGCTATTTACAATTTGTACTGAAACCAGGTGCCAGTTATTAGAGTCGAGGGGCATGAAAGGGAAGCAGTGGTTGGGAAAGGAGTGAGACAGGGTTGTAGCCTCTCCCCGATGTTATTCAATCTGTATATTGAGCAAGCAGTAAAGGAAACTTAAGAAAGATTTGGAGTAGGTATTAAAATTCATGGAGAAGAAGTAAAAACTTTGAGGTTCGCCATGACATTGTAATTCTGTCAGAGACCGCAAAGGACTTGGAAGAGCAGTTGAACGGAATGGACAGTGTCTTGAAAGGAGGATATAAGATGAACATCAACAATAGCAAAACGAGGATAATGGAATGTAGTCAAATTAAATCGGGTGATGCTAGGGGAATTACATTAGGAAATGCGACACTTAAAGTAGTAAAGGAGTTTTGCTATTTGGGGAGCAAAATAACTGATGATGGTCGAAGTAGAGAGGATATAAAATGTAGACTGTCAATGGCCAGGAAAGCGTTTCTGAAGAAGAGAAATTTGTTAACATCGAATATAGATTTATGTTTCAGGAAGTCGTTTCTGAATGTATTCTTTTTGGGTGTAGCCATGTATGGAAGTGAAACATGGACGATAACTAGTTTGGACAAGAAGAGAATAGAAGCTTTCGAAATGTGGTGCTACAGAAGAATACTGAAGATAAGGTGGATAGATCACGTAACTAAAGAGGAGGTATTGAATAGGATTGGGGAGAAGAGAAGTTTGTGGCACAACTTGACTAGAAGGAGAGATCGGGTAGTAGGACATGTTTTGAGGCATCAAGGGATCACAAATTTAGCATTGGAGGGCAGCGTGGAGGGTAAAAATCGTAGAGGGAGACCAAGAGATGAATACACTAAGCATATTCAGAAGGATGTAGGTTGCAGTAGGTACTGGGAGATGAAGAAGCTTGCACAGGATAGAGTAGCATGGAGAGCTGCATCAAACCAGTCTCAGGACTGAAGACAACAACAACAACAGATTTGTAAAGTAAGTTTATGGTAAAGGGAAAGTAAATTCAGGTATAAATGACAATAGTATATAACTTTATACATAAACAAAACTTCAGCATATTAGATAATTTCGTCGGTAAAAAGTGCAGTCGTTAGGTTTACTATTTTGCCATTGGTTATTGATGAAAAGCGCGAACTGACGGGGGAGAATGTTGTTTTGCTATGGGCTGTTGAGTAAACTGACCAATGGTAAAGCAATATTCTTCGCGCGCCTTTCTCTGCTAGTAAAGAAGACTTAGAGTATTCAAGAGTGGGAACCTAGCCATGAAACAGTTCCGACGTGTGTAGTAGTAATTCCGATGGAAATGAGAAGTTGCCGGATCTAGCAGTGTTTCATACATCAAAAGTGTTGTAAATTGACGGCATAATAATTCCGATGGGTGTGTAGAAATTTCGGAATTTTTAAGTGCATTTTGTGACGAGAAAAGACTTATATTCCTCGTGGCGTATTGAGCATGTCGGTGGCTAAACACTGTGACTGCATTTGGTACCGACAGACTTAATATTTGGCGAACATTCTCAATCAAAACCAATCACTATTTTTGTAGCTATTACGTTTACGGGAAATGCAACGCCATAAACTTCCTAACGTGAGTGAAAGGGATTGTGAGTGACTGTGTTAAGACTAGCACAGGCTTCGCCGTATACTTGTTCACCTAAGTTTCAGAATATATTAATTAAGGACAAAATTTCCAACCTTTCATTTCGTGTTTCTCCCGAAATGTAGATTAGTGACTAATTGCAGCCTGGTTCACGTCGAAGTACAGTAGATTTCACTCGGCTTTCCTACTGATGATCTGCTGAGACAATGTTCACAGGTAGGTGAAGGTTCGTCGTAAAGGGACGGAAAGAACCGCGCCGCCGCAAGTTGACGAGTTTCTGTATAACTGCATCTACATACATAATCCGAAAAACACCGTCCGGTGGGTGGTGGAGACAATTATGAAACGTCCCCTTAGAAAAATTATACAAAGCTGTGCTTAAGCTAACACACAATAATTTTTAGCGCAAGAAAATCTGACTTTCAATAATCCCTACAAAAGAATGGCCCTGTACCTTTCACAAATCACTTACCTCACAAAAATCTTCGTTACTCGAACTACTGCTATACAGCGAGCGCCACTACTGCCAGCTAAATAAAAGATTCAAACTACTGAAGGCACTAACTACTGATAGGCACAGTTAGCAAATGAAAGATTTTAATAGAGAACAAACAATGTATTTACCTCAATAGTGTTCAAAAGTGATTATATATATAGCAGTTCATGACATCCAGTCTTACAAATTTCAAAACTCCGCCATTTCTCTCCCCACATCCACCACTGCTGGCGGCTCACCTCCGAATGCGCAACGCTACGCGCTGTTAGCATCCAGCTGCCGCTGCCCAACACTACAATGGCGAGTATTACAACAATGCCAACCAGCCACAGACTGCACACAGCACAGCCAGTGATTTTCATACAGAGCGCTACGTGGCGTTACCAATAAAAAAACCTAAACAGCCTACTTACACAATTCGTACTGCTGCTAGTCATTTCCTTGCCTGTGCCAAATCTGGAAGCAGTCTTTGATAACTGATTTTTTACTAGTATTGCAGTGACGAAATATCTGTTCATAAAGCAACTGTTTTCATGTCACAGCAAGAACTTTCTCAACTACAAAATACTCTCCATATATTATTTTGTTGCACAATTCCTTAAAATGACATTAGTGATTTTTCAACATTCCAAGCAAAACTTTGTTTGACAGAGTGATCGAAAATTAATTTGAACCCCTGCAGTATTCTTGGATATTTATTAATGTTGGACGACAGTGCGGTCAAGAAGCTGTAGGCGTGAACCCTAACGGAAATGGAAGCGCCTATTTACAACAGCTTTACGTCCTTCATAATGAATGAGAGGACTCCTTCGAAGAAACAGACCTAACAAGAATTATCATCGTGCCATTTTCCTAACCATGTAAGTGTGGTGTGACAGTATCTGGGTCCAATTTACGTATTATACTGTAATTCTCATTTATGTTTCCTTGAGAATGCAATACGTAATTGGAGATACGTTGCACGTTTTGATAGCTTCTTCTTAAAGCATTTAATAATCCAAAATCAATCATAAATGAAGAGACGAAAGTGGAAATGAAGACTGTTTTGTGTAACAGAAGTGTAGTGTATACTCACTGAATTTCATACGCATATCGTAAATGTGTTTAACTGCATCTGACACTGGCTCTAAATACCGGAACTAACGGTCTGTTAGTTCTAGAGTTTAACATTTTTACTGCACCGAGTTCATTAAAAAGTTTACTTCGACTTTGCCGAAGTTCTTGGAAGTAGTCTGCTGTCTTCTTTATTAAATAATCTCCTCTATAATGCACAGAACGTGTCCGACGGAGCTCGAGGAAATGGACGACCATTGAATGTGTCTCATTTGTTCAGGCTAACTTATCGATATTCTGAGGTTTTGATTAGGAGATTTTTAGAACATAGGTCGAAGTAAATTCGCCAGTCATAAAGTCTTTAATAGGATAATGTTTGTTAGCCAGGAAGACCTGGGCAGATTTCGTGTTACCACTTTGCCGTGTAAAAATTCACTGAGATTAAAAGGAAAGAGTGACTGTATAATATAAAACAAAATTATGACATTTCACTGAAGTATACTTTTTTTGACAACGTGAAGGCATCCCTGAACTTCGAAAAGTGGTGTAGTAGTGAAACCCAGGAAGGAAAGAAACATAGTGATATCACGTTCCATATATTTTTAATTGAGTTTCGATTTTCCTGAATTTCTGATCACACCATGAAATACGGAAAAATCTGTTTCAGTAAGGTCAAGAACAAATCCTTTTCACTTATTTATCCAAAATCTAGACTGGCTGCAGTTTCTTGTCTATTAAATACACTTTAAAGAGCGTTAAATACTTATGGAAGTAAAAGCAGCTTAAAGGTTTCGTATGAAGAAAACATATACCGGTTACACCGAAGTGCTCTTAACTAGCGAAGTGCACGATTATTCGTTCTCACTCCTTTGCATTTACGTTGGCGAACGGATTACTTTAGTGACAAATACAAAATATTTATAGAGTTCCTGAGTGATTAAAATCCATCCTAATCCACAGCTGGAGAAATTTGTTAAGTGTACTTAGGTCTGGAAACGCTTTACTCCCAAGCTAGGACTTGTTTTGTAAAGAACGTCATAGTACACTATTTTCTCCTTCTACGCGTGTGGAATGTACCCTGAACATCTGGCCATGCCTCACTTGATGAATTAAATTTATGTTCCAGACCGGAATAGAACATGGAGCAATGCCTTTGCAGGAAAGTGATCATAACATCTGTGCTATTAGAGCACATTTTATGTCCCTATTAAAAGGATCCATCTGTCGGTACATCACAGGTCTGTTGAGTGTGGAATGGTAGGAGGCAGAAACAGGGAGAATGAGAGAGAGAGAGAGAGAGAGAGAGAGAGAGAGAAGGTGAGTTTTGTCCCTGAAATATAGTTACTTTGAGACGCTGTGCGTCACATAATTTCAATATGTCCAAGAGTTAAATTACAGCTTGCACTGCACTGCAGACTGATAGCAGAAAATTATGAAGGATGAGATTAAACACGGCGGAAAGTTATCTGTGTATTGTTGACGACATAATGTACTGACGTACAACCATTAAGGACCAAAGTAACTTCCGCATGATGTATCACTGCCAAGTTACACAGCCCGATGAAGCTGATGAAGCTTAGACTGTACATAGAAGGAACTGCTACAATGTACTATAAAAGGTAATTGAAGGAAATACACAATGAGACGAACCTAAATGACATTTTTATCAAAGAAAATAATTACAGTGAAGTGACCCCTATTTATGATGGCCCATTGGTCATTACAAAAAGTGGGACATGATTCTAGGTGAGGTGTATGATCACCATGGATGGCGATGAACGCCCAGCGATGTGCTGTCATGCTGGCCGCAAGGTCGGTTAAGAATTCTTGTGGCGGCGCGTTCCATTCCTCCACCAGCGAGGTAAACAAATCCTGGATGGTAGTTAATGCAAATGGACGTGCTAAAATATGTCTCCACAACGCATACCACACATTCTCGATGCGATTTAAAAGCGGGGAGAAAGGCAGGCCAGCCCATTCTTGAAACTGTTCTCGCACCAAGAGCTCCTCCATCTGTACATTTCGATGGCGTCTTTCATCGCCGTCCATAAAAATGAAGTCAGGGCAGAATGCAACCTCGACAAGATGCATTTGAGGAACGGGTGCAGTGTCATAATAGCATTGAGTGTACAGTGCTCAAAAATCTGGAGGTCAGTACTCCCAATCAGTACCATTCCTCCCCACAGCGAAACACCTGGACCATCAAAACGATGATGTTGGACAGTGTTCCTGAGTGCACTATGTGTTTCCGCGTCTCGTCATGTGAGGGTGGGCCCAGAACTGCCGAACATGATAGTTTGGGTGGCCCAGATGTTAGGGTATGGTGAGGCATTACGTACCACGCCCTCTCGCTCCCCCGACTTAAACTGTATCGAGCACGAATGGGAAGCACGAGTGCAGCACGTCCACACGCACCAACGAAAATGCGGAAGCTGTTAGCCACGCACCGCCCTATCACAAGAGCTCCTTAGCAACCTGGTGGCCAGAATGGTAGCGCGTTGCAGAGCATGCTCTGCCGTCCTTGGTGATGATACACTTCACCATGAACCATGTCCCACCTTTTGTAATGTCCAGCGGATGGTCATAAATAGCAGCGAATTCAATGTAATTATTTCCTTTGAATAAAAGTGTCATTTCTGTTCGTATCATTGCGTATTTCCTGAACTTCCCTTTCAGTACTATACTGTACCAGTTCCTTCAGTGTATTCCCAAGTTTCACGTAACTGTCTTACTTGGCACTGAGACATCTTGCGAAAGTAACTTTATCCTCAAGTTTTGCACATAAGCGAATGAAGATTTAGAAGCCTGTTATTGACATCAAAACTTGGCTGCTATACCACTCGTTTCATTACTTAAAGCAAGAGTTATATATATGACAAAATTTTCCAAAGATACGTGCATGAATCAATCGATGGTAAAATTTGTGCAAGTATCTCTGGGCCGACTCACGGAATGATGAGAATAATGTCTCGCTGAGTTCCTAAGAGCTAGCTTTGCCAGCGGGAGTCTGAAAAGGTCGGTGCTCAGATGGTAGAGCACTTGCCCGCGAAAGGCAAAGGTCCCGAGATCGAGTCTCGGTCCGGCACACAGTTTTAATCTGCCACGAAGTTTCATATCAGCGCACACTCCGCTGCAGAGTGAAAATCTCATTCTGTAAATCGTTGTTTTGCCAATAGATCTGATTTTATTCCACTTTGTGGGCGAGGATAACCAGTCGTTCTTCCGTCAGTCGTTCCAGTATCATGCTTACTTAGCTTCTCCAAACTGGAAGCACGACAGTTGATTGTTGTGGCGGCAACGTATCGGTCGAGCGTTGTATTATGAAGAATGTTACTGGACTGTGTCTTCCTTTGTGGAACTGAAGACCAACTGTATGAGTAATGGTTACCATTATTTACGAGTGTTATCCGGAAAGTAAGGAACGATCGGTCGCGAAATGGAAGCAACAGTGGAAATCCGATGAAGTTTTGCGCAGGTGTGTTGGGCAGTGTCTCTAGTGCGCCTGTCGAAGGCGTTCCGTCGTTCTTTTTAGTTCTGAGCACACAGGGAGCACATAAAGATACCTATAACAATAGTGTCTCTCGCCAAGTACGAGGGCCTGGTGAGAAATTTCGCCTGAAGCTATGCAGCCAAAATTACATAACTGCCGTGCGTTTTCTTCTTCAAGTCAATTCTCAGCCGCATTCTGCAGGGGCATCGTTTTCAGTTGGAAATGTTTGACTGCCCACAATACAGCCCGTAATTGTCTCCCTCTGAGTTTCATCTCTGCTCACATGAACCGCTGGCTATGAAGACATTTTGGCACAAACATCCAGCTGTAGGCCAGCGTAGAGAATCGGCGGAAAGCGCCGGCGGCTGCCTTCTATAACGAGGGTATTGGAAAGTTGGTACAACGCCATGACAAACGTGTAAGTGGGGTCGGCGACTATGGAGATAAGCAGCTGGAAGTTGTAGCTAACTGTTAAAAATAAAACAGTTTTGATTTTCACTGTGGTTTCCACTTCGCGACCTATCGTTCCTTACTTTCCCAATAGCCCTTGTACCGGTATGTTACCTAGAGTTTTATTAGAAATTTTGGAAATTTGTGGTAGGGTCTTATGGGACCAAACCGGTGAGGTCATCAGTCCCTAAGCTTACACACTACTTAATGTAACTTAAACTAACTTACGCTAAGGACGACACACACACCAGTGCCCGACGGAGGACTCGAACGTCCTACGGGAGAGATGCGCGGTTCGTGACAAGACGTCTCATACCGCAAGGCTACACCGAGCAGGGGTTTATTAAAAATAACCAAGTAGACAGTAAACACAATTGTGGGCACAGGGCACTCGAGTCTAGGCATTAGCGTAGACAGAAACAGTTGGAAACCACTCCTGCAACAAGCGAGTTCGTCATAAACAAACATTGGAACAGTCTCATTCTGCAAGCAGAACTTTCACGGAGCGCGAGCGATGCAGAGGTAGGCGGGCAATGTTGCTGACGTGTAGCCGTCCACACTCATCCTTTGATGGTTCTGGCAGGAAGTGAAGCAGACACGCTCGATTCGACGTCCGGTCAGCGACGTGAAATGTGAACTCTGTGGTTGTGATGGTGGCAGCATAAGTGGGTGCACAGTCACACACTGCCCCTTTCACTGGCGTTTCTTCTATTACATATGCTATTATCTATTACTGTCTCCATTCTTTGTGGACATTAGCAGTCATTTTGTGGATATTTGTACTGCTACTTAGCGTGTTAACTTGCCATGTCAGTATTGTTTGTAAAACGTTTATGGCTAAAAGAGGGAAGTTAAAACAGACCCCGCATCGACGTCAATGATTTTCTCTGAGATTTACTGCCGTCTTTCTACTATATCACTTACCCCAGGCCCTCGGGAACCAGCAACCCGAGGTAGTATCCAGGTGACCCTATTTAGCTATATTTAACTCTCCAAATGTCTGGCGCTGGTAGTTGATTAGCTAATTGCTCGATCGTTTGTAATTTTCAGCGTCCCAAGGTAAATCAACGAGCAGTACATATCTTTGAATCAGAATCAAGTCACCTCTCATAAAATGCTGAATCTGTATGCTTGAATCTTGCAGTAAGAGGTAAACCGTGTTTTTTTTTTTGTTTTTTTTTTTCGACATATTCACATAGGTTTTTCGCGTTATACAGATTGCACGCACATGTGCACGGATGAATCCTATAAGAACGAATCGAGTTACCCAATTTAAAATATTCACTTGCGTGTTGTACATTTTCAGGGCTTAATTATTCATCTATATACAAGGATTGTCCAGAAAGTAAGTTCCGATCAGTCGCGAAATGGAAACTACATTGAAAATCAGATTTTTTTTTTGCGACAGTTGGCTCCACCTTCCAGGTACTTCCCTACATTGTCGCCGCTCCAGCTAGGGCATCTGTCGCACCGTTATACCAACTTTCCAATAGTCTTGTCATAGAAATTAGGCGCCTGTGCTTCCCGCCAATTCTCTACGCTCATCTATAGCTCGTTGTCTCTGCAAAAATGCTGTCTTAATGTGAGCAGAGATGAAAAACAGAGGGAGCCAATTACCGACTGTAGTGGGGATAATCAAACACTTCCCATCGAAAACGCTCCAGGAGCATTTTCATTGTCCCTGCAGATTGCGACCGAGAATTGTCACGAAGTGGGAACCGTATGACAATTATGTAAAGCGGGCTGCATAACATCAGGCGAAATCTCTCACCAGGACCTCATACTTGACGGGAGACACTATTTTCTACACATCGTTATGTGCTCTCCATGCGAGAACTGAACAGAGCGAAGTGATGCAACCGACAGGGATACTAGAGACACTGTCGAACACAGATGTGCATAGATTTATTGGTTTTTCACAGTGGTTTCCATTTCTTGACCGATGAGAACATACTTTACGAATATCCCTCGTAGTAGGCCGAGAGTAATTTAAAGTATCACAATATAAGGTTAGGCAGTTGGATGAAAAATCAGTTTTAGTATTTCTACTTTGTGGAACGAATTTATCAAGGGTCCGTCCAAGACAGATGCATAGTAACGGGGGTTCAACCCCCAAGAATTCTCTTTAAATATACCCACAAGTACCTTACACCTTCTCTATGATTATGACCCACTGCTGAATGTTGGTTCGTGTAATTCAAGTGCCCAGATGTTCGGCACTCCGTTCTTTGGCGGTCGATCGTGTACGTTTTTTTACCAGAGGAAACACCGGAAAGCTAGCCAGCGCAGAGAGAGAGATAGAGAGAGAGAGAGATAGAGAGAGAGAGAGAGAGAGAGAGAGAGAGAGAGAGACGTTACTTCCATATAGAAAATATTTGTCTCCTACATTTATGCGGTGTTATAACACACCTGCCATTAGCATTCATTTCAGCTCTTTAGATTATCTATGAGGCGACGTCGCATTATCTCATTCTTCGATGTCGTTGTAAACGTGCAGATCGGCACGTACTAGCGAGAGATAAATATAGTCTAGAGCCAAGGAGGCGGAAGTTTACGGCGGAGTCTCCTTGAAATAGTCCGCCAACAGCCGGCGAATCCTCACACTCATGACACGTGTTGCATTTCACTGTGGTCTCTTTGTGTAACTGGGCAACTCGTCACCCACTGCATACGCAACAACAAACTACTATGCAGCACACAGTAGTGTTTCTGGTAACTGAAGTATGCAGGAATGTGGGAACCATTTGTTGTTCATGTTATTCAGGACACAGATTACACTTCATTTTTAGCCATAATCAACAGCCCAACTCCTAGAAAATCAGCACTTAAAACTTCCGCGACCAGCATCAGGAAATGTTACGTTATGTTATGTTCCTACAAACATTCTTTACATCCTCCCAGAAGCACGGACTGTGATAGTACTTCACTACAAGAACACACACACACACACACACACACACACACACACACACACACACAGGAACACACACACACAGAGAGAGAGAGAGAGAGAGAGAGAGAGAGAGAGAGAGAGAGAGACAAGAATTTGTTTATCTGCCTTAAGTGATTCTAAGTGCACCAAACTAAATTCAGGTAGATACAGGACTCAAATTTGGGGAAAGAGTCCTAACAAAGTGTAAGGCACGCACAAAAGAGGTTGCTTTCGGTACCATCATTCGACCAATTGGTGAATGCTGTGCGCTTGTACGCTGACCTAGCTGCATCAACTTAAAGGAGGGGAAAGCTTCAAAGCAGAGCTGCACAACTTGTGAAGGATTTTCTTCGCGATCGACCTGTGAATGGAATACGGATGGCTGTGTGTGTGTGGGGGGGGGGGGGGGGGGGAGGGGGAGAGGGGGGGGGGGAGGCACCGTACGGTGGCTTGCGCAATGCAAATATATCACCTGACAAAGCGAATTGCCCGCATCTCGTGGACGTGCGGTAGCGTTCTCGCTTCCCACGCCCGGGTTCCCGGGTTCGATTCCCGGCAGGGTCAGGGATTTTCTCTGCCTCGTGATGGCTGGGTGTTGTGTGATGTCCTTAGGTTAATTAGGTTTAAGTAGTTCTAAGTTCTAGGGGACTGATGAGCTAAGATGTTAAGTCCCATAGTGCTCAGAGCCATTTGAACCATTTTTGAACGAAGCGAATTAAAGACCTGGTTAGGGTTGCAGCACTGTCGTGTTTACTTGCGAGAAACGGAAGTGAGGTACTCACGGCATACATTCCAGTGTTCTCACATGTAGAAAGCTGTCACTCGCTATACATCTATATACTGATGTCTGACTTAGCATAACAAACTGACTGGCACTTTTGTGTGACAATAATTGCCGCACAGTGTGACTCTAATAAAGTTTATTCCAAGTAGAATATGTGTGAATTCACGTTCCGTCTGAATAAAAAACTGTGCTCTTTAATGCCGAAGCGTATTTTTTCTTTTCCGTAAAACTCCAAAGTAGTATGCCTTTTGATATTATGTGGTTTCGTTTTTATGTGATAACTCGTTTGTTCAGGCATCTTTTAAAACTACATCCCATAGAAATAACATTTGTTGGTGAATGGAGCTGCCGGCCGGGGTGGCCGAGCGGTTCTAGGTGCTACATTTTGGAACCGCGCGACCGCTACGGTCGTAGGTTCGAATCCTGCCTCGGGCATGGATGTGTGTGATGTCCTTAGGTTAGTTAGATTTAAGAAGTTCAAAGTTCTAGGGGTGAAGACCTCAGAAATCAAGTCCCATAGTGCTCAGAGTCATTTGAACCATTTTTTGAATGGAGCGAAAACAAGGCTCCCCAAAAATTACACGATCGATTTTGTTTGAATTTATACTGACAGTTTCAAAGTAACAATGACAATTAAGAAGAACTTAATTAGTGACCACATACGAAGAATGGAAAATGAACAAATGCGGTATCTAACTGATTAGTGAGAGGTCTAATTTTGCAAGGAAATAGCATTTATATCTAACTGAAGAGTGAGGGGTTTAGTTTTGCAAGAAAAAAGTATTTGACTGCTTGAAAGCAGAGTAATTATCAAAACACTAGAATAACGATCGGTACTTAGATACAATGTATTCCATGCTTTGTGCACAAAACTTAAAAGTTAGAAAAAAACTTCTGTAAAAGAAACAGGCAAGTGTTTTGAATTGCCTAAAAGAAAGAAATAAAATAGATTACAGAAATATTTGGTACGGCTCTGAATGAAGTTCCGAATCAAGTACAATAAATATTCTCCAGCACTCTTTAAAATTCATTGGCTCTAAGTTCTGCTATATATAATTTCGAGAACCATTCAAAGGTACATAAAATGTTGCTCCGGTATATTTTATTTCTTACTTTTAGAAAAATCGTTCACAAAGCATCTGGCAGGCTCTCTTTTTTTCCTTCAATGGTTTTTTTCGGCATTTTCCTTACTAAGATTGAAGTTCAGTCTGTAAGACAAAAACTGTAAAATTTTCCAACATTGGTATTTCACGGTATGGTCCGAGGCCTCTCCTGCGATCACACTGTCCGGAGTAGAATTGTCTTCAGTGACTGAGTAGAACTGTCTTTAGCGATGAGTCCCGCTTAAAAGCGAGCTCCAACTACCAGCAGTGATGTCTGTGGAGACGGCCCGGAGAGCCTTGAGATACCAACCTGACTGTCACCAGCCAAACGGTCCGACGTCTGTGGTACCAATCCTTGTCATAGCAGGACGCGTTTGGTCATCACACAGCACAGCGGCACGTAGACGATATTCTACGCCCCATTTTGTTCGCCTTCATATCAAGTCATCCTGGGTTTACATTTCAACAAGATAATGCCCGCCCACACGCGGCGAGAGTTTCTAATGCTTGTCTTTGTGCTTGCCAAACCTTACCTTGACCAGCAACGCCGCCGGATGGAGCAGTGTGGGAGGGGCCCTCCAACGTGTTCCGGATTTTGACGATCTAACGTGACAAATGGACAAAATTTGGCACGATCCCATAGGAGGACATCCAACAAATGGTTCAAATGGCTCTGAGCACTATGAGATGTAACTTCTGAGGTCATCAGTCACCTAGAACTTAGAACTACTTAAACCTAACAAACCTAAGGACATCACACACATCCATGCCCGAGGCTGGATTCGAACCTGCGACCATAGCGGTCGCGAGGTTCCAGACTGAAGCGCCTAGAAGCGCTCGGACACACCGGCCGGCGAACATCCAACAACCCTATCATTCAGTGCGAAGAGGAATAGCTACTTGCATGAGGGCCAAAGGTGGGCCAACGTGTTACTGACTTGCTCAGTTTTGCGAAGCTCTTACTCTTGAATACAATTTTTTTTTAAAATTATAATCATTTATTAGTCTATATATATATATATATATATATATACTTCACATCTACCAATTTCCGCCCAATTTGGATAATTCCTACGTGGGGCGTCGAATTTCTTTTTATTTCTCTCTTTTTTTTAGTTTCTTAGCGTTTTTCTACACCTTTATGCCAGTTCCTCGAAGTCAGTCACATGAACGAGTTAGTTCCTGTCTGCAATTCGTTTTGTCACTAATAGATGTACATGTCTTCCGGATACGGAAAAGATGCCATACGATTTAACGTAACGTGACAACTACGCGCCGTCTCGTGGACCGTTTCGTGTCGTGCTGTACCGATTGGTGGTGCTGGGATGGAACAAGGCGAGAGGTGACAAGTAACTGCCACGATGAAACGCCGGACTACGTCAGTGGGAGACCGTGACGCCGAGGGTAACGCGGCGGTAATAGTGAGGAGTGAAGACGCGTGGCGGGAGCCCTCTGACAACGGCGGCGAACAGGCGCGTTCCATCGGCTCACGCCTTGCCTGGCGCGCGTGAATTATGCATCAGAATGGATGCGGAAAAAGCGACGCACTCGGCTGTACGGCTACTGCCGCCATGAAATATACAGCGGCGCCAAACGGCGCGCCGTGAGCGATGCGGCACCGCCGCGGCGTCCGTCACACGTAGCGTTAGCGCGCCGTGCCGTCTGCGGGAAGCACCGCCGGGCTCTCGCAGGGCGCAGCGCCCTCTGGGGACTCCGCCACTGTGCGTCTCTCTGTAGGGTAGGGTCAGCACCAACCTGCTGGGCGAAATGCGATTTTTAACCATAGTAGTTTGTGAAATGAGCCCTCGTCTAGCCGCAGATCTGTCAAAGAAGCCCATACACCCTGTCTATTTAACTTTACATTTCAAGCAGACGCAGTATTTTAGCACCATTGGGAATGCCTACAAATGCATATAAAGCTTTTCTATCACTGACTCTGGCACTGTGTTTAAAGAAGAAGAAGAAGAAAGCAAGATATTGTTGCAGGGGATGGTTTAAAATGAGTGAGAAATACCGGGTGATCAAAAAGTCAGTATAAATTTGAAAACTTAATAAACCACGGAATAATGTAGATAGAGAGGTAAAAATTGACACACATGCTTGGAATGACGTGGAGTTTTATTAGAACAAAAAAGTTCACAAAATGTCCGACAGATGGCGCTGGACAGCAAAACTGCTACCGTGACGGGTGAGAGGTACGCCGATATGTTACAGAATCGCATCATCTCCAGCCTGGCTAATAAACACCTGCTGGAACATACGACGTTTATGCAGGATGGCGCTCCACCCCATATTGCTAGACGCGTGAAAGATGATGATCGTGTACTCAGCTACCACTTTCGTCATGCTTGGTCTCCCAGGTCCCCAGACCGCAGACCTTGCGATTATTGGCTTTGGGGTTACCTGAAGTCGCAAGTGTGTCGTGATCGACCGACATCTCTAGGGATGCTGAAAGACAACATCCGACGCCAATGCCTCACCATAACTCCGGACATGCTTTACAGTGCTGTTCACGACATTATTCCTTTGACTACAGCTATTGTTGAGGAATGATGGTGGACATATTGAGCATTTCCTGTAAAGAACATCATCTTTGCTTTGTCTTACTTTGTTATCCTAATTATTGTTATTCTGATCAGATGAAGCGCCATCTGTAGGACATTTTTTGAACGTTTGTATTTTTTTTAGTTCTAATAAGCCCCTTGTCACTGCAAGCATGTGTTTCAGTTTGTGTCTCTCTATCTACATTATTCCGTGATTTACTCAGTTTTCAAATTTATACTGACTTTTTGATCACCCGGTATTTACACGAAATCCTGTCGACGGAAATATTACACTCAGAACCTGTTGATTAGATCACATTTCTGCGGCTCGACATTGAACTATATAATAACTCGTGCAGAGTTACTTCGCCCTCACGTTCAAAAGAAAGACTTAAATATGCGAAAATTTATTCTCTTCTGTTTGTTCCTCTAATGATACATCATTAAAATACAACAGCGTAGGAGCATATAGCTCACATCGTCCGTGGGAGAATCAGAGAACTTCGATTTCTTTTATTTCACTGCACTCCCCCCTGTAAGTTATGCGCAAAATATCGATTTTGTTTATAACAACTTCTTGCGTTATTACCGTTCTGGTAACTGTAAGTGCTATTTTTTCCGTTGATCGTAGTTTCCATGGTAGCAGAAACTCACGATACACTGAGATAAATTGTGATAAAACAGTTTTTCACTAAACATATGCGGCGAATCATCGACACAAATAACGTCCATCATCTTGTCAAACTTCCTGTCGATTAAAATTTTTCGTAAACACGTCAAACATAAACTAAGCTTGACATACATGTCAAACAGCAACGTACGGGGTCAGATGTTTGGTATAGATAGTACAGTTTGACAGATTGTGTGATCCAGTACGATGGCCGCAAGGAAAATGGACAGAGTAGCTCGCTTGACGTTACCTGCACTGTAGCATTTGTGGCTCATGGAGACATTACTTTATTTCTATTGATTACATCCAAGTTGAGCGACGCTGTAGGGGTATGGCCCACAGGACAGGACAGTTGCTGCTACCTTGATGTAGAGTTAGTGGGAAACTGCGCTTATAGAAACTACCGGCTTATAGAAACTACCGGCATTGACAGGACGATCCTCTAATCTGCTCGATAACCCGCTTATTTTCACTGACTAATAATGACTGAGTTAATCATCTGATATAGTCTTAAATAATATGGGATACACTCTCGGTACTGTATACTACGATGTCTTAATTAGAACATCATTTTACAGTTAATTTCAGACAAACACTTGATCGACCCTGTAACGAATGAAGCGAAGTAGTTCGCACCAAGTCGTCAGTATTTAGTCTGTTCCGTTAAACAGGGTTATGTGTGAGCAAAACAGATTATGTATTGGGTTTGGAAGTGCTTAATTTATCCTGTGATATTTTAATAATGTGTGCTGAAAGGCTGAATTGTGACTAATGAGAATGATTGTGATTTATCGTGCGAACTTGACAGTGTAACAAATTCATGTATACAGAGCGATCTGGTCATTTTAAGACTCTGCCTGAGTCATATCGTTGTACTAAATTTATCTATGTTTGAAATTAGTTTATCAGCTGTTTTAAAACGAGGTAAGGAGTACAGACTCCTCGTTGTCACTCTCTTGTCTCTCGTCTTGCGGAATGTAAGCACACAATTTTCTTGTTCTCTGTAATCATACACTATGTGATCAAATGTATCCGGACACCTCCAAAAACATACGTTTTTCAAATGGCTCTGAGCACTATGGCACTTAACATCTATGGTCATCAGTCCTCTAGAACTTAGAACTACTTAAACCTAACGAACCTAAGGGCTTCAAACAACACCCAGCCATCACGAGGCAGAGAAAATCCCTGACCGTGCCGGGAATCGAACCCGGGAGCCCGGGCGTGGGAAGCGAGAACGCTACCGCACGACCACGAGATGCGGGCTCGTTTTTCATATCAGGTGCATTGTGTTACCACCTGCTATCAAGTGCTCCATATCAACGACCTCAGTAGTCAATAGACATCGTGAGAGAGCAGAATGGGCGCTCCGCGGAACTCACGGACTTCGAACGTGGTCAGATATTGGATGTCACTTGTGTCATACGCCTGTACATGAGATTGCCACACTCCTGAACTGTCTCCGATGTGATAGCGAAGTGTAAACGTGATGGTACACGTACAGCACAAAAGAGTATAGGTCGACCTTGTCTGTTGACTGACAGAGACCGTCGACAGTTGAAGCGGGTCGTAATTTGTAATAGGCGGACGTCTATCCAGACCATCACACCGCAATTCCAGAATCCATCAGGTTCCACTGCAAGTGCTATGATAGTTAGGCGGGAGGTGAGAAAACTTGGATTTCATGGTCGAGCGGCTGCTCATAAGGAACACATCACGCCGGTAAATGCAAACAACGCCTCGCTTGGTGTAGGGAGCGTAAGCATTGGACGACTGAATAGTGGAAAAACGTTGTGTGGAGTGGCGAATCACGGTACACAATGTGGCGATCCGATGGCAGGGTGTGAGTATGGCAAATGTCCGGTGAACACCATCTGCGACCATCTGCCAGCATGTGTAGTGCCAACAGCAAAATTCGGTGGCGGTGGTGTTATGGTGTGGTCGTGTATTTCTAGGAGAGGGCTTGCACCCCTTGTTCTTTTGCTTGGCACTATCACAGCACAGGCCTACATTGATGTTTTAAAGACCTTCTTGCTTCCTTCTGTTTAAGAGCATTTCGGGGATGGCGATTGCATCCTGCAACACGATCGAACACCTGTTCGTAATGCACGGCCTGTGGCGGAGTGGTTATACGACAATTACATACCTGTGATGGACTGGCCTGCACAGAGTCCTGGCCTGAATCCTATAGAACACCTTTGGGATGTTTTGGAAAGCCGACTTCGTGCCAGGCCTCACCGACAGACATCGGTATTTCTCCTCAGTGCAGCACTCTGAAGAATGGGCTGCCATTCCCCAAGAAACCTTTCAGCAGCTGACTGAACGTATGCCTGCGAGAGTGGAATCTGTCATCAACGCTAAGGGTGGGCCAAAACCGTGTTAATTCGAGCATTGCCGATGGAGGGCGACATGAACTTGTCATTTTCAGCGAGGCGTCCGGATACTTTTGGTCACATAGTGTATATTCCTCAAGTTAACATCCCTTTTTTTCCAGTACATGCTAATATTACAGGGATGAATGAGATATCGTTAGAAATTTTTTAACAGGCTTGTAAATTGGTTACCGTATTTGTGGTAAAACTTACTAAATGTGAAAAGTTTAACATAGAACAGACTTTTAACCATCGTAGGCAAAAAGGAACCACGGATATTCAACTTCGTACCTACATTTTAAGAAGCTAACTTATTAACTGCTAATAATAGATTCTTCTTCATATTCTCGTTTTACAAATATTATTTCATTTCTCTTAAAGTACTTGATTAACTTGTTAATTTGTTTGCATAGATAATAACCATGATCATTGTTGTACTTCGTTATCTCATGTCCTTATACACGTTGAATTTTCTAAACAAAGGTAGTTTCCGAAACGATAAACATATTTGTCATTGTCAGCTTGAATTGTGATTTACCTTTTGCTCCTACAGTCTAACTGGCTTAGTGTAACTGAAAATATTTGTCGAGTTAAAGTTATAGGTTACGCGTTCCTATTGACATTCCATGATCACTTCTGTCATTCAAGGCGGAACAAACATTCCGAATGCAAAACACAGTTTTTGACCCATTGAAACGTATATAAAAGAATGCATCATAGATTCACGATTGTTATTTCATGCCGTTCGACTCATTTATAAAATGATTTCTCTTTATTACAGCAACAATCCTTATCCCAACCAATATACTTATTCGAAATACTGACATTATTTAAAACTATAAAAGTGCAAAAATTTCCCTGCTTTTACTATTAAACGAAGAAATGTTTAAATAGAACTACGTTTTTATTTACCAGAAAAGGCGCCACTTTTTTTTTTACAAATTATACGTAAAGCCTCTTTCGATGTTTCAGCTTTAATTAACTATGGCAAGCGATTGGATTGGTGGCATTTAGATTGCGCGCTAGTGCATGCACATTTGCATTTTTCTTAAGTCGAGTAGCGCAATCTAAATTTATTGTCAAGAAGCCCAATTACTGTTTCTCTTTGTGTAAGGCACATTACTCTGTTGCATTATGCACCATATTATTACGGTCCACGCCACCAATCTTTTCGGCTCCCCAGTGACCAGTATGCACCTAGCTACAAAGGAAAAAATTATACCAGTACGTAACAGATCCATTTTGATTCAGTAGGATGTTTAAAATATAACGGTCCTTGGTAATCTGATGACTAGATTCTTTTATTGTACTCCTGCTGTAGTCACTGAAATGCATCTCACTTCCGAAAAGTTAGCTTCCGGAAGAACCAGTAAAAGTATTTCATTAAACCTATTCTTTTTTAAACGGATACATTAGAAGAGGCATACAGATGAATATGCAAAATTGCTATTTGCTATTTTATATCAAGGAATATGTTTATAACACCATTCATCTAGAAACCCTATGAACTATGTTATTTTAGATGTGATGAAATCCTCAGCCTGTTTCATGAAATTCCATAAAAGCCTCCCATAGAAAGCTATGGAATCAAGACATAGGTGCTACTTCCGTTCTGGGACAACGATAGCGCATGATGACGCCAGGTTGGTGGGACTGACAGAACTTTATTGTCGTGTTCTGACGTGACAAGATACAACTACGCCCCCTACACGTCCTGCTGCTCACGTACACATAGAGATAACACAGAAATGGGGTGAGCTAATTCTTCAATCATGTGCCAGTTTCAGCCGCGTATCAGTTCCTCACTGCTTGTTTAATAGCTGGTGGTCAAGGTATGGTGTTTTTATTTGGCCTGAAGACAAAGAGATTTACACTCAAGCGCCAAAGAAACAGGTATAGGCAAGCGTATCCTAATAAAGAGGTATGTAAACAGGCAAACTATGGCGCTGTGGTCGGCAACGCCTGTAGAAGACAATAAGTGTAGCGCTATTACTCCTTCTACAACGGCAAGTTAACAAGATTTGAGTGAGTTTGAAAGTTGTGCTATAGTCGATGCACAGACGATAGGACACAGCCCGATGTAGCGTTGAAGTGGCTATTTTCCCGTACCACTATTTCACAAGCGTACCATGAATATTAGGAATCCGGATAACTTCAAATCTCCGACATCGCTGCGTCCGGGAAAAGATCCTGCAAGAATGGGACCAACGACGACTGAAGAGAACCGCTCAACGTGACAGAAGTGCAACCCTTCCACTAATTGCTGCAGATTTCAATGCTGGGGTATTAACAAGTGTCAGCGTGGGAACCATTTAACGAAACATGATCGATATGTACCCTTGATCACTTCACGACACAAATTTTACGCCTCGTATGAGCCCTTCAAAACCGACAATGGACAGTTGATGACTGGAAACATGTTGCTTTGTCGGATGAGTCTCGTTTCAAATTGTATCGAGAAGATGACCGTACACGGGTATGGAGACAATCTCATGAATTCACGGACCCTGAATGTCAGCTGGGGACTGTCCAAGCTGGTGGAGGCTCTGTAATGGTGTGGAGCGTGTGCAGTTGGAGTGATATGGGACCCCTGATACGTCTACGTACGACTGTGACAGGTGACATACACGGTAGCTTTCTGATCACATGCACCTATTCATGTCCATTGTGCATTCAGACGGACTTGAGCAATTTCAGCAGGACAATGCGACACCCCACACGTCCAGAATTGCTACAGAGTGGTCACAAAACTCCCCAGACACGAGCATTATTGAGAATATATGAGATGCCTTGCCACGTGCTGTTCAGAAGAGATCTCCACCCCTTTCCTCTTACATATTTATGGACAGCCCTGCAGGATTCATGGCGTCAGTTCCCTCTAGTAGTACTTTAGCCATTATTCGAGTCCATGGCAAATTTCTTTTAGTGTGGCAAAGGAATGTTTGATACCGTAATTGCTGAACATATATTTCTTTTGGAGAGGTGAAACGCAATAAGGAAATGCCTGTAGCACGTCAGATATCCAGAGCTTTCTTTTAAAAAATCTTATAAATACCTCTGCTAACTATATTATCAATTGATTAAGATAACTGAAAGGAATGTAATCATCGAATATAAATTTTGATGTTTTTATTAGTTTTAATTCAGTGACACATTATGGACGAGCTTTAATGTTCCATCTTGTTGGACTGAGCAGGACGAATACTCAGTAACACCCCTAGGAACAAGAACCGCGGTACCCAAAGACACAATACGATGGCACAATCTTTAATTTATCAGTTAAATCGACAAAATGACAGCTAATGATAAGCAGCCATTGCTCGTTTCAACGTGGCTACTTAGTTGACGCTTCCCTCCCCATTTACGTTGGGTGCCAACCCTATAGTGTTACTACGGTCCATCCCGGTCTTGTGTGTAAGTCGAGGCAATGGCGCTAATGGGGTTGATAGCGCACAGACTTGTGCAGTTTCCTGTTTTTGGAAACGGGGCTAACAGAACTTAGAATGCACTGAGCCTCGACCTCACTCTCTACCTGCATTTCATCCGAGTTACAGCTTGGCGGAGACCAGTTGTCTTGACTGGGACAAAGAAGGTAGACCGTAGGTACAGAAGTAGATAGCCTAGGGCATTCGTCTCAATCTGATTGTTGTACAGAGAGATGCATATGAATAATAGGTGTTGGCTGGCAGATGAGGTCATGGTTTCCTGTGGACTAATCCATGACCATTAGAATATTCGTTTTGTCAATCGCGCTGCAATTTCATTAATCGTTCACCGTTGCCGAAGCTACAAAATGCGAGATGATGTCGCGTTGCTATCTACACTCCAGCCCTTGCGACCAAGCTAGGCAATGGATTGCTGACGGGAGTTATGTGTCCATAAAAATTATCATCCTCATTAGACATATGCTTGATTTTTGCTAAACACTTATACTTTGGCTTTTGTGAATTAGCAGTTTCAATGTGTTCAAATATATTTAGAAGCAATGACAGTTGGTCCAACTAATTTGTTTGCAGTTGACTAAAATCCTACTTTATTCTTCTGATAAACGATTTTTTCATTGTTCCCCATTCTGTTTTAATCCCATTGTTCACTGTGGGGTATACTCGTGTTTTCTTCGTACGTCTGGCTACTTGTTATGATTGTTTACAGAACCTTCCATCTATGTGTTCCCTTCCCTTCAGCTGCACATTTCTTCCAGCCATGGACAGTTATGAAACAAAAGTCCTATGCCTGCAACTAATCGAAAGATCTAACCGGGGGAGGTAAGATCATTGTCAGTAACCACAATCTATGCATCCAGGGGAATTTTGGAAGTGTGAGGACCGCTTCATTTCTTTTCTTCTTCTAATAACTGATTGCTAGGCATAGAGAGCTTCAGTCACTCTCAGAGTTTGTTCCTGTCTGTACCATAATGGCCCTCAGCTGTCTTCTTAGTAACACTTGACATATTCTAAAAAGGTATGTTTCCAGCAGAACAGAAAGAATGATCACTAAGTTACGAACCTGATACTTTAATATTATGTCCAAAGTAGTACACACAGAGATATTTACTCACTCTTATGACGGGAGCAGCAGTAAGTGGCACTCACCTGGAACACACAGAAATAATGTTGTATGTGAAATGAAAAAGAGGAAAAATTATATAGTATGGAAAAGGTAGAATGCAGTAACGAATGCTTCCACAGCAATTGAGAATTCTACAGTGGTTTAAACACTGGGCAAGAATCAGCAAATATTTGGGTTCAAATATCCAGCTCTCTAGATTTAGGTGAACTCTCCAAATAAGCTAACCAGAAGTTAGAAAGCTTGCTTTTAAAAAATACATAGTTGGTTTCCTTCCCTACCAACTCATAATCTATGGCTAGTGTGCGCCTTTAGTCACGTTGTCACTGACGTAACGTTAAAACCCTATATTACGTTTTTATTGTAATGAACAGTACATAATCCGAATTAAGGACACCAAACCCCATTCCTCCGAACCATTGCTTGAGGATGTTTATTCCTTCATTTACCTTAAATATTTATTACTTTTATTCTTTAAATGATGTGCTCTAGTTACTTTAAGACAAATCTTTTCAGTTACAGCACATTAATGTTATTCCTTGGACCCTGGAGAGAGGTATTCCTGCGAGATGGAAAGAACTGAGGAATGGGTACTACAATAAATCAACTAGATTTTATGAACGATAGTAGTATTACTGCGCTAATATTAGTTATAATCTAATTTTATTATAAGTAATATATTTTACCGTAATCTTATCGTAACGAGTTGATGTGAAGCTACTGCTTCTAAGGATTTCAATTCTAAGCGTCAATATTTTACATGCATGACATTGGATATAGTGATGAATATTTCTGTACTCATTAATGAACAGGAGTATTAAAAATAAATTACTTTATTCATTTGATGTGTGTGTAATCTCAATCTCTGTGTAATCCCAAAAACTTAAAACAGTCTACCTTTTGCTTGAATGTACATTTTTTATAGCTTTTGCATTTCTATGATATGTTCTAAACTATATGCACAGACTCCTCTAAAAATTAGTGACTACAACCCACTTAAGTTAAACCATTTGTTGGTGGTTCTAAGTATTACTTACCTCACTGTGTATAGTTTGGAAGCGTACTTGCACATTAGGGTTTCACAAATTCTTGAAACAGTAGCCAGTCGTGATTTTCGACGTGAGGTATCATTAATCAAATTTTGTTAAGTAATTTTCCAGCTGCTTTTATTCTCTCACGTGGTTTACTCACAAGAAGAGGTATTTTGGATGATACAGCCTAACACAGTACGAATATTTCACATTCCTGGTCCTCTGCGTTGGGAATGCAGTCTGACGACACAGGTTATCTTCAATCAGAAAGATTCCCAAGAATTAGTAATAAAATGATATTATTAAATATGAAACAATACTAAACTTAAAACCTTTGAAGGTATTACAAGTACTCTAATATATTGAAATCCTGTCACCGTGCCTCTGAGTGATGTCTACGTAGAGTCCAGAGCTGGCCTACGACACTTATGGAACCTAGGTATCAGAGATGAAGGACAAACACTGCAGCTTGTGGACTCGACGGTCACTAGAGACTGAACATGACTCGGTGCACTGAAGAGAGCTGACATTGCTCCGTTGTTTAACGAGGCATCTACCAATCGCTGTCCAGACACGTGATTCCCATCGGTGAGTAGCTGCAGCCCCTGGCGGACCTCTGTATAATTTGTACTGTCAACACATACAGCGGCTGCGCTACGAGTGTTTCGAGCGCGGGTTTTCGATTGTGGTGCTGTACTCTCTGGAGTCGAGAGTGCCGTCACCATACCCTCTAATGACCTACGGCAAATTTCATAGTCAGACAATGTTGACCTTGAAACTTCCTAGCAGGTTAAAACTTTCGAGCTCGGACCTTCGCCCGGGCAAATGCTTTACCGACTGAGCTACCCAAGCGCGACACGCAGAAGCGTCTTCACAACTTTACTTCCGCCAGTGCCTCGTTCATTCTGGTATGTAAACACTGTGCACCTAGTATTGACGGTTAAATGTAATGTTGATGGAAAATCACTGTACCAAGCCTTAAAAATGCAGTGATAAACCGAAACATTATGACCATTGCACACCGTGACACTGAATGCCACCTGGTGGCGTCGTAGACACATGGCACGCTAAGGGAAGTAAATAGCGACGCTGTGGCCGAAAATGGGGAAATCCACTGACATTAGGCGCCTGAGAGCTCGCAGCGCGGAAACGGCGTAGCTGGTCGGCTGTTAGCGTACTGTTAACCTGAGGATTGATGGGAACTGGATGAGGGAGAGAGAAACCGCGATTAGCTGACAGACTGGTGAACGTCCACTCTAAGTGCAGAAAATGGAAGTCGGAGGCTCGCCCGTGCTGTGAGAAAGGGTATGCGGCGTCCCGTTCCAGATCTGGCGACAGAGCACAGAGCTGGTGCTGGCACAAGTGTTACGGAGAACCCTGTTCAGGGCACATTGTTACACACGGCGCTCTGTGGAAGACGAGTATTTCCCCTGCTGACTAATACAGGAAAAACAAGAAAAATACTAATATGTCGTTATAATTAACACAATAGTTTCAGTCATTTGAGTATCAAACGTCTACATCTGTACTCGGCAAACCGTCTTGTCACGTGCGGCTGAGGCTACTTTGGGTACCGCCGTCATTTTCCCCTTTTCTGTTCCAGTCGCGAGTAGTTCGCAGGAAAAACGATCGCTGCTAAGCCTCTCTGTTGCTCGAATCTCTCCAATTTTTTCTTCGTGGTCTTTTCGTAGGATATACGTAGGAGGAAGCAATACATTTGTTGATTCCTTTAGGACCGTATACTCTCGCAACTTTAACAATAAACCACACAGTGATGAAGAACGCCTGTCTTGCAGCGTCTGCACGTTTACAAAGAATAGTTCTTGAAAATATGTCTCCAGAAAGGTACGAGAGTTTTTGTCGGATCGCCGATGTGTTGTTACGAGTGTTATTTACAAGTGCCATCACGAGTTAAACTCGCATCACCAGTAAATGGAATTAACTGCATTACTAGCCAATTTGAGATTAGCCAGCGACAAAATTTGAATCGCTAACTTCCACCTCCTTCTCGAAGGTGTTCCTCCTGACGTAAATGAGAAAATTCGGAACCATGTGTACGTGCCGTGCTACATATTCTTGCATACGAATCACCCGTGCGTCTAGATTTTGTGTGTGCGCTTGTTCGAGGCCTACCTTCTACAGTGTCTCCTATTTCATCCACACTGTGTTCATCTGCTCGTTCAGATGAAAGGCGACTGCTGGACAGCACCAGCCTCGGGCAGATTAACGACAACACAAGTAAACACTGTTCAGTGCGGTACTCTGGAGCTCTGAAACCGTCTACCGTATCCTCTACAAGCAGCAGTGCCGTTTCCAGCATAAAATGCGCACACTATGTACCATACCACCATACCCAGCAAGTTTAAATACGTGTGGTATGCTTAAACGATACGGAAGAATTGACCAACAAATCACATTCACAATCATAGCTGAAAAATTCAGTTTTACAGACTCAAGCACATCTTTACAACTTGAACCTGAAAACAAAAAATGACAGTCGATAAATAAACCCATAACTGCTGGAGCATCAACACGTCAAATGCGAACTTATCACTGTTATCAATAAAATTCGAAAGGGCACTCAAGTTGAAGGAAGAATTTATCAAAATCGACATTTAAATTAATCATCTGCCTTTACTTTAAGCGTTCAGTGAATATTCGTTGGATTTACATTATGACAGATGTATTTCTGTAGTCAATAAACGCCGGACACATTTATAAGGAATATTTTGTTCAAATTCATCTGTACTACAACATCACAAATTATTTACTATTGCTCCCGAAATAAAGTGTATAAATGGTGCCCAAAGTAAGGCTTGACTACATAATTGCTATCTCAGTTAAACATGGTTTTCAACGCAGGCGGATATTCTAGCATGCAAGCGATCATAAACGTGCCGAATGGCATCCTGTGACAGATCTTGTATCTCCTGTTTTTTTTTTATTCAGTAATGGTACTTGTAGGCTCCAGAAAACAAGCCAGTTCGTACTTGACGATATCCCATACGTGTTCGACTGACGAGAGATCTGATGATCTTGCTGGACAAGTCAATTGTTGTTCTCCGGGAAGAGCACTTTCCGTCGCAACAGCCATATATGTACTTGGATTATCCTGCTAAAAACACACCACCTTCCAGTCGAAGAAATGACAGTACTACGGGGATAACAGCCTGTACAATGTAGCGGGTACTTGTTACCTGCCGGCCACGGTGGCCGTACGGTTCTAGGCGCTCCAGTCCGGAGCCGCGCTGCTGCTACGGTCGCAGGTTCGAATGCTGCCTCGGGCATGAGTGTGTGTGATGTCCTTAGGTTAGTTAGATTTAAATAGTTCTAAGTTTAGGGGAATGATGACTCAGCTGTTAAGTCCCATAGTGCTTAGAGCCATTTGAACCATTTTTTGAACTTGTCACCTTAGTCTTGAGAAACACCATATGTGACTGGGAGTTCTGACCGATGGCCCCAACACCATGAAGTCTGGAATGAGATCTGTGTGTCGTGGACGAATGCACTCTGGAATAGGAAGCTCACCAGATCTACACCGTACACCTTCACACTCATCACTAGCAGTCCTACAGTACCTAGTCTCATAAGTGAGGATAACAGAGCGGCATTACACTCAGCAGTCAACTCTGTCACAACGCCAAAGAAGCCTTGCTTGTCGTATCATGGTGACAGTGGTAGCGTGACCAGAGCCACTCGCCGTCTTCAACCTGCTGCAGGTAGGTGGTTCCGTGGATGACGTTCGGTCGGCCACTGCCGCTCGGACAATGTGTCGGTTTTGACGAGCTTTTGTACTACGCGGACGCCCAGGACCCGCTCTACAGGTGTGAGATTGTTCAGCAGGCGACCGTTGAAAGCAGCGACACAACGCCGATACACTGACCCCAACAAGTGCAGCAATCCATCGATATTCATCCACCTTCCTGTAGGCCCACTTTGCGACCACGTTCAAGTGAGAGAAGTTGTACAACAGGAGTACGTACTGGTGACTGTCGCATGGTTGTGCCCTAGAATGAGTGTTTCTCTCACTGTTCACCTCTAAACTCAGCACACGTACTGTCTCAGGATTAAAAAAAATTGTTCAAATGGCTCTGAGCACTATGCGACTTAACATCTGAGGCCATCAGTCCCCTAGAACTTACAACTACTTAAACCTAACTAACCTAAGGACATCACACACATCCATGCCCGAGGCAGGATTCGAACCTGCGACCGTAGCAGTCGCGCTGGCCGATGTGGCCGTGCGGTTCTAGGCACTTCAGTCTGGAACCGCGTGACCGCTACGGTCGCAGGTTCGAATCTTGCCTCGGGCATGGATGTGTGTGATGTCCTTAAGTTAGTTAGGTATAAGTAGTTGAAAGTTCTAGGGGACTGATGACCGCAGATGTTAAGTCCCATAGTGCTCAGAGCCATTTTTTGAACCATAGCGGTCGCGCGGCTCCAGACTGGAGCGCCTAGAACCGCTCGGCCACGCCGACCGGCTTCAGGATTAAAAACAGAGAATCTACAGACCGGCCGCTTCAATGCCACCTGATCGCCGATGATCCTAACAAATGAGTCACTAACAATGCAACCCCTCAGTATACGCATATTTTACCCTGGTGCTATGAAACCAGTCTAAAAATGGCCTAAACGCTATGGCACTTAACATCTGAGGTCATTACTCCCCTAGACTTAGAACTACTTAAACCTAACTAAGCTAAGGGCATCGCTCACATCCATGCTCGAGGCAGGATTCGAACGTGCGACCGTAGCAGCTGCGCGGTTCCGGACTGAAGCGCCTAGAACCGCTCGGCCACAGCGGCCGGCTGAAAACAGTTCTTGAGAGTTTTGCATTTTTTTTTCGGCAGTGTTTATTCTGAAGTCAAACTGATCGTCGCCTAAGAATGACCATTTCAAACTATCACACACTCTCGTACCCAGCTAGTTCCACATAGAATTTACGTAAAAAGACAGACAGCAAACGGCCCGTTATTTACTCTCCCGCATACTCTTTCCCACCGCCCTCCGGTCCTTTTGTTGCCGGAGTCGACCGCACTGTTTACAAATGGGCCACGCTACAGGAGCAGCGCGCCTCACCCCGCCTCCAGACAACAGACAGGGCACGTACGCCGCGCATCAGCCGCTGCGAATTCCTCGGACGTCACAACACGGTTGCGGGGCGCCGGTGAAAAATGCGCTCGGAGCGCCAGGGGCAGGGAAAGATGGACAAGCTAATGCGCCTCGGGCATAGCCAAAGCGCCGAGGAGTTGTTTGGAATTTAAATATTTACGCGTATTGGTCTCTCTAGCACCGCACGGGTGATGCAGTAGGAGATATCGGCCGCGTAAATCTCCTGACGAGGCGTTGAGGGGAGGGAAGAGCGAAAGAGAGAGGAGCGGAAAAAATTGGGGGCCATGCACGAAGGTGTTTTGGTATACACGGCGGCTGAAGAGACGAGCCGCTCGCAGCGGCGTAGCTGATGTTGTGCTGACCGGGCGCGCTGCTTTAAGTCTCCTGGGGCGCTAAATGAGGCCGGTCATGGGTCAAGCGCCGACAAATATATTAAACGAAGCACCGTGCTACTGCTGCTGAGGCTCGGGCGGAAACACTGGCTGCGTGCGGGTGGTTCTGGGCTGGTCGTATCGTATCAAGTCTTCCTCTCAGGGACTGTTGCTGCTTTTCAGCACAGAGCTGCAACATCCAAACTCATTGACTGCTCCCTGGTAAACAATGAATCAGTTCTGCGCTGTTATAAGAAATCTTTTCCCTTCTTTAAATGTCGACACGTTATTGGATGTGGTGGTCTACATGGTACTTTTGGGTTTATACGTCGTCGTGAGGAAACTGGTGATGCTGTTGTTGTCATCGATAATGATGATAATGTTGTTAGGTGCGCAACAGCTTGGTCATCAGCGCCCTTACTTGATACCAATACACATATCTCGTGGTTTGGACGATGCCTACTCTCACAAGTGAAATTTCTGTGTGAGTTCCCCAGAGACAGCTCTCCTAGCAGAAGTGCATCGTAGGTCTTAGGAGGAGCGAAGTATTCTTGATGAATGGAAAAAAATGCAGAGGTCATTCCGTTTCCAAGAAGGGTCGTCTAGCAGACGTACGAAACTATATGCCTGTAAGTCCGATATCGGTCTGTTGGTACATGTTTTATGCTGGCGATTTATGACATCTCTGAAGTGCGCAGGTCTCCTCTGCAAGAATCAAAACAGGGTTCAAAAGCAACGATCGTGCGAAATTCAGCTTGCTCTATTCATCTACGACACTGGGAAAGCAGTAGATACCGGCGCCCAGATACGCGCCGTGTTACTTGATTTCCATCAAGCGTTCGATACATTTCTGCACTACTAATTAATGAACAATACGCGAGCTTATTGAACAGCACACCAGCTGTGTGGTTGGACTGATGAGTAAACAGAACAAAGTACGTCATTCTCAACGCTATGAAATCTTCAGACGTAAAGGTTAACTCCGGGCTGAGCTCAAAGGAGGGTCATAGGGCCACTAATTCTCACAACATATACAGTCCAGTCATATTAATGCGACCACCTGTCAAAAACCTGACTAACCACCTTCTGCAAAGCGGACCAACAGGAAGAGAGCCAATGAGGTGCCAGTGCCGTGTTCAGCTGCACTAGGTTCAGGATCCATTGCAGGGACAGCTCAGACGAGGTGGGTCCACAGATTCTCGACTGGGTTTTAATCCGGGGATTAAAAAAAATGTGGGGCACTGTCTATTGAACGAACCTCGTAATTCGTCATTGACAATGGTTTTTAATGGGTTTTTAGGCTTTGTATGGGAGTTATTAAGTGTATCGCTTGACTGCAGCTGACTGTAATGAGTGCTCTACTGCGTATGTAATGTTTGTGTTGTATGATGACCAGAGAAGGGAGGGACTGAAACAGCGGACCACAAGACAGCCTACTGTACTTGAACGGCACCACGGGCACCACCAGGCTTAACGGACATATCCTACGGACAGATCACCATCAACAGTGTCACGTGCCCACACTTCACGAGGCACTGCGAGATACTAGTGGCGAGTATTTCTTCCAGTGCCAGCTTTCGATACGGCTACTTCTTAGTCAAGCGTGTGTTAACAACTTCGGCTTTGAAGGAGGCTATCGACAACTGTAATAACATGAACTGTTCTTTGTGTAACAGGAAAAAAATGGACATGTCATCAACAAGCTGTTGTGCATGATAGTTGACTCTGGCCGTGGCGACTTTACCCGTATCAACGGCTACTCTGGCAATAGACATGCACAGTGAGTGCCGGACTTTAGAGATTGAGTGATTGATGAGGTGGACGTAGACGACGTGTCTCTACCAGATGCCTTGATTTTCTCCATTTTCCTCGTCCTGCACCCGTCCGCCCCTGCAATGGCCAGTACAAGGTCTGACGAGATGTTAGCCACATGGACTACGAGCTATGCTCTTAGCTGTGAGGACAGGAGTGGTCTCACATCAGGGCCACATTTACGTGCAGTCTATCCACACCAGTGCTTCAAAACCTGGGGGTGATTACCCACTGAGGGGTAAAAATAAATTCCCTGAGGGGTAAAAACTAAACGATTCTATTCTGTTTCAGTCACGGAACTAAATTATTTTCAAAAGATCATTTTTATTCTCATCACAGTTTTGTAAGTTTACTATTAATAATTATATACATTATCAATCCTTACTTTTCCTCAATTAGTAGCATTAATGCGGTGGAGGTCACAGGTTCCTCACATAGTCCACCCACTATAGATACAGGTATATGTTGTGCTTTGTCCTGTACATCGCTGATGTACTTAACAAATGCTAAATATCTCAAGAATATCTCTAGTCCAAGTTGTAGATAGTACTGGCAGTAGCTCAAAAATTGCTTCATTTCTCGCTTCGAAACAGACAAATGAAATAATTGGCAACACGACACAGCAGTAACTACATAAGGGCTGCTATAGTGTTGTACAAAGTATTATTACCGTAACTATTATTATTATTATTACTATTAACAATCTGAGTGCTTCTAATTTTTGCTCGTTCAGAAGTAACGGTTGCAGCAGTCAAGTGATTTACGAACAGTAAGTGTAGCGCACACATTTTAACTTGTTGATATTAAATGGGGTGCAGTGAGCAGGTCCAATAAGTGCCGCAGCGGAGAGAAGCAATGCAGGCTACGTTTGGTTTGTAACAAGTGTGGATTTAGCTTGCGATGCTCCACGAATTCCTTCGCCATTCGTTCTAACACACACGCACGCGCGGAGACACACACACACACACACACACACACACACACACACACCACACACACACACACACACACACACACACACACACACACACACACACACCAAACACAGATACACAAACACAAGCAACACACCCACACGCCGCGTGGGTTTACCCGAGCGGCCTGAGGCGCTGCAGTCATTGACTGTGCGGCTGGCCCCGGCGGAGGTTCGAGTCCTCCCTCGGGCATGAGTGTGTGTGTCTGTCCTTAGGATAATTTAGGTTAAGTAGTACGTAAGCTTAGGGACTGATGACTTTAGCAGTTGAGTCCCATAAGATTTCACACACATTTGAACACACCCACACACAAACTAAATACGTATAAATAAACTAAACACTGTTCCAAGAAAAGTCTTTCATACTACACTTTAGTTCGGAGCTATAGCTATTGATAATGTGTGGGAGGGGCCAACAGATGGCAAGTAGGGAAGGGGGGGGGGGAGGGCGGGGGTACTAGCCAACGTCTAATTTCACACAGGTTTAATGGTCTCTGAAAGGTTCGGAACCGCTGATCTTCAATAACGGGCCACAACGTTAGGACCACTGCTCACGGGGAGATAAATGCCGAATAGTTGTGTTGCCGAACGTAACGCAGTGAGGAAAGCATACAGCACAGCAGAGACGAATCGGTAATCATTCTAGCGGCGCCGACAGCCACAAAGGGAGAAATCCACTGACACAAGTTACTTTGACAAAGGGCACGTTGTTACGCCCCGGCTGTTGGATCAAGCAACTCGCAAACTGTTCACTTGCTGCTGTCGTGAGTAGACGAATAAAGCTGTTGAAGAACGGTAAAACCACGAGTTGGCGACAGGAAATTGGATGTCCACTCCTCAGCAGAGAAGGTGGAGTTTGGAGACTTGTCCGCTCTGTAATGTAGTGTAGGTTGCGATCTGTGGCACTTTTGACGACAAAGTACAATGCTGACGTTTCAGAACACACCGCACAGTATACATTGTCAAAATGATGCTCCACAGCAGACGACCCCTATGTTTTCCCATTTTGACCTAGCATCATCGTCATTTACGATTGGATTGGGCAAAGGGTCATCAAATTTGAACTGTGAATCAGTGAAAATATGTCACCTGGTGCTATGACTCACATTTCAACCAGGTCGATGGCTGTTTCCAAATACATCGCTATCAAGTCAAACGGCTGCACGAAACAAGAACCGTGTCACGGGCACAGGCAAGCGGAGACAGTCCTATGCTGCAGGACATATTCCTCTGGGCTCCCATGGGGCCTGTGGTAGAAGTCGAAGATACCATGACAGCGGTAAACTACGTGAACATTGCGGGGGACCATATTCATCCCATCATGATTGTTGTCTTCCACAACGGCGATGACATCTTCCAGCAGGAATACTGTCCGGGTCACAAGGCCAGAATCGTGGTACAGTGGTTTCAGGAGTGTTATGTTGTTGCCTTGTCCACGAACATCGGCTGATCTGAGCCCGATGGAATACATTTGGGATGCTATCGGATGCCAGCTGCGTGGTCTCAAGCCACCGGCGAGTAATTTACTGAAATCGAGTGATCTGTGTGTAGATATTCAAGTACAGATACCTCCGGAAACCTACGGAGAACTTGTCGAATACACTGCTCGCAGAATTGATGCTGTATTATGTTCCACAGGTGGGGCAGGGCGCTATAACGTTTCAGGTAACCATTGTAGGCTGCTAAGTAATGTACGGCACCACAAACGGGTCCGCAACACAAAAATTTAAAATAAAAGTCGTCTTTGTTTTAATACCGTGACCCTGACCCTCTTATAATCGTAAAAAAACGTTGATTTAGACTTAGACGCTCCCTCGCCTCAAGCTCCCCATGGTGCCCGATCAAAGATGTGATAGTTCCATAAAAACACGGGAGTACTGCCGGATATCAGTAACTTCCTGCCACGATATTTCGGCGCAGAGTCTTCTGACGAAATATCGTGGCAGGAAGTTACTGATATCCGGCACTTCTCCCGTGTTTTTATGGAAATATCAGTACGCCGGGAAAGCTTTAAACATCACATCAAAGATGTGATAGTTAATTCAGCAAAATCACTATAACTTAAAAAAAAAGCTAACGATATTTTGACAGTCTGAAGTCAGTTTGATTTCAAGAGAAGTGGTTTCCTTAGGCGTTTTATTTAATTAAAACCAAATCTCATAAGATATTTGTTTCGTGTCACCAGACGTATATTTCTGACCTCTTGAACTTGGAGAAAACCAGTTTCGGCTAACTTTATTCGTTTACTAGATGTTGCTGGAAAGTGTTGAACTGAATATAAGAAATTTAAAACTTATTTTTCCGTACATTCCTTTTTTATTTTGTGTTTGTATGAAAAAATTTTTGATTACAAGTACAGTAAGCTGTTTTCAAATCTCAAACATCGGTTTTTGCTTGGACATCAATTTAATCGTTTTTTTTCCTTTAAATTAGTATAGTTATCCGTAGCTTTATTAGTCAGTCATATCGGAAACCTTAATTATTCCAGATCTGTTGTTTTTTAATGTCATCAAATTATTAATTCGTAAATTTTGTAGTGCCGTTTTTTAAAATTAAATAACAAACTTAAAATTTTTCGCTTTATCCCTTTAATTCGGAAACTGCTCTAAAATACAATTTCTAAAGATTAGTTAACACCGAATTTTCGCACTTGAGGTGTGTGCCACAAGTCCAGCCTATGTGTCTTGGTATCCTAAATATAACCCTGTCTCTCACATACACAGCAGCTGTGTGCACTCCAGTTTCCCAAGAGGTTATGATGACAGAAACAACTGCTCCAGTCTTTTTCTTGGTCGTTGCTAGTTTGATTTCCTGCTAGCTACCTGCCAATTTTTTTAACTTTTTCTGTGTGTCTTTTCCTTACGGAAATCGCTGTCATGTTTGTGATCAACAGATTCTCTGTGTAAATGGAGGTGGTAGCTTTTTTTAACAGTGGTCACTTGACTGCCGTCGAATTTTACTGTGTGGCGTAAGTCAAACAGCGTACGCCCTCAAAGAACAGACAGCACACGAGATCCGCAGCTGTGACACATATTATGCAACTGAAGGTGGAGAGACGAGAAAGGAAAGGGAAAGAACTAATGATATTAGCTGTATCAGGAATATGGGAACGAAGTTTTTCGCGACGGCACTTATATGTAAAATATTCTAAATATTCCTGCCGCGTCAGAGCTGGATAAAATTTCGAACTTTCGACGATTACCTCCATCGTCATCATCAGGAGCAACTGACTGTCTTCACTACTGCGCTAATTTAACCCTTTCATGGATAAAATTCATTTTTCACATACTTTTAAAATATTATGGTAATAACAGTTTCTTTTGAGTCCTATTATTATATTTTTACAACCAAAATATTTTTTAAGTTCTCCATTTTTTCACACACATGTCCCATGAACCAACGCAAGATACCTTTTCTGCTGACTGGCTGATTTTGTAATTTTATTTTTTTAGCCATAAACTGGGTTTTGCAGAGAATAAAATAACTACAAATTATACATGCATGCAATCTTTTTATTTGTGTAGAGCCAGTGTAAAAAATATTCATTACATTAAAGTTTTCATGATACATGACCAATACTTACAGAACTTTACATGCCATGAAACGTGGAAAAACATGGTGTGGCATAGAGTGGTACATCACAAGCAGTGCACATAACTTTTGTTCTCTTCTCTTTAGAGTTTGTGCTGGAGAATCTGCATCGCTTCCTAGTGCCACTATCTTTCGGTACATGTTTGCCTACGTTCACGAGCCGGACGTCATCTGGCACACTAGAGACTCCTCTCTCTCTGCTGGGAAGGAAGTGGGCATTTATCCCCTCTTTTTCCTGGATGAATACTCATTTATCAATTGTCTTGCTAACCTTTACAAATAATGTCTGCTGAGTCACATGTGTCCCACTAATTTTATTTCAATTATAAGTTAGTACAGTCGCTTAGAAGTACATTCCACACTGTATTTGTACTAAAAATGATTATTAAGTTAATAATAAGATGAATTACTTACTTCAGATACCGCTGGAAAGTGAGAAATGATGAAAACTGATGAATGACACAAATAAGTGGCGTTGCGCCGGCCATATATACACGCCAGTCAACAAAAGTAGTCACCGCTTCTCTATTGCCTTTGCAGTGCTGTCCAGTTTTTTTTCTTACGTTCAGTACAGTCGTCCCTAGATGGCAGCACCGCGCAGAGCTGGGTAACATATATCCCGACTCTCGAACTGGCGCTCAAAGTTAGTGGGACATATATGACCCATCAACCATGAAAGGGTTAAATTTTATCCACTTCCACAAACCTGTAAATTTAGCGCAACCTACCGATCGGTGTATGGCAACATCACCCATTCTACATTAGCAGCAATACGGATGACTTCTCATTTTTACTTCATGACGTCGCGCAGCTGTCGGGATTAAATCATTTATAAACATGTAGGCTGTTGAAAGCAGTCGTCGTTAAGAACCTCTGTAGACCCTACCTCGGAGTGCCTACTTTAGCGGAAGGAGGCTGCTACGGAGAAGACGACGTAAACAGTGAAGCGAGCAGGAAGCAAGACCGCGGCCTGGGCGGCTGCTCCCCTCCCCTCCCGTCCCCCAACCCTCAGGGTAAGAGTGCGGCTTGTGGCAGGCAGGTGTGGCCGTGGTGCGCCTCTCGCTCCATTGATCTCCGGCGCCGCTGACGTCATCCACCTGGCTGGAGCGCGCCCGGACCCGGAGCGACCGCGCCAGCAGCCTGCCGCGCGCCCAGGTCACTCGGCACTCGCTCTTGGGCACCGGCCACCGCCCCGCCGTCAACACGTCGCGAGCGCACTCGCGCGGACTCTGCCGCCGTCACAGCTACGCCCCGACCAGTTTCGCCGACGAGATATAATGTCGGCTGTAGTGGGGCCATTAACTATGGAGCCTACTGCCAGAAGAGAGTTTCTGTCTTTCGACTGAAGGCTGCACGTGAACGCCTTGTGATGACAGGAAGTGCAGGATGGTTATAATTAAACTTCCTGTACTCGAGACGGCCCCCGTGAAAAGCGAGTGGCCGTAGGACAATTAAACTTTCCGGTGACGTCTGTAAGGACATGGGGAAGAGAGGTAACGAATAAACTATTGAAAGAAATACATTTTAATTTCCGCATGAGAGAGCATTTGTTAACTGCATATCATATTTAAGTTCCATGCTACACCCGAGGCTCACTGTGACGAGCGCCTGCATCCACAGCAGACTGGTACAGCACTAGAGATACCACTTGAAAATTGTTGGCAACACTTTTCGAACAGTGGACCATAGAATGTTAGGCTATTGTGACAAAGCTCTTGCACTGCCTGAAACTCACATAGTGCGTCCACCATTCTCAGCCAACAATTTATGGCCTCTCCCACGATGAATTCTCAAATTGCCTGTTAATTGGAACTACGCATTCCTTGAACGTTCGACACTAGCGAAGAGTAGCAGCACAATTGCTATTGTTTTGATAAAACAGCGTCAAGAGCTAACCTCTGCTCGCCTTGTGCAGACCCATGTTTAATGTCCGCGATTGTAATGCATACGGATGCCTGTATTTCAACCCTGCGTTCCCGTACGAGTACTGGCGCCTAACGTTAAGTCATGACATTAATACTAATAAATGATATCATCGTATGACATTCATGACTGGGAGTCCCCACCTGGGGAATGTCGGCCGCAGAGCTGCAAGTCTTTTCAGTTGACGTCACATTACGAAATGATAATGAGGACAACAAAGTACGGAGAAAATCTCTGACGAGGCAATCATATCACTGATTTGCCTCGGTGGGCAAGGAAACCGGGCGCGCTGCATGGCAGTCAAATGGTTCAAATGTCTCTGCGCACTATGGGACTTAGCTTCTGAGGTCATCAGTCTCTTAGAACTTAGAACTATTTAAATCTAACTAAGGACATCACACACATCCTTGCCCGAGGCAGGATTCGAACCTGCGACTGTATTAGCCGCGCGGTTCCAGACTGTAGCGCCTAGAACCGCTCGGCCACTCCGGCCGGCCATGGCAGTCTGGTGCGGTGACCACGGAGCTAATGAGGTGGACAGTAACACTACCAGCAATGCAAATTACGCAGAGCACAGTCTGAACATCATTCGCGCAATGATGGTTATCAATACTGTAATAGTTTTCCGTCAACACTGGCTCACGTAGCGAAAATTTAATTATAACCACATTGTAGTTGTGCCTATCATCAATTCGTCTCAACGTGTTGGCTCGGATGACAGCACCAGAAACCGATCCACTAAGACAGGTCACTTTTTTGAATGGGTGTAGAACTCCCTAAAAAGAAAATAGAGAGAGAATTTTCACTCTGCAGCGGAGTATGCACTAATTACAAACTTCCTGTTTGCCGGAAGGCGACTCGAACCTAGGACCTTTCCTTTCACGGGTAAGTTCTCTTCCGACTGAGCTATTCAACTCGAATCACGAACATGTACGCAATAACAGACACCATGCATTCTTATCATTGATTTGCCCCGGTGGGCAAGGAATCCACAACATTCAGCGGACATGAACGGGGACTGCAGATAGATGACGCTACTTGCAAATGTGAGTCAGCCATGGAGCGTGCCGAGACAGTCCGTGCATTTGCGATAAACGCTGTGTCCGGATAGCGGAGAGATTGCAGCAGCTGCCTAGTAATGAGTCGGCTCTAAGCCGTGGTAGCGTGCGGAACTGCTGCGCTCGCCGGCCAGCGATCCACTCTTGGAGTTGTTTACTTCCGCGTCGCGGTATTTGTGTATACAGAGTGCACTACTAACGTACCTCTTGCCGCACTCTTACCAGAGTGCACCGATCAAACATCCACGACCAAGAGCCTTTGAAATTGAACAGTTCATATGAGAGGATCTCCGTTTGAACCCCTTGGACGTGTCGGAATACATTTTTGCATCACAGGAAGTGTTGTGTACATCAATACATTAACGGAGGCGCTATACCCTTAGGTTGTCCACGTCCCACCACGATATTCCTGAAGTTGCGTCATTGTCACCAACCGCAGCACACTGCGCTGATGAGACCAGCATGGCACTGACAAGGAAATAAACAGCAAGGAAATACTGGATATAGTGGATATAGAGGTCAAAGCGTTTCCAGCATCCAAGACAAGAACGCTTGCAAGGTTCATATATTGTTGTGTAAACTAAGTCTTCAACGAGGGAGAAAAGTCTATAAATAACCTTAAACACATAGTGAACGAAAAATAAAAAAAATCATCAACAAGAATTACAAAACGTAGAAGTTGTTACAATATATATGTCTTATTTAAATGTTGTATTTAATATCACTGTATGTCCGCCTCGGTAGCTGCTGGATCAGCTCGAAGGACTTCTAAGCGAAGGGGCCTGGGTTCGATTCCCAGTTGGGTCGCAGATTTTCCCCCTTCAAGGACTGGCTGCTGTGTTGTCTTTACTTTCGTATCGTCACAATAGATGTTACTGTTGGGATGACTGAACGAATATGCTGTAAAAGTCAGTAAATTGAAAAAGAAATCGCCGCAAAAGATTTGTAATACCTGCTGCTGAATAAATTCAGTATGTTCTGAAAGAAATTGGTGAGGTCGCTGATTTCATTCTCAACACGAGCCAATTTTTTGTTGGTATTTGATTTTTACATTTATTATCGGATGTAAATAATAATTAACAAATACTGAAACTCATATTTTAATGTAATATTTTTCGTTTTAACTACGAATCGCATAAATACGACGGTGTTCAACATAAATTAAAATTTGCTACAAAAGAGCGAAACATCAAACAGAAAATAAAATACTTTTTTGATTATAGATACTAAACAGTATTTAACAGTAAAGCATCTGGCATTTCTGTATCAAATTTTAATTTATTTTAATGCTATTAATAATTAAAAAAGGAAATTGTTTTTATTAAAATATGCTTTAATATTTGTCAACTAAAATTTAATATTGAATTCAACCTGAGGAAAAAATGTTGCTTCCAGCAAGAATAGAACCAGCCACTTTACGATTTAGTGACTCTGTTACAATTCACCAATGTTGCTCGTCAGTCTGGGATTCTTGTCAGATACAAGAACAGGAAACAGAGAAGAGCCAAAGAAGAGCAGAACGTTTCGTTACTGGTTCATTCGGTGCTCGCGAAAGTGTCACTGATGTGCCCAGTCAATTGGTGGATCCTGAAAGAGAAGCATTCTGCATCAGTGTGTCCTTTACTGTCAAATTTTCAACGGTGTAAGTTCCTAGACGAGTCAACCAATACATTTCATCCTTCTACGTATATATTCCGAAAAGAGTATGAAGGTACAATTAGAGAGATTCGAGGTCACAAGGATGATTACCAGCGATCATTCGGAACTGGAAAACGGCAAGTGACGGTGGAACACACAGTAAATACCTCCTCCTCCCACGTCCCGTAAAACTGAGGTCATAGCGCGGCTAGATGAGTATAGGTGTAAATATTAGAAAGGGTTTTTGCTTCACAACTTCACAGAGCTCCAAAATCTTCAAATATTCCAAGGCGATAATTTCGAGTTTCTTTGAGAATTGCGTCGTACTAATCTAGGAAATTTATTTGTGTGCAATGACCTTTCTATCCTGTAAGACTGGATAAAAATGAAGAGGGCCAGTTTGGAAAGTGCTCTTTTTAGATACTCTAGGACAAACGTACCTGAAATTGAGACGTTTAACCTTGGAAAGAGCGACACATCAATAATAACCCAAACTGAGGACTGAGACTGGTTTCTCACACTAGAAGAAATTCGCTACATTTCGATTACGTGATAAGTTACACAAATCTGAAAGCTGTTTAGCTACTAAATACTTACTGATTACAATTACGAATAACCTAAATTGGAACAACGACATAGATAATGTTGTGGGTACAGAAAACCAAACACTGTGATTCATTGGCAGAACACTTAGAAGGTGCAACATGTCTACTAAAGAGTCTGCTTACAACACGCTTGTCCGCCCTTTTCTGGAGTATTGCTGTGCGGTGTTGGATCCGTATCAGGTGGAACTGACGGATGACATCGAACAAGTTCAAAGAATGGCAGCTCGTTTTGTACTATCACGAAATAGGGGAGATAGTGACACAGATATGATACTTGTATTGAAGTGGCGATCATTAAAACAAGGCGTTTTTCGTAGCCACGGGATATTCTCATGAAATTTCAATCACTAGTTTTCTCCTCCGATTGTGAAAACATTCTGTTGGCACCCAGCTGCATAGGGAGAAATGATTATCACGATAAAATAGAAATCAGGGCTCGCACAGAAAAATTTAGGTGCTCGTTTTTCCCGTGCGCCGTTCGATAGTGGAACGGTGGAGAGACAGTTTGAAGATGGTTCATTGAATCCTCTGACAGTCACCATATTGTGAATAGCAGAGTAATCACGTAGACGTAGACACTCGGTGAAGAACATAAGCGGTGTCCATTATACGTGACAGGTTAAAACTGTATACCGAACTGGCACCCAGGCGCCCGACTTCTCTGAGCAGTCCACTAGTTACAACTTGGGGAAAAGCCTATGAATTCTGAAGCCACGAGTCAGTCCTTGACGGATACTCGGGTAGCGCGACTGTCAACGCACGGTGCGCGGAAGAAAGCGTCGCATTTCCAGCAGTGGTTGGTCACACAAGACGTGTCACCCAAACTGATTACCAGGTCCAGTATCTTGTTTTCACATTACATTCCTCTTGGCTTGAAAGTAATTGTCCAAATTTTTCTGAAGCTACTTGAACTTTTCGTCATTGCCTATAAAATTGTCTCGATCGCAGTTAGTACAGTTTAAATTTTTCACGTCGGACTATCTTTGATACTACTGCTTAAATTCTTCACGTCGAATGAAATGACGCGGTGGTTATGACACTGGAGTCTTATTCCAACGCTAATCTAGATATCGCTGTATTAGTTACCTGTGGTTCATCTGAACAATTTCAGTGGAATGGCAGTATGATTCCCTTCACAGCCCCCTACTATGAAATACAAAGTTCGCAGGACTTCGTACGACTTTTGACGTCACACGCAGTGTCGAAGACCGTAGGAACTGCTATCTACTCTCGTTAGAGTGCTTGGGGAACGACATATACATCTTCGTAGTCGGTAGTTTCAGTATCATAACTTACCAGTCATGAAGCATGCTGTTTCAAGGCAATGGCACAAAAATGTATGAAAACATCTGTCGCTGTATCATTGGAGGTCACATATTGCACATATCGGCGGTTTAAATCTTTAGAGTTCTTTGTTACAGCAAAACGTTGAAGTTTCCAAAGTTCAAGCAGACCAAACTCGTCAAGTTGATAAGCTGCATTGTGAGAAGCAATGAAACAAACGCTTTCTAAAAAGTTTGGGATCTGCAAGAGAATAAGAAATTGTGACACACTCAGAGCTAGGAGAATTTGCTGGACTAGAAGGAGGCCAGCAATAACTGATGTGTAAATTTTGTAAGAAAGTCCAGGATTGGCTCCCCAGAATCATTTTTAAAGCAAGGTTGCAAATTCGTGAATGTCCACATGCAGCCACTGTCATTGGCCAAAGCGTGAAACCAGCGTCAGAGTCGGAGAAAATTTCTGCTTTCTGTCCCACTCCCAGAATGAAATATGTATTACTTGTTAATCACAGCAGATCCTATAATGGGAGGGAGACTGCTAATATTTGTACGAAATTTTCATCGAATGGAACTCTGAAGGTCCACAGTACTCGGTCAAAAAGAATCCGGTGCCGGCGGAACCAGCAAGGTTAGGGAATGCACGCTTGGTGCCAGAGCTCCAAAGAGGGAGCACTTCCTATCCATCTGCGCTTATAGCAGACAACATTTCAGCTTACGGTAAACTATCTGGGGCTCGAGGATGATTTTGGAGAAACAGCTCGACCTTTGAAAAAGTTACTGCAGAAGGGGACAAAATTCCAATGGTCGCTCAGGAGCACTGGCGGTCAGGAACATCCGGTACCTTACGCTTCAAGGCAGTTAAACAAAGTGGAGCGTATCTACTCAACAACGGGGAAAGAGATGTTGGCGGTCATTTATGCTAATGCATACTTTCGATGTTATCTGTATGGTGGGAAGTTTATAGTTGTGAAAGACCAGAGAAATGATTGCTTTGTTTGGAAGATTCAGCTAGCAGATTTGTTCAGTGGACATTTAAACTTAGTGAATTCGGGCACGAGATAATCCATAAACCATAGAGATCTGTAGATGTCAACGTTAAAATCTATACTTATCAAAATTAAAGAACGTAGCATAATTATCATTTTATACGATCTGAAAACAATGGGCGATTTCTATATCTATGAGCACAGATTTAGAAATCGCCCTTTTTTTTTTTTAGATTCTATATCTATGGCAACCGATATAGATATCACCCTTTGTTTTTAGATTGCATAAAAATGATAATTTTACTATGTTCTTTAATTTTGATAAGTACAGATTTTAACCTTCACATCTACAGATTTTAATTAATTACTTTTAGAGATAAAAGTTAATTACAAAGATCTACTGAATACAGTATGTGCATATGTAATGTAACAAATGTACCAGACGCCAACTGTCGTTAATAGTGTTATAATTAGTATAAATTACGTGCATTCTGCCAACCAATTTTATGTGATGCAGTATGTGAAACTTGCTGTATTTGGACGGGTTACTCTTGCAACCGAAATATCAGGTACTTTCTGGTACATTTGATGTTGATTGGATATGATGAAAAAGGCTTGCATTCGTGAAATAGTACATTAGTATCATTATCGTTACAGATGTGAAGATGGTTCTAAAGGAACCGAAACCGGTCATATGAATAAACATTTTGCAATCAAGACGGATTAAAAGTTACATTGTACTTCGTTATCGTGCCGTCATCTTGTCTTGGCGTGACCAGACACCTCTCTCAGTATTTTGTATGGTTCTCTCCTTATATTTTACTTTGTCCGTGTTGTCACAAATTGTTCCCATTGTTTTTTAAACGTGTTGTATAGGGTCTGTCTGCATAAGTCCTGGGGTGACAAGACATGGGAGAGCGATATGCAACTACACAGGTGACGGTATTATTGCGTACACAAGGTATAAAAGGACAGTGCATTGGCGGAGTTGTCACTTCTATTCAGGTAATTCATGTGAAAAGGTTTTCGACGTGGTTATGGCCGCACGAAAGGAATTAACAGATTCTGAACGAGGAATGGTAGTTGGAGTTAGGTGCGCGGATATTCCATCCCAGAAATGGAATGTTACGGAAATCAATATTCCGAGATTCACAGTGTCAAAAGTGTGCCAGGAATACCAGATTTCCTGCATTAACTCTCACCACGGGCAACGCAGTGGCCAGTGACCTTCACTTAAAGACCGAGAGCCGCGGCGTTTACGTACACTTGTCAGCGCTAAAAAACAATGAAAACTGCGTGAAATAGCAGGAGAAATCAATGTGGGACGTAAGACGAACGTATTCGTTTGGACAGTGCGTCGAAATTTGGCCTCAGCGGACTATGGCAGCACACGAGCGATGCAAGTGCCTTTGATAACAGCACGACGTTACCTGCAGCGTCTCTCCTGGGCTCCTGATCATGTCGGTTGAAGCCCAGACGACTGGAAAACTGTGGTCTGATCAGATGAGTTCCGATTTCTGTTGATAAGAGCTGATGGCGTGGTTCGAGTGTGGTGCAGACCCCACGAATCCATGGATCCAAGTTGTCAACAAGGCACTGTGAAAACCGGTGGTGCCTCCATAATGGTGTTTACATGGAATGGACGCTGTCCTCTGATCCAACTTAATCTGCCATTGACTGGAAATGTTTATGTTCGGCTTCTTGCAGCCATTCATGGACTTCATGTTCCCAAACAACGATGGAATTATCACCGAGACTCAGTTATTCGCGACTGATATGAAGAACATTCTGGACAACTCGAGCGAATCATTTGGTCTCCCAGATCGCCCGACTTGAATCCTATTGAATAGTTATGGGGCATAATCGAGAGGTCAGTTCGTGCACAAAATCCTGCTTCGCAACACTTCCAGAATTATGGATGCTTATAGGGACAACATGACTCAACATTTCTACAAGGGACTTTCAGCGAGTTGTTGAGTCCATGTCACGTCCAATTGTTGCAGTAAGCCGGGCAAAATGAGGTCTAACACAATATTAGAAGGTATTCTATGACTTTTGCCACCTCAGTATATTTCGGGGCTCGGGTTACAGAGACAATAATGTAATGTGACCCCTCTCCCACAGAAATGAGTACTTGTCTGTGCTGAATGTAATTACTGATCTTTGGTGTGCCACTGGAAAGCAGCATGTAGTGGCCCCCGAGGTTATCCACATGCTGTGCACTGTGCTGGAGTGGGCCGTAACAGTACAGAAGAGTCTGATTCGGCGGGCCTCCCTCCTCACCTGCGCGGTCGTATCGATGCGGTACGGCCTCCGCAGCTAATGGACGAGCTGTTGCCCGCGCCGCTAATGGACGCGCCGCGCCGGTGGCTCGCGGTTCGAAACGCGCGCCCCGTTCGTGGCCCAGGACGCCGGCCTGTGGGATTACTGGCTGCGGCAGCACACAGCTCGCCCTAATGGCGGCGGCGCTCCCTTTGCGCCGTTCCAGGGGGACGCGAGCGCAGACGCAGACGCACACAGCAACTCGCCAGCCAAGCGCTCCCTCTGGTCCCTCGCAAAGGTTAACATCCGTTGCACTCCAAGCCGAGACGCCAACGGTACAAACGACGAATCGTGTGTCGCCTAAGGAAATGCATCCGGATGCGTCTTCAACGACTGTCGACATAATATCGTAATTGCAGTCTGAATTTACATTCATGTGGCTAATAATAACTCAGTCGAAAATAATTTATGATGAGCTCTTCCTTACCCGCCGTTCAAGACCTGTTCGTATTTTCTGCCGACAGTAAGTTAATGCTTTCTGAAAAGATCAGCCTCATTATTGTGATTATTGTTTATTCAACAGTCAAAATTATTAGTTTGAGACTTGAGTTTCTCCTGGCGCATACAACTTTCAAATAACTTCCGGGAATTCAGCCAGGTAACACTTTCAGCGGCCGCCGATATTTCGGCGGAAGAACACCCCGCCATTTTCAAGGCAAACTGCAAAGGACAGGCGGCGTACATGCAAATTTAAAACCTCGGTTCTCGGACTGAAGCAGGAAAGATAACACACACACACTGAACACTAGTGCCACAAAAGATGACCAGAGTCAGAGCTATCGATAGTGAGACTATGATTCGCAGGTAAGGTAGCACTGAATCTGTCCCTTGGTTCTTGACAAGGGAGACAGCCGGATTCCAAACAGAATTTAAGCAGAAACCTCCATCCCTGTTAACGAGGTTGCTCGCTAATTTAATCTCAACTGCCTCCTTAGTAACACTGTCCCAATAGCTGGACGTGCATGCCAATATCTCTGGGTTGTTATACAGGCTGTTACAAAAAGGTACGGCCAAACTTTCAGGAAACATTACTCACACTCAAAAAAAGAAAATACATGTGGCCATGTGTCCGGAAACGCTTACTTTCCATGTTAGAGCTCATTTTATTACTTCTCTTCAAATCACATTAATCATGGAATGGAAACACAGCAACAGAACGTACCAGCATGACTTCAAACACTTTGTTACAGGAAATGTTCAAAATGCCCTCCGTTAGCGAGGATACATGCATCCACCATCCGTCGCATGGAATCCCTGATGCGCTGATGCAGCCCTGGAGAATGGCGTATTGTATCACAGCCGTCCACAATACGAGCACGAAGAGTCTCTATATTCGGTACCGCGGTTGCGTAGACAAGAGCTTTCAAATGTCCCCATAAATGAAAGTCAAGACGGTTGACGTCAGGACAGCGTGGAGGCCATGGAATTGGTCCGCCTCTACCAATCCACCGAATCTGTTGTTGAGAAGCGTATGAACACTTCAACTGAAATGCGCAGGCGCTCCATCGCGCTTGAACCACATGTTGTGTCGTACTTGTAAAGGCACATGTTCTAGCAGTACAGGTAGAGTATCCCGTATGAAATCATGATAACGTGCTCCATTGAGCGTAGGTGGACGAAACTAAAATGAGCTCTAACATGGAAATTAAGCGTTTCCGGACACATGTCCACATAACATCTTTTCTTTATTTGTGTGTGAGGAATGTTTCCTGAAAGTTTGGCCGTATCTTTTTGTAACACCCTGTATAACGTGAGGTGACCAGTATCCAAGCAATGTTCTAAGCGTTTCCGGACATATGTCCACATAACATCTTTTCTTTATTTGTGTGTGAGGAATGTTTCCTGAAAGTTTGGCCGTACCTTTTTGTAACACCCTGTATAACGTGGGGTGACCAGTATCCAAGCAATGTTCGGCAATAGCAGATCTACTTGGCTGCTGTAATCGTGTGTGCCGTTTATGCTCAGTACATCGGTCCTTCATGGTCCTGATAGTTTGACCAATATATGCCATGCCGCAGCTACAAGGAATACGATATACACCCGCCTTATGCTGTCCAACGTCATCCTTAACGGAACTCTGAAGTGCTCTAATTTTAAATGGAGGTCGGAAAACACTTTTCACATCGTATTTCCGTAAAATACGACCGATCTTATTGGACGTGTTTCCTACGTACGGCAAAAAGGCAGTAGACTTAGGTGTTAACAGAATTATCATCAATCACCCGATGTACAGTTGGTCGATAGCGGAACGCACATTCAATCTGTCTATCACTATAACCATTTTGACGAAATGTAACTTCAAGATGAGACAGCTCAGCTGGCAAAGTCTCAGCGTCAAAAACGACATGTGCCCTGTGTACCAAGGTACGAAGTACCCCTTCACTCTGAGCCGGATGGTGACAACTATTAGCCTGTAAGTACAAGTACAAAATAGTGGGGTGTTCTGCCGCCGAAATATCGGCGGTCGCTGAAAGTGTTACCTGGCTGAATTCCCGGAACTTGTTTGAAAAAATTATTAATGTTTGAGAACTATGACTCGATGTTGCTCTATTTAATACTGCATTTTTTATTTATCTTTGTCTGATTAGTGGTTTACAAGTAATGCCGGCATGTTTAAACAAAATTTGTCTGTGTCTTCCGCCCTAAAATCGACCCGTAAATGTAACGTATGTCAGGGAAGTTATTTTGGTATTAGTAATTTTACCAGCTATTTAGGAGGTTACTGAAGAGAGTAAAATAATGAAAGAATCTCTTTGCACACTTGGTTGCACGATAGTCCGGTCGCAATACAAAATAACATAGATTCACAATAATAACGAGACTGTTAAATCGACATCTTCGCACGTCTCTCTTCAGATAAAAGTTTCCCTGTGTGACTGTAGTTAGCACAAATATTCAAATGTGTGTGAATTCCTATGGGACCACACTGCTGAGTTCATCGGTCCCTAGTCTTACACAGTTCTTAAACTAACTCGAACTAACCTATGCTAAGAACAACACAGACGCCCATTCCCGAGGGAGGAATCGGACCTCCGGCGGGATGGGCCGCGTAGTTAGCACAGACATGACCTCTTTTGTTACCACACTAACGAAAATTTTGAAATTAAATACTAACGTAAAGCCGAGCAATTACAGCTGCCACGTTGAGACTCAACCCTCGATCTCCATTTTATCGCGAGACGTAACCAATAATTAGAACCGACAAGAGCGCCTGCAGAAGTGACCCAATCATTCATAGCCACTTACACGGTCCAGTCATATTACTGTGACCACCGGTTATATTCGACGTCGATGCGCAGTAACCACTTACAGACGTCAGATGGCAGCACTAGCAGAAGAGTGTGTATAAAACGTGTCTCGGATGAACCAGTGTCTCCTCAACGACAGTTCAGCGAACGTTACTGCGTACTGGCCTCCGAAAGAGGCGCCTGGTTCAAGCGCTTATACTGCCAGCGATTCACCGGCGAAGAAGGCCTGAATTTTTACGACAGAAGCGCAACTGAACCTCCAACAAGTGACGACAGGTGCTCTTTTTAGATTAATCACGTATCATGTTCCATCGGACAGATGGCCGTTGGCGTATACCACATGAAACTCTTTAAAGCAAACATCCTGTAATCAGGAAGGAGTGTTATGGTCTGGAAAAAATTTCGTCGCATTCCCTAGCTGTTCTCCACATTCTGGAACACCCAATGAATCAACACAAATATAAATCTATCCTTGAGGACAATGTCCATCCCTACATGGAGTTTGTTTTTCCTCGGCACGGTGGTATCTACCAGCAGGGCAATGTGTCACAGCTCGCAGTGTACATACACCAGGATTCTGGCGACCAAACTCACCGAATTGAAGCCCACTAGGGAATCTGTGTGACCACATCAGCCGAGAAACCTAGTGTAGCTGGTCTCAGTGCTGGAGTACGTAGGCCTATGGCTTCACGTACCTTTTGGTACCTTCCAGAACCTCGCTGACAATCTTCCAGCACGTCTCGCAACAGTCTGCGCTATAAAAGTCGGTTATTCAGGCTTTTCATAGGTGGTTACGATAACGTGACTCAACAGTGTATTACAACCACTTTTCCAAACATATGCTCCTATGTTTTTCGGTAAAGGATTAGATTTACCAGAGGAATACATGTGAAAGAGCTCCTGTCTTAATGCAATAACATGAAATGGTGTAAGTGCAATGCCATACAGTAATACTGATTCTGAAATCTAATGAGTTAAAACAGTTCTTATTTAATATCTGTCTTCAATGCACGTTCAGATAGCCTAGTTGTAAGTGTCGACTGCGATGTTCGAACACGGTGTGGCAAAAATTTCATTTGTCAAGACCTATTTATTAAAATGAAAATTCATTTCGAAACGGATTTCACTGACATAATTTCATTTCAATAATCGATTTAATTATTTTCCTGAATTTAATTATTTGTTGTATCCGAGACCTCAAACAACCGAGAGTGGTCGCTGCAGGGTCGCAAGGAATAACTTACAGACGAACCACATTCCAGCATTAGCGCCATTAAGAATCGCACACTTCGACACGCCGGCTAGCAGGACAAAATCACGATGAAGTTCTTAGTTCAATCAAAGACCGAGTATTTCTTTGTTGGTCGAAGCCCCCGCGACGGCAATCACGCCATCAGTTATTTTCTGATGAAGGTAGTTGATGTTCCTGTGGAAGTCTGCAAGGAGAGCACTGTGGATCTTACTTAAATAAATCCGGTCCGATGTCTTTCCCCATTAAAAACTGAAACACACAGTATCAAAGATCCACACTACACTGTGTTTCAGTTTTTAATATGTTCAAGTACAGATGGAATTTTCCATAAAACTTTCCCTATGCTTCCCAAGTCAGAGCTCGGGCTAGCCGCGCGGTGTAGTCGCGCTGTCTATGGCGCCTTGTCACAGTCAGTGTGGCTTTGGCCGTCTGAGGTTCGAGTCCTCCCTCGGGCATGAGTGTGTATGTTTTCCTTAGCATAAGTTTAAGTTGGATTAAGTAGTGCGTAAGCCTAGGCACCGATGACCTAAGTAGATTGGTCCCATTAGACCTTACCACAAATTTCCAATTTTCCAGCTCGAGCTGTCTTTCGCCACCCACATGTTGATGAGAGATTAAACTGAAACCTTCCTATTTAAGTCCTGCAGGGGTCTGTGATTGTGGCGGGAACAACTCACGTGTCAACAGAAATTTGCCACTCTAACCATCGGCTTCGACCAGTAACGTAATGGTTATGGCCTAAGTGACGTTATTTCTTGATGTGCATTTCGAATTGTACCTCTTCGCTGTCATATTTTCGTTGGTTTCGGGAGAAATTATATTTTTAATCTTTGCTGTATATGAGAAACGAAATACCGTATATTATGTTCTGGGGGATATTATCAGTCAGTTTTCTCTTTACAATAAATATTGTATTTTTAAATTCGTTGTGTTTATCGCTGTTCTCAGTGCAACTGTAGAGCTTTCTTTCCCTGTTTTCGATTCGAGTTTGCGATAAATAGTTCTAGTGTGATAACCGTTTCGATTTATAATTGATACATACTTGTTAATTCGTAACCGTGTATTGCGGCATTAGCCGATGGTAGATTCGATTTATTTACGGTGCATGTTTTGGTTTTAGTTCGTACTGTGTATAGACGTATGCACTACAGTTTCAGAACTTGTTTTACGACGCTCCATTAATTTTTTCTCTTTGTTTTTGTGATAAACCCTTGAAGTTTTTCTTGTGACGACAACTGCGATTCATACTGATAAGAGCACATATTCGTAACTGTGTATCCTATCTCCACTTGGGCTACAATGCTTAAATCTATTTTCCAATACTAGCTTCGATTTACTTACGATAAATACTTTTTTAATTCGTACTTTGTGGCGTGGTCCCCACCATGGGAATGGATCTATTTTTACGATACTCGATCCACTTTCTATGCAATAAATGTTTCTTTTATCCGAAAGCGATTGAACATAAAAGTTGTAATTCAGACTATTTTTCTCCAAATGTAGTTAATTCTGGTAATCAAAGCTGTCTTTGTTGTTTATCTTCCATTGACATGACGTAACAGTCCCCACGGTTGTATACATCGTCGAAAGTTAACTACATACATACGAGAGCTATTCGTTTATTAAGGTCTGATCGGTCCCGAGATGGCATCCACAGTGAAAGTCAAAAACTAATTATCTGCAATAGTCAGCTACAAAAAGTTCTCCATGGCATCGAGCCACAGTTATACCATTCTTTTTAAAAGAGTAAACCGCCATTTGACTGTGTATTTTTCCATTTATCTTTTTTACTATCCAGATTTTGGCTTTTATGCCATTATCAAGTACATTGGTAAAAAGTTGTCGCACCATTACGAAGTCGTGTATGTTAAGGCAGCGAAAGCAGGCAAACAAGGCTAACACATGCCTTTAAGATGTAACTCCTCTGGACTGCCTCTACTTACATGACTTAATAATGGTCTAACAACATTTAGCACTGTACTTGATAATGGGACAAAGGTCGAAATCTAGGTAGTGCGAAAGATTATAATAGTACACAGTCCACGGAGGTTTAATCTTTTAAAAAGTTAGCTATAGCTTCCAGGTGCTTCTCAAGATAGTCGCCGCTCGGACTTAGATATTTGTCGTAGCGTTGTACCAACTTTTCAATACCCTTGTCGCATAAGACACCCATCTGTGCTTTCCATCAATCCTCTACGCTGGCCTGCAGCTCGTCTGTGCCGAAATCTTGTCCTCATAGATAGCGGTTCATGTGAGAAGAGATGAAAATCAGAGGGGGCCAATTCTGGACTGAACGGTGGCTGATCAAACACCTCTGATCGAAAACGTTGGGCGAACGTTTTCATTGCCCCTGCAGTGTGCGGCCGAGAATAGTCATAAGAAGAAAATGCGTGACAGTTACTTCATGTCGGCTGCATGAAATCAGGCACGAGACACTATTTTTTAGGCATCTTCACATGCTGACTGCGCGTTTAAAACTGAAATGTGTGATGTGGCGCGATCGATAGTCATACAGGGACATTGCTCAACACATACGTGCAGACTTTCATCGGACCTTAATATACGAACAGCCTTCGTCCACACATACATGTTGTGAAGGCCATAGCAGTGTCAATGGAACCACTCTCTCCTGTCACTGGCAGTTCGTTTCAGTTCCAGTGTATAGTCTGTTCTCGATTTCTTCCAAATTCTTCAGCCTAAGCAGTTTTCTTCCTTTTTACTCCAGCACTGTCCCTTTAAGAATAACAATGATGGAGATGTTGTGCCTGGCGACATGACCAATAAATATTATTTTTCCCATTTTTCATTTTCTAAATAATCTTCTTACTTCATTTACCTCCTTTGAGACTTCCAGGTAGTATTTTCTGTCTGTCAGCTCGCTCTTATCATTTTCCGCAGTATCCACATTTCAGAGCTTCAAGTTGCTTCGTTTCCAATTTACTCAGAGTTCTGCTTTCACTTACATACAGAACAGTGTAATCACCATACGATTTTGCTAAGGATCTTCTGACATTTATATCCATAAATTGACTGGTTAAAATGTTTTTCGTAGTTGTAAAGTCCGGTTTTACAATTGCAGTCCCCCTCCTCAATTCCATTAAGAATTCGAAACAACAACATTGTTCGAACTGATAAATTCTGATGTCATTAGTTATTGTACTGATCTTAATTCCTGCCATCTTTTTCCGTAGTACCAATACTTTTGTCTTCCGTCAAATCAGTTTTAATTTCCACAGTTTAAGAGGTTCTGATAGGATTTGCAGCGTCCGGAGTCTGTAACAATCACAATGCCATCATTCCCTTTGTATTCTCATTCATAATCTGAACAGCTTCCTCAGTCAACACGTTAAATAAATGCACGGATATGGGACATCCTTGTCTAACTCCTTTTCTCATCCTGGCCTCCTCCTCCTCCACCTTATGGATGTTTATTTGTGTGCTTTGATTCTCATAAGTTGATTAATCACTCTTCTAACCTTCCAATCATGCCCTTTTTTCATAGTTCTAAAGACTGTCTCTCAGTTCATACTGTCAAAAGCTTTTCTAAGCCAATGAAGGTAAGGTATGTTGTTCTGCTCATATCCAATCTTCTCTCTAATAGCATGTGAAAGGACGAAATTGGCTCTCTTGTTCTTCTGCGTTCTCTAAATCCAAATTAGTCTTCTCCAGTATACTTATTTACTTTTTCTTTCATTCTGCTCTTAACTATGTTAACGAGTATTTCGGAAACATGTGTGACACCGATACTGTTCCATTAGTGGTGAAGTCAACTGCCTTCTTTTAATTTTCGGTATGATCACGCTTCTGTATTGAGTGAGATCTTCTAGCATGATTCCTCTTTCTTAGCGCTCATTTATTAATCTGAATAATTAGCCTTATACGTTGTTGCCTAAACTTTTAAGCAATTCTGCGGGGATGTAATCAACATCGATAGTTTTTCATTCCCTGAGACCCTGAAGGGCATGTTCAAATTCATGTCTCATGACTGGAGAACCTTCCGTTTCACTTTGAAACTCAATGATGGATGCAAATAGATTCCTTTCATTCTTGGAGCCCTTATCAAAGTACGGTTCTTCCATGTTTTCTTTCCAGCTGGTACATATCCCATTTATCAGTAATATTCCCCTTTATTTTTAACTACCACATTTTGTTCTGGATTGGTACAGAGGGGCTCTGATTTTCATAACAACTTTTTCTTGTTTTTCCTTTTTCTTATCTTCTTCGCTCGTTTCAGCAACGCTTTTGGGCTATTTCTCTTTTCCTTCTGTGCATTTGGTTGAGATGTGATTTTTAATTCTATGATAGCTACCTACATTATTTTCCTTCCCTGAGATTATTTAATTCCTGAATTAGGTTTAACATTTCTTCTGTCACTCAAGGTTTGCTGCGCTCCAGTTTCCTTTTTCCTAAAAGCTCATTTGTTGCTTTATTTATCCCCATCTTGATGTTATTCCACTGCTTTGGCTCATCACTTTCACTACTATTTTGTTTTTTCTTTATTTAAAAGCCATCTTTATTGCTTCTTATTTCAATCCTTCTACTCTCCAGTTCTGCTAGCACTAATGTATTGTCACCTTTATGCCGCGATCTGGATAGCTGAGGCGCAATTTTATCCGATCCCTGTACCTTTGCTTTCATTAACAAGTAACCTAACAAATCCTCTTTTGTCTGCACGTCCCATGTGCAGCTTCTCCTAATGGGGAACTTCAAGTAATGTGTTTGTAACAACAATATAATTTTGATTGCAGAAATCTACCACATTATCGCCTCTTTCGTTTGACTGCGTCAATCCAAATCTTCCTACTTTAACGTTGCCTGTTTGAGATACTTCTGCTGCATTAAAATGCGTTCACGTTCTCTATGTCCCTGTTAAAAGTAGACTACTAGTATCACAATTTCCCGTACATCCTAAATCACAACAGCATTTGTACCACTAGCGACATGCAGAACACTTTCGACGCCTGTACCGAGATTTACATTTCAATTATAACTTTTAAGTCCTGGTTCCCGACGTCTGAGGAGCCCAGTCGATTTTGCTTTCTGGCGGTGGTGACAAAAATTAATTATTGCGGCAACTAATTTAATGGTAGTTGGGGACACGCATAGATATCCTGCTTTTGTTTCTGTTTTCACGACTCCCTCTCCGTGAGCCTTCAACTAAATGCATTCCCGCGTCTCTTCTGCGTCCCTCCCCGTCTCTAGCTCTTTAATTATTTTTATAACTATGAGGGGCTTTTGTTCGGGAATTATTAAGTGGATCTCTTAATTATTCATTTAGGTTAAACCACATTCAATTTACCCCGCTCCCTTTGCTGTTCCGCACATTCCGTGTAGTACGCAATTACCAACGCACCCTGCGTGAAACAGAGTTATTGTTTAACAAGATTTCGCCTTTACAGCTCCCCCCTTTCCTCTGCACAACGAGATGCAGCTAAGCTTGCACTGGGAAGTTTAATACTAAAATGAAATTTTGAAATGTATTTTCTGCAGACTCGAGAGAAACACAAAATAGCAAAAGATGTGATTTCACAAAGCACGTTTCCCAATGACGAGCGATCAAATTAAGCCTGCTGATGCTATCTGGAGTGAAAACAAATAAAACTTCGTCGTCTCGTGTTTGTGAAGGCGAACACTATACCCTTTTGCAAGGCGGAGGAGACCATACTAATGCAAAAACTGACTGAGATCCGGAAAGAAGCACCTTTTGTTTTCCTATAAACATCACCTTAGTCTAGTCATTGAAGTATTCCGACTCCGCAAGCTTGAAATTTCTGCAGAATTTGCTAATTCACAGATATCTCTCTCCATTGTACAGCCAGTTATCTAAATGTTACTGTTTTAGTAGTAACCGATGTATCATCACTGACGAGTTCCACGCTTGCTTTGACGCACGTCTAGAGAGTGTAGACGACACTTGGGAAATAAAGTTTCATTTCGGAACATACGCGAAACCAGACATTCTCGCATGGTCACGGTCATTATTATCTTCACTTTCAGAGATCAGACCAGACACCTGTTCCATCTTATCGAGTCAGCCTTATTCATGCTAACTCCTCCTGCATCTTAACAAGAAGATCTCTTTTTCCATGTTGTATGTATTTCATGGCACGTAGTCGTAATCCTCATTCTGACATACCTTTTATATGGTCCTTTGACTTACCACTACATTAATCTATTATATCGCTTAACTCTTTTCTAATGCCTTCAAGTTTTTTATTTAATTTTGTACACTCTTTCAAGGTTTTTACAAATCTAATCTGAGACTCATTAAGTCCGCTTGTGAAAACTGTCCGGATTCTTGCGCAAATGTCGGTGTCGTCTTAAGGCAAAGTATACGATATTGTTCATCGTCGGTGACACAGCACAAAATCAGATGATATCAATAGTCTCTTTCCATTACTTTTCCTTCTCTTCCGTCCTACTGAAATTTAATTTAATGTAAAGTGTCACTCTATCCGACATCATCACACTAAAATAACGAATACTATTTATTTGGCATTTTTTGGGGAAAATGACGTGCAGGAAACTCGATGAAACCTAGCATCATGACGTCGCTGTCACTCGTAATAACCAAAAAAGATTTCTTCAGTAAGAACGTAAGTGTGGAAACGGTCAGGTTCTTTGATGCAAAGAAAATAAAATTGATTCTCGTAATCAACTGTCGTATTATTGGAGTTCCTTGCATAGTTTTCCTGCATGGTAGAAAACCTGCGTTGAGTTATCTCACGACATTATCACCTGATATCTCGTGATGGTATTATTGATGGTGGTTTGATTGTAGTGTACATCCTTCCAGCCCGCCTAGCAGGTCAGGGTAACTGCCATATATGTATATATATAAGAAGGATTGTTGATTTTCTTGTGAGATATGCTACTCAACATTTGTCAAGAAACGCACGTGGTTTCAGTAGAATGCAAGCAAAAATATTTAGCAGTTACCATAAAATTCACGGAAATTGTAGCTTTCTTTTGCACAATATCTTAGCTCTGCTCACATTATTTTTGTTTTTCTTTATTCGAATTTTTGTGTTGTTCTCAAATTGCAGCATCTCCTAAACTTTTCACTCTAATTAAGGCCATAGGACCATGGTTACTCCGAATGTACTTCTGACCAAAAAGCTATTCTGGCAGCTAGAATCGGAGATCTTCGTTAATCCTGCCCATTGAGTTCTTGTGGTGATATTTCCATAAAACCTTAAATCTCCGGAACACACATTTCTTTAGAAATCAAATATAAGTTTTCGTAGATTTCGCTTTGTTTGTGTATAACAAAATATTTTCATAAAAATTTTCATACCCTATTTCATCACCTTAGGGGCTGAATTAAAAAAAGAAATAAAACATGTATTTTTAATTTCCAGCCGAGAAGCCAAATACATACGCATTTTCAAGGATTTAGTTTCAAAAATGCTGTTGTATTTAAATATTTCCACTAAAAGTTTCATCCCTTATTTTACCTCCTTACGGGTTGAATTTCTAAAAACAAGGACTCACGGAACTTTTTATTTCTTACCTAGACAGCAAATACAAATTTTCTTAGATTTAGTTTTAAAAATACTTTAATAATGAAATATTTTTATAGGAATACTCGTTCCCTATTTAACCCACTTAGCAGTTGAGTTTCCAAAACCACTAGATCATTTATTTTCTTTTATTTCCGACCGAGAAGTTAAATACCAATATTTGTAGATGTAGATTTAAAAATGTTTTAGGAATCCTTTAATAGTGATTTATTTTCAAAATAAAATTTCACGCGCTATTTCATCTCATTTAAGGTTGGATTTCCAAGAATGCCGAAACCCATTTTTTTGTGTTTCTGATCAACAAAGCACCAAATTCTAATTTTCGTATTTCTATCTTTAAAACTGCTAATAGCGAGATATTTTCAAAAATTCTTCCATCGCTATTTTAATCCCTTATGGGTGGAATTCCTAAAAATCCCTTTTTCATCGATGCCTACTGTATAAGATCAACAGCCTCTCCAAATTTGAAGTTTCTGCCCTTAGCTGTTTGGGCTCGGCCATGATGAATCAGTGAATCAGTCATGTATTATTTCAGCATCTTACAATTTCCACAAATGCTGAGTTAAGTATTTCTTTTATTTCCAACCGAGAACTCAAATACACTCCTGGAAATGGAAAAAAGAACACATTGACACCGGTGTGTCAGACCCACCATACTTGCTCCGGACACTGCGAGAGGGCTGTACAAGCAATGATCACACGCACGGCACAGCGGACACACTAGGAACCGCGGTGTTGGCCGTCGAATGGCGCTAGCTGCGCAGCGTTTGTGCACCGCCGCCATCAGTTTCAGCCAGTTTGCCGTGGTATACGGAGCTCCATCGCAGTCTTTAAACTGGTAGCATGCCGCGACAGCGTGGACGTGAACCGTACGTGCAGTTGACGGACTTTGAGCGAGGGCGTATAGTGGGCATGCGGGAGGCCGGGTGGACGTACCGCCGAATTGCTCAACACGTGGGGCGTGAGGTCTCCACAGTACATCGATGTTGTCGCCAGTGGTCGGCGGAAGGTGCACGTGCCCGTCGACCTGGGACCGGACCGCAGCGACGCACGGATGCACGCCAAGACCGTAGGATCCTACGCAGTGCCGTAGGGGACCGCACCGCCACTTCCCAGCAAATTAGGGACACAGTTGCTCCTGGGGTATCGGCGAGGACCATTCTCAACCGTCTCCATGAAGCTGGGCTACGGTCCCGCACACCGTTAGGCCGTCTTCCGCTCACGCCCCAACATCGTGCAGCCCGCCTCCAGTGGCGTCGCGACAGGCGTGAATGGAGGGACGAATGGAGACGTGTCGTCTTCAGCGATGAGAGTCGCTTCTGCCTTGGTGCCAATGATGGTCGTATGCGTGTTTGGCGCCGTGCAGGTGAGCGCCACAATCAGGACTGCATACGACCGAGGCACACAGGGCCAACATCCGGCATCATGGTGTGGGGAGCGATCTCCTACACTGGCCGTACACCTCTGGGGATCGTCGAGGGGACACTGAATAGTGCGCGGTACATCCAAACCGTCATCGAACCCATCGTTCTACCATTCCTAGACCGGCAAGGGAACTTGCTGTTCCAACAAGACAATGCACGTCCGCATGTATCCCGTGCCACCCAACGTGCTCTAGAAGGTGTAAGTCAACTACCCTGGCCAGCAAGATCTCCGGATCTGTCCCCCATTGAGCATGTTTGGGACTGGATGAAGGGTCGTCTCACGCGGTCTGCACGTCCAGCACGAAAGCTGGTCCAACTGAGGCGCCAGGTGGAAATGGCATGGCAAGCCGTTCCACAGGACTACATCCAGCATCTCTACGATCGTCTCCATGGGAGAATAGCAGCCTGCATTGCTGCGAAAGGTGGATATACACTGTACTAGTGCCGACGTTGTGCATACTCTGTTGCCTGTGTCTATGTGCCTGTGGTTCTGTCAGTGTGATCATGTGATGTATCTGACCCCAGGAGTGTGTCAATAAAGTTTCCCCTTCCTGGGACAATGAATTCACGGTGTTCTTATTTCAATTTCCAGGAGTGTACCAACACCTAATTCGTTAGTTCCAATTGCGAAGCCGAGTTCAAACATTCGTAGCTTTAGCTTTAAAAATGCTTTCACAGTGAAATAGTTTCATAAACGGTTTCATCCCGTCTTTTCAACCCCTTAGTGGCTGAATTTCCAAACACACTGAAATAGGATTTTTTTAAAAATTTGTAACTGAGACGTCCAACGCCAATTTTCATAGCTGTAGCTTTAAAATGCGGTCATATTTCTTTAATACTGATTTATTTAAAAGAGAACTTTCACCCACTACTTCACCCAACTGTTAGTTGAATTTCCAAAAATGCTGAAACATTTCTTTTTTCTGGACGAATAAGCAAATAAGATTTTTTGTAGTTCTAGCTTCAACATCGCGTGAATAGCGACGTATTTCAGAAAACATTTCATCCTCTATTTCGTCCCCACAGGGGTGGAATGGAATTTAGAAAAGTTTCTTTTTAAACAATGCCTACAGGATAAGATCAACATCCTCTGCAAATTTAAAGTTTCTGTGCTTAGTGGTTTGTGCTGGTCGATGGTGATTCAGTGAATGGGACAGTCGGTCTGGACATTGCTTTCAATATAAAGAGATTAAGTTTCTTTCTGTTTCACACGCGAATCATCATGGATGGAAGGTTGCATGCTGTCATTAGCCTAAAGGTATTTATTTATCTTTATTCAGCCGAGGATCATCTCACAAAGATACAGGAATTGTCAGTGTAACACAATAAAAAATAAACTTGCCATCTGTATTCCACGTCCATTTCTCTCACTACTTATTTCTGCGAAAAACCGGTATTTCAGTAAAAAAGTTTGTCATTCCCGCTTCATCCTCCCCCTTTTCAACTAATTTCCTCTGTAGACCAATACCCTGCATTCAAATTACGTTTATCAGTGCACCTTCACCCTAAATATTAACTTCCCTTCTGCAGTAGACCAGTACCATAGCATCAAGTTCTCCTACAATCACATGCACCTTGCAACTTCTCCCCGCTATCGATCAATATCTCAGCAACAAATTGTTGTTGTTGTTGTGGTCTTCAGTCCAGAGACTGGTTTGATGCGTATCTCCATTCTACTATATCATGTGCAAGCTTCTTCATCTCCCAGTACCTACTGCAACCTGCATCCTTCTGAATCAGTTTAGTGCATTCATCTCTTGATCTCCCTCTACGGTTTTTACCCTCCACGCTGCCCTCCAGTACAAATTCGCTGATCCCTCGATGCCTCAGAACATGTCCTGCCAACCGATCCATTCTTCTAGTGAAGTTGTGCCACAAACTCCTCTTCTCCCCAATTCTATTCGGTACCTCCTCATTAGTTACGTGATCTACCCATCTAATCTTCAGCATTCTTCTGTAGCACCACATTTCGAAAGCTTCTATTCTATTCTTGTCGAAACTATTTGTCGACCACGTTTCACTTCCATACATGGCTGCACTCCATACAAATACTTTCAGAAACGACTTCCTGACACGTAAATCTATACTCGATGTTAACAAATTTGTCTTCTTCAGAAACCCTTTCCTTGCAATTGCCAGTCTACATTTAATATCTTCTCTACTTCGACCATCATCAGTTATTTTGCTCCACAAGTAGCAAAACTCCTTTACTACTTTAACTGTCTCATTTCCTAATTTAAATACCTGAGCATCACGCGACTTAATTCGACTACATTCCATTCTTCTCGTTTTGCTTTTGTTGATGTTCATCTTATATCCTTCTTTCAAGACACTGTCCATTCCGTTCAACTGCTCTTCCAAGTCCTTTGCGGTCTCTGACAGAATTACTTCTTCTCCATGAATTTTAATACCTACTTCAAATTTTTCTTTTGTTTCCTTTACTGCTTGTTCAATATACAGATTGAATAACATCGGGGAGAGGCTACAACCCTGTCTCACTCCTTTCCCAACCACTGCTTCCCTTTCATGCCCCTCGATTCTTATAACTGCCATCTGGTTTCCGTGCCAATTATAAATAGCCTTTCGCTCCCTGTATTTTACCCCTGCCACCTTCAGAATTTGAAAAAGAGTAATCCAGTCAACATTATCAAAGGCTTTCTCTAAGTCCACAAATGCTAGAAAAGTAGGTTTGCCTTCCCTTAATCTATTTCTGAGATAAGTCGTAGGGTCATTATTGCCTCACGTGTTCCAATATTTCTGCGGAATTCAAACTGATCTTTCCCGATTTCGGCTTCTACCAGTTTTTCCATTCATCTGTAAGGAATTCGTGTTCATATTTTGCAGTTATGTCTTATTAAACTGATGGTTCGGAAATTTTCACATATGCCAACCCCTGCTTTCTTCGGGATTGGAATTATTATATTCTTTTTGAAATCTGAGGCCATTTCGCCTGTCTCATACATCTTGCTCACCAGATGGTAGAGTTTTGTCAGGGCTGGCTCTCCCAAGGCTGTCAGTAGTTCTAATGGAATGCTGTCTACTCCCGGGACCTTGTTTTGACATAGGTCTTTCAGTTCTCTGTCAAACTCTTCACGCGGTATCATATCTCCCGTTTCATCTTCATCTACATCCTCTTCCATTTCTATAATATTGTCCTCAAGAACATCGCCGTTGTTTTGCCAACAAATTAAAAGTTGCAATGCCACTGCTACTCCCTCTTCCACTTACAACAACTTTTCGTTTTTTTCCGATGCACAATCAGTGATCCTCCAGTTTTGATCCTCAATAGTACTGAAAAACATAAAATCTTTGTCCCTGCCCTTTGGCAACGCGCTAAGCAGATAATTAGAAAGCATCTAACGTATATTCCGGGACTCTGATTAAGTAATGAATGCACGCATTGTTCCAGATTTGCAGCTGTCTGTCAAGTTTTCTCCGAGGGCGGTCTACAGCCAGCCGTTTAAGAGGAGACGAGCTGCTGTTCCATAAGCAGCAGGTAGCAGGTAGCTGGGGTCCCGCGCCTCCCGCCATCAGACTTGGAAAGTATCGACCCGTCCCGGCGGAGCATTAGCAGCTCTGATTTCAATAGGCCAGCCACCTCGGCGGTGTGGCGGCGGCGGCTCATCTGAATTACAAAGTGCTGGCGCTGCTGCCGCCGTCTCGCCCAAGCCGCGACGGCCCGCCACGACAGGTGAACCGAGTCGGCGACAAGCGATGGCTTCTCCCGATAGCGCACGGCTCCCACACCCAGATGTAAACAACTCCCGGACTCGCCGTCACCCCGACTCACTGCGGGTGCGCCCGTGACACGTGTAGCCGTGGCAGCCTGCCGAGCCACTGCCCTTCATACACTACTGGCCATTAAACTTGTTACACCAAGAAGAAATGTAGATGATAACGGCTATTCATTGGACAAATATATTATACTACAACCGACATGTGATTACATTTTCAAGCAGTTTGGGTGCATAGATCCTGAGAAATCAGTACCCATAATAGCCACCTCTGGCCGTAATAACGGCCGTGATATGCCTGGACATTGAGTCAAACAGAGTTTGGATGGTGTGTACAGGTACACCTGCCCATCCAGCTTCAACACGATACCACAGTTCATCAAGAGTTGTGACTGGCGTATTGTGATGAAGCAGTTGCTCGGCCACCATTGGCCAGACGTTTTCAATTGGTGAGAGATCTGGAGCATGTGCTTGCCAGGGCCGCAGTCGAACATTTTCTGTATCCAGAAAGGCCCATACAGGACCTGCATCATGCGGTCGTGCGTTGTTCTGCTGAAATGTAGGGTTTCGCAGGGATCGAATGAAGGGTAGAGCCACGGGTCGTAACACATCTGAAATACGCCAGTATGGCGATGACGAATACACGCTTCCAATGTGCGTTCACAGCGATGTCAGCAAACACGGATGCGACCATCGTGATGCTGTAAACAGAACCTGGATTCATCCGAAAACAGGCCGTTTTGCCATTCGTGCACCCAGGTGCATCGTTGAGTACACCATCGCAGGCGCTCCTGTCTGTGATGCAGCGTCATGGGTAACCGCAGCCATGGTCTCCTAGCTGATAGTCTATGCTGCTGCAAACGTCGTCGAACTGTTCGTGCAGATGGTTGTTGTCTTGCAAACTTCCCCGTCTGTTGACTCAGGGATCGAGACGTGGCTGCACGATCCGTTACAGCCATGCGGATAAGATGCCTGTCATTTCGACTGCTAGTGATACGAGGCCGTTGGGATCCATCACGGCGTTCAGTATTACCCTCCTGAACTCATCGAGTCCATATTCTGCTAATAGTCATTGGATCTCGACCAACGCGAGCAGCAATGTCGCGATACGATAAATCGCAATCGCGATAGGCTACAATCTGACCTTTATCAAAGTCGGAAACGCGATAGTCCGCATTTCTCCTCCTCACAGGAGGCATCACAACAACGTTTCACCAGGCAACGCCGGTCAACTGCTGTTTGTGTATGAGAAATCGGTTGGAAACTTTCCTCATGTCTGCACGTTGTAGGTGTCGCCACAGGCGCCAACCTTGTGTGAATGCTCTGAAAAGCTAATCATTTGCATATCACGGCATCTTATTCCTGTCGGTTAAATTTCGTGTCTGTTGCACGTGATCTTCGTGGTGTAGCTATTTCAATGGCCAGTAGTGTAAAACGCTATAAGCGTTTGTCGGAATCCATGCCGCGGCAGACTTGTTTGTAAACTCAACATTTCAACGACTTCTCCTGCCGCCATCTTGAGGTGTTGCCTGGACTACTAATTGGCAGGGTGATACATTCGTATTTAGTTGTTCGAATTGTGAGCTCTTCTTATACACTGCTGACGCCTCGTTGCTATATATATTTTATGTATGACACATTTTGGGTTTTAGCCCATCCTGAGAACAGACAAAAAGCCTTTATGCCATACTGATATTCTCTGGAACAAGCCTCAGAAAATACAGTCCATCAAGAAAGGAAAGAGCTTACGTAACAATAGTTGGACCGATACTTAAATACTGCTCGTCAGTCTGGGATCCGTACCAGATCAGATTGATCCAGGAAATAGAGAGGATCCGAAGCAGAGTAGCGCGTTTTGTTGTTGTTTTAGGAAGCACGGCAGCGTCACGGACATACTCAGCCAACTCTAGTGGCAGACGTTTCAGGAGAGACGAACTGCAGCACTGTGTAGCCTGCTACTGAAGTTCCGAGAAAATACGTTCCTAGAAAAGTCAACCAGCGTAGTGGTTTCTCCTACGTAAATCTCGCGAGAAGAGCGTGAAGATAAAGTCAGAAAAACTAGGGCCCACACGGAGGCTTACCAGCTATCGTTCCTCCCGCGAACCATACGCCACTGGAACAGGAAAAGGGCGAAGTGACACTCGTAAACAATGTACCCTCTGCCACACGCAGCAATTTGGCTTGCTGAGTATAGATGTAAATGAAACCAGCCAAGAACCAATGTTGAGCGTGTACACGTGACTATCTATACACTGAGGTGACAAAGGTCATGGAACGCCTTATAATATCGTGTCGGACCTCCTTCTGCCCGAAGTAGTGCACTAGCCGGACGTGGGATGGACTCAACAAGTCCGTGGAAGTCCCCTGCAGAAATATTAAGCCATGACGCCTCTATATTGCCGTTCGTAACTTATCAAGTGTTACCGGTGCAGGAGTCCGTGCACGAACTGTTCTGTCGATTATGTCCCATAAATGCTCAATGGGATTCGTGTCGGGCGATCTGAGTGTCCAAACCATTCGCTCGAATCGTCCAGAACGTTCTTCAAACCAGTCGCGAACAACTATGACCCGATGACATGGCACATTGTTATAATTAAGAATTTCATCGTTGTTTGAGAACATGACGTCCATGGACAACTGCAAATGGTCTCCTAGTAGCCGATGGGCCAGAGGACCCAGTAAATTCGATGTAAATATATCCCACACCATTGTGGAGCCACCATCATCTATCACAATACTTCGTGACAAGTTGCGTCCATGGCTTCGTGGGATCTGTGCTGCACTCGAATCCTACCATCAACTCTTACCAACTTAAATCGCAGCTCTTCTGATCAGGCCACGATTGTTCAGTCGTCTAGGGTAAAACCGATGTGGTCACGAGCCTAGGATAAGCGCTGCAGGCGATGTTTTGTTAGATAATACGCTCCCATTGGTCGTCTGCTGCCATAGTCCATTACTGCCAAATTCGCTGCACTGTCTTAACGGGTATTCGCCATACTGTCCTACCTGGTAAGTTCATTGTACGTCCAATATTGAATTCTGCAGTTATTTCACGACGTGTTGCTTGTTTGTTAACAGTAGCAAATCTACGCAAACGCGGCTGCTCTCTGTCATTACGTGAAGACCGTCGACCACTACGTTCTCTGTCGTGGGAGTTAATGCCTGAAATCCGGTATTCTCGACACACTCTTGACGCTGTGGATCTCGGAATATTGAACTCCCTAACGGTTTTCGATACGGAATGTCCATGTGTCTAGCTCCAGCTGCCATTCCGCGTTCAAGGACCTGTAATTATCCGTTCCTAGACGACTAGAACCTATTATGAATTACAATGGGTTTCCTACGCCGTATTAGACATCGTAATGTGTTGTATTCATGTTGTTTCAAACTTTTTGGCCAAACCCTCTGTATTTGTTCACTTTTGCACCTAGTCGACATCAAAAGAAGTACTAATGTAAGACAATGTATAGCAAACGCTAAATCAGACTACGAAACTTGAGCACCTAGTCGATATCAAAATAAGTATGAACGAAAAACAATAGTAAATAAATCGCTACATTACGACCACAATACTAAGAAGACCGTCGTAAGTAGCAGCCGGTTGAGATGTGAGAGATTACACCCACCATCAAACAGGATCAGCATCGCGACTGATATTACTCCATCATAGACACGGATATTATCTCTTGTACAATGTGGAATTTCTGTGACTTCTTGAAGTCTTGATGACAAAATTCAATCACCTTAGACGGAGGTACCAGGTGGCCTATTAGCAAAATATATAACTCAGGAGGATGGCGACAGAACAGAGGAGCTCGTTCAAAGCCTAACTTTGTAAACAAACCTTTACGTGACAGGACATCCGAGAAACATTTATTCAACCAAGTCGCCGCAAAAAACTACTTTCTCGTAAGCTGCGTACATTCGTGGCATAGGTGAAAAAAGTCTGACGCAGCAGTAGATAAATTTATATCTGAGTTGCCGTTCTACGCAGTGGCCAGCACGCAACGAGATTAAATTGACTGAAAATATGACGATTACATTAATATTCGTAAATTTTGACTGTTTCGCTATGAGTGTGAGAACTGCAGTAAAAATGAAAGTAAATAGATTTTAAGGTAGTTAAGCAAACTTGCTAAGTTTTTTTTAACAGAACGTCAGCACAGAATTGCAAACGTCTGCACCTCTATTAGGTAACTGGTAACAAGTCACATCCCACAGTAAGTCCATGTATAAACATCTCACAATTATAGCAGTAATGTGAACGTGTTTTACATTTTGTGGACAGAAATGTGTTCCCACGCCGCGACCAGTTACCGAGGCGACGTACCACTGCTCCTATTCATCTTCTGTGCAGTCTCTAATGTCTTCGACGTAAGTCAGCTTAGCCCTTCTGTGTTGGAAGTGAATCACAATCGTAGTCAAGTGGCACCTTCTGCTAGACAGATACTTCATACGAAGCGTCAGTCAAACAAAGGGCGTCATCTCTCCTGCCTACTTTTAATATTAATTTTCTGTATCTGTTTATATAATTCCCGCTTTCTTACGTCAATCAGTGTTGTTTCCCTCTTAAGCTAATGTTCCTATCTTAAACTTCTACTGTAAGTTCTGGTGTGTTATTCTAATTATCAGTGTTTTCTGATTTGCCGAGACAATATTTTGAGCGCAGCCTTTGCTGGTGAAGCATAGGTGCCCTTCTTGCTCGCAGAAGACCACTAGCGACCCTGTTCTGCCTTTCTGCATGGTCGATACCGAGGATCTTCGATGTCTTTCATCTGTACGTAACACCGTTCTCTCGCTGCAGTCGCCCTTCCTAGCGTATGCAGACCCAACGCACAATATCTAAATGCTTAGGATTGTTAATTTATTTTTAATAGTCGCACAGGACTTATAAATCGTTGACCTGGCATTATTAACATTTCGCTTCTTCACACTCTTCCGCACTATTTTGTTGCAGTCTGTTTTGTTGGCCCCAGGCTCGGCGACATTTATATTGAGTACAGCGAAACGATCTCTACTAACTCCGAGGGTTTGTAGAGGTTGTCTTCTGACCCAAACTGAGAGTGGGAAGCCAAGTCCAGGAACTTCATCCAAACGATACTGAATAATGCTACTGTAGTAACGCCTGCAGGTTGTTGTTGTGGTTGTTGTCGTCTTCAGTCGAGAGACTGGTTTGATGCAACTCTCCATGCTTCTTCATCTCACAGTACTTTCTGCAACCCACATCCTTCTGAATCTGCTTAGTGTATTCATCTCTTGGTCTCCCTCTACGATTTTCACCCTCCACGCTGCCCTCCAATGCTAAATTTGTGATCCCTTGATGCCTCAGAACATGTCTTACCAACCGGTCCCTTCTTCGTGTCAAGTTGTGCCACAAACTCTTCCCCGTAGGTAGGCCACCCATTAGGCAGCTATCTTCAATTTATAAGTCGACCTATCGTAACCGTAAGTGGTGTGTGTGTGTGTGTGTGTGTGTGTGTGTGAAACATTATGGGGCTCACTGCTAAGGTCATCAGTCGGTAAGCTTACACACTACTTAACCTAAATTAACCTAAGGACAAACACACACACCCATGCCCGAGGGAGGACTCGAACCTCCGCCGGGATCAGCCGCACAGTCCGTGACTGCAGCGCCTTAGCGTAAGTGGAGTCACAGCAACAATGTGGAGCGTACTAATTTGCGTCTACTGCCGAAGGCACGGTCGTTCGGCAGTTCTGAATCCATGCATGCTACGTGGAAGCTCCCCACCAACGTTGGATGCCACTTTTGAACATGAATTCAGACCTAAAATTGTTCCACGAAGCAAGCGCCGTAGCACCTCGTGTATGTCGGTATCTTTTTGAATGCCCTGTGTAATAACTGTCTTGTCCTAAAAACGATTTTTAATGATTTCTGGGTGAAAGACTGCCATAAGTAGTGCAACAAATACCATCTATTTTAGCCAGGATAAATTACTCGGGACGAAAAGCTTTTAACAAAAAACCTCATACATTACAAAGAAATGCTATATTAATTAGGAATTTCTTTGAAATAAGCAAGTTAATTCCTTGTCTTTTTCATCTTTGTGGAAGATTAGTTATGTATCAATTAAATTCCGTATGCGTCCCTGAAACTGGCCGCATATTTACTTTACAAATTTTCATCAAACAGCTTATGGCATGTCACCCCCTGTGAAAAGCACGAATTACTTTCTCTTGGTGTGATGAGCTTTAATTGCGCCCAGTAGCATCGATTTCTACTGGTAACTGTTCACAGCAAAAGTGGTTGTAATGGGGAATGCAGAACACGTTTTCGACTGGTTCTGACCCCAGAAAAGCGTGCTAGTCTGTAGGATGACAGAACAGATATTACTGTACAACGATTTTATTTCTGCTTTTTGAAGTATTTATTGCTGATTTGATTAAAGCAGACCACTCACCACACTATAGGCATCACAGATCTTCCACCCTATCCATGTCAGGTGAACTGAATCATTTTTCTTCTTTACATTGTTGTTGTTGTTCTTATGTTTCTGCATCGAGTGATACAGCCATATCATTCGATAAAGTTCCGTAACCTCCTTAGTATATCTACAAAAGTAAACAATTTAGAATCATACGTAATATGTCATAGTGTCTATAATTCAGCCGATCAAACAACGGTGGCACAAATCAGGATATACCAGTGTTAAAATTTTGTTAAATGCCATTATTTAAAAAGATTGTTGTGCTCGCACACAGTACAACACAATTCTTACTTTTTTGTAGTAGCAATAACTTATTGTTTAATCTTTATCTGTATGTACTGAATTTTAAATTTAATGCCATATAGACAGAAAAACTGGTGTTAGGTCACTGATGTAATAGGTAATTAAAGACGGTTTTATTTTTGGTGGGAGGGGGGGGGGTGGTGGTGTTGTAAAGTAGACCATTTCGCTCGTGCCATTTCTAATGCTTTTATCATTTCTTTTCTTCCTCAACGTGTATGTTTCGTGTTTATGCAAGACTCTGCTCTAAACATGGTTACACGAATCCTTCTCTGACCTTCCGGGTTATATTTTTTCATGTTAGCTTATATGATGGGTGGTCATAACATTTTAATTATGACCAAGAAAACGTTCTGTAATTTTTTATTCCTTTTTTGCAGGTATCTCCATGCATACAATCCTGATACACACTGAAATCTCACCGTAGCACGTTGTTAGAGGAGCCAATACAAAATAGAGGAGTCCACCTCTATTTCAACAACATATTGATTTGTTTTTATCAATATTTTGTTTTCCTGTTTCTAGCGGAGTGCTACAGTACTGTGGTGCGGAGATTTTAATATTTATCAGGACGAAATATACATTAAGGTGACAAAAAGTCATGGGATAGCGGTACTATCATATGGAAGTGGTAGTACTATCGCGTACGCACGGTGTAAAACTGCAGCGCATTGGTTGAGCTGTCTTTTGTACTTAGATATTTCATGTGAACAAATATACAGAATAATTGTAGCCACTCCACGGGATTAACAGACTCTGAACGAGGAAAGGTACTCGGATCTAAACACATGGGACATTCCATTTCGGATATCACTAGGGAGTTCAATATCACGGAATGTATCGAGAATACCAAATTTCAGGTATTACCTCTCACCACGGACAATACAGTGGCTGACCGACTTCACCTAACGACCGACAGCAGCGGTGTTAGCGTAGAGTTGTCAATGATAACGCACAAGCAACACTGCATCCGAAGACCAGTATCAGTTGCAAAGCGATTTAGAAAAGATTGCTGGATGGTGTGGCAGGTGGCAGTTGACGCTAAATAACGAAAAATTTGAGGTGATCCACATGAGTTCCAAACGAAGTCCGTTGGAATTCGATTACTCGATAAATAGTACAATTCTCAAGGCTGTCAATTCAACTAAGTACCTGGGTGTTAAAATTACGAACGACTTCAGTTGGAAAGACCACATAAATAACATTGTGGGGAAGGCGAGCCAAAGGTTGCGTTTCATTGGCAGGACACTTAGAAGATGCAACAAGTCCACTAAAGAGACAGCTTACACTAGATTCGTTCGTCCTCTGTTAGAATATTGCTGCGCGGTGTGGGATCCTTACCAGGTGGGATTGACGGAGGACATCGAGAGGGTGCAAAAAAGGCCAGCTCGTTTTGTATTATCACGTAATAGGGGACGAGAGTGTGGCAGATATGATACGCGAGTTCGGATGGAAGTTATTAAAGCAAAACGTTTTTCGTCGCGGCGAGATCTACTTACGAAATTTCAGTCACCAACTTTCTCTTCCAAATGCGAAAATATTTTGTTGAGCCCAACCTACATAGGTAGGAATGATCATCAAAATAAAATAAGAGAAATCAGAGCTCGAACAGAAAGGTTTAGGAGTTCGTTCTTCCCGCGCGCTGTTCGGTAGTGGAATGGTAGGGAGATAGTATGATTGTGGTCCGATGAACCCTCTGCCAAGCACTTAAATGTGAACTGCAGAGTAATGATGTAGATGTAGATGCATGAAACAACCTCAGAAAATGGTGCGAGGCGTTCGACGAAGGTATCCGTTAAGGCAGTGCGGCAAAATTTGGCGAGAATGGAGTATGGCAGCAGACAACCAATGTGACTGCCTTTGCTAACAGCATTACTTCGTCTGCAGCGCCTCTCCTCGGCTCACAATATCGGTTGGACCCTAGACGATTGGAAAATCTAAGGCGTGGTCAGATGAGCCCCGATTTCAGTTGGGAAGAGCTGATGAGAGGGTTCGAGTGTGGCGCAGACCTCACGAACCTGTGGATCCAAGGTAGTGTGCAAGCTGGTGGTGGCCCCATAATTGTCTGGTCTCTGTGTATGTGTAATTTACTGGGTCCTCTGGTCCAAATGAACCGACCATTGACTGAAAATGGTTATGTTCGCCTACTAGGAGACCATTTGCAGACAATCATGGACTTACTGTCACAGGGTCACAATTGTTCGCGACTGGTTTGAAGTGCATTCTGGACAGTTAGAGCGAATAATGTGACCACCCAGATCGCCCGACATGAATCCCATCGAATATTTATGGGACGTAATCGAGAGGTCAGTTCATGCACGTCATACTACACCGGCAATACTTTCGCAATTATGTACGGCTATAGAGGCAGTATGGCTCAATATTTCTGCAGGGGCTTCCAACGACTTGTTGACTCAACGCTACGTCGAAATGCTGCACTATGCCGGGCAAAAGCAGCACCGAACTGTATTTCGAGGTACCCCGTGACTTTTGTCACTGCAGTATACCTGTATGTACAAATGACAAGAATAGATAAATTGTGAATCTTTATATACACTCCTGGAAATTGAAATAAGAACACCGTGAATTCATTGTCCCAGGAAGGGGAAACTTTATTGACACATTCCTGGGGTCAGATACATCACATGATCACACTGACAGAACCACAAGCACATAGACACAGGCAACAGAGCATGCAAAATGTCGGCACTAGTACAGTGTATATCCACCTTTCGCAGCAATGCAGGCTGCTATTCTCCCATGGAGACGATCGTAGAGATGCTGGATGGAGTCCTGTGGAACGGCTTGCCATGCCATTTCCACCTGGCGCCTCAGTTGACCAGCGTTCGTGCTGGATGTGCAGACCGCGTGAGACGACGCTTCATCCAGTCCCAAACATGCTCAATGGGAGACAGATCCGGAGATCTTGCTGGCCAGGGTAGTTGACTTACACCTTCTAGAGCACGTTGGATGGCACGGGATACATGCGGACGTGAATTGTCCTGTTGGAACAGCAAGTTCCCTTGCCGGTCTAGGAATGGTAGAACGATGGGTTCGATGACGGTTTTGATGTACCGTGCACTATTCAGTGTCCCCTCGACGATCACCAGAGGTGTATGGCCAGTGTAGGAGATCGCTCCCCACACCATGATGCCGGGTGTTGGCCCTGTGTGCCTCGGTCGTATGCAGTCCTGATTGTGGCGCTCACATGCACGGCGCCAAACACGCATACGACCATCATTGGCACCAAGGCAGAAGCGACTCTCATCGCTGAAGACAACACGTCCCCATTCGTCCCTCCATTCACGCCTGTCGTGACACCACTGGAGGCGGGATGCACGATGTTGGAGCGTGAGCGGAAGACGGCCTAACGGTGTGCGGGACCGTAGCCCAGCTTCATGGAGACGGTTGCGAATGGTCCTCGCCGATACCCCAGGAGCAACAGTGTCCCTAATTTGCTGGGAAGTGGCGGTGCGGTCCCCTACGGCACTGCGTAGGATCCTACGGTCTTGGCGTGCATCCGTGCGTCGCTGCGGTCCGGTCCCAGGTCGACGGGCACGTGCATCTTCCGCCGACCACTGGCGACAACATCGATATACTGTGGAGACCTCACGCCCTACGTGTTGAGCAATTCGGCGGTACGTCTAACCGGCCTCCCACATGCCCACTATACGCCCTCGCTCAAAGTCCGTCAACTGCACATACGGTTCACGTCCACGCTGTCGCGGCATGCTACCAGTGTTAAAGACTGCCATGGAGCTCCGTATGTCACGGCAAACTGGCTGACGCTGCCGGCGGCGGTGCACAAATGCTGCGCAGCTAGAGCCATTCGACGGCCAACACCGCGGTTCCTGGTGTGTCCGCTGTGCCGTGCGTGTGATCATTGCTTGTACAGCCCTCTCGCAGTGTCCGGAGCAAGTATGGTGGGTCTGACACACCGGTGTCAATGTGTTCTTTTTTCCATTTCTAGGAGTGTATTATGAATCTTTATATTCTCGCAGTGATCATCAAATCTTTATGACTACCAGTCGCATTCCTTTCATAGGGATCCCTTTATCTTATACAGTGCTTAATATATGTATTTCTTGCACTTTTCTTCAGTATATATTACCCATTCCAAATATCAAAATTCATCCATCTGTTTAAAAATATCTCATTTAAATTCAAAGTTTAGCTAGTTCCTATCTCCACCTTCTGAGCCCACAATTACATTAGTTATGTTTTTCTTTATGTGCATATTATTGGAATCTGTCTCATTAGGCATTCGATTACAGTTTCTGTTAATTTTTCTGTGATCCCTGGTGTATCCTCAGCGACCCGTCTCACACCGTTTCCCGGACCGTGACAGAACAACTCGCAGATCGAGATAGTGCTTTACTTGCGTCATTGCCTCTTCGCAGTATACTGCCTCTGAGTCCTCTTCGCTAAAAGCCACAGGAGAGCTGACGGTCGAAGCCGAGGAAAATAAAACATTTCACCCTTTGTGGCACATTCTGCATGCTGCGTAGTCCCGGCGGTCGGGGTTTACGGTGATCGCCTTTAGACCTTCGCCATCTCCTCCGGGAGCCATCCCGAGGCTTCAGCCTGTAATTCTAGGGAGGCAGCAAGGAATAGCAGGGAGAGAGCGGCGGTTTCTGGAATGGCAAACACTTAATCCCCGAGCTTTGCCCCCTTTGATTGTGGGCCGGAGGAGATGGCTTTCCCTCCGCGGTGGTCGTGGTAGTGGATGGAGGTTACAGGTGAGCAGGAATCCGTGGCCGCAGCCCCCTGGGACGTCGCTGGGGGTGGAGACACTTGTCGTGGCGGGCCGGAAGTAAATCCCGGGGACGTGCGATCGAGCCCCGGGGCCCCACTCGTAACCTAGCGCCGCCCCCTGCGGGTTCTCCAGCCGGAATTTACGTGCATCCCGTGCCGAGATCTTCTGAGCGTCTTCCCGCTCTGACACTGCGACCGAGCTGTACTCACCTGTCACATGAGCACTGCGCAGCGACAACGAGGCTTTTCAGCAGCATCGATGGTTATTAGAGAGCTAACTGCAGGGCATATCTAAAACACTACTCTTACGAGAAAATCTGGACTAAATCTACTGATACGAAATGAAGGAACTGATGGAGATGAAATACCCGATGTTTCAAAATAAATATCGATGTTTTAAGACTTGGATGGTATTGTAATTCTGTTAGAGACAGCGAAAGACTTGGAGGAGCTGCTGAACGGAATGCACAACATCTTGAAAGGAAGATATGAAATGAAAATTAACAAAGGAAAGAAACGGATAGTGGAGTGTAGTCGAATTAAATCAGGAATCAGGTGATGCTGAGGGAGTCAGATTAGGAAATGAGACATTTAAAATGCATGTTCCAGCAAAATGATCTCCCGTATTTGGAGAGGCAGCTAAGTGATATGCGACGGGGATACTAATGTGGAAGGGACATCGATCGATAGCGGTATACCTGCCATTTTCAATAGGTGTAATAGCTTGGCTAGGTAAACCGATCTCGGACTATAACAACGCCGCTAAATGTGGCGCGGATTGTAGACTTTGTACCACTGACTACATTAAACTTACCATTATAAATAATACATCAGATAAAAGAGAAATTCAAACAGTTTTTCTTATAAGTGATCAATGTCAGCACCATTCATCACATGGTAACATCGAGTCGATATAAGAGAAATTCAAACAGTTTTTCTTATAAGTGATCAATGTCAGCACTATTCATCACATGGTAACATCGAGTCGATATGTGGTTTTTTCCCCACCTTAATCAGTGTGCTTGGAGGTACTGTTGCAACAACTGCTTCAATCTTGTTCCTTAAGCTGCTATTGGAGGCACATATACATGATCCCGTATGAAACCCGAAAGGTAAAAATTGCTTGGCGTCAGATGCGGTGAACTTGGAGGCCATGGACAACAAGCTATGTCATTCAGTCCCTTGCGGTCAATCCAGCGGTCGGGTACAGCGTCGTTGCACTAGTCACATATTGAGTTAATCGAGTCAGACGGTGGACCATCTTTCTGCCAAATGATGTTCTGTGGTTCAGCTTCTTCCATTTGAGAAAAGAGCCGCATTTCCTGTGTATCAAAATAAGAAACTCCAGTTACAGATAGTTCAGCAAAACGGTCGTAGGTTCGAATCCTGCCTCGGGCATGGATGTGTGTGATGTCCTTAGATTAGTTAGTTTTAAGTAGTTCTATGTTCTAGGGGACTGATGACCTAAGAAGTTAAGTCCCATAGTGCTCGAAGCCATTTGAACCATTTTTTAGTTCAGCAAAAGTCCATAAATTTTCCGCCGGGATATGGCACAGAAAACATTCAGTTAAGGAGAGTCTAGTTGCATCAATGCCATCTCGTGGGCGTTTGTTAACCCCCGGATGAGCACATTACGAGTGTTCACATGTTCACTTAGGACAAGTGTCGATTCGTCATTGAGGACGTCGTGGTCCATCAAATCTGCATAGTCATGCAGCAACATTTCTTTGGCTCGTAAACCATAATCTATGAACTTTAGAACTTGAAACAGGTACGTAAATAAATGTGTCTGATTTGCTATTTCATTTGACGTATTATGTACGAAGCGCGTTTAATACGTAATGCAAGACTTTTTTTCTCAGCCAGTTTCGGCTGAAAAAAAAGCGAAATTTGTCATTGGACATCGTGCACTATTCTTGCTTCTGTCCCTATAGTTTCATGATGTAAGGAGGAAGGTATCATTGAGTTTCTTTTGGCGGAAAACCAGAACAACGCATTGTTCATAGGCTCTCGCAGAATGTCTACGGAGACCTGGCCGTGAATAAACGCACGGCGAGTCAGTGGGCTTGGAGGCTATCATCATCGCAGCAAGGCTGCGCAAATGTGTCCGATCCCCCGCTAGCTTTCTGGCCACACACAGGTGTAACTGCTGTACTCTTGGTACTCTCATTCGAGGTGATCGACAGATTACTATCAGACACCTCGATGCTCAACTGGACGCCTCTGTTAGTATTGCTGATTCACTCGACCATCAGTTATGTTACTCAAAGGCGTGTGCCTGGTGTCTTCCTCTCCGCCTAACAGAAGATAATGAAGAGCAACGAAGGACAATACGTGCGTAGTTACCTGAACGTTAAGATGTTGATCGTAACAATTTTTTGTCGAACATCGTCACAATCAATGAAACACTGGTTCATCACTTCGAACCGGAAACAGAACGACAATTCATGGATTGGCGCCACACCGCCTCTCCTTCGAGCAATGAGTTCAAAGGTGCACCCTCAGCATGAAAAGCCATGGCGACGATCTCCGAGAATCTGAAGGGTTATTCTGTTGCATATCTTTACTCATGGAGCACCCATCATCTCTGCAGTGTAATCTACTACCCTCAGGATATAGAAGCAACGAGTTTGTGTTCGTCGCCACAAAAATGCAAACAAACTTCTCATTCTCCATGATAATGCCACACACAATTCTGTGGACCTGAGAAAAGCTCACAAAACTCCATTGGACTGTTCTTCCTCATGTTCCCTACAGGCCAGATCTCACACATCCGACTTCCACCTGTTTGGCCCAATCAAGGATGCACTCCGCGCGAAGCAGTACGTGGACGATGGGAGGTTACTGATGCAGTAAAACACTGGCTCCAGTAGAGTGGTACCCTTCGCGTATACAGGCCCTCCCGATAATGTGGCGTAATGCCACCCATCGAAAGGAGATTAATTTGGAAAACAGGGGTTTACAGCCAAAAGAGTGAGGAATAATAAGGTGTATTGGGATCCTTCATAAAACTAATCTGCTTTCGGAAAAAAGTTGCATTACTTATTGAATGCCCATAGTATAACCATATGTTGGATGCAATAAGTTCTACAAAACTTTCAAGCCCCGAATTTAATTTTGAAACAACCTGTACAGTCACACGAATTGGTATCAGTGAAACATGAGAAAAAAATACTGAACTCAAATGTAATGAGTAAGTACAGCGGGCAAAAATTAATTACCCACAGTAGGTATTACACCGCTCTTAGACATTGTAATGGCTTCGACTCGACGAGGAAGAGAATCAACAAGTTTGTTACGCCATGTCACATTCAGGTGAAGCGTCTCACTGATGATTAGATCCCGTAGAGCAACTTAAGTGAGGGCGGGAGGGGGTGGGAGGGCTCTAACTGCTACGTTTTGCCCGCTATTTCACATAGTTAAATATGTTTCCCATGGTATTAAGGCCGGGCGGTTTAGCTGGTCAGTCAGGGTTCTATAGTCTTCTCTACAGGGTCGCCACACCGACTTTGCAGTTTTTGCTTTTCCAAATACCTTCGTCACAGAGGGCAATCGCTGCGCTTTCCGCTGATTTCCCGCATCGGTCTGCAGCTCGCTGCCTGTGTCAAAGTACTGTCATCATAGCCAGCGGTTCGCGTGAGTGGTGACATGAAAATCAGAGGGGGACAACTCTGGGCTGTATAAAGCGTGTTCAAATACTTCCCATCGAACGTTGCTGGAGCATTTTTGCTGTACCTGCAGTGTGCCGCCGAGCATTGCCATGAAGATGGACGTGAATGGCAATTACGTTATGTGGACTGCATGGTATCAGACGAAACCCCTCAACAGGTGCTTCACACTTGGCAGGCGTCTTTACGTACTCAGTATGCGCTCGGAACGAAAACGTGCGACGTGACGCAATCGATGGGGATACTAGAGATACTGCGCAAACACATTTGGGCGAAGCTTCATCAGATTTTCATTGTGGTTTTAATTCTACGAACAGTCTGAGCCTGAAAAAAAAAGAAAAATAGCACTCGTATTTAAAACTACTGTGTACAAAAGAATTTCCATTAATTTCAGTCAGGAAGCTAGAAATATTGATTATTTTGTAGGTGGATGCCCATCTCGTACACAATTGTGTGTCCAGATAGATTTTCTAATGGCAGCATTATCATTTAAGTGAGACTTTCCAACGAGGGTCCATATTCATTTGTGCACAATTCAGCACGTATCTGAACGACCTGCGGACAAGATATGATGTTGCTGGTGTCACTGAGCGAAAATGAAGTTCGTTCTCTCACAGATACTGACATGGAATAAAACAGGGCATACACATGTAACGAGGACGTTGACATTTTGCTGAAATTCGCGCGAGTGCGTGATTTCAGTTCCCCAGCCGGTATGTCTGTGGGAATGCCAAAAGTGACTCAGTAAAGCATTATAAAGTCTCAGTTGCACATTAATTTTATTTTATTTAATATCTTGTTCCGGATTTAAAGGATTCAGTTTTATGCCACCACTTCGTCATAGACTAATGGCGGCACTCTACATTACTAGAATCTGATTACTTGTTATTGCTCCGTCTCTGCATGGCAGATGTTAGCAAAAATGTATTGATGAAACCGGAACACTTTGTCGCAGTCTAAACACGGCAACTCAAAGGTAGATGGAGGCAGAAGAGGTGGTTGCTGTCTGACCCCAGCTTCAGCAATATTGATTCGAGTTTCCCGTGACGAATAACAGGTCAAACGAATGTTCTCTCTCTGTCCCCTCTCTAATCTTTCCTGCCTCTAATAACATCGACTGCCTGTCGCGATAAATCCTAGCAAAAGTAAGAAGAGGAGAGATGAAATCGGTTTCCGAAAGTAATCACCACGAATGACTTTGCCTATTGTTACTGATTAACGAGTTGGGCGTCCTTTTTCCGAGTCAACTTCTGATAGTGTAGCCGCTCGAGGTGGGGGCGAATCAGCCAGGAGAGCCCGCCCACAGCGCGTTGACAAAGATGCGACGGAGGAAGTCGCCGCAGAGATGCTATCGCCTGTAATGAAGGCGTCTTAATTAATACGTTCGGCGGTGCGCCAGAATCTCGCTCGCCAGTTTTGTTGACACGGACATCTTTTTCACCCGCCCGGTAATTAGTTTCTCAAGTTGGGAGATATCGAGGAAATGTAATTATCGATTCCGCGCCACGCAGGTGGGATGGATGCAAAGAAAACAGGAGGCGCTGCCACGACAACTTTCGGCACCTCCGCACAGTAGCAGCAAGGCTGGCACGTGTCGACACCAGCCTCTGCCCTACAGCGACGTCTGGCACTGCCATCACATACCGCACCCACCGTCCATAATATCACGACTTCTTGCTGTTCTTACTCGATGCAAGTATTTTGGCCTACTGCTCACGTCCAGCGATAAGCAGTTTACTTACGGATAGTGTCGTCTCAGAAAACAAAGGCACTGACGGCAAAAAAATGTTGGTATATCTACATCTACATCCATACCCCGCAAGCTACCTGACGGTGTGTGGCGGAGGGTACCTTGAGTACGTCTATCGGTTCTCTCTTCCATTCCGGTCTCGTATTGCTCGTGGAAAGAAGGATTGTCGGTATGCCTCTGTTTGGGCTCTAATCTCTCTGATTTTATCCTCATGGTCTCTTCGCGAGATGTACGTAGAAGGGAGCAATATACTGCTTGACGCTTCGGTGAAGGTATGTTCTCGAAACTTTAACAAAAGCCCGTTCCGAGCTACTGAGCGTCTCTCCTGTAGAGTCTTCCACTGGAGTTTATCTATTATCTCCGTAACGCTTTCGCGATTACTAAATGATCCTGTAACGAAGCGCGCTGCTCTCCGTTGGATATTCTCTATCTCTTCTATCAATCCTATCTGGTACGGATCCCACACTGTTGAGCAGTATTCAAGCAGTGGGCAAACAAGCGTACTGTAACCTACTTCCTTTGTTTTCGGATTGCATTTTCTTAGGATTCTTCCAATGAATCTCAGTCTGGCATCTGTTTTACCGACAATCAACTTTATATGGTCATTCCATTTTAAATCACTCCTAATGCCTACTCCCAGATAATTTATGGAGTTAACTGCTTCCAGTTGCTGACCTGCTATTTTGTAGCTAAATGATAAGGGATCTATCTTTCTATGTATTCGCAGCACATTACACTTGTCTACATTGGGATTCAATTGCCATTCCGTGCACCATGCGTCAATTCGCTGCAGATCCTCCTGCATTTCAGTACAATTTTCCATTGTTACAACCTCTCGATACACCACAGCATCATCTGCAAAAAGCCTCAGTGTACTTCCGATGTCATCCACAAGGTCATTTATGTATATTGTGAATATCAACGGTCCTATGACACTCCCCTGCGCCACACCTGAAATCATTCTTACTTCGGAAGACTTCTCTCCATTGAGAATGACATGCTGCGTTCTGTTATCTAGGAACTCCTCAATCCAATCACACACTTGGTCCGATAGTCCGTATGCTCTTACTTTGTTCATTAAACGACTGTGGGGAACTGTGTCAAACGCCTTGCGGAAGTCAAGAAACACGGCATCTACCTGTGCACCCGTGTCTATGGCCCTCTGAGTCTCGTGGACCAATAGCGCGAGCTGGGTTTCACACGACCGTCTTTTTCGAAACCTATGCTGATTCCTACAGAGTAGATTTCTAGTCTCCAGAAAAGTCATTGTACTCGAACATAAAACGTGTTCCAAAATTCTACAACTGATCGACGTTAGAGATATAGGTCTATAGTTCTGCAAATCTGTTCGACGTCACTTCTTGATGTGCACGGCTCGACTGGTGACGTCAGAGGATCACTTGGAAGATGGAGCGGCGCACCGTAGTCTTCACCGATGATAGCAGATTTGCCTGCGTGTCAGTGATGATTGTTTGTGCGTACCACCTAGATATGGTGAGTGCTGTCTCGCTCTGCGCATTCGTCCAAGACACATTGGCCTCACCTCAATCCTTATGGTCCGGGATGCAACTCTTATTAGCGTTTGGTATTTCTGGAGGGGACGCTAAGCACCTCTCCGTATGTCCAAAATGCTGTTAGGCCACTTATGTTACCGTTCTTGCAATAGGAAGGTTATGTGTTATTACAACAGGATAACGATCGCGCACACACTGCCCGTGAAACTCTACTTGCTCTGCAAGACCTGCAGCAACTTTCCTGACTTGTCTCCAATCGAGCATGTGTGGGGTATGATGGGACGAGAAGTGACTCTTGCTGCTCGTCGACCAACAAATCTTACAGAAGTACGTGAACAGGTCCAGCAGCCGTGGAACAACGTTACCCTATGATAGTACTCGCTATCTATACGATCGACTGGATGCCAGAGTCAGTGACTGCATTCCGGTCGATGGAGCGACAGTGTGGGTCGATATCTGGTACCTCAGAACCGCTTGTACTATTGATCAATAAATATAATCATTTCATGTGCTCCGTCTACACTGTTGCAACAATAAATACTGAGTGAATTCTTTACCTCTAAAAAGGTGTTCTAATTTTTTTCCTCAAGAAGAATATAATAATTCCAATCCCAAAGAAAGCAGATGTTGACAGATGTGAAAATTACCGAACTATCAGTTTAATAAGTCACAGCTGCAAAATACTAACGCGAATTCTTTACAGACGAATGGAAAAACTTGTAGAAGCCGACCTCGAGGAAGATCGGTTTGGATTCCGTAGAAATGTTGGAACACGTGAGGCAATACTGACCCTACGACTTATCTTAGAAGCTAGATTAAGGAAGGGCAAATCTACGTTTCTAGCATTTGTACACTTAGAGAAAGCTTTTGACAATGTTCACTGGAACGCTCTCTTTCAAATTCTGAAGGTTGCAGGAGTAAAATACAGGGAGCGAAAGGCTATTTACAATTTGTACAGAAACAAGATGGCAGTTATAAGAGTCGAGGGACATGAAAGGGAAGCAGTGGTTGGGAAGGGAGTGAGACACGGTTGTAGTCTCTCCCCGATGTTATTCAATCTGTATATTGAGCAAGCAGTAAAGGAAACAAAAGAAAAATTTGGAGTAGGAATTAAAATCCATGGAGAAGAAATAAAAACTTTGAGGTTCGCCGACGACATTGTAATTCTGTCAGAGACAGCAAAGGACTTGGAAGAGCAGTTGAACGGAATGGATAGTGTCTTGAAAGGAGGATATAAGATGAACATCAACGAAAGCAAAACGAGGGTAATGGAATGTAGTCGAATTAAGACGAGTGATGCTGAGGCAATTAGATTAGGAAATGAGACACTTAAAGTAGTAAAGGAGTTTTGCTATTTGGGGAACAAAATAACTGATGATGGTCGAAGTAGAGAGGATATAAAATGTAGACTGGCAATGGCAAGAAAAGCGTTTCTGAAGAAAAGAAATTTGTTAACATCGAGTATAGATTTAAGTGTCAGGAAGTCATTTCTGAAAGTATTTGTATGGAGTGTAGCCATGTATGGAAGTGAAACATGGACGATAAATGAATACACTAAGCAGATTCAGAAGGGGTTAGGTTGCGGTAGGCACTGGGAGATGAAGAAGCTTGCACAGGATAGAGTAGCATGGACAGCTGCATCAATCCAGTCTAAGGACTGGAATTCTTACAGTGCAACAGACCTTGTAATGGCTGAATAATTTTCCCGTTAAATGACTGATCCAGTGGATCATTGCAGAATATTTCATTCCTTATGAAAAGCACACGACACTTGTCAAACATTCTGCGATATTTAGTGTTTAACTAACTACACTACCGGACATTACAATTGCTACACCAAGATGAAATGCAGATGATAAACGGATATTCGTTGGACAAATATATTATACTAGAACTGACATGTGTTTACATTTTCATGCAATTTGGGTGCATAGATCCTGAGAAATCAGTACCCAGAACAACCGCCTCTGGCCGTAATAACGGCCTTGATACGCCTGGGCATTGAGTCAAACAGAGCTTTGATGGCCTGTACAGGTAGAGCTGCCCATGCAGCTTCAACACGATACCACTGTTCATCAAGAGTAGTGACTGGCGTATTGTGACGAGCCATTTGCTGGGCCACCATTGACATAACATTTTCAATTGGTGAGAGATCTGGAGAATGTGCTGGCCAGGGCAGCAGTTGAACATTTTCTGTATCCAGAAAGATCCGTACAGGACATGAAACATGCGGTCGTGTATTATCCTGGTGAAATGTACGGTTTCGCAGGGGTCGAATGAAGGGTAGACCACGGGTCATAACATATCTGAAATGTAACGTCCACCATCCAAAATTCCGTCAATGCGAACAAGAGGTAAGGGAGACGTGTAACAAATGACACCCCATACCATCACGCCGTGTGATACGCCAGTATGGCGATGACGAATACACGCTTCCAATGTGCGTTCACCGCGATGTCGCCAAACACGGATGCGACCATCATGATGCTGTAAACAGGACCTGGATTCATCCGAAAAAATGACATTTTGCCATTCGTGCACACAGGTTCGTCGTTCAGTACACCATCGTAGGCGCTACTGTCTGTGATGCAGCGTCAAAGGTAACCACAGCCATGTTCTCCGAGCTGATAGTCCATGCTGCTGCGAACGTCGTCGAACTGTTCGTGCAGATGGTTGCAAACGTCACCATCTGTTGACTCAGGGATCGACACGTGGCTGCACGATCCGTTACAGCCATGCGGATAAGATGCCTGTCATTTCGACTGCTAGTGATATGAGGCCGTTGGAATCCATCACGGTGTTCCGAATTACACTCCTGAACCCATCGATTCCATATTCTGCTAACAGTCATTGGCTCTCGACCAACGCGAGCAGCAATGTCGCGATACGATAAACCGCAATCGCGATAGACTGCAATCCGACCTTTATCCAAGTCGGAAACGTGACGGTACGCATATCTCCTCCTTACAAGAGGCATCACAACAACGTTTCACCAGGCAACACCGGTCAACTGCTGTGTGTGTATGAGAAATCGGTTGGAAACTTTCCTCATGTCAGCACGTTGTATGTGACGCCACCGGCGCCAGCCTTGTGTGAATGCTGTGAAAAGCTAATCATTTGTATATTACAGCATCTTCCTCCTGTGGGTCAAATTTCGCACCTGTAGCACGTCATCTTCGTGGTGTAGCATTTTTAATGACCAGTAGTGTAGATACTCAGGGCACTACCACGTACAAAGCTATGTATAGGTGGTCGCGAATTCTGCATGGCCGCAACTGTCTCAGCAGGCCAGGGCGGTGCTGTCGTTGCTGGAGTACCGGCTATTCTTCGTGTTTTACTGTCCCCGTTAATACAAATCGATAAAAGGAATATTTCACCGGAACAATTTCTGACCTCTCTATAGACTGGATACGTGAAATTCCATTGTAAACGTCGTTTTCTTTGTAGCGGGAAACAAACGCACGTTTTCCATCAACGCTTGGAGGCGCATGAAAGGCGTGATGAGTAGTATGGTATTTGTTTGTACTGACTCAGCTACACATTACAAAAAAGATATTGCAAATAGCTTTTGAAGCACCACAGAAAATGCGCCTACTGCCTTTAGGAGAGACACGATCTATTTGATAAACATTTTGCGAGTAGTCAAAATAATATACTTTTTACCACGACTTTTGTTGGTTTTTGAGCATGAAGTGACATAGTTGATCAGCCAGTATGACTGCTCCATGGTACTTATCGGAGTGACGATTTAACTCAGATACGCTCGGCTTGTTTAGAAACAAAACAGAGGCTCTCCCTGCAGACTGCCGCAGGCGGCAGTTCCTCGCATTTGAAAGCCAAATGGACGACCGTCTGGTGGAAGCTTCTAGACACAGGTGGCCGCTCTGAAGACGCTGCGCAGGCTTATCTGACTTTCAGAGGTCGGGGGTTCGCAACAGGTGCCGGCGGCTGCGCGACAAGTGTCGTGCCTCAGCCGTGTTACTAAGAAGATGTAGCATAAATACAGCTGGAAAACTATAGTCCCTCTCACCACATTTCGATACAGGTAAGAGTTCTTGTATGGTATATTTAATCATTAAATCAGTACTTAACTACATCTGGCAGTAATAAACGAGGATCTGTATAGCGGTGGAATAGCGCTGAGAGACCTACTGCACGTAGAATTCCCTCGAAGAGCCCCTGACCTCAGTTTCAGTCTAGCCGTAGATGTTCATGGGTGACACATCGGAGGTACACCCAGCTCTTAAAACGCAATAGCTTGACTCTGGAGAAGCACTCAAAGTGACACTGGACACTCTATGCTGTTTGACAACATCTAAATTATAGTGTCTGTTTCATAATTCCGGGACATGTTGGTGAAGGAAGCAGTGGAAATTCATTTCGCAAACGATTTAGTTAAGAGACATAGCGGTTTCATATTAGGCAAAACACGGAATGTTGCCCTTTCGCTTCAACTCACAAAGGGGTAGCTACAGTGCCGCTTTTGTTGATGAGTAGATATCGTAGTACAAACCGAGGGTCTGACAACAGTTGCAGTTCATACAGAGCTCTTCTCCGGTCCTTCTTTATTCCAAGGCCGTAGGCTCTCGTGTTTAAAATAACGGATGCGAGTACTGTAGCTTCATTTCTATCGGCCGTAAAGTATACGCCAGGAACATCAGTTCAAGATATTGATCACTGCTTCCTAGTGCCTTGCCCTTTATAATGTCTTTGTGAAAGGTAGCGAATATGTATATATTTCATGTTAGGTGAAGCTGTTTGATGTTAGTGACCGGAGTATATTAGGGCTCTCAGGCCTCTCTTAAATCGGACTAGGATTTTCGGCGTACATATCTACTTTTCTTGAGAAATGACAAGAATTTAAGTATGAAAAACAGAAATAAAATGGAATCACTAGAGTTTAAAAGATGCAGTGAGTTTCAAGCTGACGGAACGGACTACGGGCACACTAATTAAGATATGTTTCTAGAACTGGGCTGAATTACTCCTCAGGTACTTCCGAAAGAAGTAACCGTAAAATTTTTATTTTTATTTATTTATTAGTTATTGCAAAAGAAGTGACCAAAAAAACTATATTTTATTTCACATGCCGTCCATTTTACCATTTTTCAAAAAACTGTGCAATCTGTGTGCAATGTACTATACAGTAAATATTTTTTAAAAATTTCCGATAATCTTTGCAGTTTGCAGGACTTCATTCATGGACACACATAATTTTGGACAGAGCAACTTTAACTCCTCGGATGATGACTGAATTTCTTCAAAAAATCAGAAACTGTTCGTCAAGAATGAATAAATAGTGTACAAAAGATTCATGTCACAAATAAAAAAAATGTAAAAATCACATATTTCACAGGCAGACTGAGAAAAGTGTACCCTTAATCTACACGACACAACACTCTTTTAACTTGATTTTGGCGTATCGTTGTACCAGCAAGAGAAACTAAAAATAAGAAAGATACACACAGACAGAGCACGTGTCACATCCTGTTTGCTTGTTTCTGTTGGCAAGACTGAAATCGTCTTCTTCGTAGCATGTGATCGATAAACGATTGCTCACAAAAAAAAGACGGATACGAATTCAGCGCCCATGAGCTGCCTGCGTAGATATGTTTGTGTGCGTGTACCAGGAGGCTGGAGACGAAAATCACCCGGAAGTCGGCGAGGCGAGTTCGAGTGGCCTCATTGATATCGCGCCAAGGAAACCATCCGCAGGCGTCATACTCCGCGGGAGGATCTTTGGTGTGAGGGGTTGCATAACGTCCCCTCATCAGGCGCTCCATCAGAAAGTGCGTGCCGCATGCCGATGTCATTGCACCAGGTCACTAAAACGCTACACTATACCTAGGAGAGTAGCACATTTTTATATACTCAAGTACACCGCATACTTTGAACGCAACCAATGCAGAATGTCTTAACTCTGCAGTTGGCCATGTACAATTAAACGAAATAAAATGTTAAGTGGAAAAGCTAACTGATTTAAACGCTTACATTGGCAAAAAGAGCTTTTTTCTTTCTCAATAATCTCCTAGCTGTCGCACATGCAGAGCTATACAGTTCGAATGGAAACTCGTATCTTTTGTAATTTTTTTTTAGTGCCAACAGATGGTGTCCTCCGACTACACTTGCAGATAATAAAACAACATATATTTAAAACAAACACAATAAGCTCGAAGTTTCACCCAGAATTCCGCGGCAATATGTCCGACAGACGTGTGTTTTCCGCATCTATGTACACTTCTTCAAATTTTTAAAAAGTTACAAATTGTTTGTATTTGTAACATGTAAGTAATCGCTATGTTGCAAATATCGATTTAGTTGTAACAGAATTTGGAGTTATTGTTCAGTATCCACATCCAACGTCAGAACCCTATTAAAAAACAAACACTGTCCAAACAGGCTTTGAAGGTCCAACGGCACCGACCGGCCGCCGTGTCACCCTCACCCTTTAGGCGTCACCGGATGCGGCTACGGATGGGCATGTGGTCAGCACACTGCTCCCCAAGCCGTTATATATATGCTGCAGTATATTCTGCCAATTGCGTCTGGCCCTGTTGCTGGTTGCTGCTCCTTCATTTTACTGTTTCATTCAGATTTGTGTTTTTTGTGAAACTGAAGTCTACTATTTCAGTGCGTCACAAAATGGAAAGGAGAAATAAAACATGAAGTGGGGACTCGAGTCAGAACACTCGAAAGAAATCCTACAAAACTAAAATCAGAGGTAAGCGTCTGTTTATATTACCGCGTTTGACCACATTTCAGTAAAAAAAAAGTCTTTATTGTAGCTACGTAATCTTGGCACTGCATCGTTTTAGACATGGCAGAACAGGTTCTGCAACTTGTTAGGATCTAAAGAAACTTTGTAGACACCGGTGCATTGTGGTTGTGGATCAAAAACAAGATATAAAAAACGTTTATTCAGGAACAGCGATATTGACCTCCTTTAGGGTAGAAGCAATTCATTCTGAAACGACGAATCACTGTCTATCACCTGCGGTACAGAGAATTTTGTAATTTCCTTTTGTAGTACCCTTGAGTCAAATAAAGAAAGAGGACATCCGTGCCCCGCTTAAATTTTAGATAGAAGAAAACAAGGAATTTTATAAAAGCGTTATATGTGCCTATTAACGTATTTAATATACAGACTTAGATCACAATGTACTCAGCGATATGCATACTGATGTTTTATGACTTTGGAAAACCGTAAAAAATTTCTTTTCAAGTGGTTTCTTCAAAACTGTTAATGTACCTCAAAATTTTAGCTGTTCTCAGTAGTTAACAACAGAATAAAATGGACATTTTGTTTTAATTCCTGCGTTATACGGCTTCTAGACTCCCTTAGATCATTTAGAAAATTATTTCAGTCGCTTAGAAAATGTGTGCTTCCCACCGGCACGCGGAAATAGGGCAGGTTTGCGCGACGTTTTAGCGATGATGACAGACGCCTCGTTTAACGACTCATCGTTATTTTGTCCCCTGTCAGGTCTTCGTGGATATTCTGAAGCGCCTATGAATATGTGCTATGCTCTGGGTTTCTGCCAGAAGAAACTCAAAGACAACCCTCTATTAAAAAAAGCACCTCCGTTACAGAAGCCATTTCAAAAGCTAATTATACAGCCACTACCTGACTAGGAATATACCACTATGTGCCACAATTTCCGAATCTTTTCAACTGCAACTGACAGAAATAAAAATGTGTTGCATTAGTTATTGAATGCTCCTCGTATTGTTCAAATACCTACCAGAACCCATACTTTGGTGGAAAATGATCGGCCCAACAATTCGTATTACGTGGGCATCATCTGTTATATTTCCTTGTAACTGGTGAGTATTTTCGAATCTCCAGCGTCTACTGTTCTGAGTCATCACTTGCGCCGATAAATGCAGCCACGAGCCATAAAAACAAATGCTGCGTATTCGATGCACTACCGTTGCTTTGTAAGATTTCAGTCCGAGTTAATGCCCTTCGGTGTGACTAGATGTTGCTGACACAGCAGATCAAATGGCGTAACGATTTTCCGAGACTTCTTTAATTTTCTGAGACTTATTTTCAAGCACGCTACAAACTCGATTACTTTGTTCACCTTTGAAACTGGTACGCCTCTTGCCACATTGTGCGGGCAAAGAGCCGGAGTGTCATGTGGTGATTGCAGTCTATGTTTGTTGCACCGAGATTTCATAGGCAACGGTTCCACCGCCCATAAACCAGCACAAAATCAGGAAATTTGTGTTCCAAATTTCTAGTCTCCAGCTCATAAGAAAGTGACCCGCAGTCAGACTACCTCATCAGACAGAACTGAGGTCCCATGTGGTGAGAGGTGCATGATCCAATCACGCCACCAGCAACGGGCCAGTACCCATAACAGCCAGTACGGGATTCGCCTACACAGTTATGCTACCCTGCGAGACGATATACAGCATTCGTTACAAGAGAAAATTCTATCCGGAGAACGAACATAATGTAAAATGAGTTGTGCAGGTCTTAGCGACCGTTGCACACCACCAGACAATTGCGGGAGGTTTATCTGTCGAATTATTGTACACAGTTTACAGTTTTAAGCAGCTGGAGACCGTAGCCGATTTGGAGAAGATTACCTGCCTACCTCTTCACATGATATTGATCCATCTACCCGCTTGCTGCTCTTCCTCGTGGTCTTTTGCCTTCAGTTTTGGCTTTCAATATAGTCTTTTTCTGTATTATCCAGTCCCCTCCCAAAATGTGTCCCACGAGCTGGAAGTAGCTGCGACTGACACGTGAAGATAAACTTCTCGTGATGCTCAGGTCGTCTATTTGGGAGTATTTAATGATATGTTTTCTTAACACAGACTTAAAGAGGAAATGATAGAAGATAAGAGTTTTATCGTCCCGTCTACGACAGAGCCACTGAAAACATACTGGAAGTGCTGGCTGATGAGCGATGATTGTGGGGGAGGAGGTGTGTTTAAAGATCTCTTTTGCACGTTTTTCTCAAATAGCTCGAAAACTGTACCTCCACCGAAAATGTATTTCAGTATAAAATTTAACTACATTAAATTTGTGGTGCCACCGCCAGACACCACACTTGCAAGGTGGTAGCCTTTAAATCGGCCGCGGCCCGGTAGTATGCGTCGGACCATCGTGTCACCAGCAGACCGAGCGCTGCCACACGGCAGGTCTAGAGAGACTTCCTAGCACTCGGCCCAGTTGTACAGCATACTTTGCTAGGGATGGCTCACTGCCTACTTACGTTCTATTTTGCCATGAAGATAATTTGGCATAGCCTTCAGCTACGTCATTTGCTACGACCTAGCAAGGCGCCATTATCAGTTACTATTGGGATTGTGAAATATGTACCGTCAAGAGCGACGTTCATCCTTCACGGATTAAAGTTAAGTATTCCACCAGCTACGTCCGTTGTTTCTAAATTCTAATTTCCTTGTCCTGTTCCAGACCTCACGCCAGCCTGCGTGAGCTAAATCGCGTGCCTTTCGGCCTCCTCTAGTAACACGGTGTTGGCTCTCCTGCCAACCACAAAAAAATTTCCTACAAAAAGGTTTACTGCTATATTGTCATATGATGACATGGTTGGAGACCGAGGCTGTCATTTGAAGACAAATGTTGATGGTGTTGAGACAGCAACCAGCCACAAATTTACTTTCAGTTCCTTTATTCAAAAGGAATTGAAAATAAATTTGTGGCTGGTTTCTGCCACAGCACCATCAATATTTGTCTTAAAAAAAAAAAGGTTTTCTTAATTTTTTGTGTGTGTGGGGGGGGCTAATATTATGACAATATAGAGTAATGAAATTTCAGGAATACATTTTTCTAGGTAACATATTTAAGTGATTAACATTGCAAGGTGACACACTAACGTTAGCACGAGGTATGCCATTGCAAACGTAAAATGCTGGTATATTAATAACTAGTCTGACCGCCCAAATGTTGATTGTAAGCATGCAAACATGCATAAGTTGTGTTGCACACGTGCCGGATGACGGGCTGTGAATCAAAGTTTGATGCCTGTTGTACAACGACATTTGTTGTCGCCTGGAGAGAGAAGTTCTATCGCGGGTCACGATTAAGGCGTGCGCGCACGGCGCCCGGTGAGGCCGGCACAACGACGCAGCAGGCGAGAGAGGGAAGGAAGACGGCGGCGAGAGATTGGTCAGCGGCAGACGTGGACCTGTCAGCTTGAAACGGCTGGCAGTTACGTGACGTCACGAGGGTTTATCCCGTTCCAGCGCACGGCGCTTTAAGACAATGCTTCATCCAACTTTGCATTGGATATACGCCAAGGGAAATTAGTACCACAAATTACGACATAGCAAACGGAAAAGGAGTTTGAGACGAATCGCCGGCCGCTGTGACCGAGCGGTTCTAGGGGACTGATGACCTCAGATGTTAAGTCTCATAGTGCTCAGAGCCATTTGAACCATTTTTGAGACGAATCAGCCGAAATGTTAATACGATTTGTAAGAATTTTCTATCAAATGATATTAAATAAACAAATCTACAATATGTTCAATTTACTGAATAATTCATTACTTTTGAACCAATGCAGGTTGTGAGATCAGCAAGTGCTCATTAGAAACGTCTCGTGAAAACGCAACGAGTGATATACTTGTATAATTTGTAGCATTAATATTTCACTAGTAAAACACCAGTTTTATTAATTTGTTACTAATGATTAATTAAAACAAATAATGTAAGACAAATACAAAAAAAAGCAAGGCCGTGTATGATTGCGAGTGTCATTATACACCTTTAAAAATTATTAGTTTGTGATATTTTTAATTCTTTTGATATGTTGTTTTTTTCTTAATAATTTTTGCATAGTTCGCCCCATATTTGTTTAAGTATACATAGTATTTATAAATGGTGAAAAAAATGGAAATTTTTTATGACTTTATTAAATTCTATAGTCCTTCCTTATTACATTGATATGCACATTATAGGGTTTCAAATGAAAAACAACCTAAATATAGCAAATTTTAATGTTGTGGTCATGTATGACGCCACACACCCTTTATTTTCGTTAAGAAACGAGTATTATTTCTAAAAGAGCTCTAACTTTCTGTTTCTAGCGATTCCATACAAGATACATTGTATATGTTGGTAACAGTGCAGGTTTCTCGGGTCTGTAAATGATTCTCTTACCTAGTATTTACTTTTGTCACAATGAAGCAGTTTGTTCATGTGTTACTGAATGTTTGTTGCCCAAGTGCTACATATATTTGTGGGAGTACATATCCTTTAGTGTGCAATAAATACGAATTATGCCAAGTATCAATAAATTCAATGCAGTAGAACCCCTCTAATCCGACACCTTCGGGACCGCGACCGTGGTCGGAACGAGAAAAAGGTCGGATTATCCGAAAAATCTAATATTTATTTGCAAAATTATAAAAAGATATTTAGTACAAAAAATAAACTATTTAAGAACTAAAAGATGTCTACAGTAATATAAAAAGATGTTTTTTACGCAGTGTTAAACAGTTTATTAACAAAAACACGTCTACACACTCTTTAATATGTATTGGTTTTCGAACCCGGTAGCTAAGTGGTCAGCGCGGCAGGCTATCGATCCTAAGGGCCCGGGTTTTGTTCCTGGCTGGATCGGACAATTTCTCCGCTCCGGGACTGGGTGTTGTGTTGTCCTAATCATCATCATTTCATCCCCAACGACGCGCAAGTTACCGAAGTGACGTCAAATCGAAAGACTTGCACCAGGCGAGCGGTCTACCCGACGGGAGGCCCTTGTCACACGCCATTATATTGGTTTTAAAACGAAAAACGACAAACAAATTACAGTACTGTACTGTACATAATAACGTATAAACGATATACACTGTAAACTAAAAAATGTTTATAGCGCTGTATATAAAAAGGAATTTTTTTTACAAGGAAATAAACTACTGTATGTATAAACTAAGAAATGATTATACTGTATGCATTCTTTTTACAGTAAAAACGAAAACAAATTACTTGGAAAAAAGGTCAGGGATACATTTTTGACGAGATTTCCAAGGATCAATCCAGCCTTCACTGGCAGCAAATTTACTTTTGGCTCCCAGTTTATTGTGCAAAACTATCGCTTTTTCTTTGAGAATTGGCTCGGATATTGGAGTTCTTTTCCTTCTTTCTTGACAAAACCACATCCACAATGCGTTATCAGGCAGTTCAAGTTTAGTCTCTTTTAATTTTTTGCGATTCGTCAGAGTGTTTTCACCATCAGTCGTCACTGTGTAGGAGTCAATGTCTTCCCGATTCTTCCTCCAATCCGTAATTGTCGTAACACCTACATACAGTTTCTTTGCAATTTTTTGGAGCGAATTTCCTTCGTCCAGTCTTTGTAGCACTGCTAATTTTTCATTTAGTGAAAGAGTTACTTGTTTACGTTCGAATCCAGACATGTTGAAAAACTGACAACTGTACACACAGTGAATCTACGGTAGAGAACACGGAATAAAGCAAACAACGAAGTTTTTTAATCCCAACAAAGGATAAAACTGCACAATAACGTACAGTATAACAATATGCACAGCGATAGACACCGCAACAATGGCCCGACAGGCGTCCAGTCAGTGACAAGCCGGCACAGGCTCGCGAGCCTCAACATGGTCGGACTAACCGGAGCGACGGACCATCCAAGGTCGGATTAGAGGGGTTCTACTGCAAAAAGGAAATTCCATAGTAACCAGTTCACAAACAAAGCAAGCCACACTGTTGAAAGTAACCTATGTATCAGTTCTTCAGGGAAGAAACTCCCACATGGCACGCATACTGGTGATTCAAATTTTTGTGCTGACTATGACGCTGTTTGTAGTGGATTTGTTGTTGTTGATGTTGACATCTTATCTTCTTTGATAAAGGGAGTGGTGAAATGTAAACAATGTGATGCTGCATGCTGTCTGGAAACAGCTGAACAACAAAGTAGCAGGAAGGGTTAGCGTCAAAATTAGTTGTTCTGTGTAGATCCTCCACTAAATCTAAATCGAAAATGACTTCGAACATTGTGCATAAACCATATGATGTGAATTTGAAGTTAGTGTATGCAATGCATGCAATAGGAAAAGGAAAAAAGGCTGCTCAATCGTTTTGTGGTTTGATGGAATTTCATCCTCCTCCCAGTACTTTCATAAAGTACGTAAAATACTCTCAGGTGTCTTGACGGTTGCGTCTAAAGCAGCTATCAAACGTGCTGTAGAAGAAACTGTAAATATTAGTGGAACCAGGGACACTGCTGTTGCACTTTCCTTGAAAGGTGTTGTAACTACTACTTTTCTGGTGAATGGAAAAGTTATTGATGTTGAGTGCTTCTCTAAGTACTGTCACACCTGCCATCGTAACACTGAAGTACGTATTGAACCTCTGCGTCTGAAGAATTATGATGGTTACAGTGGAGGTACGGAGCATGATGGAGCTCTAAAAGTATTTCAGAGGTCGGTGCCATTTATAACGTTAGATATTCGAAGTACCTAGGCGATGGGGACTCTAAAGCTTTCAATAAAATTAATGAGTTCAATGTTTATGATGGTACCTTGGTAACAAAACTGAAGTGATGTAGACATGGGTGCTAGCATGAGGAAGCTACGAAGAGAAATGAAAGGAAAGTTGCTATCTGATGGAAAATCTCTGTCTGACCGAGGGAAATTGACAGAAACTGAAATGGACCTTCTTCAGAGTCATTACGGACTGACCATTAGACGAACTGCACCTCTGAATAATGTTACAGCAATGAGAAAAGTTGTATGGGCCACCTACTTTCATAAGTTGTCCACAGATGACCAGCTTGTTCATGGACTTTGCCCTATGGGAGCAGATTGTTGGTGTGGTTACCAAAAATCAATAGAAAGTGGTCAAATATACCATCATAAGCATTCTCTTCCTGAGCCTGTTATGAATGAAATAAAACCAACTTTTAGAGACCTGAGTGACCCTGTTTTGCTTAGTGAATGTCTTCATTGGGGCACTCAGAATACAAATGAAAGTTTCAATCATTGCATTTAGGAAAGATTACCCAAGAATGTTTTTGTACGACTAAATACATTAAAAGTTGATGTTTCAGTGAAGGAGTGATAGGAAGGTTGGAAGTCCTGTATGGAGTATCAATTGCTTGCGTGTGACAGATAATGGGTACATGAAGCTGAAAGATTCGCTCTTCAAGTTCCCAAAGAAGCAAGAAGTGCTAAAAGGAATGCCAAGAGGAAGCTTGAAGATGAAGAAATGCTGCAGGATGAAGACTATGCTTCAGGAATATTCTGAGGCACAGCTTAATGGAACTCATATCTTCATTCACAATTTCCTGCAAGTTGTACTGTTCATAATTCAGGTAAAAATATTTCCTAAAGTTCATAAAGCACTGCTATAATTTTTTTCTGGAACTTGCAATAGTCCATACTTGTGTACTAGACCTAAGCTTTATTGCAGAATCAACTAAATTATAGAATAAATAACATTTATATTAGGAAAAATATTATAAAAATGAAAATCTAAGTTGTGATTTTTTTTATCGTTGTAATATACATAATAGGTGGAATTAAATAGGTCTAGTACCTCAGCCATCATGTCATGCATTGCTAATAAAAATTTGGCCTCCTTCAAATGTATAACATTGGATTGCATGGTACCTCATTTTGACAAAGCAGTCTGGGAAAAAATTGCATCAGGTTCTTTGTAATTTTTAATAACCTTAAGCAGGCTCAAAAATAGTCAAAATACTTCTAATTTGTTTAGAAAGTGTACTGCATTACCTGATATCAACAAAAAATCTGTAAAACACATACATTATGAACAGTGTCTGAATGAAATAGGTGCAGATTTTTACTTAATATTTAGAAGGAAAAGTACCCAGTGTCCTTAACCTTTGTGTATACATAAATTCAGATCAGCGCATCAGAAAGGGGGCTTCAATTCCATATAGGAAGTGGTGCCCTATAAAGAACTGTAATGTTTTTTAGTCTCACAAGTGGAGGAAAACTAATTTCGCACTCTGTAAAGATAACTGCATAATATAAAAACAATAATTCTGGGCAAACTATTGCTGCTACAAATTTTTTACGAGAACTTGAGCGTGCACATAATGATGCAAACTCTTCTATATAAAAAGTTATGGAAAGAAATTGTGATCAAAGGAAAGAAATTACGTGACGTAGCCTGGGGAATTTCGGATCGGGAGTATTTTAGTGGAGCTGACACAAAGCTTCAGGTCAGAGTTCTGTGGTCATTTGTCGACGCTGGACCTATGTTGCTCGACGCAACATTTTTTGATAGTTTTTGCCGGGTGTTGAACTTAGCCGAATTTCGCGTATGCGTGCAAATGGAAGATGGAACTTTTCGCAAAAAAATCCGGATTTAGGTTATTTTCGGTGTGGAACGCAGTAATGACTTGGGTATTTCACGCGTTGCGTCTTTTGGTGATTGTTTTTGTAAGCAAACGAGACTTTGCTGCAAAATCGTAGCTGTGGGACTGTGTTTCCATGCGAGGGCCGCCAGTCTTAGCCGCTGAAGTGCTACTGTGAGACTGTGTCTACTTTTGAGCATACCGAACTGTGTTTTGGGATACCAACAGGACTTAGTTTCTGATGTGGCCAAGTTCGACTCTAATTATTTTCACCACGTTTAGGTGATTAATTCTGTAACAGTGCCATTGGACTTTAACTGTATTTAAACCGGCCGGAACTTTGAACATTTTGTGGCCTCCGATTAGATTAGATTAGATTAGATTAGATTAGATTAGATTAGATTAATACTTGTTCCATAGATCATGAATACGACACTTCGTAATGATGTGGAACGTGTCAGGTTAATAAAAGATGTCTGTACAAGAAATTACATTACACAAAATATTGCATGACACTAATGATTAAGTTTTTTTTTTTTTAACTTAGTTTATATCTAAAAATTCAGCCAATGAGTAGAAGGAGTTGTCATCTAGAAATTCTTTTAATTTATTTTTAAATGTTAGTTGGCTATCTGTCAGGCTTTTGATGCTGTTTGGTAGGTGCCCAAAGACTTTTGTGGCAGCATAATTTACCCCTTTCTGTGCCAAAGTCAGATTTAACCCTGCATATTGAAGATCATCCTTTCTCCTGGTGTTATAGGTATGCACACTGCTATTACTTTTGAATTGGGTTGGATTATTATCAACAAATTTCATAAGGGAATATATATACTGTGAGGTTACTTTGAGGATCCCTAGATCCTTAAATAGATGTCTGCAGGATGACCGTGGGTGGGCTCCAGCAATTATTCTGATTACACGTTTTTGTGCAATGAATACTTTTCTACTCAACGATGAATTACCCCAGAATATGATGCCATACGAAAGCAGTGAATGAAAGTAGGCACAGTAAGCTAATTTACTGAGATTCTTATCACCAAAATTTGCAATAACCCTAATAGCATACGTAGCTGAACTCAGACGTTTCAGCAGACCATCAATGTGTTGCTTCCAGTTTAACCTCTCATCAATGGACACACCTAAAAATTTTGAAAATTCTACCTTAGCTACAGACTTCTGTTCAAATTCTATATTTATTACTGGAGTTGTGCCATTTACTGTACGGAACTGTATATACTGTGTTTTATCAAAATTTAAAGAGAGTCCGTTTGCTGAGAACCACTTAATAATTTTGTGAAAAACATCATTTACAATTACATCACTTAGTTCTTGGTTTTTGGATGTTATTACTATACTTGTTATCATCAACTCAGCAATTCACGGTAGTGTCGAATAAACTTTAGATCGTTGGTATTAGACCGTGTTTTTGTTAACTGATCGATTTGATAAATATCAGTTTACGTTCCTCAGCATTCGAGAACTTCAATTAAAATTTCTAGCGTGTTTATTATCGCTATTGGCGGCCCGAGCAAAAATTAAGACGGTACGTAATGGTTTAGAAGATACCACTGGTGAACTGTATTTAGTTGCGAATTTTAAGGAAATTCACACACACCTTCGATTCCTCATTTGACTTCATCCTCCCAGAGCGTACGTTGGTTAACATATACACCTGCCGGCCAGCACCATCGAGAGTATTTTATTCGTTCAGTTTAACAGGTGTTAAGCGTACGTGTCTGGCGGTAGAAAAGGTAGGAGATCATACCCGAGTTAGACGACGAGCTCGAGCGAGCAGAAGCCGCCGACCGTCACACTGTTACACTTGGGCGGTCGCGGATGAGTAGCGCTGTTTATGGTTGACGCTGGAGTTGTCGACCAATGATGTCCTATAGCTGTTTGATTGGAGACAGATCTGGTGATCGAGAAGGTCAAGCAACCAATTCGAGATCTGGTGATCGAGAAGGTCAAGCAACCAATTCGAGATCTGGTGATCGAGAAGGTCAAGCAACCAATTCGACTCTCTGTTGAGCGTGTTGGCTTACAACAGCGGTATGTGGGCGAGGGTTATCCTGTTGCAAAACACCCCCTGAAATCCTGTTAGCCGGCCGCTGTGACCGAGCGGTTCTAGGCCCTTCAGTCTGGAACCGTGCGACCATTACGGTCGCAGGTTCGAATCCGGCCTCGGGCATGGATGTGTGTGATGTTCTTAGGTTAGTTAGGTTTAAGTGGTTCTAAGTATTAGGGGACTCATGACCTCAGATGTTAAGTCCCATAGTGCTCAGAGCTACTTAAACCTAACTAACCTAAGGACATCACAAACAATCATGTCCGAGGCAGGATTCGAACCTGCGACCGTAGCGGTCGCGCGGTTCCAAATTGAAGCGCCTAGAACCGCTCGGCCACCAGAGGCCTGTGGTGATCACTGACACCGAGGCAGAACCACCTTTCTTTAGAAAACACAACACACCTGTACCCTGCCCTTCAACGAGCTTCCGCTTGACACCATTCATGTCGCAAATGGCGGTGGTTTGGGGTCAGTGGAATGCACGCTACAGGGTGCCTGGTTTGCAGCTGTCCTTGAAGCAACCGATTTGTAACAATTCGTTGTGTCGCTATGATACCAACTGCTGCTCAAATCGCCGCTACAGATGCAGCACTATGCGCCAAATCCATACACCAAAAACGGTGGTTTTCCCTCTAGGTAGTGCGACGTGGCCTCCGGGGCCCGGTCTTCTTGAGACATTCAGCCTTGTGACTGTCACTACCAGCAATCATGTACAACGGCTATAGTCCTCCCAAGTCTTTCTGCAATATCGCAGAAGCAACATCCAGCTTCTAGTAGCTTCATTATGTGACCTCGTTCAGATTCTATGAGGTACTGATAACAGCGTCTTTGTCGGTTTACACGAAATCTTGACTAACATCAACTCATCACGTCCAATCTGAAAGGTGACTAAGGCTCATGACCGTTGCAGGGAATACTTAAAGCGAGCCTGATTTAAGTTCTCATAGTGGCGCTACTAGAGCCAGCATATGTAACTGACGTGAAATTTATAGATATCTTCCTTCATATATAGAAACACGCCTACTAACTTTCGTTTATGTCGCACAACTCCTTCTTGGTACTGCGATTTTTTTCTGTCTGTGTAGTTAAGAGCGTAAAGAGCTAGAGAATACGAAAGTCTCACGCATGGTTTATGACGGCCTTTCGTGACGAACTTTGACGGTACTATTAATAACGGAACGAACAGAATTAGCGAGAATTCTTACTCCAGTGGCAGAAGATGAAGATGGAGACGCTGAAAATATGAGAGAGGTAGGAAAGTGCTTAGGCTGCTTAGGAGGCTGTGGCAGTGGGCAGACACGGCCGGCTCATGTTTATGCCTTCCGCGCGCTGACCCGGCGCTCGCCCGCCGAAATGTTTTATGCAGATGTAGCCGCCGTCAGGGCGGCATGGATACCTGCTGTTTGGATTCACATCTAGTATGTAAATATAGGAGACCGGTGCGCTGGCTACCACCTCTGAGCCCCACGGGGACGGCACTGCGTTTCAACCCCCGCCCGCCCCTTCCCACTCTCGTCGCCAGCCCCTTCATCTCACAGACAAATACACACAAGCATACGTCCACGCACACACGCGCCCGGCGATGTTGACAGAGATGTCCGGCTAAGTTGCAGGACCGGCAGGGACCTTAAGCTGTCTGCGCCCGGTCCGAGACACGCCTCAGGATTACCGAGGGCTGCAGCGAGGGAGGAACGGAGCGGCTGGAGGATCACACAGCCGGGGATTTGGACGCACAAGCGCCCGTCTTACTTTCAGGCTGCAGTCGCCGATTCAATGGCAAGCGTAGCTGCGAGGTGGGAAAATAAAATCGCCGTAACGGAAGAAAGCATACCAAGTCTTATGCACGTCAAGCTCGGTGGGCCGGGTCTGCAACACATATACTATCTCCGTCGAGGCTGGTTGCTCGACATTCATTCTCATTTAATATAAAACGAGTCCTTTTGACCTTTTCACGTAAAAAAGCAATGGCTTTATGCAATTTTCTTATCTGTAATTTACAGTACAATAGATATTTCTTATTGTTATTGTAATTTTTAGTCAAAAGACTCGTTTGCTACAGCTCTCCACGTTGATATGCTCCGTGTAACTCTCTTCACTTCTATGTATCTACTACAACCTACATCCACAGATGCTGGTTTTCAGCAGCAAAGTGTTGCTTTCTAATTTTTAAAATGATATCTGTGATTTGGAACGGCCGCTATTTCGGAAATTCAACTGCGAAGGCCCAGCACGGCAGAGCGAGGCGATACGGAAGGTGATTGACAAATAGGAGTTTGGTTTTATGGATTTTGGCGAGACAACCAATCAAAAGCCAAAGAAGTCGTGAGGTATTGTGGGGTACAGGGTCATGGCGGTAACGAGGTCAGTATGTTTTAGTCGAGCGTGGGAAGTCACAGATGTGGTTGGCGATTGTGGACAGCGGTGAGAGGCGATAGAAAGTGAATGCAGCAGGAAGAGGAGAGTAAGAGTGATCATAGCGAAATATAAATGCCAAAGACAACTCACTGCAGTTTATTTACGCGTAAGAGGAAGTGATTCTGTTCGGGAGAAGACTGAAGGACACGTAGTTTTCCGATACGGTAACTACCTTCCAAAAGGTACCCGGACTTTCTAAGGGTACCAGTGACGTTAAGCTAAGTCTTGCGTTTAAGTGTGTGTGTGCGAGTATGCAAACGGTAATTATCGTCGATAAAAAGAGAATCTTCACTTGCAGTTTATATTGGTGCGTCATTTTAGTAGCTAGTCCTTCCTTCTTTAAATTTTTTCAGATTTTTGTGTTGTCGCTGTATTCCCCTGAGCGACGTGATCTTCGTATGTGACAGACTTAAAAGGTACTCTTCTAATTTTATTTATTGTTTTCGCTCTTCCGGTGCTGACACCACTGCATTTTGTCGATCCTAAGACTGGGCGGTGGGTCGTCGAGAGGGTTAGACGTGTCTAATGATTAATGTTTAGAAAATTACTCTTGTTTCACCATCTGAACCATTCGTGGTGAAGTTGAAGACGCAAATAATATCGGTTATAGGTATTTGTGTGTGGTACTGTGGTCAACTGAACATCACGTACCTTTATTTTGGTGTCTAAATAAAAGTGTGGTTGCCTCAATACGTACAGTAAGGTATTTGTAACACCTGGACCACAGTCTTCGACAGCAGCTACACCATCTCTTCTGCCCTCATAAAACTCCAAAGTCATGTGCACCATTAGTGTGAGCAACAGAGAAACTATAGCGCTGAACCAGTCAAAGTGATAGCAAAGTTTAACATCAAATATATGTATTAGACAGTGTGCATTCCTTCAGTTGAGTGTTTCATGTGATACCTCTGTCAATATTTGTATTTTTCTGTGCTGTGTACTTTAGGAGTGATCACAATACATAATGATTCTTTACGCCGACGCAGGTGCTGCACTGGTGAGACGCTGGAGGACAGTGGTTCAAATATCCGTTAGGCAAACACATTAAATATTTCCGCCGTTTCCCAAATTCGTTTAAAGTAAATACTGCGGAGGTTTCTTTGAGGAGGACACGACGGATTTCTATTCCCATCTTGCCTCTCTCAATGTTTATACTCCAATAGCTTATGATATCAAAGCCAACGGGACGTCGAATCCTCATCTTCCTTCCTTTTAAAGTGTAATTTACGTAGCTGTAAATATGTACTAGCATGCTCTGAATTATTAAAAGATGATACATTTTGAAATATTTAATGTTGTATTGCACTTTGCAAATTGTGCTGTTTAACGCTTTTTTTGAATAAAAACAAATATAGTGCACTGCGATAGTTAGGGCATTATTAAACAGTACTCTTCATCATAGAAGAGTGCCCAACAGCATGATTACTGTGCTAGTGAGTGAATGTGTTAAGTTTAGTTTATCAGCTTTCCATTTCGAGATTTTTCAGCGTTGTGATCGTTTCCGACGTTAATAATACAGCGTCATAATTACAGTGATTGCCGTGCTTTATCTCTGTTCCATTCATTCATCTACCTCCATGCGAAATGTGTTTTGTGCAGATGTGTGGTTTATTTTCTTGTCTTGTGAAGGACACTTGATATGTGATTGCATGTGAACCAGGACTGTTAGGTAACGTTATCTCTTCATCCAGAGCTGTGTTTATCTGTCACGAACACAGCAAAATTATTGTTTATAGGTCTACTAGCTGTTGCCGGCGGATGAGCTCGCATATCAGATGTTTTGTCATAATGAGTGACGGTGAGTAAATACGCTACTGTACGTCCAGTAATGTCAGCTGCTCTCAAGTGTCTCTCTATTCGGGTAAGGACAGCACAGGCGAACGGTGCATACCAAGAGACGTGGGCATAAACACATTGTACAACGCTACAAATTTATTAATATTTCAAAATGGCTTGTGTTCATTGATGATTTCCGTACTGAAACCTCTTAGTGGCCACTTTTATTTTATTTTAATTTTTTACGGTAGCCTTTGTTTCGCATCCGCAAAACTGGATGTACATACCTCACATCTCCTACTGAGCCACATCGATTTCAACCAAACACTGTCTTGAAAGAAACTCTGTGCAGAAGCACTTGCCTATTAAAGCGGTTAGAGTGGGGCTGAAAAAGCGGTGTAGCTCACGACGCGTGACTGCCCATATTTTAGTCACCCAGTATTTGAGAATGAAATTACTTAGTAACTTGCAACAACCTTACACATAATTTCAAAGTTTTACAAAACTTTTTCTCTCAGACTACCACGACAAATTGATGAGAGAGAAAAAGTTTATCACTTGCTACATTTCCGCTGTTAACGCAATAAAGCTGCCGCATGATACATGTCGTTTTAATTTATTAATTATTTACTACTCACAGTATTCGAGACTTGTTTTGCGTATGGTATTCACATACACAATTGAATGTATCACAAAAACTGTATCATTCTATGACATATAATTGAGGAGCTATGACGTCATAAGAAAACTGTAGCATAATGCATGACGTTTTAATTTATTACTTCTTTACTGCTTTACTACCTACTGTATTCTCGAAACATTACGCAGACGGCAGACAATTGTACTACAGGATATACTTGCAAAAATTTATAATTGCAAGGCACATAGTTCAGAAGGTATCACGTCACAAATATTGTGAAGCATGAAAATGAAACTGCAGGACTAAAATCGCTAGAGATACGAGTGAAACGTGTGTCCGAACACATATGAAATATGTTAAATATGTCTGCCCTGTGCGTGTGCTCGTAAAGCTATGGGTATAAAGCAAATCCTAGTCTCCTGGAACGATTTAAACCAAATTTGATGCACTTTTAGTTACGACCTGTAGAACAACACTTATGCAGTTGAGAAGCATCAGCTTCGTATTCGGGTGAATGTGATAGCGTGGAGAGATAATGAGGGACGAGGAGTGGACAGATAGACAGAGAGGGGAGGGGAAAATGGACAGAGGAAGAGATGGACAGGCAGAGAGGGGAGGAAGTGATAGGCAGAGAGAGATGACCGGAGTGAAGAGGAGGAGTAAATGGACAAAGAAAGTAAAGAGAAGGGGAGATGGATCGAGAGAGGGTAGATGAGGAGGTGGATAGAGAAATTAAAGAGAAGGGGATGAACAGGGAGAGAGGGAGCAGGAGCCACGCTGAGAGAGGGGAAATACGAGATGGACAGAGAGATGGGGGAGGGGACGATCAGAAACAGGGAGAGAAGGGTATAGACAGAGCGGGAAGGAGGAGATGAACTGAGGGCTGAGGAAGACATGGACAGAGAGGAGGAGAAAGAATAGATGGACAAGGAGAGGGCAGAACGAGATGGAGCGTGGAGGAGGTGGACAGGAAGAGGGGCGTAGGAGATGTACAGAGATGGTATGAAGGAGAAGGCGGACAGATAGAGGGGGAAGCAGGAGAATGAATACAGAAGACTGGATTAAATACGTAGCTGGGCAATGCCGACTATTCAGCTAGTTTAATAATTTTAGTATGGAAGTATGGATTAAACACTTTGAGGATTGTATAAACTTTGTAGTCTATTACCCGAAGGTGCGCTCGACAATCAGTAAAATGTAATGAAATGTGCATAATGAATTATTGGCCGGAAGACCCCGTTCGGGACGTTCGGTAGCTTGATGCAGATCTTTATATTTGACGCCGCTTCAGAGACTTGGGCGTCGACAAAGATGAAATGATGATGTGGAGAATGTACATACCCAGTCTTGAGCGGAGAAAATTCGACCCGGTCCTGAATGGAACTCGAGTTCCTGTGATTGGGAGTCATCAATGCTAACAACCTTTTTTTTAATCTCACCCTCAACGTACTTTTTTCCTGTTTTCTCCTCTCATTTTTTCATTATTTGGTCTCAATTCTAGAAATTAAATATCTTCATAATGAAAATGGAAAAAACGAAAAGAAAAACGTCCCTTCTTTGAGATCTGATATTCATTATGCTCCAGTACAGACCACTAGCGACCACGAGCATCGTCAGTCTTCAATGAATTCATACTTACATACTTAGTCAATGCAAACCAAGAGAGATGATTAGAAACTTTCGGAACTGTTCAACATATTTTCTTCTTATCTTATGATCCAATGCTGATGTTGCAGCTAAGACGGTAGTTTAATATGCCTGCGGTAGACGTGGTAATACCGTAGTGAATGAAATGACTCACGTCCCAAGCATACAATTAATGTTTTGTTCCAGGGAACATGCGCCAGTCAGGTTGAAAAATGGCGTTCAAGTCGACAATTTTAGGGCTCTTTCTGCTAATTAAAGCCAAGTGGCATTTTGATCTGAACAAACGTATCTAGGTGCGAGGGTAGCCTGTAACTAACTCTTTCAGCAGAAAGGTTTTGATGATGGATTGAAGTTGGGGAAGTTCATTCCCGTTGGAACCTTGACAAGTGGATGTGACAACTGACAGAAGCCAGTTTTGATGAGCATTTCGACATACTCTGTTCCAGTCTGTCGATTGGTAACTCCTGCAAAGTTGGGTATGGGTGGCTGCTAAAATGCTTGTCGCTATATAAAAAAAGGGGAGAATAGTGCAGGAACTCTTCCTCGATGTAATGTGCCATAGTGAAATACGACAGCACATAAACTTGATGGAGATTCGGTGTTAGGCATGAATACTGGCCGTGACAGTCGACTGGGCCACAAGACCACGAGCTGTTGACGCCTATCTGTATTGTTATGGTGAGTGGTGGTGACAGCACTAAAATAAAATATGGAGTTTCTAAAATAATTAAATAGTATTAAACTGACGAAGAAAGTTCAAATGGTTCAAACGACTCGAAGCACTATGGGACTTAACATCTGAGGTTATCAGTCCCCAATACTTAGAACTACATAAACGTAACTAACCTAAGGGCATCACACACATACATACCCAAGGCAAGATTCGAACCTGCGACCGTAGCAACAGCGCGGTTCCGGACTGAAGTGCTTACAAGGGAACCTCCCCATCGCACCCCCCTCAGATTTAGTTATAAGTTGGCACAGTGGATAGGCCTTGAAAAACTGAACACAGATCAATCGAGAAAACAGGAAGAAGTTGTGTGGAACTACGAAAGAAATAAGCAAAATATACAAACGGAGTAGTCCATGCGCAAGATAGGTAACATCAAGGCTAGTGTGAGCTCAGGAGCGCCGTGGTCCCGTGGTTAGCGTGAGCAGCTGCAGAACGAGAGATCGTTGGTTACAATGTGTAACAAATATTCAGTCACACTCAGAACATTCACAATAAATATAAATAAATTTTTGTCCGTAAATAAGTAAGCTAGTATTCTTCCACAAATGCACTCACGCTAAACGACCACAGATTGTTGTTAAATTTGATTTAAACAATTATTTATGGGTGCTTATCACAAGTGTATTTTGATTCTCTTTTCAATTGTGGGTTCTGCCAACGCATCAACTGACCACATTTAAATTAGCGCTGTTTTTTTTAATAGAACTTACAATCAACGTTAGAATAATGTTACTAGCAAATCAGCAAACTTTTCAGTAAATAAAAATGCAAGTATGACAAAATATAAGGTATTGGTGCTGTGTTCATTTGCATTTACATTTTCATGAAGAACGATGTTCTAACGAATATTTGCGTACTAAATGGTTCAAATGGCTCTGAGCACTACGCGACTTAACTATTGAGGTCATCAGTCGCCTAGAACTTAGAACTAATTAAACCTAACTAACCTAAGGACATCACACACCTCCATGCCCGAGGCAGGATTCGAACCTGCGGCCGTAGCGGTCGCTCGGTTCCAGACTGTAGCGCCTAGAACCACACGGCCAATCCGGCCGGCATTTGCGTACTACAAAAAATATAAAAGATGTAATAAATCAAGAAATATAATAGATACAGCTGCGTAGATTTCAGGGATGATTGCCACGGTACAATGCTATCACCTGAGATATTCTATGTTAAAACTGTATTAAATTGTTAAAAGTTGTTAATTCAGAAGTTTACTGTGAAAATGTTTACTCACTGTGCAATATGAACGTCTGTAGTCCTAAAGGTATTGAAATATTGTTGTGTCATTGGATGTGCCTCATTTTTTTGGGATCTGGGATGATTTTCTTTAATACTTGATTGTATATTGTTATAGGCTATCAAAGAGCTGTAGGAAGCCGTCTTTCACTTTGTCTCTAGGCCCGCCACTTCTGAGAGCATAGCCGGCCCTCTTAAGCGATCGACGTGTCGTCTGAATTTCCCACAGTGGGATTTTCCCCGCATCCGGTGCTTTGCTGACGTCCTTGCCCCTGGCTCGCTTAGAGCTACTGCGTGATCTCCTTGCCCAACGATTACACCAGCAAGCAAATTCAGCTCCCCTAGTACCAATTCCACACAGCCGATTAGCTTGCCTACACATGTTTAACGAAACAAGTGGGGTTAAAATAAAGCAATACATATTTTTCAATTTTTTGCCTAATTTCACCTTTAATGGTGTAACAAACTCCAAAAGCTAATTTATCATGTTAGGTTTAAAGGGAATATCATTGAATACATATATACATGCAAAGAGTCGCATATAAAAATTCAAATGTAATTAACTTTCTTTAGCATTGTATAATCAATTTATGTAATGTGAGATTCTGCAAAATGCCACACAAAAATTAATAAATATTTAAAAATATAAAATTTGTAAAAACATAAATTAGACAAGTTTCCCTTCCACATCCACCCATTTGTGATAAGGCTGGTATTTGAAATACAATTTTTTGAAAATAAGCTGTGTGCGTTGTGCTGTTGGAGTATTTTCAATATACCTAAATAAAATATCTAAACATTCATTATTATTCTAATTATTTGTTTTATTTATTTTTGTTTTATATTGTAAACTGTTATGTACCCTTTAAACTCATGGTCTTTTTCTATTGTTTTTAATGTTTTACATACGAGTATTTTGTTAATTTCATAAAATAAGCAACTCATTATTACGATACAAAAACATTACAATGATGATTATCTGTAACGATTTGCTTAAAACATAACTTTTTTTGCACCATGCACATGAAATGAACGAAAATTCTTCACATAATTGTTTCGACGGATTACCGAATATAAAACAAAATTCGGCAGTATTATCGATTGTGGTGGGCTATCCTGTAAATATCCTGATTTGTACCAGGTATATTTGACAACAATGGAAAACTTCGGTGTAGAGAACTGACTGTAGAGACTGCACCTAGATTATATTGTTCCTCAGCTAGAGACTGACGTCGTAATCATTCAGCGGAACTAGATCTGAATATCTTCTCCCAAAGTTCTGTACTTGTCCCATCGAGCTTTTTGGGATTTCTAGATGTTACGGGCACCTGAATCACTGATGAGCGCTTTTGGAATTGCAGCTCGCACTGCAATTCCCAACTCGCTTCGTGCTGTTTTGGTGCTAAGGGGAACCACAAGTGCGACACTGAGTTGTGCAGCGACTTCGCAGCTGTTGCTGCGCCACAATCCTCTTCAACGACCTTCTATGACGATCAGTCAACACACATTTCGCCGAGACTGGAACTTAGCGGATGTTGTTTTTACACTCTCCCTGTATACGATATAAATCTTTGATACGATGCCTCTTGAAACACCGAACATTGGGACTACCTAGGCTACATAAGCACCGACTTTAGGAGCGCCAACAATTTTGCCACGTTCGAAATCAGTTAGATCCGACGTAATTCACTTACGACCACACAGAGCACTGATCCGGCCACGACTGATACTTACAACGTATAGAGTATATTGCACAGGTGCCGTTAGTCGTCAAATACGACATTGCAACGTCACGCATTTCTCTCACTGTTTCTACACTACTGGCCATTAACATTGCTACACCAAGAAGAAATGCAGATGATAAACGGGTATTCATTGGACAAATATATTATACTAGAACTGATATGTGATTACATTTTCAGGCAATTTCGGTGCATAGATCCTGAGAAATCAGTACACAGAACAACCACCTCTCGCCGTAATATCGGCCTTGATACGCCTGGGCATTGAGTCAAACAGAGCTTGGATGGCGTGCACAGGTAAAGCTGCCCACGCAGCTTCAACACGATACCACAGTTCGTCAAGAGGAGTGATTGCGTATTGTGACGAGCCAGTTGCTCCGCCACCAATGACCAGACGTTTTCAATTGGTGAGAGATCTGGGGCATATGCTGACCAGGGCAGCAGTCGAACATATTCTGTATCCAGAAATACCCGTATAGGACCTGCAACATGCGGTCGTGCATTATCCTGCTTAAATGTAGGGTTTCGAAGCGATCGAATCAAGGGTACAGCCATGGGTCGTAACACATCTGAAATGTAACTTACGCTGTTCAAAGTGACGTCAATGCGAACAAGCGGTGACCGAGACGTGTAACCAATGGGCACCCCATACCATCAGACCGGGTGATAGGCTAGTATGACGATGACGAATACACGCTTCCAATATGCGTTCACCACGATGTCGCCAAACACGGAGGCGACCATCATGATGCTGTAAACAGAACCTGGATTCATCCGAAGAAATGACGTTTTTCCATTCGTGTACCCAGGTTCGTCGTTGAGTACACCAACGCAGGCGCTCCTGTCTGTGATGCAGCGTCAAGGCTAACCGCAGCCATGGTCTCCGAGCTGATAGTCCATGCTGCTGCTAACGTCGTCGAACTGTTCATGCAGATGGTTGTTGTCTTGCAAACGTCCCCATTTGTTGACTCAGGGACCGAGACGTGACTGCACGATCCGTTACAGCCATGCTGATAAGATGCCTGTCATCTCGACTGCTAGTGTTACGAGGCCGTTGGGATCCAGCACGGCGTTCCGTATTACCCTCCTGAACCCACCGATTCCATATTCTGCTAACAGTCATTGGATCTCGACCAACGCGAGCAGCAATGCCGCGATACGATAAAACGCAATCGCGATAGGCTACAATCCGACGTTTATCAAAGTCGGAAACGTGATGGTACGCATTTCTCCTCCTTACACGAGGCAACATAACAACGTTTCACCAGGCAACGCCGGCTAACTGCTGCTTGTGTGTGAGAAATCGGTTGGGAACTTTCCTCATGTCAGCACGTTGTAGGTGTCGCCAATGGCGCCAACCTTGTGTGAATGCTCTGGTAAGTTAATCATTTGCATATCACAGCATCTTCCTCCTGTCAGTTAAATGTCATGTCTGTAGCACGTTATCTTCGTGGTGTAGCAATTTAATGGCCAGTAGTATATATTTTCTTTCAACCTGTGTAGCCTGTACGTCCGCCTAGAGCCGCTGATAGAGGAAGAGCACCAGGAAGGCGTGGCCCGGCATGTCGCGGCGCGGACACGTGGCGCGTGTGTCTGATATCGCGACACGCTCAGCCACGCTGACGCCGCCCGCCCGTGTAATTAAATGAACGCCGCGGCGCCAGGAATAGCCGCTATCGAGCTTCCGTGTGTCCGCGATAGTCACCAAAACACGAAGGCGGTCCGACCGTCTGCAAGCAGAAGAAACTCCATTTATCAGCATACATCAGATAAACATAGGCTAGCAAACGGGCAGTTGCGTGATACCTACCACTGTCACATAGCCCACTATATTAAATACCTAACGTTGAATATTTTAGGCATTGTGGCACGAATTCGCTGGTACTTAGCATGCGCGTGCGTGCTTGTGTGCGTGCGTGCGTGCTCGTTTGCGCACGCATTGGAGAATCACATACATTAGACGGGAGGTGGGTAGGAGGGTGACTTTTAGAACATTAAGGTATGGATACGTATAAAACTGTACGTCCATGTCACGTAAAATGTATCTACTTTATCCTTAATTTTCAACTTTGACGGAACACTTGGCTTTGGGCAGATGACAGACAAAACATTATTAGAGTATATACGATCAACTAATATAATATGACTCTCAAATTGAATAATTGATATATGCTAATAATTCAGCAATAAAACGTTATCCCCCTCCGGGACGAGACTGAGAGACTCACTATTGTCAATAAAATTCTTCTGGGTTAGAGACCGCATTGTCATTTATAAAATTCCAACGTTTCGGCGTCTGTTGCAAGACGCCTTCCTCAGGGTGTGTTGCTAACTGCTGAATGCGCGCAAGTGTGGGTACATATATACTATGGAAGAGTGTTGTGATTGGATGTGAGGATGAGGAGGAAGGGTACTAGGAGTTCATTTTATTGGCGTTTGCATTGCGTCAGTTAGCAACACACCCTGAGGAAGGCGTCTTGCAACAGACGCCGAAACGTTGGAATTTTATAAATGACAATGCGGTCTCTAACCCAGAAGAATTTTATTGACATTGACAACGGCCGCGGAAGCCTACGGTTACATTTAACGCACCTGTATGGGCAGGAGATTTACGCAAACATTAGGCAGCTCGAATCACTGAGGCTGAAAAGAGGTAAACTGCTGAATGATCTTGCGTTCCTGAAGAGATGTAGGTATGCCAATGTAGTACCAACATTTTTACGGCTGACGTCCCACATAAAATCGTACAAGGCCAGGGATATCTGTGCACAGGCCAGCAAAGCTTTATTGCGGGAAAGGATCCGTCACATTCGTGGTAGTCTCGACGTGAACAACATAAAACTGTGTGAAGTGCACCTCTTTCTGAGTGGGAAACTGGATGAGGATGACTGGCACAAGGTCGACAGGTTAACCTTCCAGCAAGCTGCCAGATCAAGTGAATGTACCACCAGTCGCCAGGTGACGAATTTTGACAAATTGCAACGGAAAACAAGAGATGAAGGACCAGTTTTGGATACGCGACGAACAGTGGTGAACCTCTCCATCCACACCTTGAGCGATGCAGCCACAAAAGTTTTGGCGAAAGGGATGAACTATGCAATCGCACCTAAACTAGTACCGAAAGAAGACATTATCGAATCAGTGGAGGCCTCGGTACGCCATCTACCACAACCAGAAGCAGAGAAGATCCGACAAGAAACAGTACGAGTCTTGGCTCACGCAAAGCAAAACATCAGTAAAGAGGAACGTCAGGCCATCAAGGAGCTGAAGAACAACTCTCAGATTGTGATAATACAGGCGGACAAGGGAAATGCCACAGTAGTGTTGGACACAGTAGATTACGATAAGCGGATGGAGGATCTTTTGAAGGAACGCATTTACCATAAACTTAAGGGGGATCCGACGGTCAAGATAGTGAAATCGACGCAAGCGCTGCTGAAGCAAACCAGGATGAATTTTGACACGACCCGTAGACTCATTCCACAGGTGCCACAGGCACCAAGAATATATGGGGTACCAAAGATCCACAAAGAAGCCTTCCCTTTACGGCCGATAGTGAGTAGTATCAACTCGCCGACCTACAAATTAGCGAAAGAATTGGCTCCGAAGCTTAGACGTTTAGTGAGACATACAGATGCATACGTCAAGGACTCCACCCATTTTATAGCACTTTTGAAAGAGAAGCGGGTCTCTGATACGGATTTGATGGTCAGTTTTGACGTGAAATCTTTGTTCACGAATGTACCCGTGACGGACACCATGAACATCTTAGAGGAACGCATGGCACCTGACATCAGCGAGCTAGTGCGCCACTGTTTGACGACCACCTATTTTAGGTGGAAAGGGGATTTTTACGAGCAGACGGACGGTGTTGCTATGGGTTCCCCTCTTTCGCCAGCTGCAGCAGACATTTTTATGCAAGTATTCGAAGAAACAGCACTCCTGTCCGCGCCATTACGCCCGGAATGCTGGCTACGATACGTGGATGACACCTTTGTTATCTGGCCACACGGAGAAGAAGAGCTTCAGAACTTCCACGAACATCTTAACCAGCAGCACAGCAAAATTCATTTTACCATGGAGATTGAAAAGAACGTGGTATTGCCTTTTCTCGAGGTAGAAGTTTATCGTACGCCAGACGGGAAGCTTGGACACAGAGTTTACAGGAAGCCCACCAACACGGACAGGTACCTGCATGCATCCTCCCACCACCATCCTATGCAAAAGAATTCGGCCCTGCGAACTTTAACTAAGAGAGCCTACAGGATCAGCGATGAATACAACATGCAAGCTGAACTGCAGAACCTCAGGACCATTTTTGGAGCTAATGGCTACGACATGAGGCTGATACGCAAAACCATGGCGCCGAAGGAGGAGGGCAACAGGGAAATACAGAACGAAGCACAGAACACCGCCGTGCTACCGTGTGTACAAGGGGTTACTTAACGTCTGGGCAAAATTCTCCGTCGGGCAGGTATTAAGCCGATTTTTCGTAGCAACAACAAAATAAAAGACATTCTGGGCTCGACAAAAGATACAATTGACAAGTTTCATGCCGCCGGAGTTTATGAAATCGAGTGTGAATGTGGACTGGTGTATGTAGGTGAGACTGGGCGTCCAATAAGCACGAGGCTAACTGAACATGAGAGATATATCCGCCTCAAACAATATAGCAAATCAGCGGTGTCAGAACATCATGAGCAGTGCAGGATGAACATCGAATTTCGAGAGGCCCGAGTACTGGCGAAACAGCCGTTTAGTTTGAGGAGGAAGATTAGAGAGGCTATAGAAATAGCCAAGCGACCCGATAATATGAACAGAGAAGACGGGTACAGACTTCCAGCGTCTTGGCTGCCTGCTGTGACAGCTTTGCGGAAGGACAGCTCGCGCAAAGCAACAGGCGTGCGGTAGGCCACAGCGGAGGATGGTACACAGAGCGCTGACGCGGCCTAGTCGATACTAGGCAGTTAGTAAACAACGCTACGCTGCAGTCGCCGCTAATTCTCCTATTCGCCGATTTCCACCAATGGCAGGCAGTAAAGGAAACTCCAATGGAAAACGCCTATTTCCGCTAATAACAAGACGCAATGCAAACGCCAATAAAATGAACTCCTAGTACCCTTCCTCCTCATCCTCACATCCAATCACAACACTCTTCCATAGCATATATGTACCCACACTTGCGCGCCTTCAGCAGTTAGCAACACACCCTGAGGAAGGCGTCTTGCAACAGACGCCGAAACGTTGTAATTTTATAAATGACAATGCGGTCTCTAACCCAGAAGAATTTTATTGACATTGACAACGGCCGCGGAAGCCTACGGTTACATTTAGACTCACTATTATTTCACCCCTTCACCCCATATGGAGCGGTGGGGGATGGGAGCGCTGTCAGTGAAAAACTATTCTTGTCTACAGTCAAAAGCTTTTTTAAACATATAAACAGAGACAAACCAAAATTGAAAAGATTGTAAATGGTGCTAATAACTATACAAAAAAGGATGAAATCCTTGGCATTTGCATTAAAAATGTTAAGACGATTTATTTTTTGTTTTTAAATGAAAAATCCAAGAACTAGAAAATGAAAAGCAGAAATATATGTAGTTAAAAATACATTGCACATACGGCGACCTTCTTCTAAAAAACAGAACTAAACTTTCGCTTAAAAGCTGAAGGACGTACAATGGGGAGAAAAGCATTTGGCAGCGTAAAACGTGTTGTGTAGCGTAAAGGATTATGGGTGAAAAATGCATGGTTTAATTGGATAGGAACTATGGAGATAAAGACAGAGGGGAGATAGATGTTGATGAGGAGTTTGGTGTGTGGGCAGGGGAAATCGAACGGGAGCCATGATGTGGAGCGGGACAGATGAGGGGAATTATCATGGTAAGGACGGATAAATAAGGGGCGGTTTTCATTGTCTGGGAGACGGACTCGATTCAAGTTACGGGCGGGTGGAATTTGTAAAGAAGCGGCGCGTACTGGCATTGGTGATCACAACGGACACAATGGGGTTACTAAAAGCTAGTCTGATGACAGTATACGATTACGGAGCCCGCCCGGCTAGCAGCAGCGCGGTCTAACGCGCTGCTTCCCGAGTGGCAATGCTTGCTGGTCCCTGGCACGAAGCCGACTGGCGGACTAGTTCCGACGTCCGGAGTGCCGGCCAGCCTGTGGATGATTTTTAACGCGGTTTCCCATCTGCCTCGGCGAATGAGGGCTGGCTCCACTTATTACGCCTCAGTTACCTGTATACTATGTCCGCGATTGGTGCGCCAACACTTTCTCCACGTACGCGTACTCCATAATTACTCTACCACGCAAACATTTGGGGTTCACTTGTCTGGTATGAGACGTTCTTGAGCGGTCCAGTGGGGGCCGAACCGCACAATAATCCTGGGTTCGGTGTGGGGCAGTAGAGTGGGTGGACTGGTGTGGCCTGTTGTGGGGTTGTGAACCACTGAGGGCTAAGGCGCGACTAAGCCTCTCCGCCGTTTCTAGGTCCCCTGTTTAATACACAGTACAATACGATTACGTAGGTGAGAAGGTGATTCTAAAGTATTATGGTAGGATGAGCTAAATGTGTGTGAGTACACGACAAAATATTGTGGAAGGAATACCACATGGGCATCATTGATATAAACTACTACGATGATACTGTGAAGGATGTTGTTTCACAAATTCTAGTCGATACGACGACAGTCCTATTGTCTATGGGAGTTAACTATCACTCGTGATACATTTGAAAGACGCTGCATAAGGGCGATGTGATTATTCAATTACAAGCCCAAAAACAGATACGTCGTTCAACGCTAAGACCACTGTGCAACAATAATGGTTCATTTCAAAAGACAGTAAACGTTCAGAGTTTCCAGCAACAAAGATCTGCTGCATACCGACAAAAGGTGCACCACGGTGTGGGAGTGAACTGGCGAGGCGATGGAAATGTATTCCAAAGTCGAAGTATGCGAGAAAGTACGCTTCTTGTTACCAAAACATCTGAACTGCACGCAAATCCGACAAATGTTAGAGGTGTGTGGACCAAATCCAAGTTCGCGTCCAGCGGTATCGAAATGGTGCCAACAGTCTGACTAAGGCAGCAGTGGCGTCGGTGGTGCTAGTCGGGGAGGAAGGCCAATGACTTCGTTATCGGAGAAGAATATCTAGAGGGAGGGAGTGGAAGAATATCTGGAAGGGAGTGGGGGAGAATCTCCTACGATGAGGCTTTTCCCTCAGCGGTTCTATAATTTCTCTGTGATCAAGGAGCGGATTTCTGTCGTTGAGGAACTGAACGATTGATACAACGTTCCGACCGTTGTTTAGAGATACTTCGTGACTATGTTGAGAAATAGTGTCATACATCCGCATCACTTTGAAGTGTAGTGCTGCTGTCAATAAAAGTTACTACCCGGCTTTTTGACAGCCGGCCGGAGTGGCCGTGCGGTTCTCGGCGCTACAGTCTGGAGCCGAGAGAACGCTCCGGTCGCAGGTTCGAATCCTACCTCGGCCATGGATGTGTGTTATGTCCTTAGGTTAGTTAGGTTTAATTGGTACTAAGTTCTAGGCGACTGATGACCTCAGAAGTTAAGTCGCTATCGTCAATGGACCATACTGACGCTACTAATTACGACTAACCTAACTAGGTATTTGCAGTAAGTGCCAAAACGGCCACTCATGGAAGTTAGGTGTCCAGGTCCTTGCGACTTTCTACACTCCTGGAAATGGAAAAAAGAACACATTGACACCGGTGTGTCAGACCCACCATACTTGCTCCGCACACTGCGAGAGGGCTGTACAAGCAATGATCACACGCACGGCACAGCGGACACACCAGGAACCGCGGTGTTGGCCGTCGAATGGCGCTAGCTGCGCAGCATTTGTGCACCGCCGCCGTCAGTGTCAGCCAGTTTGCCGTGGCATACGGAGCTCCATCGCAGTCTTTAACACTGGTAGCATGCCGCGACAGCGTGGACGTGAACCGTATGTGCAGTTGACGGACTTTGAGCGAGGGCGTATAGTGGGCATGCGGGAGGCCGGGTGGACGTACCGCCGAATTGCTCAACACGTGGGGCGTGAGGTGTCCACAGTACATCGATGTTGTCGCCAGTGGTCGGCGGAAGGTGCACGTGCCCTTCGACCTGGGACCGGACCGCAGCGACGCACGGATGCACGCCAAGACCGTAGGATCCTACGCAGTGCCGTAGGGGACCGCACCGCCACTTCCCAGCTAATTAGGGACACTGTTGCTCCTGGGGTATCGGCGAGGACCATTCGCAACCGTCTCCATGAAGCTGGGCTACGGTCCCGCTCACCGTTAGCCCGTCTTCCGCTCACGCCCCAACATCGTGCAGCCCGCCTCCAGTGGTGTCGTGACAGGCGTGAATGGAGGGACGAATGGAGACGTGTCGTCTTCAGCGATGAGAGTCGCTTCTGCCTTGGTGCCAATGATGGTCGTATGCGTGTTTGGCGCCGTGCAGGTGAGCGCCACAATCAGGACTGCATACGACCGAGGCACACAGGGCCAACACCCGGCATCATGGTGTGGGGAGCGATCTCCTACACTGGCCGTACACCTCTGGTGATCGTCGAGGGGACACTGAATAGTGCACGGTACATCCAAACCTTCATCGAACCCATCGTTCTATCATTCCTAGACCGGCAAGGGAACTTGCTGTTCCAACAGGACAATGCACGTCCGCATGTATCCCGTGCCACCCAACGTGCTCTAGAAGGTGTAAGTCAACTACCCTGGCCAGCAAGATCTCCGGATCTGTCACCCATTGAGCATGTTTGGGACTGGATGAAGCGTCGTCTCACGCGGTCTGCACGTCCAGTACGAAAGCTGGTCCAAATGAGGCGCCAGGTGGAAATGGCATAGCAAGCCGTTCCACAGGACTACATCCAGCATCTCTACGATCGTCTCCATGGGAGAATAGCAGCCTGCATTGCTGCGAAAGGTGGATATACACTGTACTAGTGGCGACATTGTGCATGCTCTGTTGCCTGTGTCTATGTGCCTGTGGTTCTCTCAGTGTGATCATGTGATGTATCTGACCCCAGGAATGTGTCAATAAAGTTTCCCCTTCCTGGGACAATGAATTCACGGTGTTCTTATTTCAATTTCCAAGTGTATCTTCAACGCCACCTTTGTCACAAACGTAGTCGGAAGCATAACAGACCAAGGTGCTCTTTAGCAGGGAAAACTGAATGCCTCTGGATAGATGAAACTGATATAAGCACACAACACGAGGTCGGCGAGCCCTGTGTCACAGCAAGCCAGACTCATTCTATCAGCTGTATTGCAAGGTATTTCGGTGAACGGTCTCAGAAAATAAAGGAAGCAAGAGCTGTGTTAAATAATCGGGTTTCTGCCAGCAGAAACTCGGTTATTGAGCAAGCCAACTACTTGCCGGGAAAGCATGAAGAATTACATTAAAAACAAGAGTTACTAACAAAATACTTTTAATGGCCCACAAAGTAATCATCATTACCTACAACACACTTCTGACATATCAAACACTTCTTGTAGACTCCCAATGTCCGTGAATGACCATTAACAATAGTATTTACACTGAATTTGTTTATATTCAATTCAACTATTCTCACTGTCTAAGACAGCTGCCGATTATCCACAAACATTCCACAGCATCTATCTGGGCGCCTGTACCTACTGTTATCCTTTGAAAGCGAGCTGGATTTCACACAATCGTTGTTTTAGGAAACCACGTTGATTCATACAGAGGACATGCTCAGTCTCAAGGAGTATCGTAATATGCGAGCATAAAACATTTTATAACATTCTACAGCAGACTCACATAAGACATATAGCCCTGTAGTTTTGTGCGCACAAAGATATGAGACGTGACACAAGGGATCTAGAGACATTAGCTGCCAGAGGGCATTGATTTGTAACAATGGGCAAGTTGAAAATTTGTGCCGGACCAGCATTCAAACCCGGGTCTCCTGGTTACTAGGCAGATGTCCAGACCACTAAACCATCCGGTCATAGTGGTTATCACAAATGCACGGACTACCCTAACTAATGAGGAGGTATTGAATAGGACTGGGGAGAAGAGAGATTTGTGACACAACTTGACTAGAAGAAGGGATCGGTTGGTAGGACATGTTCTGAGGCATGAAGGGATCACCAATTCAGTACTGGAGGGCAGCGTGGAGGGTAAAACTATTTGAGGGAGACCAAGAGATGAAAACACTATGCAGATTCAGAAGGATGTAGGTTGCAGTAGATACTGGGAGATGAAGAAGCTTGCACAAGATAGAGTAGCATGGAGAGCTACACCAAACCAGTCTCTGCACAGAAGACCACAACAACAACAACCCTAGCACGCCTCCCAGCTAAATATGTGTATTTGGTGTCTGTTCTTTCGATCTGGTATGTCCGAAAGAACAGATACCACATATACACAAAGACTTGGTTTTGACGAAAATCACCATGTTCGTGATACTTTGTAACTCGAAGAAGAAAAATGTATTGACTTGAAAAACTGTGGAACATCATTACCGCCATATTCGAGATACTTTGTGGCATATTAATGCCATCGTGTATCTAATTGCAAAAATCGGATTATTATACTGATAAAACTGTGAAACATCATTACATTATTTTCTTCTCCTGGTCGTCTTTTACTTAACTTTGCGTGATTACGTAATACAACTTGGATATCGCTACTCGTCGAGGATGTGGCATCATATACTATCAGAAGCGTTCTCATGTATGGAATACTTGATACGCGTAAAATATGAAATATCTAACACCATCTTCTAGTGGCGGCCGGCCGCGGTGGCCGAGCGGTTCTAGGCGCTTCAGTCTGGAACCGCGCGACTGCTACGGTCGCAGGTTCGAATCCTGCCTCGGGCATGGATGTGTGTAATGTCCTTAGGTTAGTTAGGTTTAAGTAGTTATAAGTTCTAGGGGACTGAAGCCCTCAGATGTGAAGTCCTATAGTGCACTTGCCATTTGAACAATCTTAGCGGCGGACGCTTCAGGATGCTACAATTTGATCATATAGATCCAACTGTTCACCTACACAATGTACCACTTCATCGCTCCCTAATTGTGTTAGAATGGATTTAGGAACTCCTGTGGATAGGGCGGTTCTTTGTAGGTCCCCCAGCTTACCCAAACTCAACGTCCTGAGCACATCTGCAAAGACACTGAGGGAAGTTTGCCTTCCATAGTCCCAGTCCCAACTAATCTCCTTCAGTACTGAGATAATTACGCACCTGTTATAGAAAATTTGGGATTTGTTTCACACAACATGTTTCGGGACTACTTTATGTACTAATCTAATTGCGCCGCTATGGACAGGTAGAGTTTCGTGGCTGCCAGTTGTTCAACTTTGAATTTCACGGGGGTGGCTTCGACGCCACTACGGCGTGAGGGGGCGCGCGACGACCGCCCACTGTGGAGCAATGAGGAGGCATCTGAACCAGGACGTTTTTTGGCTTCGAGTTGCAAGGCGTCAAGCCGAGATCGCTACTGGCAGAGATCAGAGGCTACACCTCTGCTGGTACCTGGTAGTCTTACCGGATGTGGCAATATCCTAATGGGTGGCACGTCAACAAGGCTTGTCAGGCAACTGTCAGCAACCCAGGAGGAACTTGAGGAAGGACACTTCCTTGTTTTTAATTGTATAAATTGTAAGTAGGCTGTTTAGGTTTTTATGTTGTTAACGGCAGGTAGCGCTCTGTATGAAAATTACTGATTCTGCTGTGTGCAGTCTGTGGCTGGTTGGCATTGTTGCAATATTCGCTATTGTAGTGTTGAGCAGTTGGATGTGAACAGCGCGTAGCGTTGCGCAGTTGGAGGTGAGCCGCCAGCAGTGGTGGATGTGGGGAGATATATATAATGACTTTTGAATATTATTAAAGTAAATACATTGTTTGTTCTCTATCCAAATCTTTCATTTGATAACTATGCCTATCAGTAGTTAGTGCCTTCAGTAGTTAGAATCTTTTATTTAGCTGGCAGTATTGGCGCTCGCTGTATTGCAGTAGTTCGAGTAACTAAGATTTTGCCGGCCGCGGTGGCCGTGATTATTGAATGTCAGATTGCGTTGCGCTAAAAAAAATATTGTGTCAGTGTAGTGTTGATCAGAATAAGTAAAAAAATAAATGTCTGAGTACGTTCACTTTTGCTCATTTGTTTGAAAATCAAATAATGTAAGAGGTTTATCAGCACAGTAATTCATAAATTGTTCTAAGGGGTTGTTTCAAAATTAAAACTGAGCATGTTTTTATTTTTTGGTAAAGCGGCCGCTGGGTCTAATCATTGAATTCAAACTGCCACGTGTTTCAGTGCCTATTGGTCGTCCTCTTTGTTCAATCTTCAAACTTTTTTCGCTAAAGTGGCACCTGCGCCTAATCATTGAATTCAGACTGCTTCCAATAACAGTGACTGTCCTTTCTGCTGAGAAATTCAAGTTTTAAATTTTTTTGCTTGTGTGACCATTGGGTCTGCTTCTTTGTGTCCACTGGAGGCGGTTAACTTTTGTTCTAATTTATTTGTTTTGATAAAAGTTCTTTGCAACCAGCCCTTTCTCTCTACTGCTACTTTGTCACAATAATTAATGATTACGTATTCCCGAAAAAGTTGTCGTTCATAAATCACATATTTACAGCAACTGATGAGTAATTCGTGCCTTGTGCCATGATCTCAGAGACACAATTGGTGCAGTAACTGTAACTTATAAGGCTTCATACGCAGACGTCGTTTCAGAAGACGACACACCGTTGTTTGAGAAAGTTAAGTTCTTATCCTGCCCGTCTGGTGGACTTCCGAGGGCTCCGTGTGAACGCATCTCGGATACGCTCGACATTTTCATCAGACGTGCGTGGCCCACCAGTGCCTTCCTTCTGGATATGCAACCATCTTCCAAGAATTTTGTTCACCATTCGTAAATCTGCTTTTGTAGAGATGGCTTCCTTTTGAATCGATTGCGCGAATGAATGTTGCTCTTGAACAATGGTTGACTTTACGCAAATTCCAACAAACAAAATAATTTCCCTCAACTACGTAGTTGAGTCAAAACTTAGAATATTCCTCTATCCACTGACAAGCACAGTGTGTTTCTATCTCTTATAATTTGTCTCTAATGAACAGTTGAAATCTGTTCTTTCTTTCTGTCTTTCTCAGTAATGGTACGTGATACAGTTGAGAGAGAGCTCCACAGCAGATAACAATATTCGTCAGTTAAAGCAGGTGTTGGGCGGAAGTGGTTCAATACGTCTTCCCATGCCGGAAGGTGAGACCACATAATGCACCCAGGAATGTCTGCGAACATTATCGTTTTCATGCTCTAGATGTTATGGTGTTAGTAAACATAATTTTGCAAGGGTGTACTGACCTCCAAGTCTCTAAACACGGTACACTCACTTGCCAACTGTGACACTGTATTGATCCCCATGCGTGTCTCATGAGGGGTGCATTCCACCCTGACTTCAATTTTATGGAAGACAGTGAGCTATCACGTGGAACAGCGCAGGTGGAGGAACTATGGAACGGGAGGATATTCAGCGAATGGACTAGTCTGGCAGTCACTCCAACGCAAATCCCATCGGCACGCCCACGTCGGATGCACTGGGGGTCGTAGTGCACCTAGTCTGCATGCATCAACGACCATCCAGCAAATCAAGGAATGTATCGTCCTACCACAAAAACTCCTTACAACCTTGTGGCCAGCATGAGAGGACGTTGCAGAGCATGTATTGCCGTCCGTGGAGATCACACACCCTATTAAGAACGATGTCCTGACGAATAATGTCCAGGGGACCATCATCGATGGCGGTTGCTTGAGTGTAATTATTGTCTTCGAATAAAAGCGTGATTTATGTTCATATTATTCGGTAGTCCTTTCAGTTACTTTGTATATCTATGCCGTATGTGGTGCAAATTTCATCGAGCTACGTGACTTCCGCGTGGAACGTCATGCGAAAGTTGTTTTTGTCCACAGGTTCTGCACACCACTGAATGAGCGGCGGGCAGTTGCAGGGCAGGGCTGGGGGAGAACACGGGAGGCGACTGTACCGGACCGGCGCGCGGCATCTGATGTGACGCGCTGCTGGTATTAATTAATGCGATGTCACGAGTGCTGCTGCGGCTTGCTAACTGCATTCCGACAGCACGGCGGGCGTGCCAGCAAGTGCTACACCGGCGACGCCTGGCACAGGAGAGGGAAGCGACCGCAGCGTCTCGCCTGCTGTGGAATCCGCGCCAAGTTGTAAGCGGGAGCCAGCCCACCTCTGAGGTGCGCCTCAGCCGGCGGCGTGGTTGTAAGCACAACAGGGCGCGGTGTGGCTAACTGTTCCACTGTGCGCCAGCGACAGGCTAATGTTGCGGCCGTGTTAGCGACGATTCTCCAATAGAGCGGCGCGGTGGAAGCACATTCCCTCGCACCTCCAACAGACTCCACGGCTTGCAGTGTTAACTACACTCCTGGAAATTGAAATAAGAACACCGTGAATTCATTGTCCCAGGAAGGGGAAACTTTATTGACACATTCCTGGGGTCAGATACATCACATGATCACACTGACAGAACCACAGCCACATAGACACAGGCAACAGAGCATGCACAATGTCGGCACTAGTACAGTGTATATCCACCTTTCGCAGCAATGCAGGCTGCTATTCTCCCATGGAGACGATCGTAGAGATGCTGGATGTAGTCCTGTGGAACGGCTTGCCATGCCATTTCCACCTGCCGCCTCAGTTGGACCAGCGTTCGTGCTGGACGTGCAGACCGCGTGAGACGACGCTTCATCCAGTCCCAAACATGCTCAATGGGGGACAGATCCGGAGATCTTGCTGGCCAGGGTAGCTGACTTACACCTTGTAGAGCACGTTGGGTGGCACGGGATACATGCGGACGTGCATTGTCCTGTTGGAACAGAAAGTTCCCTTGCCGGTCTAGGAATGGTAGAACGATGGGTTCGATAACGGTTTGGATGTACCGTGCACTATTCAGTGTCCCCTCGACGATCACCAGATGTGTACGGCCAGTGTAGGAGATCGCTCCCCACACCATGATGCCGGGTGTTGGCCCTGTGTGCCTCGGTCGTATGCAGTCCTGATTGTGGCGCTCACCTGCACGGCGCCAAACACGCATACGACCATCATTGGCACCAAGGCAGAAGCGACTCTCATCGCTGAAGACGACACGTCTCCATTCGTCCCTCCATTCACGCCTGTCGCGACACCACTGGAGGCGGGCTGCACGATGTTGGGGCGTGAGCGGAAGACGGCCTACCGGTGTGCGGGACCGTAGCCCAGCTTCATGGAGACGGTTGCGAATGGTCCTCGCCGATACCCCAGGAGCAACAGTGTCCCTAATTTACTGGGAAGTGGCGGTGCGGTCCCCTACGGCACTGCGTAGGATCCTACGGTCTTGGCGTGCATCCGTGCGCCGCTGCGGTCCGGTCCCAGGTCGACGGGCACGTGCACCTTCCGCCGTCACTGGCGACAACATCGATGTACTGTGGACACCTCACGCCCCACGTGTTGAGCAATTCGGCGGTACGTCCACCCGGCCTCCCGCATGCCCACTATACGCCCTCGCTCAAAGTCCGTCAACTGCACATACGGTTCACGTCCACGCTGTCGCGGCATGCTACCAGAAGAAGACTGCGATGGAGCTCCGTATGCCACGGCAAACTGGCTGACACTGACGGCGGCGGTGCACAAATGCTGCGCAGCTAGCGCCATTCGACGGCCAACACCGCGGTTCCTGGTGTGTCCGCTGTGCCGTGCGTGTGATCATTGCTTGTACAGCCCTCTCGCAGTGTCCGGAGCAAGTATGGTGGGTCTGACACACCGGTGTCAATGTGTTCTTTTTTCCATTTCCAGGAGTGTATAAGGCCAGAGGGAGGCTGTTCATTGAAAGTGAACGACAACAGCGATAGCGTCACATAGGGCAGAGTTCCCCATATTCTAACGGCTTCAAATTTTTCCACTACTACAAAATTCATACCTCTTGTATTACCCGACATTTAGTGATCAGCGTGAAATACGTGCTTCTTGGAGCCATACTGTCAGTTATATAACGTCTCTGTATTGAGAAACAGATCGACTGAAGACAGCACTGATTTTGTTATAGTTTTCATGCAACTTTTTGCCTACTTTTTGCGTACATGGTGGAGAGAACTACTGTTATAAGGTAAGTGGCAACATAATCTTTCATTTATGGGTGAATATACACTGGTAAATAAACATTATATAACTTTAGGGTTCAGAGAGTCATTAATCTCTATTCGTTGCGATTAATCTGTATAAACTTGATGAAGCAAAAATGACGACGTTGAGTACAAAGTACCAATATAAATTTCCGATACTTCTACCGAAAAAATGAAGAGGCCTTTTTTGTAATAAATTTAATTTCGGTAAATTTTGTAATAGGATATGTTTTCCCTATAGGCCGTAGTTTTCGAATTATTCAAGAAAAACGCACAAAAGCGACCGTCAAACTCGTTTTTCTTGAATAATTCAAAACCGTGGCCTGCAGCGAAAACGTATCCCAGTACAAAATTGATGGCGTTGGATAAAACCTATCGGAAGGGCAACTGAATCATCCTGTAAAAATGGGGATCTTGGATTAAATGAATGTGCACATATACAAAAGGTGATGAAGCCAACAATTAAGAGGCACGCCAAATATAAAACAAAAATGAAAACGGTGATTTTTAGTAGTAGTAATTAGATTTCCTACACATTTGAAAAGGAACTGGAAGAGCGTATTCTTTAATTTGAAGAGATGATGTTCAGTTGAAGCATATCGGACGTAAGAAACCTCCTAGCGCAGAACGATATGGAGTACCCCGTATTTCAATACAGAAAAGGCCATGGAACTCCAAAAGATGGGCTGAAAGTATCCATAGAAGAAATAGCGCCGAACATGAGGGAAATTTTGAAATCTAGAAGCAAATCTTCACGGCCTAGTGAATGAGCTTGTGTAGTGATAGTGACGAACAGCCCAAGCAAAGAAAAGCTAACTGAAGCAAAGAAGAAGAAATCTTAAGTACAGCTCCACCTGTGGAATGCAAGTGGTTTGGAGCCATGTGGGGAAGCCACCACAGAAATTCATTCGTGGAACAGAGGAATGGTATAGCGAGTTGTGCGAGGAACACCGAATGGAAGAAATGATCAGACGCATAAAATGACAAAAATGTGGGTTCATGCAAAACTGCACAAGGATGAGGAAATGAGTGAAAAGTTGTACTGAAATGCCTGATAATAGTGACGTAAGAATAAAAATATGGACCATTTACTTAAACTTAATCTAATAGATATATTTCAGGTATGGAACATAGCTGATAATGGCGGTACCCGGTACAAAAGAGCCAAAATTGCGATTGCACTAAACTACGGAGGCGTGCGATCACATTCAGTGGGATTTCAGGACCTCGATGTACTTAGAAAAGGCTTTAATCGTTCGGGGGGGGGGGGGGGGGGAGGGGGTGTCACAAGAGTCAAAGAACGTCGTCTTGCTGCTTATCACGCTGCAAATAGTCTCTTTTGTTCTTGTTGGAATCAATGCTGGAAGGGTAGGGTGGCTTCTTTGACGCTGTTTGCGCTAGCCACCTGAGGCGTTTTTGAGTTGATTCTGAACGGCGGTGTACCACCCATACGAAAATCGCGTGATTTCAACGCTGGAAGTCACGGGGTTTCGAAAACATCGCCCTGTAATTGTTTTGCGTACTATGTTTCAATTCACTCATGGTATATGTTGTTAACAACAATAATGCCCGCTTTATTCTTCGGCCTCAAACTTGCATTTAGTATCGCTCTGCCTGTGGTCTGTTTGTCCGGCAGCATTGGTTGGTTGCACATTAACAGTGACACATAGTAGTATGGATAGGTTAAGCGATGAAAGGGTTCAATGGTTCAAATGGCTCTGAGCACTATGGGACTTAACATCTGAGGTCATCAGTCCCCTAGAACTTAGAACTACTTAAACCTAGCTAACCTAAGGACATCACACATAACCATGCCCGAGGCAGGATTCGAACCTGCGACCGTAGCGGTCGCGCGGTTCCAGTCTGTAGCGCCTAGAGTTCCATAGTTCTCAGAGCCATTTGAATCATTTTTTTTTTTTAGGTTGTGGACATACAAAGTGAGAATGTGGGTCTCGCGGGAGGCGTGCGCGAGATAGTCCCTTGTCGCACCATCCACTGAGCCCTCGGTGGCTCAGATGGATAGCCGGCACGGTAGCTTAGCCCTCTATAATAAAAAAAAAACTGAGTAAAGCAATCAACGATTAACTTGAACGGATGTCTTGTGACGTCCGCCCAGACCAAACGCAACCAACAATACCGAACAAAATGAAAAAAAAGGATGAATAGGGCGTCTGCCATGTAAGCAAGAGATCCCGGGTTCGATTCCCAGTCGGGGCACACATTTCCACCTGTCCCCGTTGTTATATATCAACGCCTGTCAGCAGCTGAAGGTATTAATATAATTTTAATTTCCTTCTTGCATAGTTCATCTTCTCTTCGTTTGATATTCGGCTATCATGACTGTTGTAAGATTTAGCGCTGACATGACTTACTTCACTGTTTCAGCATCGTTCTTCACTTCTCACCGCACTATGTTTAGTCTTGTTGTCTCTAGCGTTTGCAATGTTATCAGATTTCTTCTTCCCGAGTATTATTTACCACCAGTTTCTGTGTCAGTAATTCTGGAGTGTTGGAACTGGCCAGTGATTCACAGTTTGCAGGTGTCGCCCGACTGTAGTGGTATGCTCGTTTCTAGCACATTGAAAAAAAATGATGATATCTGAAGGAGTCCCCCTTATGTCCAGAAAAAATACTAAGTTACTCAAAGTCTCTCAACAATAATACCGCAATTGTTGTGGTGTTACAAGGAACACAACTAATTTCGAGATGTGGAATGTCAGGGTTATTAACTTGCCTGTTTTATGATGTGAACTCAGCCTATTTCTTGAAATATCGAGTGTAAAAAGTCTTGTTTGTAATGTAAAACTTTGAAGAAACACTTATCAGTGACAATGAAGTTGTCCGATGTTGGCCTGAAGTTGTATAAGACTCGTAATCTTTATATTTTACAATTAGTTAGAGTGTAACTGTGTAATGAAAAAAATTAAATAAAATCATTATGGAGCCCCCGACTAGAAACAGAACGTTTTTGTGGGGTTCTATTGTAATTTTTGTGTTCATTCAGCTTGTATTTCTAGACATCTCTTTTTCTGACTTTGTAATCTGAGTAAAATATTACTGTAAAATACTTATTGCACTTCAGTTTTCAAGATCCCTTTTTGGTCTCAAGACAACACAGTAGATTCACTGAGAGAGAAGCGATACGAAGGCGATTTTGTCGAAGAGGGGCCACACAACGTTCTCTCCGTTATAGCAAGAGAAGAAGTATGAATGATACTGCGACGTACGAACATGTAGCTGTGACATGCGAACATGTGGTTGCAAAAAGGTAGTGGCCCGATGAGGTGCCACATAATTCCATTTTCCTTCTCTGTCTGCCAGATATACTGCGAAATCGTGTCACCGTGTCTCCTCGTCTGCTGACCCCATCGTCCCCGTCCTGACAGCACGTCGTAAACTTATAACGAGGTAGTGCCAACGCCGCGGATAGAAAAGACTTATCCGGTGCTACAGACGGCTGCAGAAAAATGAGTCTCTCTGCAATAAAAATAATTCACATCATAACATAGGTCTACAGATGCTGCAACTGCCTGTATATCGGGTAGCAGTTGTCAACTGCACTAACTCTTCTTTTACGCTGCACTGGACATTCCAACACTATGTTTCTTCTATTGCTTTGTATCATTTCTTAAAAAATATCGCAACGCTACGAGTCGCAGAGTCTACAAAATGTTTACTGTCTAGGATTAAGTACCACTTGGTCAAATTTTCAGGATACTGAAACGTTTTCATGCAGTGTTCATGTACTTCCGTACGTACGTTACCGTTGTGGTTGTTGTTATCGCTGTGTTCCTCAGATTGATGACTGGCTTGATGGAGTTCTCCACGCTGGAATAACCGGTGTAAGTCTCTTCACACTGCACTGCTACTGCTGCCTACGTCCGATGAATCTGCTTACTGTATTAAATTTATTGTAAAGCAACTAAGAACCCCATAACCACATAAGTGACAGTTTCCTACAGTCAAGTCTTGGTCTCTCTCCACAATTCCCGCTCTTCGCCCCCCCCCCCCCGGCACCCCACCCCCATATACACACGTTTATTGATGCGTTAATATGTGTCCTATTAACGGGTCCCTTGTTTTAGTTGTGTTGTGTAACAGGCTTAATTTCTCATGCAGTACCACCTGCTTGGTTGCTCTTTCCATCCACTGAAATTTCAGCGTTCTTCTTCTGTGTAGGACGACATATGAAAAGCTTTTATTTCCGAATTGTCTGGAGTTGTTAGACTCTGATGGCACTGTTAGAATGGAAGAGAGATGGCGAGGGATGAATAGACTGAAATTGTCAAAACTAATGGAACTGAGAATCAGAAACATGTACAAAAATGTTTGAGTTGCTATATTTCTTGGCTCTGAACACTATGGGACCTAAGATCTGAGGTGATCAGTCCCTTAGAACTTAGAACTACTTAAACCTAACTAACCTAAGAACATCACATACATCCATGCCCGAGGCAGGATTCGAACCTGCGACCGTAGCGGTCGCGCGGTTTCGGACTGAAGCGCGTAGAACCGCTCGGCCACACAGGCCGGATGAGTTGCGATATAAGAGACGGCGAAAAATCAGAAGGGTTTTTAATGGACACAGGGCTTCAGCAAGTTGGTGTGCCCTCACAAGGGTATTTTTAACATAGTCATGGACAACGTCATAAGGAAAGTTCGCCGTGGGTCAACTGCAGATGAAAATCATAGCATATGCAGATGATGTGATGATTTAGAAGAAAATTAGCAGAAATTGGAAGAACAGCTATGTACCTGTCAGAGAGAAATTGAAGAAGCTGGCATGAAACTAAGCTTAACAAAAAGTGAAGCAATGAATATCAGCGCAGAAAACGAAAAAAAAATGGTGGATGCAACTTGCAGTGCAAAAATTAGTAGAGAAGTATATGCTTTCAAGTATCTAGGAAGTACAACTAAATTAACCAAAAGAGGAAACGTCAAGGATGAAATTTCGGAGAGAATAGAAAGTTGTTCGAAATTTTATTATTGTGTATCTGACATAATTATAAATTGGAAAATGCGTACCGAAGCAAATACCATGATGCGCATGCCATATTATCTGCCAAATTTGACCTACGTATCAGAATACCGGACTTGAGCGATGAAAGACCTGAGCAGAATACAAGCATCAGAGATGTACTTTCTTCGAAGGATCCTGGGTAAGACGAGAAACGACAAGCCCCATTAACAAAATGGGACGAGAAAGACTTCCAAGAAGAGCCCTAGAATGGTCAGTTTCTGTACAAAGACCAATTGGAAGGCCATGACCAAGATAGAAAGGAAAGGTGAAGGACGTTACGAACCGTAGAGGACTGCAGTGGGAGGAGGTGGTAATGATAGACTGGGGGAGAAAAGACAAGTTTGGAAGGGGCTCTGTGAACGACCTGCAAAAGCCAAAACATTTCAGGAAGAAGAGGAATACCTAAACTACATACTCTCGACGTTTCACTTCCGTATAGACTACACTCCAAATAAATACCTTCAGAAACGGATTACTAATAGATACATTTATGTCGGATGTTAATAAATTATTCTTTTCAGAAACGGGTTTCCTGCAATTGCCAATGTGCATTTCGTATCCTCTTTACATCTGCAGTCGTGTTACTATGTTGCCTAAACAGCAAAAATCATCTACTTTTTACTGTTTCGTTTCCTAACTTCCAAAACATCGCCTGATTTAATTCGACTGTATTCCATTACCCATGTTGACGTGAGTGTCTCATTTGGACTGTATCTGCTCTCGTATACTTCCGCAATGCCCACATCGCATGTCACTAAAATGACGCTGTGCCTGAAGGTGCTGCAATTTTTTTCCTGAAGCCGTCCTATATTAAATCTGTATCGTTTGTATAACTTCGACGATTTTGGTTGGGGTGCACTGTATAGAATCTTATGGAAAAGACAACCGTAAATTTGTGAAATATGACATAATTATCGTCCTGAAGAATGTGGCTATTTATTTATTTACTTAAATTGTTTAGATCCATACAGGATTACACAAAGCGAACGGCGATTTGTGCTTGCTTTTTTTCCTGTCCTTCCAGAATTGTTTCATCCTCTCGCTATGTATACCTCGACGTTCTGCCGTCCATTTCCTGTACATATTTTGGGTTTTCGTTCTGGTTCAACTTCCCAGCAGTGGATCTTCTGTCTGAAGATTTCTCGATCGGCGATGTTTGCGGATGTGATGCTGGCATTTTTGAGATCAGTCTGAACTTGTTTTATCCAAACTGTTATCGTTTTTAGTTTCTGTGAATACATTATAATTTTCTTTGTGATCTGTTGCCATCCAGTCTCATGATGTGTCCACAGAACTTCAGTCGTCGTTTGCGGAAATCTGTTTCAATGTTGGAGTTTTTTTCTCTCTTGTGTTTGAATGTAGCCGAAATCCCTCGTCTGTGACGTTTGGACCCAGCATTTTGCGAATGATTTTCCTTTCAACTTTTTTGATGTTGTCAAGATCTCCTTTGTAACTGAGGTTTAGGGTCTCGCTTGCATACTGTCTTTCAGATTTGAAGACAGTCACATAGTGTCAAATTTTTATTTCGATATTCGTGTACCTTTTGTTGCAGATGTTCGCAATTTTCCGGTATGCTTTTCGCATTTTGGCTTCGGACGCTTTCTTTAGCTAATATCTTTCTGTTCCTGGGGGTTCGATGATTTCTCCTAAGAACTTAAAGTGATTGACTCTGTTTATTGCGCCCTATTCTGTGATCAAATTTTCTATTTAGATGTGTTTTGTGGCCATAACTTCAGTTTTTATGAAAGAGGTTTGAAAACCTACTTTTCGGGCACACTGTTTGAGTACTTCGATCTGAGGCATTGCTGTTTGTTCATCCTCCGACAGGATCGCGAGATCGTCATGTGACATTGATGTTATCCCGTTCTTTTCCTAGCATGATTGGTCTTCAGCTGTTTTGTTTTGTTTTCAGTTCCTTTCGAATTCTTTGATAACCTTATCGAGAACGATGCTGAAGAGTATTGGGGACAGTCCGGCACGCTGTCGGACGCCGGTTTTGATGAAGGAAGTTTGGGAGATTTCCCCGCTGAACTTTACTTTGGAAGTTGTATCGGTTAGAGTTTGTTGGATGAGTCGTCGTGTTGACGGATCAACATTGCTTTCTTCGAGTGTATTAAAGAGGGATTGTCTATCGATTGAAGATTTCGTGTGGCTCGAAGTTTGAAGTCTGAAAATTTGTTCAGCTAATTCTCTGTCTGGTATTCACTAATTAGGGGCTCGAGCTGTTCTTGTGCGCGTTGTAGGAGGTAGGCGGAGAATATCTGTAAGGGACAGGGATGAGGGAGATTCCTCTGTAGTTATTTCATAGAATTTGTTTTCTTCTTTGTGGTGTGGGTGGATGAGTGCACATTCCCAGTCGTCTGGGAGTTTTTCAATTTGCAGATTTCTTGGATGATCTGTGTGATTTCCTGAAGTGATCGTGGCCCCAGATTTTTCAGTAATAGTGCGACGATTCCACCTCCTCCTGATGCCTTTCAGTTCTTGAGTTTCTTGATGTGGTGATGGATTTCTTCTTGTGTTGGTGGTTCTGCGTCGATTTTTGTGTGCTCTGGGACTAGGTATTGGAAACGTTCGGGTGGTTTGGGGCAGTTGATGAGGTCGGAAAACTACCGTGCCGGTTCTTCGCAGTTTTCTTGGTTCGTGAGTGCAAGTTTTCCATCTCTTTTTCTGAGAGTCAGATTTTGCGTTGAGTAACGTTTAATTTTGCCCTCGAAACTCCTGTAGAAATTTCTGCTGTTGAAGTTCCTGAAGTTATCCTCTATTGATTTGAGTTGTTCAGTGATGTAGTCGCGTTTTGTTTACCTGATGGTTCTGTTTGTCTGCTTGCGGATGTTGAGGAAGTGCTCTTGGGTTTCTGGTGATTTGTGGCTGTTGCATTTTTGGAAGGCGAGTCGGCCGTTAATGATGGCTTGTTCACAGTCAGAACTCCAGCAGGGGTGTTTTACCTTCTTTTGCAGTGGGATCAGTTTTTTAGCCTTCTTAATTATATCGTTTCGGAGGTCAGTCCAATTATTCGCCGGTTCTTTCTCCCATTCTTCTGCGATTTTTGTTTTCTGAATTTTCGATACATCAAACTTCTGGATGTGGGATTTTTTGTGCTGAACTCTATACCGGAAAATTTTACTTTGATTCGTGTAAGGTAGTGATCCGAATCGATGATTGCACCCCGTGGGACTTGGATATCATGGGTGTGGGAGATGGCTACGTGGTCGATCTGGTAGTCACCGAATTGTTGGATTGGTGATCGCCACGTTTTCTGTTTATGTGCAGGTTTTCTGAAGCGGAGAGTTATAATTTTTAGGTGTAATTGTTGACAGATATCAAACAGCCTCGTGCCGTTCGTGTTCGTGGTTTGGTGTGCAGAATTCTTGCCAATGATTTTTCAATAGATATTTTCCTTGCCAAGTTGAGCATTGAAGTGACCTATTAGGATTTTCAAGCCATATTGGTGAATTTTGATCATTATCTTATCGAGTTGGTTCCAGACTTTTTCGTCGGTTGTCGATGTTGGTGGAGTGATGTGCATTGATGAGGGTATACTTTTTGTTGGCGCTCTGGATGTGCATTGTCAGAAGTTGATTGTTAAAAGATGAGATTTCCCTGACAGAGATGATGATAGATCTATGCACACGAAAAGCCATGCCGAAGATTGGCGCACCTTTCGCGACTTTGTGTTGTGTTTTGGTCATCAAGATGCTTTAATTTCCATAGTCCATGGTTTCGTCAACGGTCAGTCGTGTTTCTTGAAGAGCGAGGATGTGGCTTCGTTTTTCCTCGATTTCTTAAGTGAGGATGTGTAGTTTTCCTGTTTTGATGAGTGTGTTGACGTTCAGTGTTTCAATGAACGTTTTCTGTCTTTAGGGAAGTTTACCAGAGATTTCCGACATTCTCTGCTGTGCTTGCCTGGACTCCCCAGAATCCGAAAGTCCAGTTGCAATATCCTGACGGGTGGGTTGTGCGCCAGCTGGGATAAAGTTGTGATTGCGTCCACAGGTCATGCTCATTTGAATTTCATAAGTGTGGCCATGTTGGCCTTTGGAACACATTGTTTTCAGCCGAGCTCACTGAGCTAACAGACTCTGACCAGAGTACCGGTGATTTTTACACATACGTGTCTGGATTTCTTGGGTTCATGTTAGTATCTGGGCTGCTCGAGTATTTGATTTCCTCGGCACCACCCATATGTGTGAGGCTTTCCGATATCCGACATATGTGGAGGCGCCCGATGGAGGATCTAACAACCTCACATGGGGCGACTATTTATGAATTAACCAATTTGTCATCTTCCATCTAACCAGAAGAAAATCGTAGGTTTTTGACGGAAAAATCACGAATTAAATAGGAACTTTTAGAATCAGCGTTTCAGCGCAAGAACCCACGTAAAAAAGAGTTGAATGTTCTCTTCCTCTGCTGTAACGCTGGATCTGAAGACGTTATAAGCTACAGTTGAAACTGATAATTGTATGAATGAAACCTGCAGTAGTCGTTCGGTCAGATAGAAGAAAAAGGTAATTATAGTCTTTGTAATACACCAAAAAGTGCACTCTGTGCATGAAAAGATTGATCGCTTAAAAAAAATTAAAGTAAGAATTTAACCTTTGGTTAACAACAAAGTCATTATAGACTGGGTTTCGGCAGGGCGTGTGAAACATTCCCTTTAATTGTTTTGCGTAGTCCATGAAACAACGAACTCTGAATGATTGGACGGAGGTTCGAACCTATCAAATACCAATCTAGCGTCTTCCTGTCTAACAGTAGTAACATAAAAGAAATGAAATGCGCGTTTGGCTAGGGCCTCCTGTCGGGGAGCGGTCATCTGGTGCAAGTCTTTTTATTTGGCGCCTCTTCGGCCACTTGCGTGTCGATGAGGATTAAAATATGATGAAGACAACACAAAACCTAGTTTCTGGGCAGAGAAAATCTCCGACCCGGCCAGAAGTCGAACCCTGGCCCTCGCATGCAGTCAGCCGCGCTGACCACTCTGCTAATGAAGTGCACAGTAGTAAACGTGAGAACTGTTAACGATAAGTAATACAGATGTTGGATATACGAGGGTGACAACAGGCGCGCAGAAGCCATCGACGTCAAATTCCCCATACCTCTACATATTTACTACAGAGTGAAAAGCACAGAATTATATAGAACTGAAAGAGTACTTCCAGTCGGCCAGTCAATATCATGCCTTTCACCCAGAAAGTGATTTTATAGTAGCTACTTAATCTAATTAATGCTGTTTCTATACCTTTGGAAACCAAAAGTTACGGTCCAGTGAATAAGGCAACGGTAATTCGAGAGCTGCGTCCAAAGGAACCAATCAAATTAAGCGGGGTGCGAAGGAAACATTTTACCAAGCTGGGAAAAGCACTGATCTTAATTTCAAGGCAGAGCGAAGAAATTGGAGGGAGTCAATAAGAAACCGCTGATCCGTAGGAATCATTGTTCTCAAAGACTATTGTTAAGCTGTAAAAATTCAAATGAAAAGTTTGCTACAGAATGCTCTCACGACGGAAAGATATCTTTAAAAAAGTTGAAACCTGGTTTTATAGAGACACAATTGACAAAACTAGTTCTCAGAAATTACGACAACCATCAGATGGGGCTCTATTGGCGGCGAGGGCAATTGTTTAACTGCCGCAATTTTATTTTAGGCTGAGAACATATTGAGTATATAGGTACTGAGAACCCTTAGAAGAAAGGTAAATAAAGCGAGTCTACACGAGGGCTTCCCGCCCTACCAAACGAATTTTGTCCTCCGTAACGGCTTCCTTCACAACAGAAGAGTTTTTCAACTACCCTTGGAACGATACAAATCTATTCGCTGCTTTTGTAAGGAGCAATCCACAGACTTGAAATAAACGTCCGAGACAATCCTATTGAGTTTCTGGCTCCTCTAATACTCTTTACAGAAATGAAGAGTGTAACACGAAAACCTGATAAGTGTAAAAATGCTGTTTAGGAGCCACTTTACACAAATTCACCACTAGACTTTTAATTTTAATATAAAATATAGTATGTACCAAACAGAAGGACAATTGTAGGGAAACTAATATTTTATCAGGTTACCTTCCATTCAGGAGGCTGTTGCACTCAGCGACTGTTATATTGACTTGTAGATTTCAGCTATCAGTCGTCCTTTTTAAATTTTATTGGCAAACCTAGATTTCAACGAGAAACTAGCCATTATCAATGCACTATCACTTCTGATCAATGCATGTAATGCCTGTTGGTCGGGCTTCATCCACAATAAATTGAATTCAATGAACTGGGCTGAGTGTGCGTCATTACCACATATTCTGAATCATTTTCATTTACTAGGAGGACTATTTTTAATTTTTCTGTTTCCATTGCCAGGTATATTTCTTTAACTGTGTTGGCATTTCTTTCTGTTACTGCAATGTCATAGGCATATTCACATACCTGATCACTTCAGTGCAGATACAAACCAGGCTCGAACTCAAGACAATCGGCGAAATGCCGCGAGTGACGAGAATAATGAGCAAGGAGCACTACGTTAGTCGTGTGTGGATAAGTTGAGAATTAGGGCCTGAAAGAACAGATTTGTATTACGTCTCAGTACGTATCTTTCTGAGGCATTGGTAAGAGCCGGCCGGTGTGGCCGAGCGGTTCTAGGCGCTTCAGTCTGGAACCGCGCGACCGCTACGGCCGCAGGTTCGAATCCTGCCTCGGGCATGGACGTGTATGATGTCCTTACGTAAGTTAGATTTAAGTAGTTCTAAGTTGTAGGGGACTGATGACCACAGATGTTAAGTCCCATAGTGCTCAGAGCCATTTGAACCATTTGAGCCATTAATAAGATGATATTTCCCGCTCGACATTGCTACAGGATGCCAAGTCAGGAAGCCCCCTACAGCGTACTACATGACTTCGCCAAACGGACGTTATTTTAAGTCTTGACAGAAAGAAGGCTGGGAGACGATTTTAAGTAAGGTGTGGTCCTGTCGCAGCTGTTGCCGTCACATCGCAGTGCTAGGCGCTCTCGTGACGTCGCCAGAACGCCACGCTGCAGTAGCGAAGCTGAATTATTTCGGCGGTGCGTTTACTGGAAATGGAAGGACGGAGCGGCGGTTTCAAGTATTCAAGGGCGGGCGGCCGCAGCAGATGACCGCGCCGGGCAGTTAGGACCACTACGCGCGATTGGTGGAGGACAGCCGAGGCAGCGGCATTCCCAGTAGCCAACGAGTTTGAGTTTATTGGCCTCCGCTGTGCCCAATTGTAACAGGACAACAGTGATCGCTTTCATCCCATTAAAAGAGCAGGTAACACAATGCTTGGCACTAACAGAACTTGTGGTCAAGTGATGTGGTGCAAGGATTCGACACAATGAATTCGTATTCAGTAGACACTGTCAAATATGTTTTCCACGGTTGCCCTCAATAATTTGCAAACGCGGAGAGACTGGAAGAAGCCGTTATTGGGGAAAGTAGCTTTGGGATGTGAAAGTACAGTCAGTTGACAAAAGTCATGGGAGAGCGAGATGCACATATACAGATGGCAGTAGTATCGCGAACAGACGACGTGAAAGGGCAGTGGACTGATGGAGCTGCCATTTGTACTCAGGTGATTCAAGTGAAAAAGTTTCCGTTGCGATTAAGGCTGCACTATGGGAATCAACAGATTCCCTACGCGGAACGGTAGCTGGAGCTAGACGCAAGGGACATCCCATTTCGGAAATCCTAACGGAATTCAATATTCCGATATCCACAGTGTCAAGAGCCTGCCCAATATACCGCATTCCCTGTCAGCATGGACAACGCAGCGGCCGACAGTCTTCGCTTAACGAGCATTAACAGCGACATTTGCGTAGAGTTGTCAGTGCTAACAGACAAGCAATTCTGCCTAAAATAACCGCACAAATCAATGTGGGACGTGAGACGAAAGAATCCGTTAGGACAGTGCGGCGAAATTTAGTCTTAATGGGCTACGGCAGCAGACCACCGACGCGAGCGCGTTTGCTAACAGCACGACATCGCCTGCAGCACCTTTCCTGAGCTCGTGAGTATAACGGTTAGACTCTAGAGTACTGGAAAACCGTGGCCTCGTCAAATGTATCCTGACATCAGCAGGTAAGAGTTGATGGTAGAGTTCGAGTGTGGTGCAGACGCCATGAAGCTATGCACCCATTTTGTCAATAAGGCACAACGCAAGATGGTGGTGGCTCCATAATTGTGCAGGCTATCTTTAGATGGAATGGTCTTGGCCCTCTGATCAAACTGAACCGATCATGGACTGGAAATGGTTATGTTTGGCTACTTGAAGACCATTTGCGGCCATCGGTGGACATCATTTTTGTGGATAACATTGCACCGTGTCACTGGGCCACAATTGTTCGACATTGGTTTGAAGAACATTCTGGACAATTCGAGCGAATGATTTGGCCACCCAGATCTCCCGACATGAATCCCATCGAACACTTATAAGACATAATAGAGAGGTCAGTGCGTGCACAAAATTCTGCACTGCCAACTGTTTTGCAATAATGGATAGTTTTAGTGGCAACATTGTTCATCATTTCTACAGACGACTTCCAACGACGTGTTGAGTCTATGATACTTCGAGTTTCTTCACTACGCTGGGAAAAGGAACTGATCATGAAGATGATCGGTGAAGAAGTTTGTGACGAAAAATAAGAGGACGACAGACGCAAAAGTCACTGCAGAATTGAATGATGCACTCGTGAACGCTGTCAGCGCCAAAACTAAACGAAGGTAGCTCCATAAGCTGGGAACTGCAGGGAGAGCTGGAATTCCAAGACAATCCATCACTGATGGGTGGTATCGAAGCTGCAAAACGTGAACTGTGAAGCCATGGAAGAATGTCATTTGGTTGATGAGTGTTGTTTCACACTGTTTGCAAGTGCTGGCCGTGTTTACATCCCAAGAGTGAAACATGGCGGTGATTCGGTGACGGTATGGGTCTTCATGTCGTGCTATTCCATGGGCACCGTGGGTACCCGGCACGATAGCGTTACTGCCAAGGATTATGTGGCCATTATGGTCGATGCATTCCATCCCATGGTACAATGGTTGTTCCCCAATGGTGATGCTGTGTTCAAAGACGCCAGGTCTCCTGTTCATACATCCTGCATCGGCCAGAATTTGATTTGTAAGCACAAGGATGAATCGTCGTATCTTTCTGGGCGCCACACTCACCAGATCTCAATATTTTTGAGTTTTTGTGGCCGTCTTTAGAGAGAATGAGGCCTTTCCACTATTTTGCAAGAAGAATGGTACAAGACAAACTCGAAATCTATACATGACCTGTATTAATCAATTCCGCGACGACTAGAAGCTGTTTTGAATGCCAACAGTTTCCTTACACCGCATTAGGTATGTTAATGTGTTATGTTTCTGGTGTTTCTAATTTTTTTTCCTCTCTCTGTATGCTCGTAAATGTATAAAACGAGCTTTCTTATCATGTGCATGCGTCTGGTCAAGGACTTTGACCGTTTGTGAAAGATTAATTATAATTTTAATTCTGAACAATAATCGTAAAAATTAACCCAAGGTTGTATCTACAACATATCGTTGTAAAATACGACAGTGCTTTTCAAACGATAAGCTTTGCAGTCCTATGCGCATTTTTAAATTTACTACCAGGTTTTATCTTCAATCATGTATCTTGTGAAATCATATGGATCGTTTTGAAACAGCAGTGCATCAACAGATGTAAATATCTCACGGTATGGTAGACTCAGCTGAAAGAAATGGTCTTGCGGTAGCGTTCTCGCTTCCCGAGCACAAGGTGCCTGGTTCGATTCCCGGCGGGGTCAGGGATTTTTCCTGCCTTAATCGTCATCATTCATCCCCATTACCGTCGGAGGAAGGCAATGACAAACCACCTCCACTAGGACCTTGCCTATTACGGCGGTGCGGGTCTCCCGCAACGTTCCCCTACGCTCTGTCAAGGAGTATGGGACTTCAGCACCACCATGATATAAAGAAAATATGTTGATTGCTCTCTTGCCTAGAATACCCCTATCTGGCGGCTCCTGCTTTTCAAAGAGTTACGATCTCTCTACTGGTGTTGCAGTTTCCATAAAGGCTCTCCACCTACCTGCGTTCTTAATGAAACAAAGAATTAGAACTGTCAAAATTTTCTCCTGCCGTCTGAATTATACTGGGAGTCCTGTTGTTCTAGATTACGAAAGAACTATACTACAGCACACTGTCACATTTTAGAAATATCACTGCCCTCCACTGCTTTCAGTTGCCAGCCAATACATGTCTCTCAATAATCAGTATTGTTTTCGTCTTGACTTTAGCGATTAACATTGAGTAACTCAATTTCTTCGGGAAATAGTTTGTTTTTGCACCGGACATGCAGAATTTGTTTAGGGAGTTTTCAGAGTAACAGTAGAAACGTTACCTTGATACCGATAGGCTGCAGCAGGTCAAACTCCGGGGTCAGAATCTCTGGGGCAGAGCTCATCATCATCTGCAACAACCTACCTGCAAAGCAGAAAAAAAACCGTGTATCAGAGAATGAAGTAAATTTCTTAGACAGGTGTATACTACTACCACAGTTATTTACACGTCACACACAAAGACAAAGCGCACACGGTATTATAAGAAATTTAAAACACCGAAACCTCTTACAACACAGAAAAACAAAACAAACACTATATCCAGTAAACTGAGTTAAGACATACAGCACACAGATATGTAGGTGTAGCAGAGAAACGAAGCAAAACATGCAACATTACACTTCGGTATTTCGACGCTATGTGATGTTTATCGCCACCAGTGGCGTAAAAGTTCTTGCGAAACGAGCACAATTCCTTTCGTGCACTATCCTTGCCCAATCAGAACTAATGTTCAGTCGCTGAAGACCTCACCATCGACGTGAAGCTAAACTATAATCCGACTTCCTTCAATTCTTCTACCACAGCAGAAAATACTCGCAACGAATTATGACCACCACAGCTTTCTCTCCCCGGATAATCGAGTAAATAAAGTGATTCTGTGTTTTAAGGTTAGTTTATAGATGCGATAAGCATGATCCGCTGCACGAAGTATACTTGTGAACTAACGCTCTAAGACCATCCCGCATAAAGCTTTTTACCGAAGGTAATAAATACCACTTACCACCAGCTATTCTATTACACTGAAGACAAATGGTCTCGAGAGAATCACGTGGAATATTGAGCTCCTAGTGAAAGAAGCTACTTTAATGGAAGATTAAAACTGCTCCAGGCACAAGGTAAAACTATCAGTTTTACTTCCCTTAACTTACACGCGCTACTGAGATGATACACAAAAACAAGGTAATCGAAATATATCTCACCATTTTCTGGTTCAAATGGCTCTGAGCACTATGGGGCTTAACATCTGAGGTCATCAGTCCCCTAGAACTTAGAACTACTTAAACCTAACTACCCTAAGGACATCACACACATCCATGCCCGAGGCAGGATTCAAACCTGCGACCGTGACGGTAGCGCGATTCCAGACTGAAGCGCCTAGAACTGCTCGGCCATTCCGGCCGCCCATTTTCTGGCATTAAATATAATTGCCACAAGGGTGGTCAGAAACAATCTGAAAAGCTTGCAAGGATTTTTCAAGGTACGTTTTGCTGAGAAATAATTGTTATGAAAAAAGTTAAATATTTTGTTCCATTTCCAAATTAATTAGTACTGAAGTTAGTTAATCAGATCATTGCGGCAAAGATTCAAGCGGCCCGCCAGAGACTGTGTGCCAAATGTGTTCTTCGTTTGGTTTCCTTAAAACGAGAAGGAAGTGATACAAAAATTGGAAATGGGGCAGTAGTAAGAAACGAATCCGAGCCAAAAGCTGAGCAGTCTCATGCGTTTTCATCAGCGCTATAAGATCAATGGACACTAATTGTATCTGATCGGGCGCTTGAATTTGCTTGCGCAACTGCCTGACTAGCTAAATTGAATACTAATTAACTCTGAAGTGGGACAACATATAGTATCGCAAACAGCACAACATATAGTATTTTTTTCTTAATATTTATTTATCACCTCAAACTACCCTGCAACACTGTGGCAAGCTTTTCAGTTTCTGACTACTCTGTAGAATACCAATGTTGTTAAACAATAAGTATGCCTGTACCCAGAAAGGGAGTTTCTCGATTACACGGACGCACCCAACCAATGGAAATCGCGTAATATTGTAAACAAATCAGCCTAAGCACGTGTACACCAGCAGTCAACTGGGAATATAGTTCCTGCTAGTTCTCGACAAAAAAGAACAAAGCACAGACATGATAGCTTCGTGCGCGTGCATTATTTTGGCAGTTTGAAACTTTGTTCATTACAGAAATTTTTTTGTTTCTTAAGTGAGAAATTAGACTCTGCGAAAAATGGCAAGTGCGCTGAATAATAAGAGCGAGTGTGACTATTGTTTTACTAAATGACTTAAACAGTGTAGGGAAGGAATTGGAGGAAACACTACATTGTTGCTCGTACTGTTTCAATGATAATATTGTCGCAGATAGACAAATAACAGTATTATGACTGGAACAACCCTTATTTCTACAGAGAAAACATGTAATCTTTTCTAGGTGAGAGCCTGGTCCTTCTTTGTAGTCTATTTGAAAAAAATCTCCGTTTTCACTGCATTTTCCCTCGTTGCAAAATTCCGAAACTGTATCGCGACGATGACCCGCGATGCTGATATATGACGATTCTGCGTTGAAAAAAAATCTACAAATCCTTTATACTTGTGTTGACAAGCCTCTTGTATTGTTGCACCCGTCGTCGTGAGAGTGATATTGTCGGATTGCAGTTCCAGAGAATGCGCAACCTGAAATCCGCGGCACCGACGTAGCACCCGCGGGACAGTTTCAATTCGGTGATGATGATGATGATGATGATGATGATTGGTTTGTGAAGCGCTCAACTGCGCGGTCATCAGCGTCCGTACACAGTCCAATTTTTACACAATCCAATCTAGCCACTGTCACGAATGATGATGATGATGATGATGAATTGGGAGGACAACACAAACACCCAGTCCCCAGGCAGAGAAAATCCCCAACACGGCCGGGAATCGAACCCAGTTTCACCCAGTCCCCGGGCAGAGAAAATCCCCAACACGGCCGGGAATCGAACCCAGTTTCAGTTCGGTGACTGATACGATACAGTTCAAGCTTTTTCATATCAAAGCACATTCCTCGAAATGTTCAAACCTGATGTCGTGCACCAGTGTTGCTTGACCGATTTGTGTCAACTGCACACTTGAAAACATTCCTAGTTTATCCGTTCATAAAAACGTAGTTCACAGTTCAATTAACATTAATCACTGTCTTTCTGCTGTTCAGGTGGGTATAGTGCACATATTAACGTAAATGTTTTATCCACGTCTTTATGCGTGAAAACCAACACATCTGCCGCGCCCTCAGGTCAACAATCAGTGTCTTAACCGTCACTGCTCTGCCACACGATTGTTCACTCTCGACATTAGAAAACAGGTTCTCTTATGGCAAAGTTACGTACCGATACATCGAAACATTTGTATTCTTGTAGTATCTGAATGTGAAGACATTTACTGCCAAACATAATTAATACAAGAAAATACTAAATCGAAAAAAGTATTAATACAGGCTTTACAAATGTCTCTAAATGAAAAAGTTTCGTTCTGAGTATACCTTTTCTGCTGGTTGTCTGTTTATTTGTTATATGCTTCTAAAATATTTGTTTAATATTTTCGATCTAGCTTGTTGTTAATTTGTTTTTCTATATTTACCTGAAGATCTGTCAGTCTATTGTCATTTATAACGCACAGATGCCCGAAAAACCTGTCTAATTTTTCTTATTGCTTCTGCTATATTTCCTACTTTCTTATATATGGCAACACTATTTCTTAATTTCCAGGCTTCTTTGCTTCTTATTGGATGCAAAATATTCCCATGATTCTCTCTGAATTATTTCTAGTTTATCTAAATTATAATTCGGTGGTAGATATTCACTTGCGGGAAGCCATTCTGGTTTCAATGTTGTGGAGTAAAGCATTGTATTTACATTTATTGATCTGTACTTTTTACTGTAAATATGGTTTGCTATTCCATTCGCCCTTTCTATTTTGTTAATACTTTTATTTATGGGAGATTTTTCTCATGCATTTTCTCGAACTGTATTCCTGTGTACTTGAAACCTTTGACATTTCCTATTTGACCAATGACTATTAGTAATACATTTGGAGCAATTTTTGTGTTAGTGGTAAACTTTGTTTCCGCTGCAGAGATACCCCAACCTCCTCTATCTATTCAAAGAGACTGCTGTAATTGTATTTCCTAAAATACAGCAAAATCGTCTGCAAATACCGGCATTTAAAACAAATATACTACTTCTTTATTCGCAGATTTATTGGCGATATTGGCTAGTCTTCTAATTTTTCATTCCAAATTCTTGTAATTTTTCCTAATAAACAGTTGAAGATGACTGGAAATAAGCCATCACCTACCTCTTCAATCTGTATTTCTCTTCAATGGCTTCGAAATTTCGTTCATAAATTTTACATTTGAGAATTCTCTTTTAAGCGTTTCTATTTTCGACTGATTTTGTCTAGAGTTTCTCCACAAACAGAGGCAAAAAGTCTTGAAATTCAAGAGTTTTACCACTATATCATTCGAGTTCTGAAGGATTGCAGCTTTCAGATATTGCATATCTGTTCTAATAAAAATCTCTTGACATTGATGGAATTCTGGGCTACTTTGAGTCAGTTCACTAGAATATTTGAAAATACTTTATAGGAAACTAGCAGTTTATTTATTCCTTTTGATTTTTCAGACTTCTGTATTGCAGGTTACTATTGATTTCCCAAGCAACATTTTTAGAACCTTTATGGACCCTTTAGGGAAACCTTTTCCTAAAATGGCCCATCAATTTCTCTGACTACACCAGCGAAATCCTTCTCTGTATATATGAAAGAAATATTGGTCTGTGAATTGTTCTTTGAAAACTTATGAATGTATCAAAAAGAATCATCCGATTTGGCACGTCTATGTTTCTGAAACTAATAAAAGTGTACAATGAATTTTGCTTTTTGATGAACGGGAAACTCAAAAAGCTTTTTTCATACCTTTTCATAGGTGTTCAATATGTCCAATTCAAGGTGCACAACATATGTCAATGCGATATTCAAATTGTTCCCATACTGCCGCGAGCATGTCTTGAGTTACTGCTTCCACAGCTGCTGTTATGCTATGTCTCAGTACATAGTACATTCATTGTTATTGGTAATGGAGACACACAAACAGTCTTTTATAAGGCCCAGCAAGAAATAATACATACAGTAAGGTCCAGTGACCCTGGAGGTCAGTAATGTAAGGCTAAATCCATTTCAGAAACTATAAAAATAATTTGCAGCAAAAAAAAAAAAAAAAGACCTTCGTCGTTGTATATCAATACCAGAGATCAATTAACCACATCAATTTTACGTTGTACTTGCTTTGTAGTCTTAATTCATTAATATCAATTCGTTGAAGTATCTCTCCAGTACCCAAATTTAAACCTAATTCGATTAAAATATTTTCATAATAAATCACCACAGACACACATTTCAGTTTTCAAATAACGACTTCAGCTTGGCATATTTTTCATCACAACATACGACATATGTCACGTATTACAAGAAATGATGTCAATTTATTACATGTATGTAAGGTGTCAGGCAAATCCAACACCTTCCATGAAAACACAGACATGATAAGCAAATCCAGTAGTATGTCACATAGCTCCGAATAAATCGTGACATTAAATTAACCAAAGTAATACAGACGCAGTTCAGAGGGGAGAAACGAGAACAGAAGCCGAGAGCAGAACCGTGTTAAGCTAGAAGGCACTACGATAAGGGACGGACTGGACACCCACGTCGGCAGCCTACCGCTAAGACTACCACCCGCACGTTTTAGCGTGAGACTTTCTCGCGTCTCTGTTACGTCAAGGACCACCCCCCAGCCAATGTTAAAAGCTAGAGCCCTCCAGAAAAACAGTATAGATCTTACTATAACACAAAAAGGGCCACTACCACCCGCAAGTTTTAACGTGAGACTTTTTCGCGTGTCTGTTACATTAGGACCACCCCGCAGCCCATGTTAAAAGATAGAGCCCTCCAGAAGGACAGTACAGATCTTACGACAACGCTAAAAGGACCACACCAGCTGCAGGTTTTAGCGTGAGACTTTTTCGCGTCTCTGTTACGTTGCAAACTTTAAAAACATTGCCCCACCACGAAAAGTATAACGTTTCTCATTGGATAGACAGAATTTTTGTAGGCGGGGCTTAAGGTTAACATTGAGACCCTGATTGGTCAGATGAAAACACAGCCAGATAGTTTTTTAAACCAACTTCGGTAAATTGTAGTAAGGAGAAATTAGAAGGGAGTTGCTTCCGAGATGGCGAGGTGAGCGGAGCTGTGCTGCCCGCTGCCGCCCTGACGTTGTCTAAACACCGACAAGGTAATGAACGCACGCGATGCCGCATTTTTGAGCGCATAAGGATTCACTGAGAACTGCAGAAGTCTCATCTGGTACACCCCCTTTTTTGCGTAATACTAGTGTCGATCGTAAATTAAAGCTCATGGTGCTCACATTTACCACTTGAAGTAAAAAATCTGAAACGCCATGATTTCTCTGTTATACAGTTATAGAGAAGCCAAATCAGCCACTGTAATTCTCGACAAGTTAGATAAGTAATTAAAGATAACTGAGGGTCACTGTAAACCATTTTGATAGTTTTCTCTTTTGTGAAACTTTATTTTAAACCTAGATTATAGATGTGATATGGCATAGGTCATCCTTCGATCCATTGTAGAACTTGGAAACCCACTCAGGGAATATTCGTTCACATTTTTGTTGCACACAGTTGGTTTTTACCATCCTGTATTAAAACATTTCCTTTTATCAATAGTGCAATTTATAAACGATGTTTTGTGAGTAGAATAAAATTTCCAATGGTAAACTTAAATGCTTTTTCGACGTTATTTTACCAGCTAACTAAAAATAGGAAAGCCTTGAACCCCTTCCACTAAATTTAGTTAGTATTAAGATTCTTTTACAGGGAGTGCAGTGGAGCTGACGCTGAGATCATTTAGTATTTGGTTATATCATCGCTAGTCTCATTGAACTCTTCTGAATTCCACATGTCATGTGTGGTCTGGCATCTCCTTACCAGCAACAGGTCCCAGGTTCAAATTAGTCAATTCCCTAAAAAACACACTCAGAGCGTCGTTGCGCCAAAGTGGTAGGGAGACACGATATAGAACAGACACCACCATGAATGTTTAGACGTATGCAAAAGCAAACGTGGCTTAATCAGAAATGAACTCAGCGTGAATTCTGATATTCAGTTTTTTTTCATTATTGAAACTGTTGCCGCAGGTATGTTGCGCAGCCTCGGTCTTCTTATCGCGATGACTAACCGTCAGCGGAGTGAAACTTTTAAACAGAGATTAACGGAAGATACTACGCGGTAGTCTTGTCATTCTCTGTTTCCTACTGCGGCAGGTAATGAACTGCACAGACGTTACTAAAATTTAAAAACTGAATTTATTGCTGGAAGAAGAGAAAATCACTTGTGCCCATATCCATCCAGTAATCATTTAGCTGAATCTTTCGAAATAAACCACGGAAGCTATAATTTTGAACATCGACTGCTAGAACAGTATGAATCACAGCTAAGCTTACGCCAATTCTATGGGTAGTAAACACTAAGAGAATGGAGTCTGTAGAGAGTATGTACTCTAACCCTTTTAGGGTTCCATTCCTCAATCGGTAAAGAAACGCAGTTTTTATGGGATCACTTTCTTGTCATCCATCTGTCTGCTAGATGTGTGTAGTTGGAATACATGTCACATATTAAAGTCTACGGTCCCTTGACGGTGTACAAAATTGAAGCTTATAAATCAGTGCGATCAAAAGATATTTTAATACTTACAAGCTCACTTACCAGAACTTACAAGGTACTTCCCTTTGACCTAGAATCATTAAATTTGGCACGACACATAGTTTCACAGTACATGTAAACGAAAAAAAATTCAAAAATAGTTAATTTGTAATTATATCACACGAAGAAAATTTTTCTCATTTGCCATCCGATTATGTGTCTCTCCGACCGTTAAACCACTTTTTCTCAAGAATGGGCTGACGTCTCAAGCTGAAATTTATGTATCACTCTAAGGTCTATGGTCGCGTGGCGGTGTAAAAATGTTAACCTTCTAAGTCAACGTAATCAAAAGTTACGGCCGTTTATGTCACATTTATACTAACAGACTCACTCATCAAAGCTATAGGGTACTTTCTGTTGGTCTAGAACTGTAATATTGGGCAAGAAGCAAGGTTACTCAGTACAGGAAACGGAAGAAATCCGAAAAATGCATGTGCAATTATATCACATGAAAAAATGGGAAAAAAAACTTTTTTCAGGTGTTATCCCTCTTTCTGTCTGCCCATCTGTTAAGACCCCTTTCCCTCAGGAGGGGTAGACGTGCGTTTTGCCTATATCGATACTACAACAGGCAAAATCGTCGAGATTCGCGACTCCTTGGATGGATAAACTACCTGTCTACATAATTAAGTTTGTACGGTACCCTCAGTGCGCGAGTCCTAGTGGCACTTGCCAAGATATTATTTATCAAAGATCCATACTACAAGCTATCAATACTTTTCTTTTGACACTTGGGTGAATTCAAGACTACACTTAAGATACTTCTCATGTCTAAAGTACATATACTTTTCATTCGGTCCCGTGTCTCTACGGTACGAGGTACTTTCCATAGCCATATGAGGAAAAAAGAGACGGTAGTTCAAATGTATGCGAGTCCGCGGGAAATCTGAAAGTAAAGGAATCTTCGTGCAGCAAATATTGTGGTGCAGGAGTGGGGTAAACAGGACAAGTGATAACGAAAGGCGGCACCAGCGTCGTCAGGTGTGCTGGAGCGAAGTCGTTTCCTCCTCAAACTGCGGGAAATTCAATCTTAAGCAGGATACAGGCGGGCTTTTGGTACCGCAGCACACGTCGGGATTTGCCGGCGCGAGATACGTGGGAACGCGGAAATATGGAGCGCCGGTGCGAAAATACTGCCTCGTAAAGCGAGCGTCATCTCCCTCTCCCCTGCAGTGGAGTCGCGGCTACAACTCGAGTACCCAGGGTAGGACCATCGTCCGGGTTTCCTAACACTGCGCGCACGTCTGGACAGTGTAAAGCAACACAGTGGGCAGAAATGTAATCATTCCAAGAGCAGTCACGCTTATACAGTCTAACACCGTTTCTAGGTTTGATCAAATCGTGCCGTGGAACAAAATTGGCAGATACGCAGACAATACTAGTGGGCCAGCACTCTCTGGTTAGACTTCTGCCTCTCGGTCTGCATGTTGTGTCCTGTGTCTTCGTAATGATGAACACTGATATAATTCAGTTTATTCGAGCAGTGCCCAACGCTTGCTTACATAAAGTAAATAACTCCAACAGCTGTTGTGCATAACAGTACAATCAGTTTTTTGTCCATGGATGGAGCTTTCTATATTCTTTACATCGACTTATATGAGCAAAATCGCGGACGGACTAAGCTTACGGAAAGAATCTAAGCAAATGCAACAACTGACGTGCATGTTAGTTAAAGACATTGTCACGAGATGGCTCTGTCTACACTGTTTTTATGAAAATGTTGTCAAAATAAAGTATTTTAACGAAAACGATAACCTCAAACTTTTTCGTCATTAGTGGTGAGCTAAATCTTGAAAATAATGTCTCAGTCATTAATTTTGATTGAATAATGATGTGGGATATAAAGCCTGCCGACAAAAGAAGCGATTGGTGCATAAGTTCGTAGTGTGTTTCCATAATCTACGTAAACACAACACAAACAGACCCAGACACCCACACCCACACCCACACACACACACACACACACACACACACACACACACACACACACACACACACACACACAAGAAACTGGTACACCTGCCTAATATCATGAAGGGCCCCCACGAGCATGCAGAAGTGCCGCAACAAGGCGTCTCGTGGACTCGACTAACGTCTGAAGCAGTGCTCGAGAGAACTGACACCGTCAATTCTACAAGGCTGTCCATAAGTCCGGAAGATTAGCAGGGGTGGAGATCTCTTCTGAACAGCACGTTGCAAGATATCCCAGATATGCTCAATAATGTTCATGTCTCGGGAGTTTGGTGGCCAGCGGAAGTGTTTAAACCCACAAGAGTGTTCCTGGGCCCAATCTGTAGCAATTCTGGTCGTGTGGGGTGTCGCAATGTCCTGCTGGAATTGCCCAAGTCCGTCGGAATACAAAAAGAACATGAATGGATACAGGTAACCAGACAGGATGCTTACGTACGTGTCACATGTCAGAGTCGTATCTACACGTATCAGCGGTCCTATGTCACTCCAACCGCACACGCCCCACACCATTACCGAGCCTCCACCGAACAGTCCCCTGCTTACATCTATGGATTCATGAGGTTGTCTCCATACCTGTACGAGTCCGTCCGCTCGATACAATTTGAAACGACACTCGCCCGGCCAGGCAACATGTTTCCAGTCATCAACAATCCAATGGAGATGTTGACCGGCCCAGACGAGGCGTAAAACTTTGTGTCGTACAGTCATCAAGGGTACGAGAGTGGGCCTTCGGTTCCGAAGCCCTTATTGATGATGTTTCGTTGAATGGTTCGCACGCTGACATTTATTGATGGCCCAGCTTTGAAATCTGTAGCAGTTTGTGGAAAGGTTGCACTTCTGTCATGCTGAAAGGTTCTCTTAAGTCGTCATTGGTCCCGTTCTTGCAGGATCTTTTTTCGGCCGCAGCGATGTCGGAGATTTGATGTTTTACCGGATCCTGATATTCACGGTCGTACGGGAAAATACTCACTTCATCGGTACCTCGGAAATGCTGTGTCCCATTGCTTGTCCGCGAACTGTAGCACCACATTCAAGCTCATTTAAATCTTGATAACCTGCCGTTATAGCAGCAGTAACCGATCTAACAACTGTGCCAGAGACTTGTTTTGTTACAAAGTCGTTGCCGACCGCAGCGCCGTATTCTGCCTGTTTACGGATGTCTGTATTTGAATACGCATGCCTATACCAGTTTCTTTGGCGCTTCAGTGCATTTTCCCCTTCACTATTTACAACAGTCCACCAAGACTGGGGTAAATTTTCTCGATTCCGCGACAGTAGAAGTCATGTGCTTTTGAGGCGAAGGACTCGTTGAGCGATGTTCGGAGCACACTTTCATCCAAAAAGAATAGTTTCTTGAAGATTATTTGACGGAGAGCGGAGAAGGTTGTATTCCGAGGGCGCAAGATAAGATGAACAAGGCGGGTGCGGAACGACTTCCAACCAAACGCCTGTGCAGTGTGTTTCGTCAGCCTAGTCGAATGCGGACGGACTCTATCGTGGAGCAGCATCACTTCACGCGGTCTACCTCCTGGTCGTTGTTCTTGGACTGTGTCTGCAAGGCGTCTCAGTTATTGACAATAAAAGTCAGCAGTGATGGCTACAGCTCAGAGAAGTAATTCATAGTACATCACACCGTCGCTGTTCCTCCAGATGCATAACACTTTGTTTTTGGATCCACACAGCTCTTTGTACGGGGAGTTTCTGATTTTGTTTGACTCGAACCTTCCTCTCTCTTCCTTATATTAGCATAAGGTCACCATTTCTCGTCACCAGAAGCGCGACAGGATAGAGATGATCGGTGTTGTCACGAGTCAGTTGATGACGAGCAAGCGGAGATGGACATACGTCCACCAGCAGATTCATTTGTGATTTTGGCTTAGAGCATGCGGTACCCATACATCCGATTTTTGAACCTGCCACATAGTATGAAAAGTCGCGCAATCGTGGAATGATCACAATTCATAACATTTGCCAGTTCTGGATTATTCCGACGTGGATCATTGTGGATTTTTAATGAGTTTAAACGACCTTCGTCAAATCCCGAAGGTGTTTCTGAACATGGAGATTCACTAATGTCAAAACGGTACTCCTTAATACGAAATCAATTTTTTTGCAGTGGTCTATCCAATGGCGACATCCCCACACAAGGCGCAAATGTTTCTGGTTGCGTCTGTTGTTGTCGCCCCTCTATTGAACTCAAACAGAAGAATATGTAGGAAATATTCCTATTTCTTCACTTGGCACTCGATTTTCTAGCGTCCACAGCTCCATTCACTATCTCCAAGTGACAAAATGACAATATGTAAACTCAAACAACAACAGTGAACTACAAACAAAAAAAAATTCACAGCAACAGGAATACCAACATGTAAAACAGTACACTACGAACTTATGCACTAATCTGATAATGTGTATGATAATAATCTAGTGCGCAACGTCGGAAGCCCAGCGACGCTGTCGCAGCTCATGATATAAGAAGGTAGCAACGCCAAAACATTGCAGCGAGTTGCAGAAGATCTGCAGGAATTTGAAGAACGGTTGCAGGGACAAACAGTTGACTCTGAACCAAAATAGGTGTAGAGTATTGCGGATAAATTGGTGAAGAAATACGCTGCTGTACGATTACACTATTGGCAACAAATCGCTGGAGATAGTAAATACAGTAAAAAAAGGAGTTACCATCCAGAGCAACTAAAGTGGAGTGGCACATAAAACAAACTATAGGAAAATGAAATGCCAGGTTCAGATTCACTGGAAGAATCCGAAGTAAATGTAATTCATCTACAAACGAATGGACTTATCAGTCACAACCGCCACCTGATTGAAGCCACAAGAAGAACGTCGTAGTTCGTCATGGCACCGTTTAGTCGACGTGAGAGCATTATGGAGATACGGTATTCGACGAACTCCAGTAGTAGAAGTTACAAGAGAGGTGTTGTGCTTTATGAAGGCGTTTACTATTGTGATGTCAAGATTCTACCTTCCGGTAAGAATCGGACAACGTATAAATTCTTCCCACGTAGCTCTCGAAAAATTATAGCAACGAGAAATTCGGAGTAATTAGAACTGTTATGGAGGTTTACTGATTAACATTCCTCCCACACGCCGTTCGTGAATGGAGCGGCGAAAGGGGGATCAGATAGTGGTAGCAGAAGGTGGCTTGCAGAGTATAGAAGCAGATGTCGATAGTGACATCAAATCGAGTCCATAAAATGCTTTAGGGTGCTGTAAGCAGCTGAGACATCTATTGATTCGAGCCCATAGATCCATCAAATAGCGAGGATTTGATAACTACGCTTCATCCGCTGTTCTAAATAACCCAGACTTCCTTATCACAATAAAGTGGTGAAATTTAGAGTGTCAGTCGAGATGCAAGAGAATGCTGCAGTGTTCGTCAAAATAGGAACGTATGCTTGCAACACTGTCACGAAATGTCGCTGTCATCTTGGAAGATGGTGTGTCCACTGTATACCCATCATAAGCGTGCAGAAGAAAGGGCAACACTTCGTCACCTAAAATACTGACGTAAACATACTTATTCATGCTCACGGTAACCTGAATGAGTGCGCCCAGGCTATGATACGAGACACGCCTGCTAAACATCACATAAGCACCCATGGCCTCAACTACAGGTTCCCCACAATGCGTGTTAAACACCTCAGCGGCATGTCGGTGCTCTCTACGCCTTATACCATTTGAAAAGAGGCAAAATGACGACTTGTAGTAACACAATACACGCTTTCAGTCATCTACTGACAAGATTCTGTGTTTTTCGGCCCACTAAAGATCTTAGCTTTATGTACCGCTGCGAGTAAAGGCCTTTTACAAGTACTCGACCCGGAATGTCCATTACATGCAGTTCTCTTCGCTAAGCTTGTTTGGAATTTGGTTGAGAGGAGCGTGAATTTATAATAGCAGCATTCCTTGTCGAATATCAAAACTACTGTCTCCAGTGCCTGTCGTCTAGGAGCTTTACGACCACTGATCTTTCGCCATGTTACATAGCTGCTCGTGGTACTTCATTCCTTGCACACACTTTGCAGTCCTGTATGGGTATAGCAACAAATCATGTCACATGACTGCCTGATAGCAGTTCCAGAGCGCTCCAAAGCGACGTGTGTGGTCTATTCAGGGGATGGTTAATGTTTTGTCTGGTGGGTTTACATGCAAGACAGTGCTGTAACGTGACAGGGAATATTTGTTCTCTTTATGTAGCTAGCAGCCACCGAGGTGCCTCGATAGTGGTCCACACATCACAAAGCTGCTCCATTGGGTTCAGGTCAGGACCCAGAGCAAGCCAATCCAATTCAGGAGTGCTGCTGTCCACTAGCTATTCCCTAAGATATGCCGCTTCGTGACAGAGTGAACTGACATGCTGAAATAATCATCACATCCGGAATGTCCACCTGTGAGAAGGGTGCCTCCACAACTGCGCGTTTTAGTGATGACAGCTATTGGGTAGGGACAGGGGTAGGGGGGAGGGGGGGGGGATATAGAGCTATCCCGAACGAGGAGCGATGCCCACCGCCGAGTTCGGGGCGTGCCCTGCAGGGAGTAAGGTATCGCCTCCGCGCTGACTTAACGAGCCGGGTGGACGGTCTTTAACTCGGTGGGCCGTTGCCAACGGCCGCAGCGGCGCCGCCCATTCGTCACACAGAGCGAGGAGCGGCGCTAAAGAGCGGCGGCAGCTGGGCGCTAACAGGTGGCGGCCTCAAGTCGCCTGCCACTGCCTCACCGCTCAGGAATGTCGCCGGGGCTGCGGGAACCTCCCACGTACAACTACTAGCTGCTGGCCGAGACGACTCCGCCAATTATCACTCCTAAGCAGCCTCAGTCGTCGGCTGTTAATTGAAGAGCACAATTTCCAATTCCGATTAATTGGTTCCTGTTCTTTCACGCAGTGAGTCATTTCTGTACAAGTGCCTAACTTATCACTAACGTGGACTTGAATGCAGCATTCCACAGTCAGTAACATTACGAGAATCGAAAATAGTGAACCAATAATTCTTTTAAGTAACGACTAAAGAGATCTTTCAGTTTTTTAACATACATGAATGCACAACCTACACAAATTAGGAGGATTAATAGTATGTTTGACAGACATAATACACAAACAAACAAACTCCGTCCGTACAGGCCTCGGCAGGCCCGACGGTACCGGCCGACCGCCGCGTCTTCCTCTGCCCATAGGTATCACTGTAGATGCGGAATGGAGAGGCATGTGACCAGCTCGCCGATCTACCGGCCGTTGTCTGTTTTGGTGACCGATGCCTCTACTTCCTCAACTGGTCTCACAAGGACTGAGTGCATCTCAATGTGGGGTCCCCCTGAATAAATCAGGCGTGCACTACATGCAGGAAGCGGCTACAAGGGTAGCGGAGTACGTGTGGAGTGCACTTGTAGGTTTTTTAGGTTAGAGCTTTCCCTCCCTAGACCCGGCAAGACGCCTCCTCAGACGCGGCAAGGTAGGAGTAGGCAAAATGCAACAGGGAATCACAATATTAATGTGCTAATAGTAAACTGCAGGAGCGTCTACAGAAAGGACCCAGAACTGCTCTCATTAATAAACGGTCACATGCCCACATAGCACTAGGGACAGAAAGTTGGCTGAAACCAGATGTAAGCAGTAATGAAATTCTAAACTCAGATTGGAATGTATACCGCAGAGACAGGCTGGACAGTGAAGGGGGAGGCGTGTTTATAGCGATAAGAACTGCAATAGTCTCGAAGGAAATTGACGGAGATTCGAAATGTGAAATAATTTGGGTGAAGGTTACGGTTAAAGCAGGCTCAGACATGGTAATTTGATGTCTCTATAGGCCCCCTGGCTCAGCAGCTGTTGTGGCTGAGCACTTGAAGGATAATTTGGAAAATATTTCGAGTAGATTCGCCCACCATGTTATAGATTTGCGTGGAGATTTTAATTTGCCGGATATAGACTCGGAGACTCAAACATTCATAACGGGTGGCAGGGACAAAGAATCCAGTGAAATGTTTTTAATTGCTTTATCAGAAAACTACCTTGAGTAGTTAAACAGAGAACCGACTCGTGGCGATAACATATTTGACCTTCTGTTGACAAACAGACCCGAACTATTTCAAACAGTTATCGCAAAACAGGGAACAGCGATCTTAAAGCGATTACTGCAACGATGATTTCAGTCGTAAATAGAAATATTAAAAAAGGTAGGAAGATTTTTCTGTTCAGCAAAAGTGACAAAAAGCAGATTTCAGAGTACGTGACGGCTCAACACAAAAGTTTTGTCTCAAATACAGATAGTGTTGAGAATCAGTGGACAAAGTTCAAAACCATTGTACAATATGCGTTAGATGAGTATGTGCCAAGCAAGATCGCAAGAGATGGAAAAGAGCCACTGAGGTACAACTACCGAGTTAGAAAACTGCTGCGGAAGCAAAGGAACTTCACACCAAACATAAACATAGCCAAAGCCTTGCAGACAAACAAAAATTACCCGAAGCGAAATGTAATGTGAGGAGGGCCAAGTGAGAAGCGTTCGATGAATTCGAAAGTAAAGTTCTATGTACTGACGTGGCAGAAAATCCTAAGAAATTTTGGTCTTACGTCAAAGCGGTAGGTGGATCAAAACAAAATGTCCAAAAACTCTATGACCAAAATGGTACTGAAACAGAGGATGACAGACTAAAAGCCGAAATACTAAATGTCTTTTTCCATACCTGTTTCACAGAGGAAGACTGCACTGTAGTTCCTTCTCTAGATTGTCGCACAGATGACAAAATGGTAGATATCGAAATAGACGACAGAGGGATAGAGAAACAATTAAAATCGCTCAAAAGAGGAAAATCCGCTGGACCTGATGGGATACCAGTTCGATTTTACACAGAGTACGCGAAGGAACTTGCCCCCCTTCTTGCAGCGGTGTACTGTAGGTCTCTAGAAGAGCGCAGCGTTCCAAAGGATTGGAAAAGGGCACAGGTCATCCCCGTTTTCAAGAAGGGACATCGAAGAGATGTGCAAAACTATAGACCTCTATCTCTAACGTCCATCAGTTTTGGAGCACGTATTATGTTCGAGTATAATGACTTTCTTGGAAATTAGAAATATACTGTGTAGGAATCAGCATGGGTTTCGAAAATACGATCGTGTGAAACTCAGCTCAGGATATTCGTCCACGAGACTCAGAGGGCCATAGACACGGGTTCCCAGGCACATGACGTATTTCTTGACTTCCGCAAGGCGTTCGATACAGTTACCCACAGTCGTTTAATGAACAAAGTAAGAGCATATGAACTATCAGACCAATTGTGTGATTGGATTGAAGAGTTCCTAGATAATAGAACGCACCATGTCATTCTCAATGGAGAGAAGCCTTCCGAAGTAAGAGTGATTTCAGGTGTGCCGCAGGGGAGTGTCGTAGGACTGTTGCTATTCACAATATACGTAAATGACCTTGTGGATAACATCGGAAGTTCACTGAGGCATTTTGCGGATGATTTTGTGGTATATCGGGAGGTTGTAACAATGGAATATTGTACTAAAATGCAGGAGTATCTGCAGCGAATTGACGCATGGTGCAGGGAATGGCAATTGAATCTCAACGTAAAGTGTATTGTGCTGCGAATACACAGAAGCAAAGATCCCATATCATTTAGCTACAATATAGTAGGTCAGCAACTGGAAGTAGTACGCATTAGGCGTGATTTAAAATGGAATGATCATATAAAGTCGATCGTCGGTAAAGCAGATGCCAGACTGAGATTCATTGGAAGAATCCTAAGGAAATGCAATCCGTAAACAAAGGAAGTAGGTTATAGTACGCTTGTTCGCCCACTGCTTGAATACTGCTCAGCAGTGTAGAATCCGTACCAGATAGGGTTGATAGAATAGATACAGAAGATCCAACGGGGATCAGCGCGCTTCGTTACAGGATCATTTAGTAATCGCGAAAGTGTTACGGAGATGATAGATAAACTCTAGTGGAAGACTCTGCAGGAGAGACGCTCAGTAGTTCGGTATGGGCTTTTGTTGAAGTTTCGAGAACATACATTCACCGAGGAGTCAAGCGGTATATTGCTCCCTCCTACGTACATCTCGCGAAGAGACCATGAGGATAAAATCAGAGAGATTAGAACCCACACAGAGGCATACCGACAATCTTTCTTTCCACGAACAATACGAGACTGGAATAGAAGGGAGAACCGATAGAGATACTCAAGGTACCCACCGACACACACCATCAGGTGGCTTGCGGAGTATGGATGTAGATGTAAATGTAGATGTAGATGACGGGAAACGATGTTACAGTTGGCAAATATAATACACGGATGAGCCAAAACATCGTTACGATTGCCCAGTACGAAATTCAGTGCCGACTGGTAGCGTTGCTGGCACGTCACACGATAAAAAAGTAGATTAGAGAACCAGAAACGACTGGGGAACCTGTTCTCGTTCAGAAGTCAAAATTTCAAATGCTGGCCTACCCATGAATAAAAGTCGTCCCCCATTTCTTCAAAATATACATCAACGACATGGCCCAATTCCCGGATGTTACGGCATTTGCATGACCTGATGGAGACAAGAGAGAAAAATCCGTTGTCTCCAACGCCAATTAGATCTTACTAGCGAATGGTACTGAAAGAACAAAGTCAAACTGAAGACAAAGAAGAGAGCTGCAGTCTACTTCAGCAACAAAATGCCTATATTACATTACAAGTTACAACTGCAAACAGGAACTTCTCGTGGAGCCCCATTGTCCGACACCTAGGAGTAAAACTAGACCAACATCTGTTCATCCACAAACATGTTGAACAACTCCAAGGAAAAACGATATTGATGGCGAAGTAACTCCTCTCTGTTTTTCTGAGTAGTGAGCTCAAAGTATCTACTAAAGTACGAAGGTGTAGTACAATCAAAGATACTCTATGCCAGTACTGACTCGGACTTAACTGGTAAAACTTGTCTAAAAGAAATACAAATAGAACAAAATAAATGGATTTTCCGCGAGAACAGGTGCTCAACTATCACAGACCTATATCCCGACTCCCACATCGATACGTCAGATATAGCAATGTAGAAGCGATCAACGAATCTACAAAGGAAGATGGACCACTTTAATGGGAAGGTCAGAGAGCTCGAATACACAGCGACAACCAATCTACGTTCCTGACACCAATTCAATGATGCCGAGTTGTTAGACAACATGACATAAAATAATTTTACAGCAAAATATTCTGGGGTAGGCTTATGTAGCAATGTGTCCTTAAAAATTCGTCTCCAATGTGAAATAAAGTGAATGTAACCCTCACCTCTGACACGGCATGATGATGTGAACGTCGCCTTGAGGCGAATGGACTTCTATCACATCTGGAAAAAAGAGTTATCTTTCTACATACAATTCAGGTCGCAAATGGAAAGGCCTTTTTTTCACATGTCGACGTCTTTATGCCTGATACGTCGGCGAAAGTGTCCTCGCAGCCGCACGCTTTTGAACTATTACAGAGGAAAGTTGTGTGGAGTTCGAGTTAAATCTGGAACTTCTGTGTCGCAACGGACGAAAATGGCGTAGTTTCAAATTTATGCCGTTTAATTCGGTTGCGCAGCGTACTTGCTGCTGTATCCCGTACGTACATCGAACGAAGGAAAAGTGATTGTCTATAATCTAAGTTTGCCTGTAGAAGCTGTATTCTCACTTCTTTTCATGATATCTACATTGTACAGGGTGAAATGTCGAATGATGTTGTTAGTGACCCGGCCGCTGTGGCCGTACGGTTCTAGGCGCTTCAGTCAGGAACCGTGCTGCTGCAACGGTCGCAGGTTCGAATCCTACCTCGGGCATGGATGTGTGTGATGTCCTTAGGTTAGTTAGGTTTAAATAGTTCTAAGTCTAGGGGACTGATGACCTCAGATGTTAAGTCCCATAGTGCTTAGACCCATCTGAAGCATTTTGTTGTTAGTGTCTGTGAGGGTAGATGCTTTGGTATAGCCGTGCTGCCTCTGGACCGTTTCCGTCTGCTTGTCCGTACACAAACACAATCTCGGTTTGTTTCCGACATTGGGCCATTCTGCAAATTATATACACATCAAAAAAAGTTTTGCATCACTTCTGTTCCGCGAGTTCCAGAACCTGTAGAGAAAATTGAAACACAGAACAACATAAACATCATTTCCGCCCTTTTTATTGCTCATGAAAACCGCACATTACATGTTGTACTACCACACAGCGAGACCTTTTGAAGTGGTGGTCGAGATTGATGTACACACCGGTACCTCTTATACCCAGTAGCAGGTTCTCTTCCATTGATTCATGCCTGTATTCGTCGTGGCATATTATCCACAAGTTCATCAAGGCACCGTTGGTCCAGATTGTCCGATTCTTCAACGGCGATTCGGCGTGGATCCCTCAGAGTGGTTGGTGGGTCACGTCGTCCTTAAGCAGCCCTTTTCAATCTATCCCGGGCATGTTCGATAGGGTTCATATCTGGACAATATGCTGGCCACTCTAGTCGAGCGATGTCGTTATCCTGAAGGAAGTCATTCACAAGACGTGCACCGAGCGAGGTGGCGCAGTGGTTAGACACTGGACTTACATTCGGGAGGACGACGGTTCAATCCTGCGTCCAGCCATCCTGATTTAGGTTTTCCGTGATTTTCCTAAACCACTCCAGGCAAAAGCCGGGATGGTTCCTCTGAAAGGGCACGGCCGACTTCCTTCCCCATCCTTCCCTAATCCGATGAGACCGGTGACCATGCTGTCTGGTCTCGTTCCCCAAACCAACCAACCAACCACAAGACGTGCACGATGGGGGCGCGAATTTTCGTCCATGAAGATGAATGCCTCGGCAATACGCTGCCGATATGGTTGCACTATCGGTCGGAGGATGGCATTTACGTATCGTACAGCCGTTACCTCACCTTCCATGACCACCAGCGGCGTACGTCGGCCCCACCTAATGCCATCCCAAAACAGCAGGGAACCTCCACCTTACTGCACTAGCTGGACAGTGTGTCTAAGGCCTCCAGCCTGACAGGGTTGCCTTTAAACATGTCTCCGAAGATTGCCTGGTTGAAGGCATACGCGATACTCAACGGTGAAGAGAACGTGATACCAATCCTGAGCGATCCATTCGGCATGATGTTGGGCCCATCTGTACCGCGCTATATGGTGTCGTTGTTGGAAAAATGGACCTCGCCATTGACGTCAGGAGTGAAGTTGCCCATCATGCAGCATATTGTGCACAGTTTGAGTCGTAACACGACGTCCTGTGGCTGTACGAAAAGCATTATTCAACATGGTGGCGTTGCTGTCAGGTTTCCTCTGAACCATAATCCGTAGGTAGCGGTTATCCACTGCAGTAGTAGCCCTTGGGCGGCCTGAACGAGGCATGTCGTCGACAGTTCCCGTCTATCTCCTCCAAGTCCGAATAACATCGCTTTGGTTCACTCCGAGACGCCTGAACACTTTCCCTCGTTGAGAGTCCTTCCTAGCACAAAGTAACAATCCGGACTCGATCGAACCGCGGAATTGACCGTCTAGGCATGGTTGAATTACAGACAACACGGGCCATGTACCTTCCTCCTTGTGGAATGGCTGGAACTGATCGGCTGCTGGACCCCCTCCGTCTAATAGACGCTGCTCATGCATGGTTGTTTACATCTTTGTATGTATGTACGTATCGAACTGGGGACCTAGAAACGACGCAGAGGCTTCGTCCCTGCCGTAGCCCTCAGTGGTACATAAGCCCACAACAGACTACTGCAGTCCACTCACCCCATCGCCGCCCCACACCGAACCCAGAGTTATTGTTTGTTCGACCCAGTGACCCCCCCCCCCCCCCGAAGGACTTCTCATTCCAGTCAAGAGTCAAGTGTAACCCCAGTAACCCCAAATGTTTGCGTGGTAGAATAATTATGGTTTACGCGTACGTGGAGACAGTGTTTGCACAACAATCGCCGACATAGGGTAACTGAGGCGGAATAAGGTGTACCAGCCCGCATTCGCCGAGACAGATGGGAAACCACCTTAAAAACCATCCAGACGCTGGCCGGCACACCAGACCTCGACCATAATGCACCGGGCGGACTCGTGACGGGACCGGCACGCATTCCAGCTCGGGAAGCAGTGCGTTAGACCGCACGTCTAGCCGAAAGGCTAGCTATATGGTACTTGTGTCCATTCTAATATTTAAATACTGCAACATCAAGGTTATTAATCTGGATTCATCAAGTTTATTAAAAGTTCGAGATGTACCAGTTTCCACCAGTCATTGTTGATGCAACACTTCAGAATAAAACCACGTTGTCAAACGCCATGAAAATCCAGAGACTTACGTCATGCCCTGGTGTACAAAAGAAGCTGTTACGAACTTAGCTATATGAACTTAACGGTGTGCTCCGAATCACTTGTGCGGGCAGCAGCACTGCACGCTGACGTCACAACTGTCACAGGTGGCCTCCTATCCCGTTTTATAGAATGGAAAAGCCACTGATCTCGACGCTCCGTGATGAGGCACTGACATCCAACACTCTGTCACCTACTCGGGGTTTCATTGTCCTTCTCCATACACACTCCCGACAGCAGAATGCGAACAGCTGCCCAGCTTCGCCGTTTCCGAGATACTCGTTCCCAGGAGACAGGCCATATCAATATGCCCTTCTCTGAAGTTGCTTATGTTACTAGATTTCCCCATTTACGACCCGTAACATCGCTGAAGTGATTCCGCATTCGTTTCTGCTCCGTTCATATACTTTCCTTGCTACGTCATGTGGCCACAACGGCACCAGGCGGCATTCAGTGTTGCGGTTTTGGCCCATCATATGACACAATGGAGCTAGTTCGGCCGGCTGGAGTGACCGAGCGGTTCTAGGCGCTACAGTCTGGAACCGCGAGACCGCTCCGGTCGCAAGTTCGAATCCTGCCTCGGTCATGTATGTATGTGATGTCCTTGGGTTAGTTAGGTTAAAGTAGTTCTAAGTTCTAGGGGACTGATGACCTTAGCAGTTAAATCCCATAGTGCTCAGAGCCATTTGAACCATTTGAGCTAGTTCGCCGCCATTCTTCCTTGCGTCTCTATATGAACTATGTTACAGCAACAGAATTTGACACAGAGAGCGTGAAAGTCCTTGCCTGAAGCGTCGCACGAGAACTTTTGAAGCACAACGCATGCTATTTCTTTTCCCAGAACTTGTTTTGCTGTGACGGAAAAGCACAGGCAGTCGTCACGGCCCGGGTAATGTGCTGTAAGGCTGACACCGACCGCCCTTGACGCCAGCTGTTACGCAATCGTATTTGCCACACAGGACGTGAAAGCAGAAGGTGGTCAAGTCCATGAATGTTCTCCAATTTACCGCACTGTTTCCCCACCATCTCACCTGAAAAGCATCGCTGATGAGTTTTGAACCAATATTTCCAGTCTCCCTACTGAGGGCGACCTGACAGCGGGCTAACTACGGTATTTCAGGCACTGGAACGGACAATTTACACACATACACCAACCTTTATAAGATTTTACAGGGATAATCAAATGGCTATCATTATGCCTATGATGTGTAAGGTTCTATAGGGAAAGGGAAAGATGACTAAATTTTAACGTCCCATCAACGATGAGGTCATTAGACACGTAGCACCAGCTGGTACTGAGGAAGTTCGTGGAAGGATATTATGGGTTGTATGGTCGAGGTCGGTGGAACTTTTTTGTTTGCGACCTTTCGTCAGGAGTTCAAAAATGGTTCAAATGGCTCTGAGCACTATGGGACTTAACTTCTGAGGTCACTAGTCCCATAGAACTTAGAACTACTTAAACCTAACTAGCCTAAGGATAACACACACATCCATGCCAGAGGCAGGATTCGAAACTGCGACCGTAGCGTTCGCGCGGTACCAAACTGTAGCGCCTAGAACCGCTCGGCCATTCCGCCCGTCCGTCGGGAGTTGTCTTCGACTTCTTCAGAGGTACTTTTTGTGATGCTGTCTTGCCGAATGGTGGGTCGGACATCGGAGGGCAAAATAAATACCGCGAAAAGGGGTGTTGTGAAATAACTTTACATGTGAGAGGCAAAAAATTTTTCTGCCGATCATATGGAAACTTCTAACACGGTCACCTTTTTCCTCTCTCTGAAATTCGACCAGATTCAGCGGAGGTAAAAGCCTCTCTGAAGATGCCCATGCAGCTCCCTAACAAACATCAAAAATGTTCAAATGTTTGTGAAATCTTATGGGACTTAACTGCTAAGGTCATTAGCCCCTAAGCTTACACACTACTTAACCTAAATTACCATAAGGACAAACACACACCCATGCCCGAGGGAGGACTACAGTCTCCGCCGGGACAAGGCGCGCAGTCTGTGACTGCAGCGCCTAAGACCGCTCGGCTAGTCCCAAAACATCAGGAACAAAAAAATTTTCATCATCTGTGACCGTATAACCCGTAAGACACACCAGCGACAAGACAATCTTCACTGTGTGTGAAAGGAGATCGGCCGTTTTCTTCTCAAAGGAACCATCCTCACAGTATTGACGCAAACAATTCTCGGAAATCAAGGATCATCTAAATCTGAATGGCCAGTCGGGAACCTGAGCTGCCGATTAGTCACAATACCTCCTCTCTCGCTCCTGATTCTACAGTCAGCAACGATAACTGTGGTGAGTGCTCCTGGTAACTGTAGGCTGCGGATTCATATGGACGTAGAACTGAAAGAAAAGTTACATAAGAAGCAAGTGTTTCGTACACAATCGTAAGTAGAGGTGTCCTACAAAGTGGTGCAGAAGCTATCGCCGCAGGAAAGTTGGACAGGAGTGAAAATGATTATCGAACAAGCAAAAATAGGAAACAGAAGCTTTACTTAGCTTGTAGAAAACTCTTTACAAATGAACATTTAGCAATAAAGTCCAGCTAATACTTAGAAACAAGAGCGTTGTAGAGAGGGGCTGTCATAACTAATGCGCTGGCAATAATGAGAGGGCCGCGACTCGACTGTTTATCGGTGGCAATTCCGGGGACTGAGTCGCGCCTTGTTGCGAATGGGCCATGTGGCTTCTGCCGACCATCATATATCGTGGCTGCAGAGGGCGCCCATGGTACGGAGCCGCTGGAGGCGTGGCACGGTGGGAGTGCTCCACTGAGTCCGCCTGATCCAGCACGATCGCTATCGGCGTCTGACGGAAACTTGCGTTGCCGTTACCAACTGTTGGACGTCAGTGGCTGGGTATCGACCTATGAGACTACAGTATGTGCCATTTTCGCCTAATAACACACAGGTTACACCAAATGTTTTATCACATGTCAGCTCCCCCGCTTTTTGTGTTATCTATCTTCAGAATGGTCTGTGCACCATGTCACGAAATCCTTTCTTCTGTCAGCATCTTCATCTCAGAGAATCATTTACAGACTACATCCTCAATTATTTGTTGAACATATCTCAATCTCTGTCTTCCACTACAGCTATTACTCGACTTAGCAATCGCTACTACTATGGTAGTTATACTCCAATATCTTATTACATGTCCTATAATGCTGCCCCTTCTGCTTGTCAGTGTTTTCCTCATTTTCCTTTCTTTGCTGAGTCTGGAACGAACCTCCTCATTGCCTTATCTTGTCAGTCAGTCTAAATTTCAACATCCTTCTACAGAACTGCATAGTCTCTTCTGTACCATTTTTCACACAATTCGTGATTGGCTACCACGCAATGCTGGGCACCGAACGTACGAGAACGTGCTGAAAAGCAATGCCGCCGCAACTTTCATTCTGTCATCGATATCGGTCAGTGTATTACACTGAAGCGCCAAAGAATCTGGTATAGGCATGCATATTCAAATATAGATATCGGTAGATGGACAGAACACGGCGCTGCTGTGGGCAACGCCTGTATAAGACAACTGTCTGGCGTAGTTGTTAGATCGGTTACTGCTGCTGCAGTTGTGGGTTATGAATATGTAAGTGAGTTTGAACATGGTGTTATAGTCGGCGCATTAGCGATTGGACACACCATCTCCGAGGTAGCGATGAAGTGCGAATTATGACAATTTCACGATTGTACCGTGAATATCAGGAATCCGGTAAAACATCAAATCTCTGACATCGCTACGGCCGAAAAAACATCCTGCAAGAGCGGGACCAACGGCGACTGAAGAGAACCGTTCAACGTGAAAGATGTGCAACCCTCCAGCAGACTGCTGCAGATTTCAATGCTGGCGCATTAACAAGTGTCAGTGTGCGAACCATTCCACGAAACATCATCGATATGGGCTTCTGGAGTGGAAGGCCCACTCGTGTACCCTTAACGACTGCACGACACAAAGTTTTAAGCCTCACCTGGGCCCGTCAGCGCCGACATTGGACTGTTGATGACTGGAAACATGTTGCCTGGTAGGACAAGTCTCGTTTCAAATTGCAATGAGCAGATGGACGTGTACTGGTATGGAGACAATCTCAGGGTTCCATGGACACTGCATCGAAGCAGAGAAGTGTTCAAGCTGACCAGCCGAGGTGGACGAGCCGTTCTAGGCGCTACAGTCTGGAACCGCGCGACCGCTACGGTCGCAGGTTCGAATCTTGCCTCGGGCATGGATGTGTGTGATGTCCTTAGGATAGTTAGGTTTCAGTAGTTCTAAGTTCTAGGGGACTGATGACCCAGAAGTTAAGTCCTATAGTGCTCAGAGCCATTTGAACCATTTTGCTCAAGCTGGTGGAGGCTCGGTAATGGTGGGGGTGTGTGCAGTTGGAGTGATATGGGACCATTAATATGTCTAGATAGGACTCTGACAGGTTAAACGTACGTAAGCAACCTATCTGCTCACCTGTACCCATTCATGTCCACTGTGCATTCCGACGGACTTGCGCAATTCGAGGAGGACAATGCGACACCCCACACATTCAGAATTGCCATAGAGTGGCTCCAGGAACACTCTTCTGAGTTCAAAACTTCCTCCGGCCACCAAACTCCCCAAACATGAACATTAATGAGCATATCTGGGATGTCTTGCAACGTGCTGTTCAGAAGAGATCTCCGCCCCCTTCTACTCTTACAGATTTATGGACAGCCCTGCAGGATTCCTGGTGTCAGTTACCTTCAGCACCACTTCAGACATTAGTTGAGTCTATGGCACGCCGTGTTGGGCCACTTCCGCGTGCTCGCAGTGGCCTACACGATATTATGTGTATGTACCAGTATTTTTGGCTCTTCAGTGAACATGCCATGCGTATTTTCCGGCCGATTTTCCCGCTTCGCTCACGCAAGTTGTAACCCTCTGCCGCTAAAGAGCTCCAAATTGTGGCCTGTAACATGTCTTGTAACTATATCTGTGCCTGAGAAACAGCGAGCTGTATTCGATTGTCACGAATTCGATGAGTTCATTCACACATGACGCAGCCTCTCTTTCAGCATGACAAACTCAGACCACATACGAGCGCTGTGACATCTGCAACAATCGACGATTGAAATTCACTGTCACCGATAATCCTCCACACAGCCCCAACTGAGCCCCATCTGATTTTCATCTGTTTTCAAAACTTGAAGAACTTCTTCGAGATCTTCACTTTGTTAGTGATGAAACGGTGGAAACAGAGACGGGGTTGTGGCTCCGTTAACAAAGTCAAACAGTCTTCAGTGACGGAATCAACGAACTGGTCTCTCATTGGGAGAAATGTATTCGTCGTCAGGGTGACTATAATGAGAAATAAATATGTAGATATGAAAAACAAAGACTTAAAATTTTAATAAAATTTGTTATATCTTTAAGAGTTTCCACTTGAAAAATTCTTAGGCAATACTTTTCAGCACACCCTACTACAATCTGAGGGAAAAGTCGTCCTCAAATTAAGGCCGATGTTTTATGCCTGTAGAATTATCTTTTCCAGCCATTGCCACTTTATCAGTGCTCGTTTTCTTTTTATATCGTCCACGCTTCGTCCATAGTGGGTAGTTTTGCTTCCAAGGTAGAAGACCACCTTAAATTCGTCTACTTTGTGGTCAGCAATTTTGGTATTCAGGTACTCCGCATTACCTCTGTTTTTCTTTGATTTACTCACAGTCCATATTCTAAACTCATTAGACTATTCATTCCATCCTGTTGGTTCTGTAATTCTTCTTCACTTTCATTAGGACAGTAATATCATCAGCGGACGTTATCAGTGGTATCCTGCCACCCTGAATTTTAATCCGTCATTGTTTCTTCGATGTGTACACTGAACAGTAGAATCGCAAGGCTGCATATCTGTTACACTCTTTTTAATTCAAGAACTTCGTTGGGGATTTTCCATTCTTATTGTCCCCGCTTGGTTCTTGTACATACTGTACATTACTTATCTTTTCCTATAACTCACTCTTGTTTTTCTCTGAATATCTAATCTCTTGCACCATTTTACATTGTAGAGCACTATTTCTAAAGGAACAGATCTTATGAACGTGTCTTGATTTTTAAATCTTGCTTCCATTATTAACTGTAACGCCAGAACTCTCTCTCCAGTTCGAAACAACTGATCGCCATCTAACAGATACTTAGTTTTCTTTTCCATTCTCATGTATATCATGGTTGTCAGAAACTTGGATGCATGGGCTGTTTAGCCGACTATGCGGTAGTTCTCGTTCTTATCTGACCCTTCTGTCCTTGGGATTCTATGAATGACATTTTTCAGAAAGTCTGATGGGTATATCGCTAGTCTCATAGATACTACATATCAAATTGAACAGTCGGTTATTCTCACTTGCTCAAACATTTCAAGATTCCAAAGGAATGTTATCATTCCCTACTGCCTTATTTGAGCGTAAATCCTGCGAAGTTCAGTTCCACTCTAATAATTGATACCCTAGTCTTCTATATTTACCTCCATTTCTTCCTCAGTCACGTCATGAGACAAGCCATTCCCATCGTAGAGGCCTTCAATGTGCTATCCGTTCTCTCTTCTGCATTTAACAGTGGAATTACCATCGCATTCTTAATGTTGCCACTACATTCAATTTCACTGAAGGTTGTTTGGACTTTTGTTTATACTGAATCATTGCTTCCGACGACCATCATTTCTTTTCCGATTTCTTATCATTTCTCCTGCAGGCGTTTCATCCTCGCTTCCCTTGCCCTTGCTTCCCTCCAATTCTAAAGTTGGTTGTATTGCTGCATTCCTGCCCTCCCCTTAACTTTTTTGTACTTCCTTCTTTCATCGATTAATTGAAGTATTTCTTCAGTGTTTTGCAGTTACCTTTCTTGTGCCTATATTTGTCTGTCTGATTGCCCTTTCTAGAGAAGTCCATTCCCCTTCAGCTCTTCTATGGTATTCATTTTCGCAGTATCCACAACCTTATATACTTCAGATTGATTTCATCGTTCTTCATTGCAGCAGTATCCCACTTCTTTTCATATCGATTCTCCCGGACGAGCCTCTTTAACTTCAGCCTACTCTTCATCATTACTAATTGTGACGTGAGACTATAGTTCGGTCCCAGGTTCCCCCTTGCAATCCAGTATCGGATTTCGGAATCTCTGTCTGACCGTGATGTAGTTGTTGTGGTCTTTCGTCCAAAGAATGGTTTGTTGCAGCTCTCCGTGCTATTCTATACTGTGCAAGCCTCTCCATCTCTGAATATCTACTGCAAAATGTAATCCAGCAGGAATTCTCTCTCCTCTCCAGGCCTTTTCCTAGTATTCTCGCCTCTTGCAATTTTTGAACAGTGTATGCCTGATACTACCAGAAATTTATTGCAAAACTCAATTAATGTTTCTCCTCTCTCCTTCCTCCTGCCGTATCAGTATTCTCCAGTAACTCTTTCTTCCATTCCTTCATGTTCGTCATGATAATTAGATTTTCATCTCCTTTTGCATACTGAATTACCCGTTCAATATCCTCACGTACTTTCTCTGCCACTTCGCCGCGCGGGATTAGCCGAGCATCTAAGGGGCTGCAGTAATGACCTGTGCGGCTGGTCCCGGCGGAGGTTCGAGTCCTCCCTCGGGCATGGGTGTGTGCGTTTGTCCTTAGGATAATTTAGGTTACATAGTGTGTAAGCTTAGGGACAGATGACCTCGGCAGTTAAATCCCGTAACATTTCACACAAATTTGAACATTTTTTTCTACCGCTTCATCTTCTGCTCGTGGCGTTGCCCATGTGTAGCTGAACTATTGCTGTTGGCGTTGGTTTGCTGTAGATTCTGATGACAACAGTTCTATCACTAAACAGTTCGCTGTAACTCACTCTCTGACCTGCCATCCTATGCATAACGAATTCTTTTCCTGTTACACACTTGTTATAGTTAATATTTTCCATATTCTCCTTCCTTCATCAATTCCAAGCAGGGTCACTTAATTGTCAGAATCCTTCTCTAACACCACATCTCAGAAGTTCGTTTCTGTTCACTTCCATACAAAGTTGTACCCCATTCTCACAAACCCTTCGGTCAAACCCAGAGCTACATTTAATGCTTGTCGAGCTCTTCTCGTGAGGAATGCTTTATTTTCCTGTTCTGATCTGCTACTTAAAGCCCCGCTTCATCCGTCATGCCTTATTTTACTTCTGAGGCAGCAGAAACCCTTCACTTCGTCAGCCAAGTCGTCTCAAATTATGATGTTAACCTACTTCCTGCTGCTTTAGAATATTTCCGTCTTTCTTTAGTTTACTCTTAATGCATATTCAATGTTCAGTTGTCATTCATTTCAACAGGTTCCATAATTCTTTACTTTCAAATGCTGCTGCAATGTGGTTAGCGAATCATATGGTACTCATATCACGTGTCAATCTACTGATACTCATACACCAACACCAGAGATAATCGCTTTTTTTACGAGAATTTTTCGCACTTAATAAATATTATCGATCTACTCAAAGGTGGCAGGCCGTCGACTTGCTCCGTTTCCATCCCGAAAGCGTCTGAGTTTGTCGTACACGCTTCTTCTATTCCTATTTTCTACAGCGAGCGCCTTAATTTTATTTTGTAGTGCTACGAGTCTCCAAATCCAATACATTCGTCTAGGTACAGGAGACAATGCGTAATTTGGCACTCTTGTACAATTTCTGTCCATGTGCCGCAATTCACAGCAATAAAAGCGTGGCACACACTGACTTTGAAGTGTACTGTTCGGCAGTGGTTACTGATGAGTAGGCCCAATAAAATGCAAGGCGAGGAACGCACAAGGCGGCACGCAATTCTCAACAGACAGTTGGCGTGCCGACTTGCAGGCCAGATTGCTGGGAGGCTGCACTGTACTGAGCGTGCGTCCTTGGACAACCGTGCGCGATACGGCCTCGGCTGGGCTCCGAAACAAAGGACCTCCTCCACGGAAGGACGCGGCTCGACACGACGTGCCCAGAAATACCGTGAGGCCCGCCCACCCAGTACACAAGAAGCCAGGTGGTCTGATCCCATGCTGACAAGGTGTGAAGATCAGATAAAAAGTATCGAGGGCGAACCTGAAACGCTGTGGTTTTTAGGTCTAAGTTGCACTTATTTTCGGCGGGCCAGTGCCCGAAACTATCTTGAACTAAGGATAGTCCATCCCCGAGATGCAACTCCGGAATGTCTCCAAAACACCCGTCTACAGCTACCGTAACCTGCTCCGTGGACTGCAAGTTTCCCAGCCACAAATAAAATTTAATGCTAGAATAAGAGGTAGTCGGTGGGTGTTAAAGTTGGTGAATAACCGTAGTTTCCCAAATGTTCGCACTTCAGAACTTTTTTACCATTGTAGTTATAAATACAGCACTCACTCCGTCTTCAGGCCACAAGTGGCCCATCGGGACCATCCGATCGCCGAGTCATCCCCAGTTGAGAATGCGGATAGGTGCTGACCAGCACACCGCTCTCCCGGTCGTTAAGATGGTATTGTTGACCGAAGTCGCTACTATTCGGTCGAGTATCTCCTCAGTTGGCATCAAGCAGCTGAGTGCATCCAGAAAAATGGCAACACCGCATGGTGGCCTGGATTGTCACCCGTCCAAGTGCCGACCATGTACGACAGCGCTTAACTTCGGTGATATCGCGGGGACCGGTGGATCCAGTTATAAATACAGGGTTTCTCATATTCAGGGTTTCAGAAGACGAAATGCGAAAACTACAAGAAATACTGAAAAATGAGTTTTGATTCACAACATCTAGCAAGGCGCAGTTACAGGGCCCAGGCGTTTGAGAACATCTAGACGAATCATCCACTCTGTATTGTTGCATCGTTTCAGTATGAGGGATGTTCGGAAAGTAAGGTCATATGGGTCGCGAAATGGAAACCAGAGTGAAAATCTGATGTAGATTTGTGCAGATGTGTTGGATAGTGTCTCTAGTACTCACGTCAAACAGGTCACGTCGCTCTTTTCGGTTCTGAGCAAGTAAAGATGCCTAAACATCGTTTCTCCCGTCAAGTATGAACGCCTGTGAGAGATTTCGCCTGATTTCATGCCATTCACACAACATTACTGGCATGCATTTCCTTCTGCATGACAATGCACAGCCGCACACCGCAGGGGCAATGAGGACGCTCCTGAAGCGTTTTCGACCGGAAGGGTTTGATCACACACCAAACAACTCGGACATTGCTCCATCTGAGTTTCATCTCTGTTCCCATGAACCGCTGGCTATGAAGACGACATCTTGGTACAGACAAAAAGCTGCAGATCAGCGTAGAGAATGGGCAGAAAATACAGGCGTTTACCTTCTATGACGAGGATAATGGAAAGTTGGTAAAACGTTAAGACAAATGTCGCAGTCGGAGCAGCGACTGTGTAGAGAAGTAGCTGGAGAGTGCAGCTAACTGTTGCAAATAAAACATATGTGATTTTCACTGTGGTTTCCATTTCGCCACCGATCGGTCCTTACTTTCACAATAGCCCTCGCAGTTCGCGCTTGCAGATTTCGAAAGCCAGTTGCTGTCGTGCGTTCTCAGGCTGGATCAGTAGTGGCTTCAGTACACACTGTTCTGCAAAACCTCAGGACGAGACAGAGAAAGTAGCAAAACTGATTAACCACTCAATGGAAGCTAATGAAAGTGCGGAGGCGTGTTGACAGAGATCTCCCAGTTGGGCGTAGAAAGCTGGACGTGTAAAGGGCTGATATAAACCTGAATACAGCACCAAATGGGACTGGCCCAGAAACACGAGGCAGTTGAAGGAACGGCAAATGACAGAGTATATCATTCAACGAGCAGTTACGGTACACTGTGGTGGTGGGGTTCTTCATTACAGCATGCTCGGAAACAATTTTTGGATGACCCACAATGTGATGGCGTAAAGTCAAGCCCCGGTACTCCAGTCCGGAACGAGAGAAGAGAGAGGGGTGTGAAGATGATGTCAGCCAATTGCACGCTGATCGACCCCTCTCCAGGACGACAACAAGACAGTAGCGGCCTCTAAGCGAAGAAGACATAAAAGTCACGTCCGACTGGTCGCAGCCCAGTGCGACAGCACCTTCAAGACTAGTCGCCGAGCGGTCTGGGACGCTGCAGTTTGTCCTTAGGATAATTTAGCTTAAGTAGTGTGTAAGCTTACGGACTGATACCTTAGCAGTTAAGTCCCATAAGATTTCACACACATCTTTTTCACCAACATCAACACACCCTGTCACACACACACACACACACACACACACACACACAAGACTAGTCATTTGGCTAGTACTATGTAGTATCGTCTATACTGAAGAAGCGTGTTTCGTTGGTCGCCCTTTGCTTCCGCCACTTTTGTCTTATTTGTCTTATTGTCAAAGTTAATTATTGTCATTGTTCATTTCGTAATAAAACTCACTGATATGATTTATCTGAATGAGAGGGCAGGCTTCTTAGACCCCACATATTTCACGTCAAGGCAGAATTCAACAGGGAAATGGTAAGAAGAACAAACAGTGACGAGTGTAACCCAGGAGTTTAGTATTGTTATTAGCATTGTTTCACGTGCACGGGCACTGTGCTGAACTGAAGGCGCTGCTGCCGGAAGGAGAGGATGTGGTCGACCACTGTTAGCTACAGCAGCAGATGACAGCTGCTTTGTACAACAGGCAAGAGGCGAGCCATGTCAAACTGTGGCTACAATTGCAACCAAATTTGACACTACTGCAAGGCACACAATCTCACACTCCACAGTGACAGGGAAACAACACGAGGGTGGTCTCCTAGCCCGTCAACCAGTACGTCGTGGTCCGTTGCCACACGCACATCAGCGGCATCATTTGCGATGACGTTTAGGGCGAAGGGCTTGTAGCAACGAGGAGTGAGGTAGATTGTTCTTCTCAGATGAGGGCAGATTCAGTCTGAGCAATGATTCTGGATGTCCCCTCACATGGCGAGAAGTATGCACCCCAGAACATTGTCGAGCATAGAAGTTTCGACGCTACAGGTAATATGATTGGAGATGCATACTATTGGAAGGGTGTGATGACCTCCATAGCTTTCGGTATGGTGCACTCTCCAGTCAGCATTATCTGTAACACTGTAACGCCTCACGTGCGTCATTTCACTGCAGCATTCGGCCGTGGCTTCATTTTGAAGGATGACTCTGAGCGACCGCAACGAACTTTACAAGTAGAGGAGCTCTTAGAATGAGAGGGTATTCTGCGACTGGACGAGGCTGCCTGTTCCCGTGACTTTAATTCCATCGAGTCCATGTGCGATGCGGTCGAGAGACGTATTACAGAACGTCTAGGTGCACGAAAGACTACCCAGCTATTGCTAGCCGTGTCGGTGGAGGAATGGGACATACTACCAAAAATGGCTCTGAGCACTATTGGACTTAACATCTGAGGTCATCAGTCCCTTAGACTTAGAACCACTTAAATCTAACTAACCTAAGTACATGACACACATCCACGCCCGAGGCAGGATTCGAACCTGCGACCGTAGCAGGCGCGTGGCTCCTGGCTGAAGCGCCTAGAACTACTCGGCCACCGCGGCCGGTGGAACATCCTACCACAAGATGTCTTTGGCAACCTTTTGGACAGAATGGGAGCACGTTGCAGAGGATGTATTGCCGTCCGTGCTGATCACACATCCTATTAAGAACCATATCCCGCCTTCTGTAACGTCCAAAGGATTATCATAAATCGCGATGACATCAGTGTCGTAATTGTCTTTGAATGAAAGTGTCGTTTTTGTTCGTCTGATTGCATATTTCTTTCAGTTACCTTTTAGACTATTCTGTAGCAGTTCTCGTTGTGTATGGTCCGACGTTCATCCAGCTGTATTACTTGACAGAAACACATGTTGTGAAAGTTACTTTCATCCTAAACTTTTGCACAGTAGTGTATTATCTAGTACTATAATTATCACTAGTAGCCATTTTGTTTTGTCGTTGTTTATTTACAACGCAAAATAATCGTGAGTGGGTCACGACACATATTCGGTTTCTCGGAACAGGTGTTTATATTGGTGTCAAATCCAGCGCGTGAAAACAATCGGTGAACGCCGGTCTTCATCGATATCTACGAAGAAACAGTTACAAAAGACAAGTTCTTTTTTTGTATCAATTCCTAAAGGTTTATAATGGGCACACATTCAGATCGCAGAATGACTCTGTAACACCGAGAAGAAGTTCACTGGCCAGAATGCTTAACCAGTTGTTTTATGAGGTAGTTCTACGCTGCTTCAACCTGATCACCTAGGAGCGAATACACAGCAATGTGTCGGGTAGAAGAAAGAGAAGAATTGTTTCAGGTGGTTGGGCTGTCTCGCGGCTACTGACACAGAGGCGGTCGATGCGCAGCCGTCGTATAATGAACCAATTACCCGGGACTAGCAGACGGAGAGTGATGGTGACCGCGTCTACGGAGCTCACGCACCAGCCTGCGCAGGAACCGGGAGTGACTCTGAGGGTGCACAGGCGCGCGTGGCCAAGCAAGTGACAGTCAGAAGAAACACCGTGTAATTGGGCGTTGACAGCGCAACGGCGTGACAAATGACATACTGTGGGGAGCGGGGGCACGATGCCAACTCTAGAGCGTCGATAAACATTTGCTTTTTCGTGTTGGAAAAAAGATGTGAAAACGTCCTTGGCAGGAAAAGAATCGTGCGTCGCCATCATTCAAGTGCTCCCGCGAAATTTCTGAGCGCATACATTCGCTATGCGATGCAACTGCGCCACCAGTTGTAGAAAGAAGCATTATCGGACCTTCACACACTTCTCAACTAGAGAAACTATCCGAAGAAAGATTGTCAGACATGCTTTGACCCAAGAGATCTGCTTGATAAATGTGAGTCTTGTAGGGTTGTGAGTGCCAGTCTGTTCAGCGTCGTACTGGTGGCCCACAAGACCACTTTGAAATCATGAGAAGAAATGTCTTTGTGTAATAATGATGAATTCTTCTCGAGAAAACAGCCTACTTACTTCCTACTTTCGAAGAGAGGTTTTGACATGTTTCTTACTAGTCATTTTCTGGCCAACACACGTAAGACACTTCTAGAAATGTTGTCCTGAAACGAAGATATTACTCGTCTCATTTTGCGGAGAACAATACGCTCCTCCAGTTTCCTGAGAAAGACTGCAGTTATCCTTACATATGAGCACAAATGATTCAAATGGCTCTGAGCACTATGTGACTTAACATCTGAGGTCATTAGTCCCCTAGAACTTACAACTACTTAAACCTAACCAACCTAAGGACATCACACACACCGAGGCAGGATTCGAAGCTGCGACCGTACCGGTCGCGCGGTTCCAGACTGAAGCACCTAGAACCGGTCGGCCACACCTCCGACTTCGCTCCTTCATTTTCCTGAGAAAGACTGCAGTTGCCCTAAGATAATAGTGAAAACATATGAGCACAGCAAGATCATTCACATTTCACACCAATTTCCACCTTAAAAGTAGTTTCCTTAACTTTAACCAACGTACCGTTTTTGTATATGGTTCGTCCGTTTAACAGTGTCTTCCAGACAAGATTGTACAGTCACACTGCTGTTGGGGGCAGTCAAATGAATACGACACAGCTTGAAATTATGTAAGTAAACTGTTTACTATTTCAAAAGTCATCAAGGTAACTGTTGATACACTTACCCTACTGTGAGACAAGACGGTTCAATGCCTTCAAGGAAAACTGTTTGCGGCTGCTTACGGAACCACGATTGTAACCAGGCCTGAAACTCCTTGTCTGAATACGCTGCAAACGTTCCGCTAGGAAGCCCTTATAGATACTCCATAAAATCTCCATCTCTCTCCATGTGGTTTCCATATTTTTGGAGCCACGACGTGTCCGTCGATTTGCTTCAGACGAAGAGGTTGAATGACTGGGTACAATTATGGTTCCATAGACAACCGCAAAAAAATTTCCATGTAGGCACTGATCGCCTTGCCTCACAGTGATATAAAACTATTAACGGTTAAGGCGATTACTTTTGAAATAATAAACAGTTTGCTTACTTTTTGCATCTATCTTGTTTTGATTTTGTTATCTGAGTGCCGGCCGGTGTGGCCGAGCGGTTCTAGGCGCTATAGTCTGGAACCGGTGTGATGTTCTTAAGTTAGTTGAACCATTTTTGCATCTTACAGACTGTATTGATGCAAGCGCTACAGTGTATTATATGAGGAAAACGCGATTTGAGTTTCTCATTATTGCACTCCACTAGGAACGTGTTCATTGATCTCTTGTAGTGTTTAGACGTATTTAAATGAAGTGAGTTATTCCTAATAGAGGTAAAAGAAAGAGAAAGGTAACTCTTACCGCTTATTGAAAACAAGAAAATTTCGTAGTGTCGTTCACCCTATAACGCAGTGAGTCAAGGAAAACAGTCCGCCGAGAATGAAATGGGAGGGTATTTAAGCGGAAGAAATAAGAGCTCTTTTGTGGTCGCTGAGGTCGCAGTTTAGCCCCATTGCGGCTGCAGGTCAGCGAAGCGCATGGCGAAGCCGTGCAGGTCAGACTGCGTCGTCCTGCTGACGTCACAACCGCCGCGGGCGCACCGCCAGAAATTGGCCAGCGGAATGCGATTAAAAAACAAAAGCGACGCCTGCGGGCGCCCGCACGTGCTCTCTCTCTCTCTCTCTCTCTCTCTCTCTCTCTCTCTCTCTCTCTCTCTCTCTCCCTCTCCCTTTCTCTCCCCCTCACACTCCGTATTAGTTACAAAGAGTCAGAAAGATCTTTCATTTTCCAGATAGCTCTGGTGTTTTCTTTCCCTTCTTCGCGGTTAAAATGTCGTTCCGTTTCAGAATGGGAGAATAGAGACATAAACACTGCAGTCATCCCTGTCGTCTTGTGGCGTGGGTCAAACTACCAAATTTATCTCCATACCGCACGGCGCTGGAAACTTTAGCTGGCGTTTCCGAATTATCATCGGCAACGATTACTCGGCGGAATTCCAACGTGTTAAGAGAACACGGACGTATGAGAATGAATCTAAGATACCCTCATTAAGCAATGAACTTGAATTTTCGAGTACTTCTACGCTCTGAGTCTGACGTGATGAGTATAACGCTCTTGAGAGCTCATCACCCGCGGATATTCAGCACTCGTGACTAATTTTGACACACAAGGATTCCCCACCGTACAATTGCTACAGAACATAGGAAAAGCGACCACAAAGTGGTTTGGTATACAGGTAGGGATGTACCGAGCTGGTGGAACAACTTTGTGGTTTACTATCAAGTAGACTATGCGATCGGCAGAAACGAGACATACACTCATACACCAATATTTCAGAGTACACAGTCCGATCAAAAGTATCCGAACATTAGCGGACATTAATAGGGGGTGTATGCACGATTCGTCTTGATGACGACTTGAACTCTGGACGTACGTGGTGTCCGTCATTCCGGCCTTGTCTGACAGAACAAACATCATTATTCTCCAGCACCCACTATGAAATAAGGCACAAAGAAATTACAGACATTCGCTGCGAGCACCAATTTATTGAAATGAATAGGGAAAGTTGAAAAATTATGCCGGACCAGGATTCGAACCTGGGTCTCATGAGGCAGATTCTGTGGCCATTAAGCCATCCGGACAGAGTGGTCATTGTAACTGCACGCCCTACCCTATTACGCCTCCCGTCAGACCCAAATTCTCAGCTTATCCACGCACTACTAGTTTACCGCCCCTTGCTCATTATCCCCATTACTCGCAGCACTTCGTCTATCCCCGTAAGAGTTCGAGCCTGGTGTGCTTCCGCACTGAAGAGATCTTTGGCCATATTCGTCCCAATTACATACGGAACCAGTGCTGTTTTCTTCCTCTGTTCCCTCTGTTCAGTCCAGGCGTGCGTGCAGTGCAGTGCAGAGCCACTCAGCAACAATGTCTACTCCGCAACAGAAAAGGCAGTGCGTTATTTGGCTTGTAAAAACTGAGTTAGTTATAAGAGTGCAAAGTAATTTTAGACGTCAGTACCATGTGCGTGTGGGTCTTGACACTTGCTTTCCAGGAAGGTGGATGGGCTAAGTGGAATATCGTCTCGACGTGTGCAGGGCAACAAATGGATCCCACGTTCACGTCTACTAAAATTAAACAAGACTTGAAGGAATACTCTTTCATGGTGTGTACTCATTGATGTAATGTTTCATTAATTTCCGCATTAAATTTATACTTAAAATTAGGGAGTTCTTTTTTAAACACCCTGTATAATGTGTCTGTTCTTTCGAAGTGCTTTGAGGGCAGGAGACCTGTGTTCTTCGAACACAGCATCACAACTCAGGGAAAAAATATTGTAACATGGTATGTGCGTCATCAGGCAAAGTGGTCACACAATTCTTGGCAGTAATGCGACCTTGTAGAGTAACCGTGGGGCCCAACGAATACCACGATATAGCTACTCAAATCATCACCTATCCCCTGCCATGTTTCACTCTTGGCACGTAAACTTGGCCAGAATTTGGAAACTGTGTGAAACAAGATGGCAGTCATAAGAGTCGAGGGGCATGAAAGGAAAGCAGTGGTTGGGAAAGGAGTGAGACAGGGTTGTAGTCTCTCCCCGATGTTATTCAATCGTATATTGAGCAAGCAGTAAAGGAAACAAAAGAAAAATTCGGAGTAGGTATTAAAATTCATGGAGAAGAAGTAAAAACTTTGAGGTTTGCCGATGACATTGTAATTTTGTCAGAGACCGCAAAGGACATGGAAGAGCAGTTTAACGGAATGGACAGTGTCTTGGAAGGAGGATATAAGATGAACATCAACAAAAGCAAAATGAGGATAATGGAATGTAGTCAAATTAAATCGGGTGATGCTGAGGGAATTAGATTAGGAAATGAGACACTTAAAGTAGTAAAGGAGTTTTGCTATTTAGGAAGTAAAATAAGTGATGATGGTCGAAGTAGAGAGGATATAAAATGTAGACTGGCAATGGCAAGGAAAGCGTTTCTGAAGAAGAGAAATTTGTTAACATCGAGTATAGATTTATGTATCAGGAAGTCGTTTCTGAAAGTATTTGTATGGAGTGTAGCCATGTATGGAAGTGAAACATGGACGATAAATAGTTTGGACAAGAAGAGAATAGAAGCTTTCGAATTGTGGTGTTACAGAAGAATGCTGAAGATAAGGTGGATAGATCACGTAACTAATGAGGAGGTATTGAATAGGATTGGGGAGAAGAGAAGTTTGTGGAACAACTTGACTAGAAGAAGGGATCGGTTGGTAGGACATGTTTTGAGGCATCAAGGGATCACAAATTTAGCATTGGAGGGCAGCGTGGAGGGTAAAAATCGTAGAGGGAGACCAAGAGATGAATACACTAAGTAGATTCAGAAGGATGTAGGTTGCAGTAGGTACTGGGAGATGAAGAAGCTTGCACAGGACAGAGTAGCATGGAGAGCTGCATCAAACCTGTCTCAGGACTGAAGACCACAACAACAACAGTGAAACAAGACTCATCCGACGAATTGGCTTTCTTCCATTGCTCCGGAAGAAAGGTCTTATCAATAATTCTAAAACTGTCTTAATAGCATTTATTATTATTATTATTGTACCGCTAACCGATTTCAACCCGACGTAGACAGGAGTGACACCACCAGCAGTTGACCAATGGTGTAAACGCCCAGAAGATGACTCGTACGTCGGGTTGAAACCAGTTGGCGGTATAATAATAGTAATAAATGCGATTAAGTCTGTTCTAGAATTATTGATTAATCATACTAATCGCTGCTTCTGTCCACAACCGTGTTGTCCAAAAGGTCTTATGACTTTGGAACAACGTATTCCTTTTAAGGGAATTTGCATCACTGACGAGTGGTTATGGAATGCCTGCTCGCCATGCAATTCCCACCTCCTGGATCTACCTTCTTGTTGTTTGAATGCTGACGGGTTTTGCGACTGCGACATTCCGTTCTGCAGTTCCTACTTCTCGCCACGGGAAACATGCTTTCGTCCACGATGTGACATAGCGGATGATGTTTTTCCACTTTCTTTGTATGCGGTATAAATCGTTGACATGATGCCTCTCGAAACAGCCATCATATAGGACCTCTTGTTACGGAAGCACCCACCACAACAGCGCCAACAACTTGCCCAAGGTCCAATTAACGTAGCTCCGACAAAATGTACTCGCAACTATAATAAACACTGCTCTGACTGAGCGAAACCAGCAGGCTTTGCTAGCATCTACATCTACATCTACATCTACATCTACATCCATACTCCAGAAGCCAACTGACGGTGTGTGGCGGAGGGTACTTTGAGTACCTCTATCGGTTCTCCCTTCTATTCCAGTCTCGTATTGTTCGTGGAAAGAAAGATTGTCGGTATGCCTCTGTGTGGGCTGTAATCTCTCTGATTTTATCCTCATGGTCTCTTCGCGAGATATACGCTGGAAGGAGCAACATACTGCTTGAGTCCTCGGTGAAGGTATGTTCTCGAAACTTCAACAAAAGCCCGTACCGAGCTACTGATCGTCTCTCCTGCAGAGTCTTCCACTGGAGTTTATCTATCATCTCCGTAACGCTTTCGCGATTACTAAATGATCCTGTAACAAATCTCGCTGCTGTCCGTTGGAACTTCTCTATCTCGTCTATCAACCATATCTGGTACGGATCCCGCACTGCTCAGCAGTATTCAAGCAGTGGGCGAACAAGTGTACTGTAACCTACTTCCTTTGTTTTCGGATAGCATTTCCTTAGGATTCTTCCATTGAATCTCAGTCTAGTGTCCGCTTTACCGACCATCAACTTTATATGATCATTCTATTTTAAATCACTCCAAATGCGTACTCCCAGATAAGTTATGGAATTAACTGCTTCCAGTTGCTGACCTGCTATATTGCAGTTAAATGATAAGGGATCTTTCTTTCTATGTATTCGCAGCACGTTACACGTGTCTACATTGAGATTCAATTGCCATTCCATGCACCATGCGTCAATTCGTTGCAAATCCTCCTCCTGCATTTCAGTACAATTTTCCATTGTTACAACCTCTCGCATCTGCGTTTATGCTCAGGCATGCACTTTTCGCAGCGTTTCCATGTTTTTGTCAAATCCCCTATTCAGGGAAACACACCCACACATCTATTTAGTCATTTGTGTATGAATAAAAGTATTCTCGAGAGTTCTCGATGCAGTGGAGTCTCCCAGTTGTGCTCATCAAATTGCTGCATTATGTTTTCTAATAGCACCTACCCAGGTTCCATTAGCGAGTGGAATTTCCTTTGTACACACCAGTTTTAAAATCATTAGTTTTCCCTTCTTATCTTACTTTTCGGAGTAACCCATTACTCAACCCCCCTCCTCGCGACCACCACCACCCATCCCTTAACACAAGGAAGGACTGTCCAACATGGGAGCGCTGAAACCCCGGTTGCTCACGTCCAAGAACGCGTTGCACCAGCAGCAGCTGCTGCGACTGCCGCAGCGTCAACTAGCAACCGCTGGCAGCTGCCGGCCAGCGAGTGCCAAAAGCGTGCCGAAGCAAATTTCAGTGGCGCGCGCGCCCCCCCTCTGGAGAGCGGCGAACTGCGGCGGATTCAGGCGGCGGCCCTCGCGTGGCTGCCTTCACAGCTTGTCCGCGTGATGGATGGCCCCGCCAGATGGATGAAACGGCACGCGGCCACGACTGCACCCTATTGCCGGCTCTGCCTGCCCCACGCCCGGTCCCGGACCCGGCCGCGTCGCGGGTAATCTCAGTCTCGCATACGTGCCGCAGCTCGACGCCTACAGGCGAACGACGTGCGTGCGGGCTGCAGTACGTATGCGCGCCACGCAAGAACAGAGCCACCCCCCCCCCCCCCCCCCCAGGAGACATCACACTGTGTAACACCGCGACTTCAATTCGGTAAGGAAGATTGTCAGTTTCTCTGTCTATCTATTGTCCATCTTTGCCCACTTACTGATGATTAGTTCCCTCAGTACTATAAAACTTCGTTGTTCCAAGAAGTCCCAGATGTTTCCCTTTGGGCCGGGTGATTCAGAGAGCCAGTCAACATGCATTGAGTGTGTGACCTCCCTCACATTTTGGACAACAGTTTTATTTGTTAATTTTAACATTGTGTTAGGACGTTTCACCTAACAGACGACGACGGCATATGGAAGATAAGGTCTGGCCTAAGTCGGATTGGGTTGTTTGGAGGAAGAGACCAAACAGCGAGGTCATCGGTCTCATCGGATTAGGGAAGGACGGGGAAGGAAGTCGGCTGTGTCCTTTCAAAGGAACCATCCTGCCATTTGCCTAGAGCGATTTAGGGAAATCACGGAAAACCTAAATCAGGATGGTCGGACGCGGGATTGAACGGTCGATCTTCCGAATGCGAACCAAGTGTGAAACGTCCCCTTAGAAAAAATTTATGACTTACTGTCCTGATAAACCTCTTACATTATTTGATTTTCAAACAGCTGAGCAAAACTGAACAAACTCAGGCATTTCGCTCTTTACCTATTCTGATCAACACTAAACTGACACACAATATTTTTAGCGCAAAGCAATCTGACTTTCAATGATCCCTACAAAAGAATGGCCCTGACTAACATTAATCTATACCTTTCACAAATCACTTACCTCACAAAAATCTTCGTTATTCGAACTACTGCAATACAGCGAGCGCCACTACTGCCAGCTAAATAAAAGATTCTAACTACTGAAGGCACTAACTACTGATGGGCATAGTTAGCAAATGAAAGATTTTGATAGAGAACAATGTATTTACCTTAATAATGTTCAAAAGTCATAATGTATATATCAGTTCATGACATCCAGTCTTACAAATTTACTGTCTCTCTCCAGATCATCCGCTCTCAAAACTCCGCCATCTCTCTCCTCACATCCACCACTGCTGGCGGCTCACCTCCAACTGCGCAACGCTACGCGCTGTTAACAGCCAACTGCCCAACACTACAATAGCAAATTCCAATAATGCCACCCTGCGACGGACTGCACACAGCACAGCCAATAATTTTCATACAGGGCGCTACGTGGCGGTGGCGTTATCAATATAAGAACCCAAGCAGCCTACTTACAAGTGTGCTAACCACTACGCCACCTCGGTCGGTTTCACTTAACAGTGTAACAGACTTACTTACGCAGTAATTCAGAATGCTATAGAGACGAGCAAGAAGTACTTCCACCCCTAGGAAGTCAGGCAGCGATACTGGACGCGCAAATAACGACAGGCAAAGATTAGTAGGGATTCAAGCGTCTATGAAAAGATCTCTGCGCGAGGCATACAACGTCTACCACCGTCATACCTAAGTAAAAGATCTGACCGAGAACCCGAGAAAATTCTGGTCATATATAAAATCGCTAAGTCGGTCTAAGATTTCCATTCAGTCACTTGATGAACAATCTGCTGTGGCAGTTGAAGATAGATAAACGAAAGCTGAAGTTTTGAATTTCGCGTTTAAGAAAAAACCGTTCACGCAGTAGAATCGTACAAACGTACCGTCGTATGGCCAACAAGCAGACTCCAATACGGACGACGTGGTAATAAGCATCCTTGGCGCACAGCAACAACTGAAAGAGTTGAAAACGAATAGGTCAACAAGTCCGGATGCAATCTCAGTTCAGTTTTATAGAGAGTACTCTGCGGCACTGGACCTTACTTAGCTTGCACTCATCGGGAATCGCTCACCCAGCGCAAAGTCCAAAGCGACTGGAAAAAGCGCATGTGACTCCTGTATATAACAAGCGGAAAAGGCCAATATCCTTAAGAGCGGTTTGCTGCAGAATTCTTGAACGTATTCTCAAGTCGAATATAATAAATTTCATGCAGACTAAGAAGCTTATGTCCACTAATCAGTACGGTTTTAGAAAGCATTGCTGGTGCGCAGCTCAGCTTGCCCTTTTCTAACATGATATACTGCGAACTATCGATGAAAGGCAACATGCAGATTCCATATTTCTAGATTCCCAAAAAGCATTTAAAACGGTGCCCCGCTGCAGACTGTTGAGGTTAGGGATCATACACAGTTGATTCCCACACTTGTAATGATGATGATGATGATGATGATGATGATGATGATGGTGTTGTTTGGTTTGTGGGGCTCTCAACTGCGCGTTCATCAGCGCCCGTATACATTCCCAGTCTGTACACAGTCCAATCTCGCCACTTTCATGAATGATGATGGAATGATGAGGACAACACAAACACCCAATCCCCGGGCAGAGAAAATCCCTAACCAGGCCGGCAATCGAACCCGAGACCCCGTGATCCAGAAGTAGCACTACACCACATTTGTGAGTGGCTCGAAGACCTTTTAAGGGGAGGTTTACTATCTTTGGCCCGAAAAAAGCAGGTTCTTTGAGATTTTTTTCTCGGGATCTGATCTAAATATCCATGTCAAATATAGTCAAATTGTTTATTGATATTTCCTCTCCAAACTGGAACTTTTCGACCGGAAATGTCGAAGAGCAGAGGCGGAAGTGCCGTCAGAACGAAACATAATTTCGATGTAGACCTCCACGCGCGGTATGTCACAGGTCAGCCGGCTCGTCTGAAATCAAAATTGAGTTGACGTTAGCGAAGTATATAAGATTCTTTACGAGTTGTACCTCGCTTAAGTTATTTGAACCATAGGAAACAAAATGGCGGCCATCTGAAAAAAATGATTTTTTTCATCTAATTTTCGACTTCGTCGGCCAAGTAAAAATATTTATAGTCTATGGATCGGAATAAAAGTGGTACAACTCCTAGACAATTTAGTTGGCTTCTTCAAAAACAAAGAAACATGCCAATCGGTTCAATAGATTTGAAGTTACCATACCGCACCATAAACGAAACGTCATTTCGAGAAAAACGCGTTTGAAGGTTTGACTACATATAATTGCAGTATTATGCAACGTACGTTCAATCTGCTATTCCAGGTCCATAAACTAGTCCTTCCTCTTCATCATAGAGGGCATTCTGCTCGATCTGGGCCATACTGCGCTGCTTCAGAGCGGCTCGTACGGCCGGTGGATGACAAGCGGTTTTCGGCCGCTTGAATACGGTGGTCGTCCGAATGCTTGGCGAACTGCGTCGAATAGACTCCCAGGATTACGTCCATCGTTGTCATAGTCTTCAGAATTGCTGAATACCCTTCGTTGAAGCTGCTCACTGCCAGGAAAGTCGCAATCTCCACAGTCTTCGCACCAGAATGCAAATGCTTGGGGGATAACTTCCAAACACACGCGTTCAAACTTTCATTTGAATTTTGTGTATTTCATCCCAAGCACCGGTACAATAACTCGACCTCCGAAAGAAAAAGGCAGATTTTAGGCAGGTACGTTTTTTTGTTCAACCGCGAATAACAAACATTTCTGTTCCGTATTCGGAAAAACTATTTCAGGCGTGGATTATGAACACTTTTATGGATCCAAAACTGTAATTTTAAAAAGAAATCCAATTTTTGATCAGAAGAGAGTGTACCTACCCTTAAGTAACAGAACTTAGTTTGTTGTCCTCGAAGGCGAGTGTTCATCAGAAGCAAGGGTATCGTCGGACTTTTCTATGAAGATAAATGATCTTGCAGACAAGGTGGGCAACAGTCTGTGATTATTTGCTGGTGATGCCTTGGTGGAAGGGAAAGTGTCGAAGTTGAATGACTATAACAGGTTATAAGACGATTTCGAAAAAACTTCTGGTTGGTGTGATGAATGGCAGCTTTCTCTAAAGCAAGAAAAAGTTAATGAGGGTAAATAGAAAAGATAAACACGTAATGTTCGGTTACAGTATCAGTAGTGTCTCGCTTGACACAGTCACGTCGTTTAAACATCTGGACGTAACGCTGCAACGCCTTATGAAATGAAACAATCAAGTAGGGGTTGTGATAGGGAAGGCGAAAGGTTGACTTCGTTTTTTTGGGAGCATTTTGGGAAGTGTGGTGGATCTACACGCATATAGAACGCTAGTGCCAACCATTCTTGAGTATTGCTCCAGTGTTTGGGATCCGCACCAGGTCGGACTAAAGGAGGACGTCGAAACAATTCACTGAACAGAGACATCGAAGTGATTGAGAGGCGGGCTATAGATTTTTTAGCGTTAGATTCGAACAGCACGCAAGTATAACTAAGATGCTTCGAGAACTCAAATGAGAATACCTGGAGGGATGCGTATTCCTTTTCGAGGAATACTATTTCGAAAATTTAGAGAACGGCATTTTAAGGTTACTGCAGAAAAATTATACTGCTTTCAATATACATTTCGCGTTGAACCACGACGATAATACAGGAGACGCTAGGGCTCGAACGAAGCATATGGACAATAATTCCATCACTCTGGTTGCGAGTGGAACAGGAAAGGATACGTCTACTAATGTTACAGGTACCCTCCGCCACGCAACATAAGATGGCATGCGGTGTATGCATGTAGACGTAAAGGCAGATATCGCACCGAGGTATGCCAGTGCTGTCAGGAACTATCAGCTGTGACACCGAATCGTACTCGGAGGTTCTGAGCGCCGGGGACCCAACAATATTTAGGCGCGAAGCTAACATATTTTATTTATTAACCATCGATTACATGAGGCCCCTTGACCGTATTACATGCTAGATGTGTCTAAAGACGTACGTGGACGAGGAACTGGTGACATCATAGCGTGAAATTCCAATGTCGACTACATTGCCAAACGTAAAATGAAGAATCAGGCATGCCAGATTTTTGCGCCCTGGAGAGCAATGTGGCCAATGAGATAAGGCATCGGTTTTGCGTCACAAGCAGAATGTACACTATGTGATCAAAAGTATCAGGACACACGTTTTTCATATTAGGTGTGTTGTGCTGCACCTACTGTCAGGTACTCCATATCAGCGACCTCAGTAGTCATTAGACATAATGAGAGAACAGGATGGGACGCTCCACAGAACTCACGGACTTCGATCGTGGTCAGGTGATTAGGTGTCATTTGTGTCATACCTCTGTACGCGAAATTTCCACACTCCTAAACATTCCTACGTCCACTGTTTCACATGTGATAGTGAAGTGTAAACGTAAAGGGCCACGTAGAGCACAAACATGTACAGGCCGACCTCATGTGTTGACTGACAGAGACCGCCGACAGTTGAAAAGGGTCGTCGTGTGTAATAAGCAGACATCTACCCAGACCATCACACAGGAATTCCAAACTGCATCAGGATCCACTGCAAGTACTACGACAGGTAGGTGGTGTAAGGGATCTGTGATCCCACGAACATAGATGCTAGTATCCGACGCACCAGGTCGATAGCAAACAGGAGTCGATTGTCGAGCGCGGCAGGAGGCAGTGAGACGAGTGTTGAGTGAGGAGTAGCACTGGAGTGTGTCGAGTGACAAGTGGAGCTGGAGAGAGAGGCAAGAATGGTGGTCCAGTGAGTTGTGAACGGTAAAGTTCACCGGAGTATGGGTCGTCCCCCTGATCGACGTGGGGTTGACCCTCACTAATACCGATTCGCGAGCGATATGAAACAGAAAGTGACAAGTGCCGAATTACGTGTTTCGCGTCAACCGCGTCGGCTAGCAACAACCTTGGATTGCAGTGAGGATTGTTGTGAATGTTAACCATCAGCATTGCGTGTGACGAAGTACTAATAATCGCCGGCCGCGATGGTCTAGCGGTTCTAGACGCTCAGTCAGGAACCGCGCGACTGCTGCGGTCGCAGGTTCGAATCCGGCCTCGGGCATGGATGTGTGTGATGTCCTTAGGTTAGTTAGGTTTAAGTAGTTCTAAGTTCTAGGGCACTTATGACCACAGATGTTGAGTCTCATAGTGCTCAGCGCCATTTGAACCATTTTACTGATAATCAGCAACCAATAAAAAGATATAACTATAATTAGATGTGTAAGGCGAAGGTAGCAACTGCCTCAGAAATTGTGTAGTAGGAAATGTTAATTACATCCGGAGATATTGTAACCTAAAGTTGACGCTTGAAACCTCCGACGTTCAGTTGCGTGTTGTAACAAACACGGGCCACGGTCGGCGAGCAGCATCTGCAGGGACATGTTTACGATAACGACCGTGTTTACGAGTGTGGCTGTAGTGCACTGTTGTGGTTTGGTCTAGCTGTCGCAGTGTCCGCATGCAGCGCTTGCTGCTATTGTTATTCTGCATTCGTCTCCGCACGCAGGTTAACTGTAGTACACCGTGTTACCAGACGTCTGTGATAGTGTAGTGTTGTAGGAACTGTGACCATGGTGTATTCGAACTCTGAGAAGGCGGAGATGATGTTCATCTATGGCGAGTGTCGACGAAATGCAGCTGAAGCCTGCAGGGTGTATGCAGAACGGTACCCGGACAGAGAGCATCCAACGTGCCGCACATTGCAAAACATCTACCGCCAACTGTATGCAACAGGTATGGTCGTAGCACTCAAACGGGTCCGTAACAGGTCCGTCACTGGAGAAGCGGGTGCAGTTGGTGTGTTAGCTGCTGTTGCCATGAACCCACACATGAGTACACGGGACATTGCGAGAGCCGGTGGACTGAGTCAAAGTAGTGTCATGCGCATACTGCATTGTCACCGCTTTCACACGTTTCATGTGTCGCTACATCAGCAATTACATGGTGATGACTTTAATCATCGAGTGCAATTCTGTCAATGGGCATTAACAGAGAATGCGTTGCAGTTCTACCTACTTACCGATGAAGCGGGTTTCACAAACCACGGGGCAGTGAATCTACGGAACATACTTTACTGGTTCGTGGACAATCCTCGCTGGCTCAGACAGGTAAAGCGACAGCGACCGTGGACTGTAAATGTATGGTGCGGAATCATTGGCGACCACCTCATTGGTCCTCACTTCATTGCAGGGGCCCAAACAGCTGCAACATACATCGCGTTTCTACAGAATGATCTGCCAACGTTGCTCGAAAATGTCCCACTGGAAACGCGTAGACGTATGTGGTATCAGCATGATGGTGCACCTGCACATTCCGCAATTAACACTAGACTGACCCTTGACAGGATGTTCGACGGGCGTTTCATAGGACGTGGAGGACGCATAAATTGGGCAGCCCATTGTCCTGATCTTACACCTCTGGGCTTCTTTCTGTGGGGTACATTGAAGGAGAATGTGTACCGTGATGTGCCTACAACCCCAGAGGATATGAAACAACGTATTGTGGCAGCCAGCGACGACATCCATCAGATGTACTGCGGAGTGTATGACATTCATTACGCCAGAGATTGCAATTGTGTGCAGCAAATGATGGCCACCACATTGAACATCTATTGGCCTGACATGTCGGGACTCACTCTATTCCACTCCGTAATTGAAAACGGAAACCACGTGTGTATGTGTACCTCACCCCTCATGGTGATGTACATGTGCGTCAGTGAAAAAGACCAATAAAAAGGTGTTAGCATGTGGACGTAATGTGCTGTTCCAGTCTCTTCTGTACCTAAGTTCCATCACCGTTTCCTTTGGATCCCTACGTAATTCGGTGCTCTCCGATACACACGATCGAACAGCGGAGGAGTGGTACTCAAGCGTCAACTTTAGGTTACAACATATCCGATTGTAATTAACATTTTACAATGCAAGAAACGGAACTGATTACGTATTTGTTTATATGTTCAGATGTGCTAACAAAACTAACGGGGTTCCATTAAAAAAACGTAGGTTTGTGTTAAAAAACATACTTCCGTGCATTTTTTTATGGTTTGTATTAACCAATTACACTAGCCCCCCTCTTCACGTTCGGTCTGTGGAATCGATTCGTCAGTATTTGATGTGATTTACGAAATATATCCAGCGGTAATGTTAGGTGACTCACCCTGTATATCAGTTTGTACATCGCAACCTTTATGGTGCTTAATAATAGACAAACTTTCAGTCACTCCACTATTAAATCTCAGAACAGCCGCACTCGGTTGATATATCCCCGAAACCACAGCCGATAGCCTTTCTTCCATTAAGCACACTGTCATATGATCATAATAATTAACTGTTAGGCGGATTCGATAAATTACACAAAATCCAGTAAGGAAATTAAAAGGGGGTGTTTCAGTGGGAGGTGAGAAAACTTGGATTTCATGGTCGAGCGGCTGCTCATAAGCCACACAATACGCCAGTGAACGAACGCCAAACGACGCTTCGCTTGGTGTAAGGAACGTAAACATTGGACGATTGAACAGTGGTGTGACGAATCACGGTACACAATGTGGCGATCCGATGACAGGGTGTGGGTATGGCGAATGGCCAGTGAATATCATCTGCCAGCGTGTGTAGTGCCAACAGTAAAATTCAGAGGTGGCGCTGTTATGGTGTGGCCGTGTTTTTCATGGAGGGGACTTGCACCCCTTGTTGTTTTGCGTGGCACTATCACAGCACAGACCTACATTGATGTTTTAAGCACCTTCTTGCTTCCCACTGTTGAAGAGCAGTTCGGGGATGACGATTGTATCTTTCAACACGATCAGATACCTGTTCATAATGCACGGCTTGTGGCGGAGTGCTTGTACGACAATAACATCCCTGTAACGGACTGGCCTGCACAGAGTCCTGACCTGAATTCTGTAAAACACCTTAGGGCTGTTATGGAACACCGTCTTCGTACCAGGCCTCACCGACCGACATCGATACCTCTCCTCAGTGGAACACCATACTGAATTGCAGCGTTACCGATGGAGGGCGCCACCAACTTGTAAGTAATTTTCAGCCAGGTGTCCTGATACTTTTGATCGCATAGTGTAACTTCTGAGCCGCCATATTGCATGGAGATAAATTCCGTTTTTCGTGTTTCATTTATTATTGTTATTATTATTATTATTATTATTGTTGTATAATATGTGGTAAGCTGTTTCAGAGCATCAAAAAATTGAGGATCTCTGGAAAACGTGTCGTTCTAGCTTTGATTTGTTACAATAAGATGACAGTGTTATAACTTGTGTGCTATGAAAGTATACAGTTTCAGTGCTACGGTGCAATAAAGATCTATCAAAAGCGCGTTGTTTTGGGTAAAAATTCATCATGGTTATCTATCAAATGATGAGGTTTGTAAATACAGCGGCTACGCAATGTATATCATATAACTGAGGGACTGCAGACACATTGACGCCTCATCATAGTTGACAGCTTCGTGAACTATAATTCACGTAAAAATTTCGGAGGCATTACTTTCCAGCGTGCGCGCGTAGTTTGTCATTGAGAGAATATAATTTTAATAATTATATTGTCAGAATATCAAGCGTGTATGAGTTGAAGGATGGAATGAATGAAAAAGGAAAGGACAACAAGTCTAAAAACAGATGGTTAATTTTTTAAATTCTATCAGTTAATATGTGCAAATTATATGCCTTCCTGATTTCCAAATGCTAACACAGTGTCACATCAGATGTAATGGTTCAAATGGCTCAGAGCACTATGGGACTTAACTTCTGAGGTCATCAGTCCCCTAGAACTTAGAACTATTTAAACCTAAATAACCTCAGGACATCACACACATCCATGCCCGAGGCAGGATTCGAACCTGCGACCGTACAGATGTAATGGCATGGTTTGTATCTCACAGCAGGCCGGTGCGGCCGAGAGGTTCTACGCGCTCCAATTTGGAACCGCGCGATCGCTACGGTCTCAGGTCCGAATCCTGCCTCGGGAACGGATGTGTGAGATGTCCTTAGGTTAGTTAGGTTTAAGTAGTTCTAAGTTCTATGGACTGATGACCTCAGATGTTGAGTCCTATAGTGCTCAGAGCCATTTGAACCATTTGAACAATCTCATATCGGACAGTCCTACAAAACTATGAAATCCATCTTTAGAACTGAAGTGTTAGTTGGGAAGTGTTGTCCTACACTTCATCAACATTGTGGGATATGTATTTACAATGTGGATGTGTGGCTCGGTGGTTCAGTGCCTATGCATTCCTCTTATTATCTAAAGCTGTTATGTTCAAACCCCAAGCATTCTAGGGGACTTTTTTTGTCACTTTACACCTATGGAAATGGTTTGTAAAAACGAAAATATATCGCATCGCACCGTGGTCTGGAGTCTAAGCGAGACTGCACCCCGTAAAGATTGTATAATAGGAACATTCCCGGAAAAGTACAGCGGTATTCGAACTAATCTTTGGATTGAGGACATACTGGAAGTAAAACCAGAGACAGGGTCACAAATTATTACTAGGATGATCAATTCTCGTATTTCCCGGGATCTCCCGAATTATAGCATTTTTTTAAAAACTGTTCCTACTCCCTTGTTGACTGCCTGTTTCTCCTGTGTATTTCGTAATTGATCATTGCTGTAAATATTAATCCTGTGTTCATGTTCCATGACCGATCGACCTCGAAACGTTTTCGTATGATAATTGATAGGGTGTATTACTGTCGACATGTAGCCTGTTTCCCGTTCGCGCTTCTACGTAAGGCTGATGTTTTGAGTGCAGGGAATACGAGCTGCGGAGAAAGAATGAAAGAGCCTACGTGTCTAGAGAGATCGTGAGAAGGGGAATGTTTGCTTGTTTCTCGGTCAGTACTGATAAACCACGGATGTGGTTGCTCGTGCTACTCAGTTGTCGTACAAATAACACGCGGAAGAGGGTTATAGAGAGGTTGGTGATTACACAAGCTTGTTACGTTATTTATTCCTAAATTGACTCACAGTACGCTACAATATTTCGTAACGCTTCGAAAGAGTGTTTGAGAGAAACAGCAGCAGCCTCGAACTCATGAAGTGACTGTAAGAATTTTGATTAAAATTGCAAAGCGTTTTTTAAATCTGCATAGGAAGATAAAAATTGCAGAGTTCTGCGCCTTTTACAAATAAGTTTTGTAGGGGACACGTAGCAAAAGGCAAATTAGTTAAATGATATTCTGATTATATTTGAGTATTATATGCAGTGAAAAAATTAACTGTTTGTTTAGATTGGGTTACATTCTTTTTCATTCTGCAGACCCATAAATGAGGGGATCCTCGTAGGCGTGGAACATTTCAGAAAACATAATACAACAAACGCATTTAAAACTGTTGAGTGGAATACTCATTTCTAAATTCACACCATAAGTGAGTCTTATTTCACGCTTTTGCACTGTAAAAACTTTCTCTCGTTTTGTGTAGTTACCACAGAAAATGATACTATAACACTTAATAAAGTAAATATAAGCAGAACATGCTGCTTTTTTAAATATTTTTGTCTCCAGTGTCACCTATTGAAAGAAAATGTGACGTAGTTGCGGGCTTGAAACTCACTGCGGCCAAATTTCCCTTAAACATCCCTTAAAATTTCGATCGAATGTTGGTCGCCCAGTTATTACATGTGCTCCTCTTTGTTAGAAAGGAATGCTTTTTGGCACCTTCAGTCTTAAAGTCAGATACATACTCCGTACATGAGCATTGGGAATGCAGCGAGGATACTGTAGAGCTGTCCTAGATGATGTCCTTATGGTACCACAATTGAGTTCTTCGATTTGCTATAGAATATCAACCTCGCACATGATGTGTTATATGCTTACATTTAATCTGATTCAATATTGCTGCTGTTATGCATTAATTAAAAGATATATTAATAACAATCGTTGTAATTGCGCCACAGTTCATGCTTAGCGCTGACTGGGAAGCAACAGACGCAAAAATCGCGACTAAATTCTGCTGGAATAATAATTTCATCAAAGAAATGCTGCAACAGCATATTTCGGGAAATCTATAAATTTTTATGTCAAATTATATTTATCTTACGGTTATAGGCTTCTGAAATCACAATGATAGCAACAAATCATCAAAAAAGAAACAGTTGTTTACACAACATTCATATTAATTATGCGTCGTGCCCTGATATGAAAATCGCTGACCCGTATTATTTATATGTAGCTAAAAATTCTGAATAATTATCCAGATGTTTACTGGCGCATTACGTAATTCATATATGGAAATTAAAATTGTAAATTCATGTGTAATGGACTGTATTAACGTTTTATTACCCTAAGCGCAGGCAACAGTGCCCCGGTGATATCCCTTCTTGACTTCGTACTGAAGCATTATTTTCCACAAAAATGTTTTTATTTTCTTCTATAACACATCTAACTACTCTTACAATCGCTGCAAGTCTCAGACTGAAATATGATGTCTTGATTCACGACACACAAGTTTAATATAAATTCTATAACTTTAATGTTCAGTACTATTTTAGAAAGCTAAAGTGTATTTCTTTACAACCGTAAATGAAAATAATTTCGACTAACAGAGGTCACAGACGTAACACTAGCTCAATGAATGAAACAGCTCTAGCAAATTCTTGAAGCAAGTTGTATTCGAAACTTGAGCCTGACCATTTTATAAACATGTCACTGGTTATTTGGACACTCGAGGAGATTGAGTCAAAATCACGCAGAAAGTTGTACAAACTATATCGTTTAAAACAATAAGTTAAGAGGCCCTTCCAGAACACCCAACAGCATTTAGTTTCAATAAAGGTAAACTTTGCATACGAAAGATTAGTTTTAGGTGTTTTTATAAGTTACCGAGACTACCTGACTGTTCGTATACTCATCTGTGATTGAATGCAAAACAGAAGGAGAATGAGTGTTTCTTGAAAGACGTCGATAATAAAGACAAAAATGTAAACTACTTCATTTTCAGCAATCACCCCAGAATTTTTGTAGGTCGTGATTATTTTTTCTTTGTGTTTGTCCAATTTTCTTCTCAGTCATTCAGAACCAATTACCAATCAGCACGAGGAGCTTGAAATAAGGACTACAACATATTTTTCTTGGCCAATTTGAGTTCATAAAATGAGAAACATTTTGTGGGACATCGTAGAATATTCCTGCTACAGGTTCTATAATTTCATGAAGTTCCAATAGATGGAGGCACTATACATAGCCTTCAAAATGGCGTCTGTAACAGAGGTGCTTTCCAAGCAGAGGTGTGTCACAGAGTTTGTTCTGGCGGAAAATCAGAGCATCGCAGATATTCGTAGGCGCTTGCAATCAAATGAACAAAATCATGATGTGTCGTAAGGGAAGACGTCTGTCATCATCGCAAGAAGGTCGTGCAAACCTGTCCGACCTCCCGCGGTACAGCTAGCCGCGTGCAGCTGTGATTTCTGCAGTGTTGGAACGTGCGGACACTCTCACCCGATGTGATCAACGGATCGCAATCACGCATCTCGCTGCTCAACTGGATGTCTCTGTTGGAAGTGCTGACACACTCGTCCACCAGTTGGGCACTCATAGGTGTGAGCCTACTGGATACCCTACCACCTAACAGAAGACATCAAAGAGCAGCGATGAACCAACTGCGAGGAATTGCTTGCGCATTATGAGACTGACCGTTACAATTTTTTTGTCCAGCATCGTCACATGCGATGAAACAAGAGTTCATCACTTGGAACCAGAAGCAAAATGGCCGTCCTTGGAGCGGCACAACACCACCTCTCCTTCCTAGGAAAAGTTCAAAGCCACATACACAGCTGGTAAAGCCATGGCACCACTCTTCTGGGACTCTTATGGGACTGTTTTTTTTTTTTTGCTGTCCTTCCTCATGGTCAAACAGTCAACTATGAAGCGTATTGTGCTGGTAGTAGGGTATTGGCACCACGAACACAGTTTTGACATCAAACTGATACGCAAATTAATTGAATTCATCAATTAATTATCCCCCAGCCATGCTCACCCCCGTCTCTGGATGACTTTATGTGTTTCCTTCAGCCTGCACGTGGGACCCCACACCCTAAACCTTCCCACCCGTCCCACCTGGGAATTGGCGAGGAACTTAAAATGATAGTGTCCTTTCTGAGACTTGAACCATGGTCCTTCTGGACAGCAAGCCCAAGTGCACCACCTAACACACGGATACTGTCCAGATGCAGGAGAGGAATTCTTTTTACATTGTTTGGGAAACTGAAGTAAAGATCGATCCTAATTATGTAATTAATCATGTGTATTGGTCCTAATTACATAATAATATGCATAGCACTACGCAAGGACTGACTAAAATCGCAATACAGCTCAAAAATTGACGACGCCATACATCTGCCGTTATCCTGCTGGGAAAATATTTCACTATACCACTAGAAACTAGTGGCGGATGCACTCGAACTCTACCCTTCACCTAAAAGTTGGCAGACAGAAGCCTGGGGCGTTAAGATATTATCTGTAGTCTTTTTGGCGGGAAATATATTCAATTGACGAGATGCTGGTGTTGGACAACCACCTTGCAGCCCAGGTAATCAAAGCCAATACACGCTACCGCAACAAATGGAAAATGCATCACTGTTCCAATTACACATCGCAATTGTCATGAAGAAAACTAGCACTCATATTGAACTGGTCATATTGCAACACTTGTACTGGGGAATGGGAGAAAAGCATCGTACTGCCACAACTACAACCAAAATCGGCCTTGGAATGTTGCAACTGTGTCTTCATCAATTGGCACTCACGAGTTAACCATCTTGGAGTTAGTCTTACCCCCCTCCCTTCCACCCCTCATCCCTCCCTCACACTCTCTCCTAACCATAGGCAAGGATAGCAAAATGCTGCTGGTCCACAAAGAGATCTTTCTGGTGGCATTGATACACTGTCTCTAGTCTGTGGAAATCAGTTACAGATAGACAAAAGACAATAACAAGACGCTTCATGCAAACTGTTGAACGCATTTCTCAGAAAGACTGCATCTCTCTAGAACAACAACGCGATTCGCAACACCTTTACAGATCGCTTTCTCAAACGTCCATTGATTGGAAAACTGGAAGCCCACTGTCTAGAGCGACCACAGCCCCTGTCGTACCTGAGAGCAGAGTTTTCGTAAGCTGTGGCTCCAGGGCGCTGCATGAGCTTGCCGTCTTATTGAGGCGATGGTAATTTGCTGGGAAAAAAAGGGAAATTTCGTGCACAGCCCCGCCCCCACATGCCGCCACCTGGTCGCGCAGGCTGTGTTGGCGATCCCACTCACACTGATCCTCCTCCACTCTGCCCCATCGAAAGCGATCGGATTTATCCGATGGAGAACAACTGTATTTACCATGAACGCATCTCTTATAATCAAGCACCTTTTAAGAAGTAAAACACAATCGTGACGATAAAAAATGTCCTCTTTACAGAAAAATAGGAGCAGTCTTTTTTCTTTTTTTCTATTAACAAAATTGGTATAGATTTTATATTCAACTGCAGGATACAATTCTCATCTCATTATATTACGATAAACAATGACGTGTGCCGCTGCTGATTTCATAACTTGCAATATTTTGCTGTGAAAACGACTGATCACGGCAGAATGTCATCATAATTTTGAAACTGTCATCGGAGTAAAGAAAAAGCGAGAATGTAAACTCTGAAGAAAAAAAAAACACGCGTTTTAAAGAATTTCGTTCAGCTTGACTGACAAATTACATGGACTGAGAGCGCCTCTCGCGTTAAAACCAGTGTCTGTAAATAAATTGTCACGCACATGCGTATTAAAATCTTTTCATACATGTGAAATAACATTAGAGAATACAATCTTTTACACCATTGGCTCATATGTCGGAAAAAAGACAATCATTTTACGTTCGACAACAACATGCTATAACTGAAGAGAACATAGCTGTTTTTTTTTTACACTATGTCAAGTCACGTTTTAGCCGGCCGGTGTGGCCGAGCGGTTCTAGGCGCTTCAGTCTGCAACAGCGCGACCGTTACGGTCGCAGGTTCCAATCCTGCCTCGGGCATGGATGTGTGTGCTGTCCTTAGGTTAGTTAGGTTTAAGTAGTTCTAAGTTCTAGGGGACTGGTGACCTCAGATGTTAAGTCCCATACTGCTCAGAGCCATTTGAACCATTTTTTTGAAGTCCCGTTTTACCAGTGCTAAGGTATATCACACTCACACTCAAGAAACAAAAATCGCGAGAGCCTGCCTTGTAAGAGAACTTCCTACAACATTTTACTAGATCTCCCTCTCTCTCTTCTGTTACACCGAAACCAGTTACCGTCTGTGTACTTACATTTGACATTTATAGACCATAACGCCCCTCTACCGACATGTATATGAAGTTTCTGATCATACAGCAGATTCCCGTGTTGTAGTTTTGCTAGTAATGCAACCATCACAGCCCGTATCATGTAATCCACCCACATGTTGCGGAAAAAGCACTATCATTTCTAGGTTCCACAACAATTGAAGTGGTGTCTATTTTGTATTTAGAGGTTATGAAGTATGAAATAAATAATTATTTGCGGTAACACTTGTTTTTTTTTAAACATGTAATCATGATGATATTAAGAAAAACAATCATGGTTCAATGAGAATACATACAGCCAATTTCTATGAGAAAAATCGGTCTAGTTTTGAGAGAACTATTTGCATCTAACCTTTAACCAGATATAAGATACTTGTTATAGTACATCCATAAGATTTTACTGCATCTCTCTTCCGACACATCGAAAAAACAAATACTGAATAAGTGTTGACATCGAATATATTTGCTCCGCAACGAAACTTTGTTTCGAAACATGGCAGAAAATCCAAAGAGATTCTGGTCTAGCGGCAACACACAATCAGTGCCTTCTCTGCGCGAGAGCAATGGAAATATTGTACACGACAGTGCTGCCAAAGCAGAGTTTCTGAAAACATCCTTCCGAAATTCCTTTACTAAAGAAGACGAAAATATTCCAGAATTCGAGTTAAGAACAGCTGCCAAAATAAGTAACATAGGAATAGGTATCTAAGAATTAGTGAAGCAACGTAAATCCCTTAACAAAAGCAAGTCTTCCGGTCCAGACTGTATACAAGTGAGGTTCCTTTCAGAGTATGTTGTTACAATGGCTCCACACTTAACAATCATATACAACGGTTCGCTCGGCGGAATATCAGTACCAAAAGGCTGGAAAGTATCACAGGTCACACCACTATTCAAGAAAGTAAGTAGGAGTAATCTGCTACATTAAAAGCCCATATCACCAACGTCGATATGCAGCAGGATCTTGGAACATACACTCCTGGAAATGGAAAAATAGAACACATTGACAGCGGTGTGTCAGACCCACCATACTTGCTCCGGACACTGCGAGAAGGCTGTACAAGCAATGATCACACGCACGGCACAGCGGACACACCAGGAACCGCGGTGTTGGCCGTCGAATGGCGCTAGCTGCGCAGCATTTGTGCACCGCCGCCGTTAGTGTCAGCCAGTTTGCCGTGGCATACGGAGCTCCATTGCAGTCTTTAACACTTGTAGCATGCCGCGACAGCGTGGACATGAACCGTATGTGCAGTTGGCGGACTTTTAGCGAGGGCGTATAGTGGGCATGCGGGAGGCCGGGTGGACGTACCGCCGAATTGCTCAACACGTGGGGCGTGAGGTCTCCACAGTACATCGATGTTGTCGCCAGTGGTCGGCGGAAGGTGCACGTGCCCGTAGACCTGGGACCGGACCACAGAGACGCACGGATGCACGCCAAGACCGTAGGGTCCTACGCAGTGCCGTAGGGGACCGCACCGCCACTTCCCAGCAAATTAGGGACACTGTTGCTCCTGGGGTATCGGCGAGGACCATTCGCAACCGTCTCCATGAAGCTGGGCTACGGTCCCGCACACCGTTAGGCCGTCTTCCGCTCACGCCCCAACATCGTGCAGCCCGCCTCCAGTGGTGTCGCGACAGGCGTGAATGGAGGGACGAATGGAGACGTGTCGTCTTCAGCGATGAGAGTCGCTTCTGCCTTGGTGCCAATGATGGTCGTATGCGTGTTTGGCGCCGTGCAGGTGAGCGCCACAATCAGGATTGCATACGACCGAGGCACACAGGGTCAACACCCGGCATCATGGTGTGGGGAGCGATCTCCTACACTGGCCGTACACCTCTGGTGATCGTCGAGGGGACACTGAATAGTGCACGGTACCTCCAAACCGTCATCGAACCCATCGTTCTACCATTCCTAGACCGGCAAGGGAACTTGCTGTTCCAACAGGACAATGCACGTCCGCATGTATCCCGTGCCACCCAACGTGCTCTAGAAGGTGTAAGTCAACTACCCTGGCCAGCAAGATCGCCGGATCGGTCCCCCATTGAGCATGTTTGGGACTGGATGAAGCGTCGTCTCACGCGGTCTGCACGTCCAGCACGAACGCTGGTCCAACTGAGGCGCCAGGTGGAAATGGCATGGCAAGCCGTTCCACAGGACTACATCCAGCATCTCTACGATCGTCTCCGTGGGAGAATAGCAGCCTGCATTGGTGCGAAAGGTGGATATACACTGTACTAGTGCCGACATTGTGCATGCTCTGTTGCCTGTGTCTATGTGCCTGTGGTTCTGTCAGTGTGATCATGTGATGTATCTGACCCCAGGAATGTGTCAATAAAGTTTCCCCTTCCTGGGACAATGAATTCACGGTGTTCTTATTTCAATTTCCAGGAGTGTATTTTGTGTTCAAACATCGTTCTTGTGAAATACAACTAGCTCTTTACGCACACCAAGTGTTGAATGGTATTGACAAGGGATTTCAGATTGATTCCGTATTTCTGGAATTCCGGAAGGCTTTTAACACTGTTCCACACAAGCGGCTTGTAGTGAAATTGCGTGCTTATGGAATAACGCCTTAGTTGTGTTACTGGATTCGTGAGGTCACAGTTCGTAGTAATAGACTGAAAGTCATCGAGTAAAACAAATGTGATTTCTGGCGGTCTTCAAGGTAGTGTTATAGGCTCTTTGCTGTTCCTTATCTATATAAACGACTCAGGAGACACTCTCAGCAGCCGTCTTTGATTGTTTGCAGATGATGCTGTCGGTTATCGACTAATAAAGTCATCAGAAGATCAAAACAAATTACAAAACGATTTAGGAAAGATATCTGTATTGTGCAAAATTTGGCAGTTGATCCTAAATAACGAAAAGTGTGAGGTCATACACATGGGTGCTATACGGATTCAGTTAACCTTCGATTACAAAATAAGTCAGGCAAATCTAAAGACCGCAAATGCAGCTAAATAGCTAGGAATAACAATTACTAACAACTTAAATTGGAAGAAAAACACAGAAAATGTTGTGGGGAAGGTTACCCAAAGACTGCGCTTTATTGGCAGGACACTTAAAAAATGTGACAGGTCTCGAAGTAGGGGAGAGATTTGTGGTGGACGTCAATAAAACAAAGGCGTTTTTCGCTGCTGCAGAGTCTTCTCAAAAAATTTCAATCACCAGTTTTCTCCTCCGAATGCGAAAATATTTTGCTGACGCCGAGCTACATAGGGAGAAACGATCATCATAATAAAATAAGGGAAATCTGAACTCGCACGTAAAGATATAGGTGTTCGTTCTTCCAGAGCTCTGTACGAGATTGGAATAATAGAGAATTATTGTGGAGATGGTTCGATGAAGTGAAGCCTCTGACAGGCACTTAAATGTGATTTGAAGAGTATTCATGTAGATGTAGATTTAGATGTAAGGACTGACCGCAGTTAGAAGTTTCGAATAGATGTTGGTGTCAGTAGTTACTTAGAGATAATGAGGCTCGCCCCGGGTAGACTAGTGTCAAACCAGTCTTCGCAATGAAGACCGCATTGACATCATTAGACAGGAAACTGATGTCTCTGCTAGCAGTGTGTCACAGAGGAAGCCATTTGTAACACGATTCTAGCTGAACACCGACACAGAACAGCATTGGGGAGGACGAAGAGCAACAAGAAACTTGTTACTACGTCACAAATACACGGTGAAAGACCTGAGCTGCGAGTAAGTAACAAGTACGGGTAGTAATAGCGAGATGCCTTCTGGGATGTTTTAACGCCTCCAGTCTGACCACCTGCGTACATCACGCCAGGTCCCAAGTACGCTGCGGGCAGAGCGCTCTGGCGGCCATTGTGCGAAACGCACGTTCAGGAAGCCAGATCTTATCGCTCTAGCCACGCGTCTCTGCAATGAGCGCCATGCACAGAGGAAACAATGCTGCGCCAGCAAGTGCGGCTACCGCGAAAAGGGAACAAAAAATAAAAATAATAAAAGAGGACGGCAGCAGACAGAAGATAGAGGAGGATGGAGAGAGACGGATGCGAAAAGAGCGATAGCGAGAGCGAGAGAGAGAGAGAGAGCAGGGCTTGCACGAGCATAAAGGGCCACGGGTTGCTGCTATAAACATGCGCGGCGTACGATCGCACTAAAGGCTCGCTCGGGGCTGGCGCCGGCGCGTAGTAATATTTGATGTGTCAGATGCATTAGCGGTATTAAAGCCGCGTTTTAATGGTCTCAGCGAATTATAGGCTCCAGAAACATATTTCACTATTAACAACCGAACGCTTCTGCATATCGTTTTAGAGCGCTGGTACAGCGCAGCACCGATGTCTCTCTGCCCATCCTGCCCTCACCCCCTTCCACCTCGCCCACGTATCCACTGATATTTCACACCAACCAACCCCATCCCACCCTTATATCATCCCCTTCCTCCATCGCCCAACACGCTCGCTCCTTCATATAATTAAAAGCGGGCAAAGCCTCCGATGCCTCAGACTGAGTCGAGGCTAGGCAAATCACACACTGGTATTTCCAACGGCGTTATTCCTTTTGCTGTTGTAAAGCACTTGTCTGAACTAACTCGCCAAATGGGAGCGGTGGTGAGAGTGGCACAAAAGCAGGTACTGTGTGTGATGGATAGTCCACATAGAGTGACCGTTGTTTACGTTTGGGCACAGTTGAAGAATCAGACTTTCGGGCGCAGCCCTTTAGGCCAGAGGCTTTTCGTGGTACGTGCCCCATACCCACCTCACCCCAGCCAACTGACTGTTTCCGACTTCATGACAGTCTTCGCATTTCTATTGTTACTGGTCTTGTCCTCTATTTCCCCATTCGCATCATACTAGCCTTACAAGCTCCCTTCTTTAAAGTCACTTCATCATGAAGGTCGCAGCCACTCCTAGCTCTACCATCGCTGTCGCCACATATTTCACAGTCGTCAGTGCTTTCACTAAACGTTGTTGAAATATAGCCTTCACTGTTAAAGTTAATCGGCCGGGAGTTCTCACACTTACTTTAAAATCTTTTAGCTCGAATGGTATCTTTCTTCCTTCGTTCCATAATTCGTTTTCTGTTTATTGCACCATTTAGCTTTTTCGTGCCGCTCACTGTGTTACACAGAAGAATGTCTAAAATGTGCAGTGACGACAACTGGTAACGAAAGTGGGGTCAACTTGTACAAGGATCGATGCGAAGCAAGATTATATAGTACTTGCGACCAACAGCATTAATGCCGCTCTCCAATTACACTAACTCAACAAGGGACCAAATGCTACGCTAATTACTGTAATTACGACTTGCCTTCCATGTTCTCAAACTACGAGAAATTTCCTTTCGCCTGTGTAACAAGGAACACACAAAATAAAGGCTCCGAACGAGGTCTACCGAGGTTCCCTTTCCGTTCAGAACCCTAGGTGCAGAAGAAAGCTTAAGTGGTCATAGGGGCGTGATAGCATCAGCAACTGTGGGCATGTTAAAGAAGGTAGGAAAATATTTTTAATTGGGAAGAGTGACAGGACACAAATTGGAAAGCATCTGAGTATTGGATATCAAATATTCAATTCTGAGGACAAAGATGTGGAGCAAACACATATAATATTTAAAAACATCGTCACTACCCCTCTGGACAGATGCAACCCGAGCAAGGTTTTAAGGCCTGGAAAAGACCTACCACTATGGTTTATTAGTCACGTTAGGTTGTTGCTACGGTATCAAACAAAGCGACATCACAGACTTCGAAATAAAATTTTAGCTGACAAATAAAAACTGAACGAGGCGAAAATGAACGTAAGGTGATCAACGAGATAAGCTTTCAAATAATTTGAAAGTAAAATTTTGTCAACCGATCTGATTAAAAACAGTAACAAGTTTTGGTCTTACGTAAAATCGGTAAGCGATTCGAAAGCATCTATTCAGTGACTCAAAGACCATAGCAAGGCCGAAACGAAATGTGACAGGTGTAAGGGTGAAATAGCGAATTCGATCTTCCGAAACTGTTTCACCGCGAAAAGATGGTAGTACGGTGTTTCCTTTTAATCATGACACAAACGCAGAAATGGGAAACATTGAGATAAGTGATAGCGGAATAGAAAATCATCTACTATCATTAGCAGAGGAAAGGCACCTGGTCCACATGGGACATCTGTGAAGCTATAAAGGGATCATGCGAAAGTGCTTGCTCCCCTTCAAGCAATAGCTCACTGTAATTAACTGGAGCAATGAAGGGCACCTAGCGACTGGAAAAAAAGCGCAGGTCATGTCCATTTGTAAGAAAAGTCGCAAAACAGATGCACATAATTATAGGCTTATGTCATTGAAGCCAATCTGTTGTAGAATTATGGAACTTGGTTTTTGCTCAAGAAGTATGACGTTTTTGCAGAAAGAAAATCTCTTGTACAGAAATGAACATGGATCCGCGAACAGAGAGCTTGCATTACTCAGCACGCTGTGTTCCTTCGTTAGGTCCATAGTGCTATAGACATCAGTGCTCAGGTATATTTCGTGTTCCTTGACTTCAAGAAGGCATTTAATACGGTTCCTTAAAGTCGTTAAGAGCAAAATTTACGAGATTTTTGACTGGATCCAGCATTTGTTCTAAATAGGATTCAAGAAGTCGCTCTTAAGGGAAAAATCGACAGATGTAGAAGTATTTTTAGGAATACCCCAGAGAAGTGTGACAGTGCCGTTACATTCTTGGTTCAAAAAATGGTTCAAATGGTTCCAGACTGTAGCGCCTAGAACCGCACGGCCACTCATGCCGGCCGTTACATTCTTGTCCAGCATATGGAGCACTGCGGACAAGTTCTGCAACTGTGGTATTGATTTTCAATCGAGTAATTTCATCAAATGCACTTCTATGTTTCTTTTAACTCCCACGACTGATTTCAGTTCCTAAGGACATTTACGGTGGCTGTAAGTCTATCTCCGAGAAAGTACGCCGGTACATCCGTCTGTAATCACACGATCATAGACATACAGACCTGGAAAACCGGTCATGGGAGTTGAAAGAAAAATAGAAGTACAACTTCTGCGGTAACCTGATTGCAGAGAACCGTTACGCTTTGGCTCTGTGCACTATGGGACTTAACATCTAAGGTCATCAGTCCCCTAGAACTTAGAATTACTTAAACCTAACTAACCTAAAGACATCAGACACATCCATGCCCGAGGCAGGATTCGAACCTGCGACCGTAGTGGTCTCGCGGTCCCAGACTGAAGCGCCTAGAACCGCTCGGGCACAGCGGCCGGCCCGTTACCCTTTAAAATATAGTAACTAACGTAAGAAGCTCAGTGAAAATTATGCGGATAGATATATAAGAAGGAATAAACACGAGAAGGCTGTAGCAAAATGAAGAATGGCAAGCAGATGATTGATGAATGGTGCTATGGCTCGCAGTTGACCCTGAACGTAAATAAATGTAATGTACAGCACGCAGATAGGAGAAGAAATCCACCAAAGTACAATCACATTATTGGTGACAGATCATTGTGAATAGTAATAGCCGTAAAATACCTGTGGTGCTCTTGTAGAGAAAAACAAATGACGAAAATTTCAGAAAACTTCGACGATTTATTCAAGAGAAATATTTTTACAAACTGAGGAAGTCTATGACGTGTTGGTCCACCTCTAACCCTTAGACAAGCCATCTTGCGGCTCAGTATTGATTGACAGAGTCGTTGGATGTTTTCCTGACGGACATCGTACCAGATTCTGTCCAACTAGTACGTTAGATCGACAAAATCCCGAGATGGTTGGAGGACCCTGCCCATAATGGTCCCAAAGTACTAAGTTGGGGGACAGATCGGCGACCTTGCTAGCCAAAGTAGAGCTTGGCCGTAGAATGCTATGGTGTAAGGGTGCCGCCGATCACAACCAAATGGTGCTGCTATGTAAAGAAATGGCACCGCAGACTGTCACTCCTGGTTTTTGGGCCTTATGACGGGCAACATTCAGGTTGGCATCCCACCGCTTTGTACGTGTCCAGACGTGTCTTCGTCCTTGACTCTAACTCACTGTAAAAGAACTGTCTCCAGTGAAGGGTCCCGCTTCGGACTGAGCCCCAGTGACTAGCAAAAACGTGTTTGGAGACGCCCCGGATAGCAGTTGGATACCAGCCTGACTGTCGCCTGCCTTACCGCCCGACAAGCAGGTCTGATAGTCTGGGGTACCATCTTTTCATAACAGAATCCCTTTGGCTCGTTATCCGCGGGACCCTTACAGTAAAGCGGTAACGTCGAAGATATCCTTTGTCCTCCATGGAAAGTCATCCTGGCATTCAAATAACTTCCGGGAATTCAGAGAGATAACACTTTCAGTGACTGCCGATATTTCGGGGGGAGAATACCCTGCCATTTTCAAGGCAAACTGCAAAGGACAGGCGGCGTACATGCAAATTTAAAACCTCGGTTCTCGGACTGAAGCAGGAAAGATAACACACACACTGAACACTAGTGCCACCAAAGATGACCAGAGTCAGAGCTATCGATAGTAAGACTATGAATTCGCCGGTGAGGTAGCATAGAATCTGTCCCTCTGTTTTTTGACAAGGGAGAGAGCCTGATTCCAAACAGAATTTAAGCAGAAACCTCCATCCCTGTTAACGAGGCTGCTCGCTAATTTAATCTCAACTGCCTCCCTAATAACACTGTCCCAATAGCTGGACGTGCATGCCAATATCTCGGTGTTATTATATAACATGGGGTGACCAGTATCCAAGCAATGTTCGGCAATAGCAGATCTAGTTGGGTGCTGTAATCGTATGTGCCGTTTATGCTCAGGACATCGGTTCTCCACGGTCCTGATAGTTTGACCAGTATGTGCCATGCCGCACCTACAAGGAATACGATATGCACCCGCCTTACGCAGTCCAAGATCATCCTTAACGGAATTCAAAAGTGCTCTAATTTTAGATGGAGGTCGGAAAACACATTTCACATCGTATTTCCGTAAAATACGACCGATCTTGTTGGACGTGTTTCCTACGTAAGGCAAAATGGCAGTAGACTTAGGTGTTGACTCAGAATTATCATCAATCACCCGATGTACAGTTGGTCGATAGCGCAACGCACGTTCAATCTGTCTATCACTATACTCATTTTGACGAAATGTAACTTCAAGATGGGACAGCTCAGCTGGCAAAGTCTCAGCGTCAAGAACGACATGTGCCCTGTGTACCCAGGGTACGAAGTACCCCTTCACGCTGAGCCGGATTGTGACAACTATTAGCCTGTAAGTACAAGTCGGTGTGAGTACGTTTCCTGTAGGCTGCATGTCCCAATGATCCATCATCCTTCCTCCTAACCAACACGTCAAGAAAGGGAAGGCGACCATCCTCTTCCACCTCCATCGTGAATGAATGTTCGGGGCTGGCCGGAGTGGCCATGCGGTTCTGGGCGCTACAGTCCGGAACCGCACGACCGCTACGGTCGCAGGTTCGAATCCTGCCTCGGGCATGGATGTGTGTGATGTCCTTAGGTTAGTTGGGTTTAAGTAGTTCTAAGTTCTAGGGGACTGATGACCACAGCAGTTAAGTCCCATAGTGCTCAGAGCCATTTGAACGATTTTTTTGAATGTTCGGGTGAATCGAGTTCAGATGTTCTATAAAGACATCCAAATTCTCCCTACCATGAGGTCAAACAACGAAGGTATCGTCAACGTACCTAAAGAAACAGGCTCGTTTCAAAGGCGCCGACTCCAATGCACGTTCCTCGAAGTCTTCCATAAACAAATTTGCGATCTCAGGAGACAACGGACTACCCATCGCATCTCCATATGTCTGCTCGTAATACTGGTAATTAAATAAAAAGTAAGTGGATGTCAACACATGCCGAAAGAGATTAGTTAATTCAGTACCAAATCTGGCCTCAATTAACCGCAACAAATCAGACAGAGAAACACGAGTGAAGGGAGGGACCACATCGAAGCTCACTAAATATCAAAGTCATTCAACCTCAGTCCCTCCAAACGACGTAAAAAATCAGCTGAGTTCCTGATATGATGTACACACCGACCTACTTGTGGACTCAACAGAGAAGCATGATGCTTGGATACACGATATGTAGGAGCGCCGATGTTACTCACTATAGGACGGAATGGAACCCCTTCCTTGCGAACCTTCGGAAGGCGACATAACCTAGGAGAAACAGCACTATAGGTGTTAAGACTCTTGATAGTGTTCTGCGACAAACCACTTTTCTTCAGGAGGCTGCTGATCTTTCTCTCAACACTTTTTGTGGGGTCAGCACTGATTCTGCGATACCCTGAATCAGATAGTATACGTTGCCTCTTTTGTACATAATCATGTTTATTTAAAACAACGGTGGCATTGCCCTTGTCCACAGGTAAAATAACAATACTAGGATCAACTTTGAGAGAGCGTAAAGCAGCTCTCTCTGCTGCTGTTACATTACTCTTGGGTGTACGAGCCCTAGTCAGAACACGGCATGCCTCCCTCCTAACCTCCTCTGCAGCCTCAGGGGGTAGTTTGCAAACTGTCTGTTCAATTGAACTAATAAAATCAACTATCGGCACACTCTTCGGAGTGGGTGCAAAATTTAAACCTTTCCCTAGCACGGGTAAGGTTGCGTAGTCAAAAGATTTCTCTGTGGGATTTATCACAGAACGTCGAGCTATAACATCCGACTCCGCGCGATGAAAACGTTCAAACTTTGCCGGAGTGACGGAGTTGTATTCCCAGTCAGCTTGAGTCCATGAGGCACCGCCCAACCAATCCCAAGTGAAATCAGACACTTCAGCTGCAACCATGAAATGAAAACGATACAATTCATTGGAAACAGAATCCAAACGCCGACGAGTATAACGAATCCTTCCCGAACAAGAGCCAAGCCAGCACGTTGCTTGATACGATTGGCGGCAGCAGAATTAACATGGTGCACAAATTGGCAAATGTTGGGACATGATTTTCATCACGACACCTCAACAAAAACGACAAAGCACATTGCAGTCTAACTCGACAGCTACGAAGTTTATCCAAGTTACGTAAACACCGATACATTTCCTCCCCGTAGAGATAAACAATGTGAGACCTGAGTTTCTCCTGGCGTATCCAACTTTCAAATAACTTCCGGGAATTCAGCCAGGTTGCACTTTCAGCGACCGCCGATATTTCGGCGGGAGAACACCCCCCCCCCCCCCCCCCCCCATTTTCAAGGCAAAATGTCTGGCTTTTCTCCCGCCGAAATATCGGCGGTCGCTGAAAGTGTTACCTGGCTGAATTCCCGGAAGTTATTTGAAAGATGTATACGCCAGGAGAAACTCAGGTCTCACATCCTGGCATTACTTTTCAGCGAGATAGTACCCGCCCGCATACTGCAGGAGCTTCTACTGTTTGTCTTCGTGCTTGCCGAATCCCACCTTGGCCATCAAGGTCGCTGGATCTCTGCCCAACTAAGAACGTTTGCAGCATTATGGGCAGGACCCTCCAACGATCTAGGAATTTTTGACGATCTAATATGCTAATCGGACAGAATTTGGCACGATACCTCTCAGGAGGACATCCATCAACTCTATCAATCAACGCCAACCAAAATAACTGCTTCCATAAGAGCTAGATGTGGACTAACGCGTCTGTATGGAAAGACTAACCTCAGAAACTATTATAGTGATTTTAATAAGGCTTCCACTATCATGCAGACTGACTCACAAGGAATTTCTTTGTGTATAATTTATAAATGTATCATACAAATTGTCTTAACTATGAAGAATTAAAGTTCCACGACTCGTTTTTCTGTCTTTCTGAAAAGGCTTATTTCAGGAACTACTGTAGGCATTTTGATAGGGTTTTCATTAATACACAGACTCATGTGGAAGAGTTGTGTTTACTTATAAATAAGAAGTCAGCGTGCCACAACGTACGCCATAAACCGATGTGTAATTTTTCTTCCTTATTGGCCCCAGACTCCTGAATCAGAAGGATTTATATGACTAAACACAGAATAGTTTTTCCAACATTTGTTGTCTCGAAACACACTATCACCGTAGGAACTACAAGGAAATTCCTATGATTGTATTTATTTCGTATCTTGCGTTATGGCTATTTTGTGCAGGAATCGTGTAAGTGGCAAACTTCTGCATTGTAACGCAATGTCACATAAAAGAAATAAGAACTCAACTACAGCCGTATTGTGTCAATAATTCTAGATTTTTTCGGTAATGTAATTGTATTAGATAAAGAAATTATTTTACGAAGAAACGCAATAGCTGTACTTTGTTACGAACTGATGTGATTTTCAACGCAAAACGAAGCAATGTTAATTAATTTGAGGTAGATGGAAATTTATATGAAGCTTATTACTTAGGTTTTTAACACATATAATTACATTACGTTGCTACTGACAGTTTCAAATGCGAAGCGTGTTTCACATCAGCTAGTGGCTAAAATTACGGACAGAAGTGAACAGTTGTAGCTCGCACTCGCTGTCTGCCATCCATATAGTACAAGACAAAGTGATTTTCTGATAAAGAAAATACATCATGAGCCATTTACGCTATGTGATCAGAGGTATCCGAACAACCCCCAAAACATATGTTTTTCATATTAGGTGCACTCTGCTGCACCTACTACCAGGTACTCCGTATCAGCGACCTCAGTAGTTACTAGACATCGTGAGAAAGAAGACTGGGGAGCTCCGAGGAACTCACGGACTTCGAATGTGGTAAGGTGATTGGGTGTCACTTGTGTCATACGTCTGCACGCGAGATTTCCACAGTCCCAAACATCCCTAGGTCCATTGTTTCCGATGTGATAGTTAAGTGGAAACTTGAACGGACACGTACAGCACAAAAGCGTACAGGCCGACCTTGTGTGTTGACTCACAGAGACCGCCGACAGTTGAAGAGGTTCGTAATGTGTAAGACGCAGACAGTCTATCCAGACCATCACACAGGAATTTCAAATTGCGTCCGGATCCACTGCAAGAACTATGACAGTTAGGCGGAAGGTGAGAGAACTTGGATTTCTTGGTTGAACGGCTGCTCATAAGCCACACATCACGCCAGTAAATGCCAAACGACGGCTCTCTTGGTGTAAGGAGCATAAACATTCTACGATTGAACAGTGTAAAATCGTTGTGTGGTGTGACGAATCACGGTACACAATGTGGCGATCCGATGACCGGGTGTGGGTATGGTGAATGCCCGGTGGACGTCATCTGCCAGCGTGTGTGTTGCCAACAGTAAAATTCGGAGACGGTGGTGTTATGGTGTGGTCGTGTTTTTCATGGAGGTGGCTTGCAATCCTTGTTTTTTTGCATGGTACTATCACAGCAGAAGCCTACATTAAGCACCTTCTTGCTTCCCACTGCTGAAGAGCAATTCGGGGACGGCGACTGCATCTAGCAACATGATCGAACACCTATTCATAATGCACGTGCTGTGGCGGAGTGGTTACACGACAATAACATCCCTGTAATGGACTGGCCTACACAGAGCCCAGCCCTGAATCCTATAGAACACCTTTGGGATGTTTTGGAACGCCAACTTCATGCCAGGCTTCACCGACAGACATCGATACCTCCCCTCTGTGAAAAATGGGCTGCCATTTGGACCAAACAAAAAGGCATCCTAATTTAAATTTTTATTAATATTTACTTGACTGCCTGTTTGAACATGCTAACCTCAAAAGCTAGCAGACGAAGTTTTATGCGGTTTTCATACGTAACTTTAGTATAGCTTTGGGCACCGTACAGATCTTATTTTTTCGAAATCGAATCACGATAACAAAGATATCCATACACATTATAAAAATGTATGTTCGTATGTTCCGTATCTCCCCCGAAATGGACTATTTCAGGCAAGATTGGTACACATATCACTTAGTGTCTAGAAACAATGGCTGTGGGTTAAGAATCACCTACTTGTCAAAGTGGTTGAGGCAGGGTTGAAAAAGAACCGTAGACCACGGCGCGAATACCTAGATTTTATTCATCTTGGATTCGAGAACGATAGCAGTTAATGACTTGCAACAAACATTATTCGAAATTTCTGACATTTACGAATGTTTTCTACTTTAGGACCAATACAAAGCGATGAAAATAAAAAGTCTAGCACTTACTCCATTTTTTTCTGTTCGTGTAATAAAACTGTCGCTTCAGGAATGACGTCATTACGCTTAAATTTATCATTTCATTGCTACTAACTCAATTCGCAACACATTTAGCAGATAGTACTCACATATACCGCTGAACGTACCGACAAAATGATATCGTTGTAGGACAGAGAGAGAGAGAGGGGACATCGGAGATGGACAACAAGAGAAGGGAGTAGCAGATGATGATGATGTTTGGTTTGTGGGGCGCTCAACTGAGCGTCATGAGGGTCCTTACAAACTCCATATTTTTACATTCCAATTTTTACACAGGTATTGTTGACACAGTCCAATGTACCAACTGTCACGAATGATGATGAAATGATGAGGACAACACAAGCACCCAGTCCCCGGGCAGAGAAAATCCCCAATCCCGCCGGGAATCAAACCCGGGTCCCCATGATCCAGAGGCAGCAATGCTAGCCACTAGATCACGAGCTGCGGACGGAGTAGCAGGTGGACAGAGAGAAGAGAGGGGTGAGATGGAAAGAGAGAGGGGAGCGGGGCTGGAGGAGATGGTCTCATTGGAGGGGGGATAAGGAGGTGACAGAGAGATAGAAATGAGGAGATTTAGTGCTAGAATTGAAATAAATACATATCCCAGCTACTCTAGGTACTCAACTACGTGGTATACAAATGCTCGTATACCAGTTCCAAAACTGCGAGATGTGTTTGTTAGGCCGGCCGTGGTGGCCGTGCGGTTCTGGGGCTGCAGTCCGGAACCGCGGGACAGCTACAGTCGCAGGTTCGAATCCTGCCTCGGGCATGGGTGTGTGTGATGTCTTTAGGTTAGTTAGGTTTAAGTAGTTCTAAGTTCTAGGGGACTTATGACATAAGTGTTGAGTCCCATAGTGCTCAGAGCCATTCGAACAATTTTTTTGTGTTTGTTAGCAAAATGTATTCTGTGTCTAACAAATCAATTCAAACTTCACAGAGCATATAATTTCATTTGATCAATAACAGTCAAAGAAAGTCTTCTCATACAGAATCGAGTTTCATGATAGAAGAGTCTTTAGATTCCTCACCCTTCACACATCAATTGTACACAAATGAAGTTTTACAGATAAATGGTCTCGATGAGTAAAAAACAGACACATTTAGGTATTTTAAAATTAGTTTCATTCGGATTTTTTCCCTTCCAGGTATTGTACCATTCCTCGTCAGTGGTTATTTCAATTACCACTGGACGAAAGTTCATTGGCCTCTTTCAGTTCAACGCAAGTGCCGTGGTTATGCAGTTGACATTCGCGGTCCATTTGTGACATAGCTCGTCATAACTGAGCCGTTTACGTTCTCTTTAAGTAGAATTATCAATATTATACTGACTGATACATAATAGTATTTTTTCGAGAAGTAGCATGCACAGGTACTGAATCGAAGCTGGTGGTAATCACAAGGACGAACGGAATTTGAGCAGTAAATGTGTCACGATATATGATGTTTCTAGCAGGTCGGAGGTGTAAGGGGCACCTCGATACGTGGAAAGATATCGGTACCCTGATATATAGATCGGAGATTTCCCATGGAATGGTTGTCAAACAGCTGAATCGTTAACTGTAAATTTTAAGAACAGTAGCTCATATTTAATGCAGGAAATGTCAGGGAAAGTCTACCAGCCTTTGGCCATAATTACACTCCTGGAAATTGAAATAAGAACACCGTGAATTCATTGTCCCAGGAAGGGGAAACTTTATTGACTCATTCCTGGGGTCAGATACATCACATGATCACACTGACAGAACCACAGGCACATAGACACAGGCAACAGAGCATGCACAATGTCGGCACTAGTACAGTGTATATCCGCCTTTCGCAGAAATGCAGGCTGCTATTCTCCCATGGAGACGATCGTAGAGATGCTGGATGTAGTCCTGTGGAACGGCTTGCCATGCCATTTCCACCTGGCGCCTCAGTTGGACCAGCGTTCGTGCTGGACGTGCAGACCGCGTGAGACGACGCTTCATCCAGTCCCAAACATGCTCAATGGGGGACAGATCTGGAGATCTTGCTGGCCAGGGTAGTTGACTTACACCTTCTAGAGCACGTTGGGTGGCACGGGATACATGCGGACGTGCATTGTCCTGTTGGAACAACAAGTTCCCTTGCCGGTCTAGGAATGGTAGAACGATGGGTTCGATGACGGTTTGGATGTACCGTGCACTATTCAGTGTCCCCTCGACGGTCACCAAAGGTGTACGGCCAGTGTAGGAGATCGCTCCCCACACCATGATGCCGGTGTTGGCCCTGTGTGCCTCGGTCGTATGCAGTCCTGATTGTGGCGCTCACCTGCACGGCGCCAAACACGCATACGACCATCATTGGCACCAAGGCAGAAGCGACTCTCATCGCTGAAGACGACACGTCTCCATTCGTCCTTCCATTCACGCCTGTCGCGACACCACTGGAGGCGGGCTGCACGATGTTGGGGCGTGAGCGGAAGACGGCCTAACGGTGTGCGGGACCGTAGCCCAGTTTCATGGAGACGGTTGCGAATGGTCCTCGCCGATACCCCAGGAGCAACAGTGTCCCTAATTTGCTGGGAAGTGGCGGTGCGGTCCCCTACGGCACTGCGTAGGATCCTACGGTCTTGGCGTGCATCCGTGCGTCGCTGCGGTCCGGTCCCAGGTCTACGGGCACGTGCACCTTCCGCCGACCATTGGCGACAACATCGATGTACTGTGGAGACCTCACGCCCCACGTGTTGAGCAATTCGGCGGTACGTCCACCCAGCCTCCCGCAAGCCCACTATACGCCCTCACTCAAAGTCCGTCAACTGCACATACGGTTCACGTCCACGCTGTCGCGGCATGCTACCAGTGTTAAAGACTGCGATGGAGCTCCGTATGCCACGGCAAACTGGCTGACACTGACGGCGGCGGTGCACAAATGCTGCGCAGCTAGCGCCATTCGACGGTCAACACCGCGGTTCCTGGTGTGTCCGCTGTGCCGTGCGTGTGATCATTGCTTGTACAGCCCTCTCGCAGTGTCCGGAGCAAGTATGGTGGGTCTGACACACCGGTGTCAATGTGTTCTTTTTTCCATTTCCAGGAGTGTTTGTAATCATTGTCAGTCGGGGTAGCCGCGCGGTCTGTGGCGTCATGTCACGGTCCGCGCGGCTCCCCCTGTCGGAGGTTCGAGCCCTCCCTCAGGCATGGGTGTGTGTGTTGTTCTTAGCGTAAGTTAGTTTAAGCTAGATTAAGTAGTGTGTAAGCTTAGGCACCGACCACCTCAGCAGTTTGGTCCCATAATATCTTACCACAAATTTACAATTTTTCGATTTCCTGTCAGAGAGGTCACGGTTCGTTGTAATTGATGGAAAGTCATCGAATAAAATAAACTTCTGGCGTTCCCCATGGTAGTGTTATAGGCCCTTTGCTGTTCCTAATCTGTGTAAATGATTTGGGAGGCAATTTGAGCAGCCGTCTTTGATTGTTTGCAGATGACGATGTGGTTTATCGACTAATAAGGACATAAGAAGATCAAAACAAACTGCAAAACAATTTAGAAGAAATATCAGAATGGTGCGAAAAGTGGCAGTTGAACTTAAATAACGAAAAATGTGAGGTCATCCACATTAGTGTTAAAAAGAATACGTTAAACTTCGCTACACGATAAATCAGTCTAATCCAAAAGCCGTAAATTCAAGTAAATATCTAGGTATTGAAATTATGAACAATTTAAACTGAAAGGAACACATAGAATATGTTGTGAGGAAGGCTAACCAAAGACTGCGTTTTATTGGCAGGACACTTAGAAAATGTAACAGACCTATTAAGGAGACTGCCTACATTACGCTTGTCCGCCCTGTTTTAGAATATTGTTGCGCGGTGTGGGATCCTTATCAGATAGGACTGACTGAGTACATCGAAAAAGTTCAAAGATAGGCAGCACGTTTTGTATTATCGCGAAATGTGGGGGAGTGTATCACAGGATTTGGGATGGACATCATTAAAAGAAAGGAGTTCTTCGTTGCGACGGAATCATCTCACGAAATTCTAATCACCAACTTGCGAAAATATTTTGTTGACACCGACTTACATAGGGAGGAAAGATCACAAAGATAAAATAAGGGAAATCAGAGCTCGTACGGAAAGATACAAGTGTTCATTCTTCCCGCTCGCTATACGAGATTGGAATAATAGAGAATTGTGAAGGTGGTTCAACGAACACTCTGCCAGGCACTTAAATGTGATTTGCAGAGTATCAAAAAATGGTTCAAATGACTGTGAGCACTATGGGACTTAACTTCTGAGGTCATCAGTCCCCTAGAACTTAGAACTACTTAAACCTAAGTAACCTAAGGACATCACACACATCCATGCCCGAGGCAGGATTCGAACCTGCGACCGTAGCGTCGCGCGGTTCCGGACTGTAGCGCCTAGAACCGCTCGGCACTCCGGCCGGCTGCAGAAAATCCATGTAGATGTAGATGTCGAATTTTTGTGTCATCATCGCAGTGAGGTAAACTACAAGCTTTTAAACATATTGTGGGATATTTACCCGAGTGCTTACGAAGGAACACGAAATGATGCTTTGTTGTATAGCAGATTTTGTGGAGCACCAAGTCAGATTGTCGGCTCGTAGACATTATCCAGCGAAGATCTCTGTATGGGATATTCTCTTGATATTTTCCATTTTATAGTTAATTATGTTCGTTAATACGAGAAGAGTATCTCTGCACAGTTCACAGACTTTTTTGACAATGAATACATCGTAAGAAAAACGTGTGTTTCATTAAAGTTGGCGATCCGGAATCCTATCAGAAGACAAACATTCAAAGTCTACAGTTCAGAAGAGCTGCAGACTGCGAGGGGGATCATCAGGAAAATTTCAACACGAAGCAGAAAAAGAGACAGAATAAATGCTTACACAAGAGGTTAGCTGAAGGATAACTAACGCCACGTGACCTCCTTCGGTGACATGCTGAGTCCATTTAATCCGTACGGCGTGTAGGTCACTGCTCACCAAGAAGCACTTGCTTCTAATTAGCAATGTCAAGGAGCATGTGTGGGACGGATATTGCTCGGTTCCATTACAATGTTTTATATCAATAACTACCTCTCTTAGATGTGATACTCTGCACGTACTACTGTCTTTCGCGCTCGGTTACTTACAGGAGTATCGATGCAGTAAGAGAAAAGTGTCCTACGGGTTCGGTAAGTGGACCTGTTGACCGTGTCGCAGCTGGGAGGCGACGGCGTATTGGCAATTTCACGATCCCCTGCCCCAGACTCCTTCCGATTAACCTCGTAATGGAAGCTGCGTCGGGCACACGGCGGCTGCCCATCAAAGATGCAGGCCGTGTTACCTGCACACGCGCCTGCCGGAGCGGATAACGAACGCGGGGACCCTCCCGGCACCAAACGAACACACACACACACACACACACACACACACACACACACACACACACACACACTCACAAGCAGCAGACTTCGGCACATGTGAATGACACTTACTGCGGATGAACGAACATTCACTATCTGCATCTTAACAGGTGCCTTGATGTAGGGCACTGCCGCATCAACTTACAAAACACAGGCTGCCTCCTGGCTGGGGAAGACAATGAGAGAAGGGAAGGATCCACCATGGTTCAGTATTAGTATAAGATTATTCATTTGTACCCCTAAGGTTTGAGAGGACGACTGAGCGAAAACTACATACCGAAAAACGAAACGAATCGGAGGATAGATTCTATTTCCATCTTTCGATTCATCATACACATCGTAACATACGCTGGCGGAAGAAAATCGCAGCACCAAGAAGGAGTTGTGCAGTGTTTCTACATCCGAAAGACGATGTCTATTCCGATTTCGCACCAGTCGCATAAGACTGGCGCTAGTAGCTCCACTAAGAGGATGCAGGTCAGGTTTGTTTTAAATAGAAGCTGTAATGGTCGTGAGCATTAGTTACCTTTGAGACTGGACATGGTGTGTTGATGTTAGTCAAGAATGCCTTTAAGGCAACAAACACGCCACCATCCATACCTCACTGAGTTTGTACGAGGTCGTGTAATAGGGCTACGAGGACGCGGATGTTTTTCCGCGATATTGCTGAAAGACTTGGCATGTCTGCAGCCACTGTGCATGATTGCTGGCAGCGGTGGTGACGGGACACCGTCGCAAGAAGACCGGGCATTGGACGGCCATGTGGCCCTACCGAGAGGAAAGATCATCGTGTTCGGTGTACGAGCCTGGCGCATAGTACTGCATCTACAGCACCAACTTGAACAGCATTTGGCACCACAGTGACATAATGAACTGCAACAAATCGCTTACTTCAAAGACAGCTCCGAGCCAGATAATGTATAGCGTGCATTCCACAGACCCCAATCCACCACCATTTGCGAATTCAGTGACGTCAAGCGAGGGCTCATTAAAGGGCAGGATGGAGGTTTGTTGTGTTTTCTGATGAAAACTCGTTCTGTATCGGTGCCAGCGATGGCTGTGTGTTGGTTAGAAGGACATCAGTCGAGGGCTCCAATCAAGCTGTATGCGTATTAGACACACTGGACATACACCTGGAGCTGTGGTCTGGAGTGCGCTTTCTTATGTACAACAGGAGCACTATCGTGGTTATCCCACGCACCCTGGCTGCAAATTTGTACGTCAGTCTGGTGAATCGACCTTTTGCGTAGCCGTTCATGAACAGCAATCCAGGGAGTGTTTTAAAATAGGGTAACGCTTTCCCGCATATCGCTGTTCTAAACCAACATGCCTATATGCTCTACAAAGTGTCGAAATTTTGCCTTGGCCTGATCTGTCTTCAACCAAGTACATATGGGACACCGTGGGACGAGAAATTCAAAGTGACTCACGAATAGCATTAACTGTCCCTATACTAACCAACCAAGCGCAAAAGCCATGCAACGCCATCCTACAAACTGACATCCGGTACCTGTATACATGTTGCATGACTGCATTTGTCAGTCATGCGGTTACATCTGTTATTAATATAACAGAATTTCTCATTTCCAAAGACTTGTCTCTCGCTTACATTAAGCTGTGGTCTTGGAATGTTAGTCACTTAAATATATTAAGTAGACGAATGTATTAACGAAATTTAATTGCTCTACGTAAATTATTTTGATGCTGCGATTTTTTTCCGTCAGTGTGGTTGCACTGTGAGGCAGGTGTATCAGAACATGTAGATATATCTCACGCTCCATATTGCCGCTTCCAATTAGTTCACGTCTGCTGATAGGGAACACAATGAGAGGATTTTTCCAAACGAGCGGCTGTCGCGCATTCCTGGGCACTTCGTGCCAATGTCCAATGAACTGCATAAATTTTATGACGTTTATCGCGTCAGAAAGAGTGTCTGTGTTGAACACCTATAACGTGAGTTGCACGTATAATGAGAGTTGCACCTATAATGAGAAACTTACGTATAGTAAGAGATGCTCAACACACTAATATGCCTCTTTTCTCTACGTCTTGTAGTTGTCATGAGCTCATTTTCTGTAACCTCAGAGGTATTTGTAAGTAACTCCGCATTAGTGTGTTACTATGATAGCAGAGAGAGCAGCACCTCAGATTCATACTGACTCTAATTCATAATAACGAACAATAACTGAAGGAAGTTAAAGCACACATAGATACAGATATTCGAGAAGAGTTCAGTTAAATAGAACTCCAGATATAGCCTGTCAAGCTGATAAGGAATCTCCAACAATTTTTGGTCCTACATTCAATCAGTATATGGAACAAAGTCGTCTGTCTAGACGGTCTTTGATCATGAAATACTAAACTTTGCCTCCCGGGATTTCGAAGATATTAAACACACACACACACACACACACACACACACACACACACACACACTTCATCACGAGTGGAGGCCACTTACTGCAGACTTACCCTCATAATGTCGAGAGGTGATAACATTTCATACACCCAAGAACATAGTCGAAACTGTTCGTTTTGCTAGCTCATGTGTTATTGGTGCGGGGAACTGCATGTTGCATAGGCGTACTGGCGTCTAACTTTTTGAACAAGGTACACTCACGGCTCAATGTTGTTGTTAATAGGACGCTGTACTCCTTCCCAGGGTGCGTAGTGTACGCCTTTCAGGGCTGCATTCCACAATGACACAATTTTTATGGTTGACAGTGCTCCACCACATCGTACAGCCCTTGAAACGAGATGATGTTCGGTGAATGGACTAGCTCGCCCGTTTCCCCGGCTTAAATTCCATCTGCGACATGTGGAATATGTTGGGGAGACGTAATATAGCACGCACACATGCACCAACGACTATACAATAGCTGTCAACCGTACTGTTGGAGAAATGGAACGTCCTGCCACAAGAACTCCTTAGCGTGCCTGTGACTACCGTGGGAGCACGCTACAGACCACAAATTGTCGTCCGTAGTGTTCACGTAACCCATTAGATTCTATGTCTCCTCTTCTGTAACGTCCAGGAGGCCATCATGTGAGACGTTCTATTCCCTATTTGCATGTCTCCTCTTGTTTTCATCAGTTTTATTAACGTTCGATGTAATTCCACGGTAGTAACAGACCGAATAAGGTTATTGTAAAGAGGGTATTTTTACTGAGAATTCAAAAAATAATTTTCACTTGATTCCTAGACATGTTGTTATATTTTCCTGGGTGGCCTGTGCGAGGCAAGCTTCGGAGGACACGGCACACGGCATTTCCGGTTGGGGGCTGCACTTCCCTGAATTATTAGGGGTTTGTGCAATAGGCTTAAGCGCCTGGCGGAACGACTAACGTCGGTCGAGTTTCGCCTATTGTATGCAAGGCGAAATGACCTGCGAGACGTCTGAGTACCGCCGCAGTTTGTGTGTTTACCATTCCAGCGCGCCCGGAACGAATATTCCCGGCACCGACTGACTGCATTATCCTCATGATTCTGAGAATACTTGTGGACCGTGCCCTGCTGGGTGCGAATGTCTGGCGCCAGTTGGCCGGTGGTCTAGTCAGGTTGTTTTCGTAGCCGGTCAAACGGCAGGTTCGGTGCCCTCTGCTGAATAGCAGATGCATGATTGGTCAAACTTAAACTGAGGCTAGTTGACCTCATAAAGCCCTGTTCGAAATTGGAGGGAACGGTCGCTATTGGCGCGAATGATGTTCCGAGACAGTGTGGGAGAATTTTGGAATCAGCGCTGACGGTTTTTCAAGGAGAGTAGGGAGCTGAGCAGTGCTGGCTTTGCTCTTGCATAGCATCACAGAGTGGAATTCGGGATCTGGTCTTCGTCGGAGTCGGACAGTCTTGCGACTTGAACGCTCTTTTTCGGAAGAACTAAGAATTCTCGGACAGCCTTCGAGGCCAGAAGTTGACACAGAGTTGTTGCATGGCAGAAGTCGGTGCCTCCATCATCAGGACGCTGCCTACCGACGACGTGCGCAGATTTCAGTACTGGTACAGTATTTTGCGGTTCCGGAATTGCAGGACCTTGTCAATTTTATACTGAATCCTTCAGTAGCACGCGCTCTTGCCTTGTTCTCGAGCCAACTCTAATTCTCATAATATTTCAGTATACAGTACCTTTAACCTACTGTGTGCGTCGACGATCTTGTGCATGTACGTTCTGATGTATAATAAATCTCACTGTAATATTTAATTCTCATATCATCTCGTAGATACAGGCAGAATCCAATTTACTGTTGTTTATTATGATAAAGATCTTTTTTTAGTAGATTACGATTTTTATTAAATTATTGTGAGTGTGCACTACTTCTTTTACCAACTAGCAGGGTCCACCATCATTCCTTCCATTACCGTTGTGCGCATAATTAATTAGCTGGTAGATAAGGAGGGGGTCGGGTGCATGTCTCATATTCATGCAAAATTCGTCTGAATTAAAGAGGTACAAACTCTTCTCCTCACGGGCACCTCGCACATGAATCGCTTTGACTTATGTGTAATAACTCTATGTGAATAAAAATGTCTAAATGTATATGACTGCTATGCAGTTCACACCTAAGTGCCCGGTAGAGGCTTCAGTGAACCACTTTCGCACTATTTCTCTACCGTTCCACTCTGTGACAGTGGGAGGGGAGAAAGGAGCACTGAAACCTCGCGCACTTTAATATTCCCATGCGAGTTCTAATTTCGATTCTTTTAATACGGCCGGCCGCGGTGGTCTCGCGGTTCTAGGCGCGCAGTCCGGAACCGTGCGACTGCTACGGTCGCAGGTTCGAATCCTGCCTCGGGCATGGATGTGTGTGATGTCCTTAGGTTAGTTAGGTTTAAGTAGTTCTAAGTCCTAGGGGACTAATGACCACAGCAGTTGAGTCCCATAGTGCTCAGAGCCATTAAAACCATCTTTTAATACGATGATAATTTCTCCCTATGTAAGAGGACGTCAACCGAATATTTCGCATACAGAAGTGACAACTGGGGATCGAAATTTCGCTTTAAGTTCCGTTCGTCTCAATGTGTATTTCTTCGCTTACCTTTTGTACTACACTGCAGCAGGTATTGCTTTGTATGGTCCAATCTTTAATCAAGCTGTGTTGCTTAGCAGTGGCACATAATGCGAAAGTTACTTTCGTCCTTAAGTTTTGCACACCAGTGTACTTAAGTAGAAGTGCGGCGGCCACCATGCGATAGCCCGAAACCGATAATGCCATTGAAATATAGCTTTTTAAAAGTATTTGTAGCTGGTTCCGCTCTTCGTCAACAATTCTACATAACATTCTTCGATGGCTATAATGGTTTGTGAACTGATGGACCTATAACATTTCTCAAGGCGCAGACTCTTCAGGAAAATACCGCTATTATTCGATCCCTGTAATGGTGAAAATTAATTTTTTTTAAAGTTTTGTTTTGTTTCTGTCATTTGACACAAAAAATTGAAATTTTGTGGAAAAGGAAGCATAAAAAGCATTTCCGAGGTGGCAAAACAGCTAAACTGTGTGCAGCTTGTAAGGTACCGTACTAACAACTGACATTAGCAGCTTATTTACAGGGGCTGTGTGGTCGCTGATATTCTAGCACATCTGTCGTCGAACTGCGGCCCACGAGAGCAAGTGGTTCGAATCAAGTATTCATGCGGCCCGCAATTGTTGAAATCGGTCGTCGACAAAGTAAAGAAGGCCGCTTACCTCAGGGACAGAGGAGTAAATAGCGCGATCGTTGCGGGGTTAGAGGATGCGAGATGGGGAAAGTTTTTACTGGCGGTCTTCCAGTACTGACAACTCATAGCCGTACACGACATATATCGATCAGATGGTATGGTATTTTTAACACGGAACTAACGTGGATTCCTGAACGCAACACTGCAGAGACGGTCAGCTTCAAGTGCAGTACTTATTTCTAACAAGGGACATTAAATTAATTAGTGCTTTTGTAGTACACGTAGTGAGAAAATGAAAACTGACATTTAAATCCTTTACCAAACTTTTGTGTTTCTATTTTATATTCAATAGTGAATTTAAATATACGTACAAATATTATCATTAATCAAAACCATTCGCACACGCAGGAAGATCATTATCACTTCACCACGCAACAATACCGTCGCCGCTGTCAGAGGCCGAGGTCGCTACTATTCTCGAGCAGTCGCCAGTCAACACGAAGTTTTCCGAATGGTTCCGAATTATAACGATCAGTACTTCGGGGCCAGTTGATAATGAGATCGGTGATTCGAGGCACGAGACGTCACCCCATAGTATCAGTACTGGCTATTAAGTAAAAATGTTTGAAGACCACTGTTCTGGTAGATTCTGGGCGTCTGTGTTTTCGCGCCAAAGTTCGGCCACTCCCCAGTAGTCAACGAGCGTTTTTAGTCAGTGGATAGGGACAGCCAGTGACCAGTGATCTGTGGCCCAGGTGCGCGGATAAGAAAGATAATTCTGAGAAAGAAATACACTCCTGGAAGTGGAAAAAATAACACATTGACATCGGTGTGTCAGACCCACCATACTTGCTCCGGACACTGCGAGAGGGCTGTACAAGCAATGATCACACGCACGGCACAGCGGACACACCAGGAACTGCGGTGTTGACCGTCGAATGGCGCTAGCTGCGCAGCATTTGTGCACCGCCGCCGTCAGTGTCAGCCAGTTTGCCGTGGCATACGGAGCTCCATCGCAGTCTTTAACACTGGTAGCATGCCGCGACAGCGTGGACGTGAACCGTATGTGCAGTTGACGGACTTCGAGCGAGGGCGTATAGTGGGCATGCGGGAGGCCGGGTGGACGTACCGCCGAATTGCTCAACACGTGGGGCGTGAGGTCTCCACAATACATCGATGTTGTCGCCAGTGGTCGGCGAAAGGTGCACGTGCCCGTCGACCTGGGACCGGACCGCAGCGACGCACGGATGCACGCCAAGACCGTAGGATCCTACGCAGTGCCGTAGGGGACCGCACCGCCACTTCCCAGCAAATTAGGGACACTGTTGCTCCTGGGGTATCGACGAGGACCATTCGCAACCGTCTCCATGAAACTGGGCTACTGTCCCGCACACCGTTAGGCCGTCTTCCGCTCACGCCCCAACATCGTGCAGCCCGCCTCCAGTGGTGTCGCGACAGGCGTGAATGGAGGGACGAATGGAGACGTGTCGTCTTCAGCGATGAGAGTCGCTTCTGCCTTGGTGCCAATGATGGTCGTATGCGTGTTTGGGTCCGTGCAGGTGAGCGCCACAATCAGGACTGCATACGACCGAGGCACACAGGGCCAACACCCGGCATCATGGTGTGGAGAGCGATCTCCTACACTGGCCGTACACCTCTGGTGATCGTCGAGGGGACACTGAATAGTGCACGGTATATCCAAACCATCATCGAACCCACCGTTCTACCATTCCTAGACCGGCAAGGGAACTTGCTGTTCCAACAGGACAATGCACGTCCGCATGTATCCCGTGCCACCCAACGTGCTCTAGAAGGTGTAAGTCAACTACTCTGGCCACCAAGATCTCCGGATGTGTCCCCCATTGAGCATGTTTGGGACTGGATGAAGCGTCGTCTCACGCGGTCTGCACGTCCAGCACGAACGCTGATCCATCTGAGGCGCCAGGTGGAAATGGCATGGCAAGCCGTTCCACAGGACTACATCCAGCATCTCTACGATAGTCTCCATGGGAGAATAGCAGCCTGCACTGCTGCGAAAGGTGGATATACACTGTAGTAGTGCCGACATTGTGCATGCTCTGTTGCCTGTGTCTATGTGCCTGTGGTTCTGTCAGTGTGATCATGTGATGTATCTGACCCCAGGAATGTGTCAATAAAGTTTCCCCTTCCTGGGACAATGAATTCACGGTGTTCTTATTTCAATTTCCAGGAGTGTAGTTTGAAAATAAGAAGAAGATGTGTTTCTAACTGTGGAGATAATATAGAGATCATGGACGGTGCTTTTGTGGAAATAACTTTGAAGAACCGTGGGTTATTATCAGCTGAAGAACGTGGGGCTGGCGGCTATTTGTGTACGGTGGCAATTTGTAGGGAATGGAAAATTAATTTATTTACCGGCCACCGTGTTTAAAATCATGGATATCGAAAAAGGTATTCAACAAATTAGTACGAAGGAACAAAATAATTAAAATTATTCGCAACTCGAAATTTATGAAAGAAACCCATGTGTTTGGCGAAGGGGCAAGCGTATTATTGATCTTAGTGGGAGTGATTAGTGCCAGTATAGCAGATATATAAGAAACTAACAATGTGTAAACTGAGTGGCTTTCATCATTACTGAACATATTATTATTGATTATTAGAGTTAATAATGCTGGCCTTTTTTCACTGAATGTCTATATCTATGTTTCTACATTTTACGATGGGTGTTGGAGTGTACTTCTGGTACAACAATCAGAGCCCCTCCTTAGCTATTCTATTCATGAATGGCGCGTGGGAAGGACGATTGTAACGCTCTCACGCCGATTAAGTGATAGCGTGACGAAACGCACCTCGCTTCATTGGGCATTAGTCCCAAAAGCTACATAAGTTGTAGCAGAAGAAGAGCCGTGAATGTGTTCACATGTTAGAGAGTTTTTTTTAATATATATCAAATTAGAAAAAGAATAAGCTATACCAAAAAAGCTTCTCCTTACATGTTTACAAACAAACAAACACACACACACACACACACACACACACACACACACACACACACACACTATTGCATAAGCATACATACACGCATGCAGAAAACAACTTAAAAAATCGGATGAGCTGCCGTCAGTTACGGGAGCAAATGACAAAATTGACACCGAAAATGGCAGTTGAATTAATGTTCGGTTTTGAAACTACAGTGACTCTACAGTAAAAACTGCGACTTTGAAACAATTTTCCACACAGAAGAAAACTGCACGGCCTATGAGTAATGAAGTGGACATTTTACTGTAAAAAGTTTTTCAACTGAAAGTGCCTTTTAAGCCTAAAAACGAATATGCCGAAACGAAAAATCATATGATATGCCAAGACACTCAGTGAGAAAACCTGTTCAAATGGGAAATGCTTGTGGATGTACAAATAAAAATTCATGTGCAGCACGCAAAAAGGCGTTTTCTTTTTAATGACTACAATAATTAATTATTATAGTTCCTTATAATTACATGTTACAGAGGACAGGATTTTTGTAAGCACAATCATATAGCTGCCTGTCTATCTGATGTAACGAACCACTTTCCCGACACTTGAGTGAACATTTATGAACATAGTACACTCTTATATAAAAGTATGAGAAGGAGGCGCAATTACATCGATTAGAGAAAGTAAAGTATTTTGATTTCAATAACAATGAGGATCGAATCTTGAGGAACAGTAGGGTAACAGAAATAAAATTTATCATTAAATTCGGTGTGAGTGAAATTTATTCCTCACGCCGAGTTCATGAAGCCTACCTTACGAAACGACTCTCTTTTGTCCTGCAAGAGAAAAACGTGAAGCCCGAGCTCACAATGATGAATAAACATCGGATGCTAGTTATGCGGGTGTGAGTAAAGGAACTTCATTAGCCCGCCATGCGGGTATTAATAACAGATATAAACGACGGGACTTTATGACTGTGCGTAAAACACTGCGTCTATAAAGTCGACGAGCATAAAAGCAAAATTTTAAGAACGCTCGAATGTGGCTCCCACGATCATTCGCAATCTGCATACAAATCAATTGTTCCGAGGAATAAAATAGAAAGGAAGAAAATTATATGGCGGAGTCAGCTCTCCTAAAGCAATTGACTTTTACGGGATCTGTGTCGGTTCCAGCGGCACTCTGAGCTGAAGGAACAAAATGGAGGGAAACACAACGAGACTCACCGTCGGGAAAAGATTCATTCTGTTTTATATATACCCCGTGCATGATGATGATGTTTGGTTTGTGGGGCGCGGTGATCAGCGCCCTTACAAGGTCCCAATTTTTATACAGTCCAATTTTTTTCCCAATCCAATCTAGCCGCTGTCACGAATGATGATGATGATGATGATGATGATAAAATGATGAAGACAACACAAAGTCTCCGGGCTGGAATCAAACCCGGGTCCCCGTGATCCCGAGTCAGCAAAGCTCGCCACTAGACCACGAGCTGTAGACTATCCTGTGCATGGCCAACTGCAACTGTTATTTTCTACATCTACATCTACGTGATTACTCTGCTATTCACAATAAAGTGCCTCGCAGAGGGTTCAATGAACCACCTTCATGCTGTCTCTCCACCGTTCCACTCTTGAACGGCACGCGGGAAAACGAGAACTTAAATTTTTCCGTGCGAACCCTGATTTCTCTTATTTTATCGTGATGATCATATCTCCCTATGTAGGTGGGTGCCAGCAGAATGTTTTCGCAATCGGGGGAGAAAACTGGTGATTGAAATTTCATGAGAAGATTCCATTGCAATGAAAAACGCCTTTTGTTTCAATGATTGCCACTCCGATTCACGTATCATGTCTGTGACACTGGCTCTGAGCACTATGGGACTCAACTGCTGTGGTCATCACTCCCCTATAACTTAGAACTACTTAAACCTAACTAACCTAAGGACACTACACACATCCATGCCCGAGGCAGGATTCGAACCTGCGACCGTAGCAGTCACACGGTTCCGGACTGCGCTCCTAGAACCGCGAGACCACCGCGACCGGCGTCTGTGACACTGTCTCCCCTATTTCGCAATAATACAAAACGAGCTGCCCTTCTTTGTACTTTTTCAATGTCATCCGTGAATGCCACCTTATGCGGATCCCACACCGCACTGCAGTACTCCAGAATAGGGCGGACAAGCGTAGTGTAAGCAGTCTATTTGGTAGACCTGTTGCACCTTCTAAGTGTTCTACCAATGAATCGCAGTCTTCGGTTTGCTCTAGCCACAATATTATCTATATGATCGTTCCAATTTAGGTTATTTGTAATTGTAATCCCTACGTATTTAGTAGAATTTACGCGTGGTAGCAGCGCGGTCTTCGGCGCCTTGTCACGGTCAGCGCGGGTCCCGCCGTCGGCGGTTCGAATCCTCCCTCGGGCATGTGTGTGTGTGTGTGTGTGTGTGTGTGTGTGTGTGTGTGTGTGTGCGTGGTGGAGTTAGCGTAAGTTAGTTTAAGTTAGAGTAAGTAGTGAGTAAGCTTATGGACCGATGACCTCAGCAGTTTGGTCCCATAAAACCTTACCACAAATTTCCAAATTTCTGTAGTTAAGCATTCCCTCGCCGCACGGGATTAGGCGAGCGGTCTGAGGCGCTGCAGTCATGGACTGTGCGGCTGGTCCCGGCGGAGGTTCGAGTCCTCTCTCGGGCATGGGTGTGTGTGTTTGTCTCTAGGATAATTTAGGTTAAGTAGTGTATAAGCTTAGAGACTGATGACCTTAGCAGTTAAGTCCCATAATATTTTACACACATTTTTTCAAGCATTCCCTCTTTAATCCACCAGTCCCCCACCACTTCCCTCAATTAACGAAGAGTGCTGCTGTAAACATCTTTCATACATGAACTCTTCATTAGTTTTCTGTTCTACCCATCTAACGTTTAGTATTCTACACTTGCATCACGTTTCAAACCCGTCTGTCTTCTTCACTGTTTATAAGCTACGTTTCGCTTCAACGTAAGACTACACTACAGAGAAGTGTTTTCACGAAAGATGTCATAACACTCAAATTTATCTTTGATATTGACATATTTATCATTTCCAGTCAGGCTTGCCTAGTTACTGTCAGACTGATTTTTATGTGCTCTTAACTTATGTTGATACAAAGAAAAACAAGAGGTCCAAAACATGATTCTCGTTGTCTGTCGAACGTAGGTGTGTGAAATTTCCGAGGCCGTAAATGTGTGAACGGGGATGAATAAATATTTGATAAAAAGTACGCGGACGCCGCTATGTAATGTGAAATTGATCCTAGATCTTACGAGAAGCGGACTGTCAGAGTAATAGGAGGCGGGGAGTATAGTGTTGTCAACGGTGAAGAGGTAACAGCAGAATGGAAGAGATCAGGAGATGTCAGTGACTTCGAACGTAGTCTAGTCATCGAATGGTCACCTGAACAACGAATCCATCAAGGACATTTCAGTCGTTCTGAAGCTGCCCAAATCGACTTTTGGTGATGCGATTGTGAAGTGGAAAGGCGAAGAAACAACGAAGCTAAACCCGTACTGGGCACGCCTCACGTACCTCATCACGGACTGCTGGGCATTGCGGAGGGTGGTTGTAAAAAAGTCGTATGAAATTAGTGGAAGAAATCATTCATGAATTCCATGACTGTGCGTACGAAGTTAAAAAGAATGTGGTACACTGGTCCAGCAGCTCCTCAAAAGCCACACATTTCTGCAGTCAATGCTCAGCGACGCTTGAGGTGGTAGTAAGAGCGATGACAATGGACAGCAGATGATTGGGAACGGATTGTTTGAGCGATGAACCACTCTACGTCATGTGGCAATCCGATGGGAGGATTTGGGTTTGGCGATTGCCTGAAGAAAGTTGCCTGCCATTATGTTTTGTAACAACAGTGAAGTGCGAAGGTGGTTGTGTTGCAATATGGAACTGATTCCCGTGTTTAGGGTGTGGGTTCTTATGACACGCAAGCAAACGCTAAATACGGAAGCTCATGCGTAGATTTTATAGCGGTATGTACTGCTTAACGTAGAGGAACAGTTAGGTTGTGTGAGTATGACTGTCGTAAAGCTTCATCTGCGAGGCAATGATTTGTGGACAATAACGTTCCCGAAATGGACTGGTATGTCCAGAGTCCGTACACGAACTCAGTGGAACAACTTACTGATGAGTTAGAACTTCGTATTCGTTCCAGATCCCAGCGTTTAACATCGCCACCTTCTCTGGTCTCGGCTCTAGAAAAGGAATTGGCTACCGGTCCTCCACGGACATTCAGACACCTCACTGAAAGTGTTCCCAGCAGTGTTTAAGCAGTCATGAAGGTGTTAGGTGGACACATCTTTCTATGTTAATGTCCAGTGATGGATGTCCAGATACATTTGAACAGATAGCGTGTTTCTGAGTCGTCTAGTTGCAGAAATTATCGTTCTCAGCTCGTAACATTTTTAGGAAATCTCTAACCCTGTTAGTCCTAATGGTGAAAAGTACACAATTTCGTTTACTGGAGAACACCTTGAAAGTATTTTTCATGATACTACAATATCAAAAGAAAAATAATTTTCTTGTTATTAAAATTCTGTTCGAGAGAGCGGGTTTTGTGAAAGATTAAGGTACTTACTTGACAGATTTCGTAGCAATACTTGTCTATTAAGATACAAAAATATTTTGATGATTTTCTATTTTTGCAGTACGGATCGTCGATGAAAAAATTACGTTACTCACAGAAATAGCAGGAGTGCGATTAGTAGGAGGAATTATTGCATACTGTAACTACTGCAGTAGTTCTGCACCGTCCAAAACTGGCATGTCCGGTCACACAAAATAGGGAGGTTGCATGTATGCCATCTCTCTGCAATATTAATCACATTTGATGGTTCAACTGCTCTACATTCCCTCCGATTTGAAGTGATTGGAACCATTCTTCCTGGATGCTTCAGTTGTCTCAAACAGTACTTTATTTTTGTTGCCGACAACAGTGCTCTCTCTCCGCAACAGCAACCATCTCCAGTCCTACTGTCCAAGAACGTACTTGACGTGATGATCGACGTGGGACTTTCGGTCTCGTTTAACCTTCCCCAGTTCCTTCCCTTTAGTGACGTCATTTCAGTACACCTCTTCAGAGAGGAAACCCGTGACGAGAAGAGAGGACTAATTACAGCGTGCGCAGTAGGCATATTAGCAGTCGATGTGCCTTGCTCCATGCTGGAGACGGTAAATAACGCTAACACGTGGTACAGCGCGAATTGCCTATTGACATAAAATTCGCAGTGGTTTCCGGAGTAAGAGAGTATATTTAGAAGAAGCTTCAGAGTATCTGAATGAGACAGGGTGATGGAAGCGTTATACACAGATCAACACTGGTCACGGTAAACGAACAAGCTACATTTCAGAGAGAGAAAGCGAGAGAGAGAGAGAGAGAGAGAGAGAGAGAGAGAGAGAGAGAGAGAGAGAGAGAGAGGGGGGGGGATACGGGGTGGGGGAGAGTTGTGGTTGGGGGGGGGGGGGAATTATCTGACGAACTGGATTCCTTAATGAGACACAAAATAACAGAATATCGACGATGGCTCCGGTTTGCGATCTGTTTAGGTACGTTCCCTTTTTAGGAGCAGGAAATTATCACAGTTGCCGCTATGTTCATCAATCTTCTCCCACCACTCTCTGTGATACTATCAGAGGCTTCAAAACGCTGTCACGTCATGCTGTCGCGCCAGATGAAACATTCGGCGACGCAGCTACCATCATCGCCATCCTCAGACCTTCTGAATCCGACCGACACGTATTACGGCTCACATGATTCACGTGCCAGAAATTATGAAAACTACTCTACTCTTCCAAAAGAAAAGTACGATTACTTCCTTGTTAACGTTAGCGAGCAAAGAATGAACAGGTGTGTCCACTCGCATGTTAATTATCTTTTTTTAAAGTAGAAAATAGAGGACAGTAGAAGCAGAGTCAGTTGACCCTCGCAAATGACGCCAGGCAAAATTAGCAGAAATTCGTGAGTCTGCAAAAACACAGATGCGAGAAGCACGTAGTAGCTGCAACAGTCATACCTTAGGAAAAGGTCTTGACGAGAACCCGGGAAAATTCTGGTCCTACGTAAAATCGTTCAGCGAGTCGAAGTTGTTATCTAGTCACCCGCTGACTAGTCTGGCGTGGCAATAGAAATCAGCAAAGCAAAGGCTGAAGTTATAAATTTCGTATTCAAGCAATCGTTCACGCAGGAGGATCGAACAAACGTACCGTGGTTTGACCATCACAGAGACTCCCGTTCCAAGGACATAGTAATAAGCAGTTCTGGCGTAGAGAGGCAACAAATATGTTGCCTGCTCCGGATGGAATCCCAATCCGGCTTTACAGAGAGAACTCTGCTTCTGAATTGTTAATTAGCTTGCATTTATCGCGAATCTCTCGCCCAGCGCTAAACTCCAAGTGACTGCAAAAAAGCGCAGGTGATTCTTGTACGTAGTAACGATAAAAGAATAGACCACAGCAGCAGATAAGCATCGTGAAGTGTAAGAGAAACTGCAGATGATCGACGCTTAATGCATTGATTGTCAGCTGACCGACGACATAAACAATTGACCTCACTGTGCATGGGTAGAAAGAGTCAGTGTGGCATGATTACACGACTCCAGAACAGTCTCTGGAAGCAGTCACACCCACAAAATATGTAAGAGCTTGCGTAGGGAGAGGCTGAAAGTGTAACGACCGCATAAAACTAATCGCAGATTAGGCAGATGCAATACTGAGATTCATTGAAGTATTCTCAGGAAATGTAGTCCATCCATAAAGGAGATATCTTACAAAACCCTTGTTCGACTGGTGCTTTGGTATACATACCAGATAGCATTGACAGAAGAAATAAATAAAATCCACGGAAGTGCAAGACTTTTTTTAGTTTCATTTATTAAGTGTCATACGTATCTTCATCGAACTAACGTCGCAGAACAAAAGAGGCATTCTGCTTCATCTTGTGGTTTACTCTGCCTAGAAGAGCCAACGAATGATATGCCTCATTGTAAGTATATCTCGCGGAAAGACCATAAGATAAAATTTGAGTGAGGCTTACTACCAATCCTCCTTCCCGCGTACCATTCATTTCTGGAATAGGAAATGGGGAAGGGACAGTGGTACAATTTGCAAACTTGTGGTAAGGTCTTAAGGAACCAAACTGCTGAAGTCATCGGTCCCTAAACTTACGCACTACTTAATCTAGCTTAAACTAACTTACGCTAAGTACTACGCACACACCCATGTCCGAGGAAGGACTCGAACCTCTGACGGAGGGAGCCGCGCGGAATGTGAAAAGGCGCCCTGGCAGCTCGGCTACCCCGCGCGGCAGACAATGGTACACGAAGTATCCTCCACCACACACCACAGTTTGACTTGCGGAGTAAAGATGTAGACGCAGAATGCTCTTACTGAATGAACTGCCCAGCTGCGTACTTTGTTGGATTGTCACATTACTGCAAGTGAAAGTTTAATTCTGTAAACAGTCTCCCAGGATGCAGCTAAGCTGTGTAGCCGCAGTACCCAAGCAGGTCAGTCGGTACGACAACGTTCCAGGTTCCGGTTACAGTCCACCAAACAGTTTTAATCTGCCAAGAAATTTCTAAATCTAGATGGATTGACAGAGAACTGAACAAACACCCTCCAGAATGCGAGTCCAATGTGTACCACGCTGTGACGCGCGGGTCGACATTTAAATGTGTATCACTGTTGCGCGTCACTCAAATGGCTACCTGAGCTGAACTGACACTCGGCATTAAAGCAGCATTTAGCTGCTTGAAACACAACATTCCCTCCTCGACAGAGCTGGACACTTAAAGCTACGAAAGTAATAAACATGAAATAAGATCAGGCCAAATTGGACATTTGTCGTAAATTTTTCAGTGAACTATGACTCGTATAAAATTGCTGTTATCCATTCGTAGAATCAAACATATGTCTTACGGACCTAGTTTATGGCGAAGAGATCAAACAGAAAATCTTTTTTAACCAACGAATTTTCCTCTCTATATGGACCAATGTTGTCCTTCAAAATTTTTTGTTCACGTCCTGAAATATACCGTACGTGGACGTTGAGAAAATATAAATCCTCAGGTAGCAGTGAGAGCACATGTTCCCTTGGCGATGAAAGAGGAAAGGACGTCTGATAAAATCTAATGTATAATTTTTAGAGAAGGAACCCCCATCTACAAACTGTAAAACTGTCCGTAGACTCTGGCAGGATAGCATCTACAGTATCCGCTGAATGTGCCTAAATTTTATTTAAATAGGAAACGGGGTGAAAACGACCAAAGCATCACGTGTTTTCGCTGATAGCAGAGTTAAATTATGCCCAGTCATTATGTTCATTCACTTCTGACATGATGAGCAACAAAAATTATAGAACAAGAGCGGATCTTACCAAATATTTGTCATAGGAAAATAGTACTTAGATTAAAAATAATTAGATGAATTATAGCTTTCATAAGTACAGAAAATTAAGTTATAGTTAAATGATTTCAGTTTTGACTCACAAAGAATAACGTATCCGACATTTCGAACTCAGGACGTTTGCCTTTCGTGGTTAAGTGCTGTATCGGATGACGACTCACGGCTCAGCACACAGTTTTAATCTGCCAGGAAGTTTCATATCAGCACACACTCGTCTGCAGAGTGAAAATTTCATTATAGGAACATCCACCAAGTTGTGGCTAAGCGATGTATCCGCAATGTCGTTCTGTCCAGGAGTGTTAGTCTTGTAAGATTCGCAGGAGAGCTTCTGTGAAGTTGCGTCCAGGAGTGTTAGTCTTGTAAGATTCGCAGGAGAGCTTCTGTGAAGTTGGAAAGTAGGAGACGAGGTACTGGAGGAAGTAAACCTGTGATGACGAATCGTGAGTCGTGCTTGGTATCTCAGTCGGTAATGAAGAAAGGCAAAGGTCCCGAGTTCGAGTCTCGGTCTGGCACAAAGTGTCAATCTGCCAGGAAGTTTCATATCAGCGTACACTCGGCTGCAGAGTGCAGAATTTATTCTAATAACGTATCTTTCTTTACCCACACGTCTCTGGATTTTTAGAGGACTGTTTATCTCCAAGATATCTGTTAGCATCTTCGAACGCTTCCTCTAATCTGCCGAAGGGTTATTAATGATGACGACCATTTGCATTGGAACAAAGTAAAGCAATGCAAAGAAGGTCTAGTTGCGCTCGAGTCGACGAAACGTCCAACCAGTTGCTCCTGCTGTATAGATAGTACTGCCGACCGCTATGTTCGACGGGTTGCCTAGAGGTATATCAACAGGAGTAGCGTGTATTTAGCGTGCAACCACAAAGCACATTACAAACTACTCCTTCCATTGGACGTCAGGTCCACAGCCACGTATAAAAAATTCAACGATAAATTTTCATGAACTTCGATACAAAAGCTTGGTGAATCACTGCTGTTGATTAAATAATTATTCTACTCTTCGAAAAATGAATTTATGTGCTCCTTATCAAAATTGCCATCGATTCAAATGGTAATGAAGTATACTGACTCAAAAATTTCTCTCCATGACCTAAACATTCAAATGCTTTATAGATTTCAATGTATCAAGAAAATTGTGATGTCTCCTTTTTATCTGCTCTTTCTATAGATATATGTTTAGAATCTTCAAATTGTGTAAATTAATATGTTTATACCGATTATGAAATTGAGACATTTTTTAGGTACAGCATTAATGGCGTGTCAATATTTAGCAGTTACTCACACTTAAAGGTAACTATGGTAGAAAACTTACAGACACACTCGTTCCCCTTCAGTATGACATTTCGTTCAAATAAAATATTTACGAACTGACTTTATAGTTACTTACGCCATTTGTTGTCAAAGGACGTCATTTTGATTTATTAACAAGGAGCGTAATCAAAAATAAGAAAGAAACTTCTGTGATGCTTGCAGTTCGACTGAAACTGGAAAAATAGCAAAGATTTTATACTTTATTGTTTGAATGGCGTCCTATAAAACAGAGCGAAGTTTAAGAAATGTCTTAAATGCGGCCAGCACATGCAGTACTAATGGCCCCGACAGAGAAATTGTCTCTACAATGGAGAACAATTTTCTCTGTTATTAATACGGCACCACCTGTAACAACGTATTACACAGCCCCCATAATATGCAGGCACTGGCATTGTGCCAAGCGGGCCGGTCACACTAAACAGCTGCCAAGCAATGAAGTTTTGAGCCCAGTGCTGATTAAGAATTACGAATCGAGTAATAAATCTTAATGTATGTGCCGCAGTTGATACAAGGCACCGCATGACCCACACGCTATTTTTATCATAATATTAAGGATTTTTAGGTAGTAAGTTGGTCTGAAAAGCGTTCATTGGCAACAGCGAGTATGTGTTTTACTCAGAGCATAACCTTCCCTTCTTTTTGTTATAATGGTTCTTTCTATTACATAGTGTCAACAGACCGAATAGCAGTCGAGAGGGGGGGGGGGGGAGGGGATTAGGTTGACCTCAAGGGACGAGTGTACATGATGAAGAATGTGCATTGCGGTACATTAAATATTAAAGCATTTAGACGAAAACTGGTTCAGGCAACTTGAACAACGGAACGAAACCAAACTGTAGAGTACTTTATGATGTCTGCCATTTATCTCGTAAGAAATAGACTTAAGTAACTCTGGAAAGCAAAGCGTAGTTAGCACGTGGCAGTCTTCACCCAAAACCAGTTGTCATTCTTGGCTCTAGAAAACAATGTCTAATGTAAATGAAGCAAATATACATATTTCTAATGAGGTTACAGTGTAAGTGCCCTGCTGACAGCAGTATAACAGTCGGAGAACTAGATACAGAGACAATCATAAAAAATAAGAAATGATCCGTGAACTTCAAGAGAAAAGATGCCTACACCACTTAGAACTGGGCGTTCACGAAACAAGTCAAATGGCCATTATTTCAGCAAGTAGCTTATTTGGTTTCTGGACATATGTTTATATGACTTTCCTCTAGTTCTTTGGTCCATACTACCTCAGGAAAGAGTATTGGACACTTGTTTCCAATTCCTTCTACACTCCTGGAAATGGAAAAAAGAACACATTGACACCGGTGTGTCAGACCCACCATACTTGCTCCGGACACTGCGAGAGGGCTGTACAAGCAATGATCACACGCACGGCACAGCGGACACACCAGGAACCGCGGTGTTGGCCGTCGAATGGCGCTAGCTGCGCAGCATTTGTGCACCGCCGCCGTCAGTATCAGCCAGTTTGCCGTGGCATACGGAGCTCCATCGCAGTCTTTAACACTGGTAGCATGCCGCGACAGCGTGGACGTGAACCGTATGTGCAGCTGACGGACTTTGGGCGAGGGCGTATAGTGGGCATGCGGGAGGCCGGGTGGACGTACCGCCGAATTGCTCAACACGTGGGGCGTGAGGTCTCCACAGTACATCGATGTTGTCGCCAGTGGTCGGCGGAAGGTGCACGTGCCCGTCGACCTGGGACCGGACCGCAGCGACGCACGGATGCACGCCAAGACCGTAGGATACTACGCAGTGCCGTAGGGGACCGCACCGCCACTTCCCAGCAAATTAGGGACACTGTTGCTCCTGGGGTATCGGCGAGGACCATTCGCAACCGTCTCCATGAAGCTGGGCTACGGTCCCGCACACCGTTAGGCCATCTTACGCTCACGCCCCAACATCGTGCAGCCCGCCTCCAGCGGTGTCGCGACAGGCGTGAATGGAGGGACGAATGGAGACGTGTCGTCTTCAGCGATGAGAGTCGCTTCTGCCTTGGTGCCAATGATGGTCGTATGCGTGTTTGGCGCCGTGCAGGTGAGCGCCACAATCAGGACTGCATACGACCGAGGCACACAGGGCCAACACCCGGCATCATGGTGTGGGGAGCGATCTCTTACACTGGCCGTACACCTCTGGTGATCGTCGAGGGGACACTGAATAGTGCCCGGTACATCCAAACCGTCATCGAACCCATCGTTCTACCATTCCTAGACCGGCAAGGGAACTTGCTGTTCCAACAGGACAATGCACGTCCGTATGTATCCCGTGCCACCAAACGTGCTCTAGAAGGTGTAAGTCAACTACCCTGGCCAGAAAGAATCACGGATCTGTCCCCCATTGAGCATGTTTGGGACTGGATGAAGCGTCGTCTCACGCGGTCTGCACGTCCAGCACGAACGCTGGTCCAACTGAGGCGCCAGGTGGAAATGGCATGGCAAGCCGTTCCACAGGACTACATCCAGCATCTGTACGATCGTCTCCATGGGAGAATAGCAGCCTGCATTGCTGCGAAAGGTGGATATACACTGTACTAGTGCCGACATTGTGCATGTTCTGTTGCCTGTGTCTATGTGCCTGTGGTTCTGTCAGTGTGATCATGTGATGTATCTGACCCCAGGAATGTGTCAATAAAGTTTCCCCTTCCTGGGACAATGAATTCACGGTGTTCTTATTTCAATTTCCAGGAGTATATATCTGCTAAGCTTCCCGATATCCAATTTGCTGTTTGTCATTTTATGGTAAGTTTATACGTTGACTTAAGTGATTTGTCCCGCTTTACTTCCGTCAGATACCAAAAACGGTGGACTCACGAAGACGACAGTGTTTATATACGAGGGCTACTTGGAGAGAAGTTCCGACCAATCGCGAAATGGAAACCACTGTGAAAGTCCGACGAAGTTTTGAACAGATGTGTTGGGCAACGTCTCTAGTATGCACGTCGATCGCGTTAAGTTGCTCTTTTCAATTCTCAACCCATAGTGAACACGTAAAGATGCATAGAAAATAGTGTCTCCCGCCAAGTATGAGGGCCTGGTGAGAGATTTCACCTGATGTCGTGCAGCCCACATAAAATAACTGCCATGTGTTTCGTTGTTCATAACAATGCTCAGCTGCCTTTTGCAGGGACAAAGATGATGGTCCTGCAGCGTTTCCGATGGGATGTTTTTGATCAGCTACAACGCAGCACGTAGCTGTCTCCTCCTGAGCTTCATCTCTGCTCACATGAACAACTGGCTATGAAGACAACATTTTGGCGCAGTCAAAGAGCTACAGACGAGCTTAGAGAATTGGTGGAAAGCACAGACGGCTGCCTTCCATGATGAGGGTATTGGGAAGTTGGTACAACCGTGCAGCCGTAAAGTGTCGCCTACTATTTAAAAAAAAAGACCTCTTTGATTTTCACAGTGGAATACTAATAATTAATTATTGGTGTAGAACGTGGAGTAAAGTGCGAGCACTCTGTCGGAGGTCGTGTTCTGATGTTTAAAAGGAATTGCTACGGAGAGTGTTTTATGGTGAACTACAACAATTAAGAGATAGAATGTTACGATTTGAAATGTCCTCTACAAAAACAGTGAGGAAAATAGTTCGGAAAATTCTTTGTGGTTAATAACCAACAAACGAGGGCTCATTTACTTAAATATTAATTGAGCGTACGATATACTTCATTTCAAGAAAATGCTATAGTGTATGGACCCATCAATCATTTGGCTTAGTCAATAATTTTAACGGTGAATCTAGGAGAGAGGAGTCGCCATACTGGATGCAGCTTTGAAACTGCAGAATCTCTGACGGTCTGATTACGTAACGAGGTAGGCGTAGCTTACTTGCGTACATATTTGATCAAACAAACAGTAGTTGCGAACCAAATATAAAATGATTCAAGTGTACAGTTCCAATATAACAAGAATTTATATTTTGAACTTATATGCAAATCAAAAACTTTCAAGATTAATGACTGTCTTCTTATGTTTAATGAAACAAATCTTTTTTTTTTTTTATTTATCGCTGACATAAATTTTGGAATAGTATTTCCAATTCCAGTAAATCAATTACTGTGCACATGTTCATGATAAACATTTAAACCCTGTAGTTAACTCATTTACGAAGGCTAGTAGCAGAACTGTTCAAAATTATGAGAAATTTACATGTGTTGATTCCGTGTATTCGAATGTTTATATAATTGTTTTGGTTGCAGTACCGCCGAAATACAGTTCTTGAATGGTTTCCGATTGAAGAGAGAGAGGGGGAGAGATCGATAGTAAGTCAAAACTGACAGTCTACACTGACCGTAAATTTTCCTTTCAAGATTGTTGCGAAAATAGTTTTAAGACTCTGTTTTATTTATCAAAAGCTCTCAGTTCGTTTTTATTCTTCTGTTTGTTTTCTTACCTAGTCTAGTCATTGTCTTCAATTGTTATAAACACAAAAATTCATCCACCGCTTCCATGACTTCGTTGTTAGTATGCAGCATTTTCTTTTCAGTATTTTAGCTATACCTAATGTTTTGGTTGATTACAGTTGAATTTCCTTGTCAGTTTTGACTTTCTGTATTAATTTTTTCCATACGATTTTGGAACTAATTTGCTCTGTATGCCATCATTACGACCTCACAAGGAAAACAATAGGCCTTCAGTCATGTTCCATTAAACATGCTGTTTCTTCGTTTTGTAATTTTGCGATCTGGAAATTTCTTCAAAAATTCATTCAATAGTCTCAATTATATGGAATCTGTTTTCGTGACCCCTCTTTATTTTCTTTATTTTCTAATATGCTGATGAAGTTCGAGAGGGTGCTTAAACTTACAAGTTCTTCATTATGACCTCGTGGGGTAGACGCGCGATCTTAGGCGCCTTGCCACGGTTCGCGTGGCTTCGAGTCCTCTCTCGGGCATGGATGTGCGTGTTGTCCGTAGCGTAAGTTAGATTAAGTAGTGTGCAAGCACAGGAGCCGATGACCCGAGGAGTTTGGTCCCATAGGAACTTACCACCGCCTCCCTCATTATGCAAATAACCGTGAAATGAGATTTTTGTTTCATAAGAGTTGTTACTACCGATTTTGTTGAAAGGGGATCTAAATCTTTCTCGAGGAATGGGCTAATTCATACTCGTTTTTCCGTTCTATGATACCATTCACGTCTTGAAATTGTTTATAGGTCTAGAGCAAGTCTTTTCTTTTGACTGAATAATATAATTTTTTGTGTAAGTTTGGTGTTGTTTTTAGCAAGTGTATGGAACGTCACGGACAGAGCTGGTGACTAAATAGTGTGTTTCGTAATTTAGCTCACTGGCGCAAAACCATTAAATAAAAATATGACATTTCAGTCTTTGATCGGTATTTTTTAATTTTTTAAATGCCATATTTTTATTTAATGAACGATCGCGGAAATCCCATTAAGACAATCATGTCTATTTTCGCAAAACCATTAAGCGCGTTGACAGAACGAGATGGTGCAGTGGTATGGCACAAGTCTGGCATTCAGGACGACGGTGACTCAAATTCCCATTCGATTGTCCAAGCTTAGGTTTTCCATGATTTCCGTAATTCACTTCAGATGAACGCCAGGATGGTTCCTTGGAAAGGACAGGGTCAGTTTCGTTCCTTATCCCTCTCTCTCTCTCTCTCTCTCTCTCTCTCTCTCTCTCTCTCCCTCTCTCACGCACACACACACACACACACACACACACACACACATTGACGCGAGCGGGCACACACACACATTTGTTTCTTTTGTTTTTTCCTTTCTGGAAAAGTTTTGCATGTCATTGGACTTTTGGACTGAATTAACTTGTAACATCTCTCCTTTTGTCTAGGCCTCATTTTGGGTACGATTTCCATGTCTGACCACGCACTTGTGCGTGATCATCTCTTTAGGTACACTAATGGCCATAGAAGTTAATGAAGCAACGTCTTTGGTAATATTTATTTTTTCAAGGCGCCTGCGTTCGTTTGTTGCCCGGAATGAAGAAGGGTTCAGTTCTCTTATTATTAAGAAATTTGGCATATTGCTGTGTGTACTTGGTGGCGTATAGGGACCTTGAGTATCAGCAGTATCTATCTTGTTTTGTCTATCTTCTACTTATCTTTCACCCAAATGTATACAAATTAAAGTGGCCCACTGCAGTTTCTTTCCGCATATTTGTGCTTATCTCAGATACTGCTAATGTGCTGCTGATACGGTTTTCACTAACAAATAAACTATTTTAAATTAAAGTCTCCTGCGACTGTCAAAAGGATGCCAATGCCATTTAGCGGTGAACGGCATAACTCTTTGGGATCATACACGAAACCTAATATTCTGCTACTGAGTGTCTGGAATTAGCTACCACTACTGACTTTCTAAATGACTTGCAATGCAGATGTATCAGATATTAGGCTGATAAGGACACATTTTTTGGTATAGAGTTAACAGAAATGTGAGAAAGAGTCGCATGTAAAATGTAGATCGCACTGGACTGGCGCTCTAGTCGGGCTGGTAAACACTACACACTGGCTCGTGCACAAAATTGCTTCTACGCCACACAAGTCATTTGGGCGTAGGTGCTACTGTTACCGGTGCCAAGCTAGAGCACGTTCCTAGTTTGAAATAAAATGTAAATTTGTGCTACCTCACAAAGGTCGTTGATCTCGTTAGTTGATTTCAGGTCCCGGGAATTAACTCTGGTGTCTTCCGAAGTTCGAGGTCCCATTTCCAAGTCGGTACCTCATGTTGGAAATGCAAGTAGGCACAGTCGCTGCCTGACGTAGCAACGAATGATAGACGTCGGCGTAGACGCGCCCGCAAGAGGAACCATACGCCGTCGCTGTTGGAAGAGTACTTGGGTCAGAGAGTAGTGCTGCCCACCCCAGACCGCAATCATCACTTACGACGACAACATCGTTATACTTCACATCTGGCAGCGTGAGTCGTATTAGAAGGGAGAACTGGTCGAAGTTTATAGTCAACTGCACACTGAGTTAAGATTATGATTACTGAATTTTATCAAGAGATAAGTTAGGTGTTCAGCGACAGTAAAGAACACATAGACACTCCTGCGGAAGTTTATTGTTTCCTAGTTACGTATTCTATGTTGTTCAAGTTGTAATTAGTGATCTAAAATTTTCTGTGTCTTGTAGTGTCCAGTCGACTTCCTCGTGCCAGAGACGTATACTTGCTAGAACTCTCTACGTCTCAAGTGCTTTTTCGTCCGGCACACATTAACTATCGTAAGAATCAAATGAACCTATATGGTTACAGTGCCTTTTCATGTCTAAACATCTAATATGTAGATATGCAAACTGAAGCAGCGAATGAAAATTTGTTAAAAGACTGGGATTCGAATCCAGATTTCCTGCTCACTAGGCAGATCCGCTAACCACTACGTCACCTGGCACAGTGGCATTACATAACACTAAAGACTACCCGAACAATCCTCCCTCCTCAGTCCAACTACCCATTCATGCCTCAGCTCGCTTGGTATTCCCCTTAAACTCGAACAGCACTGCAGATGTTCTCCAGCTGTACTGGAATAGCATCTCAGCATGGAATGAAATAGTGGGTTCAGCCTGAAACCCAGGCATAGGTGCTTTAATCAAATGAGACAATATGGTTTCCGAGACCTCTTCAGATCTCAAACATCTGTGATATTTATATGCAGACTGAAGCAACAACTAAAAATTTGTACCGACGCCAGGATTCGAACCCATGTCTCCTGCTCACTAGGCAGATGTGCTAAACACGTCACGCCGGCAAAATCTGTGCAGTTGCCCAATACCACTGTGCCACAGTGGCGAAATGATTAGACCGTCTGCCTATTGAGCAGGAGACATGGGTTCGAATCCTGGCTCTGCGCGATCACGCGCACACACACACACACACACACACACACACACACACGTCAGTTTCCAGAGATCAGCAGCTGTACCTCCAGACCACAGATAGGGTCACAAGCAGTCGGCAACTTTTAGAATACACAAGGTTTTTCTTTCGGATCAATAGACGGAGAAGGACGTAATAAAATGTTAAGGAAGATAACAAGAAAAACCTACTGACCATTTGCTAAACAACTACCACCATAGGTTTTTGAAATTACTGACACATTGATGACGGGTTAGAGGCGCTTTTATTTTTATCCCCTGTAGCGTCTCCTGGCCAGTCGTCATAAAATGTGTATGACAGAATTTTTTTCCGTGTATGTAAGACCAGTTAACATGTATCGATATAGTGCCACGCACACGGCGAAAGAGAAATAATTTAAACACGACAAAGTGAAGCAATAAAGCAAGACTGTGTAAACATTTCACGACTGTACTATGTGTGTATGTAGAACATTCATAATTATTTGACGTTTTATGCATTTGTTAACTCTGAATCCATGACATATTATTATCTTTCAAAATCTTGTTAAATGAATTAGTGATTATGATCCGTGCCTCAGATAAAACGGACAATTCAGTACATGCATAAATACTAAAAAGCATTGTAATAATTTCTTTGTTCTCTTTGGGATTCGTTACGAGTAGCACTCGCTTGTTAAGCAAATGTATATGCTATCCGTGAGTCTTTTGTTAAAAAAAATGGTTCAAATGGTTCTGAGCACTATGGGACTTACCATCTATGGTCATCAGTCCCCTAGAACTTAGAACTACTTAAACCTACCTAACCTAAGGACATCACACAACACCCAGCCATCACGAGGCTGAGAAAATCCCTGACCCTGCCGGGAATCGAACCAGGGAACCCGGGCGTGTGAAGCGAGAACGCTACCGCACGACCACGAGATGCGGGCCGAGTCTTTTTTCATGAAGCTTGAGATCCGCCATTAGGCTAGTTCTTGTAAAAAGGTGTGTAAAATTAATGCATTTTTGTTTGAATATATATAGTTTGAGCAAATATGTTTTTAAAATAATTTGTAAAGTTGCCAGAAATTCGTCCCGTAAATAACTTAGACATTTTCAGCATTTCATTTAGTGGAAGCCGCTGTAACAATCTGCGAGGGCAACGGCCTCAGACGCGGCACATTAAAAAAATATTTATTTCAGGTATCGCGGTCACCTCGCCGGTAAAGCGAGGTAACATAATATTTAACATTTTCCTACAGCTTCCAGCAGTGGCGGCGGACTATATCATATTATTCAGTGCATTTCTCAGTTTGATTTGGAAGGTGCTGTGCGACATGTTCCATGTTCCATAAAGAATAACTGCGTTATGACTTTATCATTTTCATATTTTGTGGCAAGACCTGCTCTGTGAAACTAAAGAAAACGAAGGCTAGCCGCGCGCCTGTTCGAATTAACAATATTCAAAAATCCACTGCATAGCGTAACCAACATTCAGTGCTGTAACGATGATTTGAATTTCATTACTGACTTTTTTGAATGCGATGCAAAGTAGTAAGTTCAGATACAGTAGTCTTCCTTTCTCGATTACGTTACAGTAGTAAGTGAATGTTCCACACATGATTATCCAGAGCAGATGTGGAAAAGCAATAATTTGATCCACGGTGTGCCACATTTATGATAAAAAGTGTTTATTCCCTCTCCCACTCCATAACCACAAGTCGAATAAAATTATCTCAAGTAGTAAAAAAGTGAGAGGTGGAGTAAGGGAGACGGAATACCCCAAACTCAAAAAATTCTTCCCGCCTCGACTGGAAAGCGGTCACGACAACTAGAAGGGCGTGTTCACCGGAGCGGAATCAATAACGGGATAAAAAGCATACTCTTGAGGTAAGCAAGCATAGAATAGCGGCGCACTGCAGCGGGGCACTACGCCGAATAGGAACTGTTGAACCGGTGGACGCCGAGGGTAGCTTGATAAATGACTGGCGTCAGGGTCGCCTATATTGGCTCGCGAATCGGTTCCTGCCGCATTGTGGAGTGAGCGACCGGCGTGCAGTGCTCCGCGTATTATAGCCTACCTACGTGCGTCGGCCATGAGCACCCCTGGGGTCACCTGCTCGCACTGCTGCTTTCTCCAGTCAGTCAGTCCGGCGTGCACGCTCCGCTCCCACAGGCAGCCGAGCCGGTCGCCAGCGTCCCAAGTGCCCACTAGGGGGGAATAAGACCGCATTCTATCGCGACAGCCGTAATGCAGCAAGCGGAACTGAAAAGAATTCTGATACCGAAATGGAAGTACCATAACAGGTAGGCCGTTTTGTCGATATTCACAGTGGTATTGCTTTAGAAAAGGCTATGAGAACCAATAAACTACCCCACCACTCCTAGAAACTAGATTAATAAAAACGTTGATAAAAGGTAAGATAATGGTTTTAATGTTTTGGGAGTTCTATATCTTCTCACGCCCATTTGAGTACAACGTGCATAATGTTCATACAACCATTTGAAACTGTCAGAAAAGTCGTTCTTTGGAATGTTGTTTAACTAGCGATTTACACTGGCTTGAATGTCATCGACGAGTCCAAATCATTGACCCTTCTGCACTTCGTCGCTTGGTGGGACGTTCGTATTGACAACACCAAACCTCCTCTCTCATGGTGATCTTGTGCAGAAAAGAATTGTCTGCGTTTTGCATTTCAGTCAAACTGCAGTAGGCGCCCTAGCGTTATCAATGTTCTTTATAAAATGCATGACACACAAATGCTGGCTTTACATATATTTTATTCCGACCGCTTTTGGTGATAAACCGTGTTCACGGTCCTGTACGAAATAGAAAACAAAAATCATGTTAAATGCAGAAAGGAAATGACCTACAATGTCACAAGATTGTTTCTAAGGTAACAACAGAAAAATTACAATATGACCTTTATCCCTGTGAAGAGCAACAAACTAAAAAAAACCAAAGCGAGACATACACTGGCATTACAGGACCAGAATTCGTAATAAACAGTTCACTGATCAGGTACTGTAAAGATAATACACTCTCAGTCAGGGTGAGGATACACTAATGTTACGTCTCGTAACAAAACCGTATTGTAACCAATCATTTTCAAGAATACAAAGCAATGAACATTTAAAATCACAACCCTTAAGGGCTCTTTTTGTACATACTAAATTACTTTATGAAAAGAACATTCTTAATCGTCATACAGACTAAAATGTAACATCTTTACAATGAAATAAAACAAAGTTATAAGAATACGGTGAATACCATACTGCAAACATCCGATTCCGGCTAACATAGTTACACAGATAAAAGGTATTAAGTTATTTTACAGATATTTTAGGTAACAGGTATGTATAAAAACCCCTACATAATCTAATTTTAACCGTTTATTGCCTTGTCTTCTTGAGAATTTTGGTTAATGTACAATTTTATGACGAGATGTATGATTAGTGTTATCTTCATCCTGGCTACGAATGTAATATCTTTGTAGTTCTTTACCTCTGAATTGTCTACTATGACATATGGACCTGTAATGGCAGTGTATGTCTCGCATTGGTTCTCTTCGGTTAGTTGTTCTTTACACAGAAGCACTTATAATGTTCTGAATGAAAGATACTTGTAGTTTTGACTTGTAATGTTGGCTGCAGATATAATTTTCGACGCAAATCAGTTTCTGTTGTTACATTCGAAAAAATATTGTGATATTGTAGGTAAATTCCTTTCTGAATATGACATGACCTTTTTTTTCTTTTGTATTTCGTACAGGACCATGAATATGGTTTATGAGCAAAAGTGGTCAGAATAAAATATAAATATAGTCACCACTTGTGAGTCATGGATTTCATAAAAAGTATTTACAAGCAATAACTGCCTTAATAATATGTCACTGGGGAGGGAGTCACTATGTGCGAGACAAACTTGCACACGCTTTCTTCTTCGTCAAAAATTCTGGAGAAAGTTTGGAACACTTGACTTACAGATTTTACTCCACTGCGATTTGTGACACATCAACGCTGACACATTGAAGACTCATATCAACTATTCAACAGAGCCTGCACACAACTGAGTGCAAGCCGCCACCGTAGCCACTGTGCTGCGTTACTTATACGCCAAGAATGTAATCAACTTCGGAACTTTTTCACCTGTCGGTGTATTTGAGGCTGTGTATAGGTGTTCCGTAAGACAAACACAACTCTGCTTTACAGTTTGGCATTTAATTTTGTAGCATATATAGCAGCGGTTAGGCCGCTCATTTGAAAATAAGAAAGGAACGAAAATCAAAGTTTAACGTCCTGTCGACCACGGGAATGTTAGAGACGGAGTTTTGCAAAAAATCGAAACGAAACGAATCGAATCAACTTTTTTACCGAACGATAATTCAGATAAGAACAGCACTCAAACGTCAAATTGGTATTTCTCGAATCTCTGATGCTGCATTGATTTTTGGAACCGGGACTCAACTACAAAAAGGGCAACACTGAGCTCTCTAGATTATCGTTTGAAGTTTCCAGCCAAATTGTGGCTTTCGTTACACAACCTTTCAGGCTCTCTCTTTAGTTGTAAGCTCAAGCCGGACGCGGTGGCCGAGCGCTTCTAGGCGCTTCAGGTCGGAACCGTTCGACTGCTACGGTCGCAGGTTCGAATCCTGCCTCGGGCATGGATGATCTAACTGTCGTAACTGACGCTCTCCCGCAATTTTCTGGATAACGCTTTACTTCGTAGCTATGTCACGTAAATGCTTCGTAAACTGTGTTCAGTATCACAGATTATCTTGATTTTTACGATGGACGAATACCAGTAGCTCATCCACATTTTAAACTGGTTACAGGCAAAGTCCATTTTCTGGACTCTCCTGGAGTACTGATGCTTGGTATGTGATCCTCACCAGATAGGATTGACGAAAAAATTCAAACAATGGCGGCTCGTTTTGAATCATCGCGAAATTTTAGAGAGAGTGTCACGGATATAACACATAAGTTGCGGTGATAATCACTAAAATGAAGGCTCATAAATGACATTTCCTGTGCAGGCATAAAAAAGTCTGCCTTATATATCTGTGTACATAAAATACCATTCGTCAACTTCATAGACTACAGAATACCGTGAATACCAATTGTGCGCAGAGCAAAGGCGTTTTTGTTGCCACGAGATCTTTTCACGAAATTTTAATTGCCAGTTTTCGCCTCTGAATGCAAAAATATTTGGATTTTGTTGACTCCCCTCTACATAGGAAGAAATGCCTACTGTAAAAAAAAAGAGAACTCACAGCTCACATGGAAAGAGTTAGCTATTCATTTTCCCACGTGCTGTTCGAGTTAGTCACAGGTTTCATAGATCATTTGAACGATTGTTTTATCGAAATGATTTGGAATCAGTCAGTTAACGGAAAATGTATACATAATTAGTTATAACAGTAACGAACACAATACTTTTAGCCGTGCTCATGCAACTATATATTACTGACTAGCAGTATTTAAATAGAGATTCGTCCATGGAATTCTAGGAACTGTCTAAGAGAAATGATTTCGGTTATATTAAAACTTCCTTTGCACCTGTCAGATATTTTAAGTTATTAAGCAAAAGACCAAAACGTTTTGTTGAGACTTATTGAACTCTCTGTGCCACTGCCACCTTTAATAACATAATGTAATAATAATGGGTAATAAAGGTTATTTTTTCCCCTAGCGTTGTAGGTATGAAGTACCTACGAAACGTTCGCTGCTAAATTCCACTTACTATTCCTACTGCACGTTCCTGTGCAATCAATAGTTTCTTTCTATGTGGTGAGATACCACGCAAAATTATTCCATAAGAGGTTGTTCTTCTTCTTCAACTTCTTCATCTTATTACTCTTCTAAAACGTTTCTGCTGATGCATGTCATTCATAGAGCCTCCTCCACGCTTCTCTCTTCTCCCTCAGTCTATATCATTGTGCACCCTCTTCTACTGCAGCCCTCCTCAGCGGTTCAAATATCCTTCATCTGGTCTCTCCGTATTGTTTGTCGTCTTTCAGTTTGTCCAAATGACATTACTGAATGGAAACACGTTTGTTTCAGGGACTAGCAATAATACTAAGAGTAAAATTAACGGAACTTAGGTGTCTGAGAAACTCAGTAATATTCTTTTTCTAGTTCAGATTTTCGTAAAGATGTACACCCAAAAATTTTTATTGTTATACTATATTTACTAAATCTTTTTCATGTGCTACAGAGGAACGATTGAGTAATGTTTTCCAAGTTGGTCTATGGAACTTCCTGCCAAACAATCAAGTATGAAAAAGTATTCGTGCAGGTGCAGATGTTTTAAAAGAAGCAGAGACGACGATAATAAAGTAAACAACGTGGTGTGATTGAACGAACGACCCGTCCCTGAAGTAAGCAAGGCTGTCGGCGAGTGCATTATGCCTATCCAGCTGTTTGTAAAGGTAATGAAAGAGTTGACGCCTCTAGCCGGTTACAAAAACAGTGAAACAAAAGAAAATAAAACGAAAAGCCTGGAAATTTGTCGCGAAACCCTGTAATTTACAACACCAGTGAGAGGGCACGCAAAAAAAAGCAAAAAAAAAATCTTTGACGCGAACTTCGAATTTCAAAGTGTTCGATGGCTACCATCAGTCCGATGGCGCACCCGCGGCTTGAAAATGAAAAGCCGCGTCCGCTGGTAGGCTGCAGTACAGTACAGTACACTGCGGCACACACAGGGAAGGGCCCAGCGCAGACACACACAAAGGGCGAACGCCCGGCTGGCTCGGGAAAGCGCATGAGCCCCGCCGTGCCCAGCGCGGGCAAAGGGCAAGGGCGTGCGCGATGTTTATGGTGGATTTTTAGCGGACCACGTGGCCGACTACAAAGGGCCTTCCCCGCATTGCTGCGCCCGCGGGGGCACGCCAAGGTGTAACGGAATAATCGGCGCTACGCAGGGCAACTCCATACAGTTCCGGCGCACTCGTCGAATACTTCACAGGACGGTGGTTGCTGAAAAAGGGGACCGGTGAAGAAATTGGGATTAAGCCACCTCTTAGAGGCCGCAGACGGTCTTGTAGAAGACACCGTTTCTGTATACCTCAGTCTTTGTAGCAGTTTTCTTTTCCTTTTTTCCTCCCTCTGTCGCACGCATCGTTAGTGGCGCCGTCAAATTAGTGCCTACAGTTAACTACGTTGCTTCTGTGAAAGACACTGAGTGCGTGCGTGGGCAAAACGGCAGAGCTCTCGTCCCGCAGTCTTTACAGAGCAGTCAGTCTGCACAAATTAATGAACTGTAGAGGCTAATGTCACATACTTTATTAGATGTACAAATAAGAAAATAAACAAACGAGTTCACCTCAAAGTCAGAGAGGAAATAAACATGTGATAAATACTTACTGGAAGATGGGAGGAAATGACAGGACATGTGTTAAGATATCAGGGTATGACCTTTGCGGCACTGCATGGAGGAGGGTGTAAATTGTCGGGTACAGACATTACACCGAATACAACAAAAATAAATGAGGTCTTTCCATCGAAGTGCTATTGTGATATGAAGAGGCTGGCACAGGAGAGTAAATCGTGGGTAGCGGTTCTAGGCGCTTCAGTCTGGAACCACGCGACCGCTACGGTAGCAGGTTCGAATCCTGCCTCGGGCATGGACGTGTGTGATGTTCTTAGGTTTGTTAGGTTTAAGTAGTTCTAAGTTCTACGGGACTGATGACCTCAGATGTTAAGTCCCATAGTGCACAGAGCCGTGTGAACAATTTGAAGAGTAAATCGTGCCGGATTTGCATTAAACCATTCAGAAAACTGAGAGAAAGAATGGATAAATGGGAGTGGGACTCCTGCTCTGAGCGTTCCGTAAAATATTTCTCTTTATAGATCATAACAGATTGATCGGCCAGAACATTTATGACCACCTACCCAATAGCTGGCATGACCACATTTGGCACGGATAACAGTTGCGGCCCGTCGTCGTATGGAAACCATGAACACCTGGTAGGTCGCCGGAGGGTTTGGCATCACATCTGCACATGCAGGTCACCTCATCACCGTAAATACTGGGGTGATGAGCTCTGAGGCCACGTTCAATCACATCCCAGATGTCTTCGATCAGTTTCAGATCTGGCGAGTCGGAGCGCCAACACATCAACTGTAACTCGCCACTGTGCTCCTTGAATCAGTCCATCACACTTCTGGAATCGTGACACGTGCAGAAAATTGCCACTGCCGTCGGGAAAAATGATCGCAATGAAGGCGTGAATATCGTCTGCAGCCAGTGTTCGATATCCTTTGAGGTCATGGTGCCTTGCCGAGTACCACTGACCCATGGATGTGAATGTTCCCCTGAGCATAATGTAGCCGCTGCCAGCTTGTCTCCGTCCCGCAGTACAGGTGTCAAGTAGCTGTTTCCCTGGAAGACGACGGATTCGTGCCCTCCCATCGGAATGGTGAAGGAATTATCGAGATTCATCAGAACATCCATCGCTCTACCAATGCGCCAAACTCCAGTTCCGACGGTAACGCATCAGTTTCAGTTATAATTACCGATGTCGTGGTGTTAACATTGGCACAAGTATGGCTCGTCGGCTCCGGAGATCCATCGTTAAGAGTGCCGGTGCACTGTGTGTTCGGAGACACTTGCACTCTGCTCAGCATTAAACTCTGATGTTAGTTCCGTCGCTGTTCGCCGCATGCCCTGATTTACCAGTCTGCCCAGCCTGTGACATCCCACATCTGTAAAGAGGGCTGGCTGCCCAATCCCCCGACGTCTGGACGTGGTTTCACCTTGGTTTTGCAAAGTGTCGATGACAATCATCACAGCACTCCTGAAATACCCCACAACTCGTGCAATTTCAAATGGCTCTGAGCACTATGGGACTCAACTGCTGTGGTCATCAGTCCCCTAGAACTTAGAACTACTTAAACCTAACTAACCTAAGGACATGACACACATCCATGCCCGAGGCAGGTATCGAATCTGCGACCGTAGCGGTCGCGCGGTTCCAGACTGCAGCGCCTAGAACCGCTTGCCACTCCGGCCGGCGTGCAGTTTCCGAAACGATCGCGCCGAGCCTCCGGGCCATCACAATCTTCCCTCGGACGAACTCAGATAGATCACGCGCTTCCCCCCATACTAAACACAGATAGCAGGCTCACTGATACTACATGCAGCCGTGTGTGTGTTTCATGCACCTGACGAGAAGTCATTCCTTGCCAGGTGATGCTGCTACCACCTGGACGGGTTTACATCGATAGTAGGTCGGTAGTCATAATGTTCTGGCTGACCAGTGTAACAGTTTCGTTAAGTCCCAATGGCAGCGTGCAACTGTTTCTATTGGACACAACTTCGGTGACGTACGTGTCCCAAATCCACCCCTGTTATCTAACTGGGCCAGTCATTTTAACACTGAATCCGAAACACGTGTTGTTTCTGGCGACTCCTCGCATCGTCGGCAGGTGAAGGACAGGTTGAAACGAAGACTGAAAAATCTGTGAGCCGACGGAGACTCAATCCCTTCACCTCTCGGTTTCCAGGCACGCACTTTACCGCTTCTTCCTCTTTTTCCCTTCATTTTGTTCGACATTATTTTTGGCATTTGGCCTGGGCGAAGCTGGATGACATTCCTTCGAGGTTATCTCTGAATACATCACTTAGTTTATTATTATAGAAGGCAGCGTGCCCTCTGACGGAATACGCTGCTCTACCGTACCAGCACCGCTAGACCACTCGTCTCGACACGTACGTAGGTAGTTCATTTATAGATTTCAGTGACAGAGTTGGCGAGTATCAAAGACTGTGACATACATGGTAGTATCATTTGAGTGCACTGACTTAACTTTTTAACACAGCCAAGGGACTGTAGACCTTAGTATGACTTAAATGTCAACCTGATGCCTCTACCAGTTCCTAAGAAGAAGGGGCCTTAACGGCTGGGCAGGCAGACAACAACAAAATGTTGCCATAAGGTTCCTTTTTTAGCGACGGAGGTACGGAAACCTAAAAAAAAACTACTTACAAAAACTGGACATACTCATCACAGCGAGTTCACTGCGATCCTTATTTATTCAAAACAGGTTTATTTTCTGTTTGTTGAAAGTTTTTTTAAATTCAAAAATGATCGGTTTCGGGCTATATCGTCCATCTTCAGGTATTATCTCTTAGTTACGGAGTCACCAGTCTTAAAAAATATGTGTGACTTCCTAAGGGACTAAACTGCTTGGGTCATCGGTCCTTAGACTTAAACACTACTTAAACTAATTTAAAGTAACTTATGCTAAGAACAACACACATCCATGCCCGAGTGAGGACTCGAACCTCCGGTGGGAGAGGCCGCACAATCCGTGACACGGCACCTTTAACGACGCGGCCACTCCGCACGGCTCATCGGTCTTAACGGAACTATCACTATTACTGTCATCTGCTCATGACGAGAAACTGACTGGAAAATGATAGTTCCGTTATGACGGGTTACTTTATATTTACGAAATATAATGGGAAGATGGATGATATCATCGGAAAGCGGTCTTTTTAAAATATAAACAGCAATCGACAGACAGAAAGTAAATCTATTTTGTAAGAATTATTTCAACATTGATTGTCACTAACATACTTGCTAAACAACCTTTAATTTAAGTTCAAATGGCTCTATTCACTATGGGACTTAAGTTCTGAGGTCATCACTCCCCTAGAACTTACAACTACTTAAACCTAACTAACCTAAGAACTTCACACACATCCATGTCCAAGGCAGGATTCGAACCTGCGACAGTAGAAGCAGCGCTGTGTTAATTTAAGTCATTCATATTTAAACATTACCACATGTAGTAGCGATAAACATTTATTATTCATAACAGCGGTATAACCGTAAGTTAATTTTCTACTTCAAACGATGGGACGCCCAAAAGCAACAAAATAGTCTTTCCTATGAAGGGAAGGGTTGAAGTGACCGGTTTTCCTGTTTGGTGTCTCTACTACACATTGTAATGCGTACTGAGCCAGGGACCTAGAAACGACGGAGAGGCTTCGTCTCGCCGTAGCCCTCAGCGGATCACAACCCCACAGCAGGTCACAGCAGTCCACCCACACTACCACCACCACACATCGAACCCAGGGACCTCCCGGGAACGTCTCATACCACACGAGTGTAACCCCACATGTTTGCGTCGTATAGTAATTATGATTTACGCGTACGTGGAGACAGTGTTTGCACAGCAATCGCCGACGTAGTGTAACTGAGGTGGAATAAATGGAACCAGTCCGCATTCGCCGAGGAAGATGGAAAACCGCCTTAAAAGACAACGCTGGACCTCGACAGTAATCCGCCAGAGGGATTATCTGTTTATCTGTTTAGCAAGAGTAATAGAAGGCAGATTTCAGACTACCTAACAAATCAAAACGAAAATTTCCGTTCCGACAGTGACAATGTTGAGTATTTATGGAAAAAGTTTAAGGCAATAGTAAAATGCGTTTTAGACAGGTACGTTCCGAGTAAAACTGTGAGGGACGGGAAAAACTCACCGTGGTTCAACAACAAAGTTAGGAAACTACTGCGAAAGTAAAGAGAGCTTCACTCCAAGTTTAAACGCAGCCGAAACCTCTCAGACAAACAGAAGCTAAACGATGTCAAAGCTAGCGTAAGGAGGGCTATGCGTGAAGCGTTAAGTGAATTCGAAAGTAAAATTCTATGTACCGACTTGACAGAAAATTCTAGGAAGTTCTGGTCTTACATTAAATCAGTAAGTGGCTCGAAACAGCATATCCAGACACTCCGGGATGATGATGGCATTGAAACAGAGGATGACACGCGTAAAGCTGAAATACTAAACACCTTTTTAAAAAGCTGTTTCACATAGGACGACCGCACTGCAGTTCCTTCTCTAAATCCTCGCACAAACGAAAAAATGACTGACATCGAAATAAGTGTCCAAGGAATAGAAAAGCAACTGGAATCACTCAACAGAGGAAAGTCCACTGGACCTGACGGGATACTAGTTCGATTCTACACAGAGTACGCGAAAGAACTTGCCCCCCTTCTAACAGCCGTGTACCGCAAGTCTCTAGAGCAACTGAAGGTTCCAAATGATTGGAAAAGAGCAAAGGTAGTCCCAGTCTTCAAGAAGGGTCGTCGAGCAGATGCGCAAAACTATAGACCTATATCTCTGACGTCAATCTGTTGTAGAATTTTAGAACATGTTTTTTACTCGAGTATCATGTCGTTTTTGGAAACCCAGAATCTACTCTGTAGGAATCAACGTGGATTCCGGAAACAGCGATCGTGTGAGACCCAACTCGCTCTATTTGTTCATGAGTCCCAGAAAATATTAGATACAGGCTCCCAGCAAGATGCTATTTTCTTGACTTCCGGAAGGCGTTCGATACAATTCCAAACTGTCGTCTGATAAACAGAGTAAGAGCCTACGGAATATCAGACCAGCTGTGTGGCTGGATTGAAGAGTTTTTAGCAAACAGAACACAGTATGTTGTTATCAATGGAGAGACGCCTACAGACGTTAAAGTAACCTCTGGCGTGCCTCAGGGGGAACATTGCTTTCCACAATATATATAAATGACCTAGTAGATAGTGCAGGAAGTTCCATGCGGCTTTTCGCGGACGATGCTGTAGTATACAGAGATGTTGCACCATTAGAAAATTGTAGCGAAATGCAGGAAGATATGCAGCGGATAGGCGCTTGGTGCAGGGAGTGGCAACTGACCTTAACATAGACAAATGTAATGTATTGCGAATACATAGAAAGAAGGATCCTTTATTGCATGATTATATGATAGCGGAACAAACACTGGTAGCAGTTACTTCTGTAAAATATCTGGGAGTATGCGTGCGGAACGATTTGAAGTGGAATGATAATATAAAATTATTTGTTGGTAAGGCAGGTACCAGGTTGAGATTCATTGGGAGAGTCCTTAGAAAATGTAGTCCATCAACAAAGGAGGTGGCTTACAAAACACTCGTTCGACTTATACTTCAGTATTGCTCATCAGTGTGGGATCCGTACCAGGTCGGGTTGATAGAGGAAATAGATAAGATCCAAAGAAGAGCGGCGCGTTTCGTCAGAAGGTAATGTGGTAAGCGTGATAGCGTTACGGAGATGTTTAGCAAACTCAAGTGGCACACTCTGCAAGAGAGGCGCTGTGCATCGCGTTGTAGCTTGCTCGCAGGTTTCGAGAGGGTGCGTTTCTGGATGAGGAGATCACTAATGTAAAATTAGAGAGATTCGAGCGCGCACGGAGGCTTTCAGACAGTCGTTCTTCCCACGAACCATACGCGACTGAAACAGAAAAGGGAGGTAATGACAGTGGCACGTATAGTGCCCTCCACCACACACCGTTGGGTGGCTTGCGGAGTATAAATGTAGATGTAGATTCGTACCGGGGACCGACACGCCTTCCCACTCGGGAACCAGCGCGTTCGACCGGCCGGCTAGCCGGGCTGGCGTACTATACGCCACTCTGTTTTGACTCAGTTGACGAATCATTATGCGTACGGAAACACCTATCACGTTCGGGAGTTTGGTTGTTTTCGTGAACGTTGTGCTACTGTTCCGAAAGACGCTAATATCAACTTTTTTATCAGCAATCGTTCCTGGAAACTCTGGTGATAGTACACAATGCATCTTCTCTACAAGATATAACAGTTAAGGAACACTGGTTGGTGGGTTGATTTTGGGGACGGGACCAAATAGCGAGGTCATCGGTCCCATTGGATTAGGTCAGACTGGGGAAGGACATCGGCCGTGGCCTTTAAAAGAAACCATCGCGGCATTTGCCTGATGCCATTTAGGGAAATCACAGAAATCCTAAATCATGATGGCCGGACGCGAGTTTGAACTGGCCTCCTCCCGAATACCAGTCCAGTGTACTAACCAATACGCCACCTCACTCGGTAACCAACATCCATATGCAAAATGACTGTTCGTGCCACTGAGGGGAAAAAATCAGCCTGTATTGTGGCGACTAAAGAACTGGCTCTGCCATAAAGACAATGCTTTTGGTCACAGAAGGTTGAGGGTGACAGTTTTTGGCTAAAAGCAAAATGATAGGGCACCACTGCCTTCCTGCTTGTCGGACTAGTTATCAGGCGACTTTCTCTTTCCTCATATAATAAAAGGGGACATAAAACGGAAGTGTTTTCCGTCACATAGAAGAGGTGAAACCAAAATCTATGGAGACGTTACATTTATAACTTTGAGGACTTTAAAAAATGTTTCCATCAGCCATTGATCAGTACATTGGATCCAATAGATTCTGTACACCGGGGTGAAGCAATTTTGTAAACACTGACATACGCAATGTGTGATTTTGAACGTTTTTATGTGTTTCTGATTACTGAACGACGCAATATTTTCTTTCACTAATAACACAAACTTGAAGGGTTTTCGAAAATATTTTTAAACTGACTTTTTTCATATTCTGATGCATGTAAAAGACTTACTATACAATTTTCCTTTTATATTTCTTGAAATCTGCTACATTTAATTACAACTCTCGTTATTGAATCTCGTGAGTGATACTGGCGCAAATAAATAAAGACAGGAATCATGGGTATTATACGGATTAGTAGTGACTACGTCAAAGGGTATGAGACACGGATGTAGTCTTTCGCACCGAGCGAGGTGGCGCAGTGGTTAGCACACTGGACTCGCATTCGGGAGGACGACGGTTCAATCCCGTCTCCAGCCATCCTGATTTAGGTTTTCCGTGATTTCCCTAAATCGTTTCAGGCAAATGCCGGGATGGTTAATTTGAAAGGGCACGGCCGATTTCCTTTCCTAACCCGAGCTTGCGCTCCGTCTCTAATGTCCTCGTTGTCGATGGGACGTTAAACAACACTAACCTAACCTGTAGTCTTTCGCCCACGTAGTTCGAAGAAGCAATGGCGAAAATGAAAGGTTCAAGAGTGTGATTGAAATTCAGGATGAAGGGATGTCGATGATAAGATTCGTTGATGATTTGCCATCCTGGGTGAAGGTGAAGAATAATTGCGGGATCTGTTGAATGGAATGAACAGTGTAATGACTACAGAATATGAATGGACAGTAAGTCGAAGAAAGGTTAAAGTAATGAGACGTAGCAGAAATGAAAACAGCATGAAATTTAACATCAAAGCAGCCCATGATGGACGGAGCAAAATGGACTTAAAAATCAGACTAGCGCTGGCAGATAGGGCATCCCCGGCAAAGAGAAGTCTACTAGTATCAAGTACATGTATTAATTTCAGAATGACGTTTCTGTGTATGTGCGTTTGGAGCACTCAGCATATGGACTTCTGAAAAACCGGAATAGACAAGGTAAGAAATAAGGATCTTCTCCGGGGAATCGGCGAGGAAAGGAATATATGGAAAACACTGAAAGAAGGGACATGATGAAAGATTCCTGGCGGGAATAACCTCCATTTTACAAATGGGATCTGGAGAGGGTAAAAACTGTAGAGAAAGACAGAGACTGGAATACATCTAGCAAATGATTGAGGACGTGCGTCATGACAATCGAGATGACCTCACAGAAGAACATTTTGTTACCGTCGAGGAATCTATGAGGTCGAAAACTACTTTCGAAACTTCAACGGTCTTAACCAGTAGTTTTCGGGCACTTCTAGCAGCATGACGATGTTTATTACCCTTACCAACAACGAAGTGTTCTTTCTGTGACGGACGTGCTAGTACCCATTCATCGTATCAAAGAGCGTACACGAAACATACGAAAAGTCAACCTGTCGTTGGTCACTATCACTGTAGTTTAAATAACGAAGAGAAAACACAAGTACTTTTTTTTTTTCTAAGCACTGACGGTGGAATGTGTGCAAATGATACTCGCCCAGAGAATGCATCTTTCACCCTGCAGAAGAATGTGCGCTGTTTTGAAAGTTCGATTGAAAATGAGTGCCGAGACCAAATCGAAACCGGGGCCTTTGCCTTTCAAAGGCAATGCTCTCACCGATTAGGCGTTCCAAGCACGACTCAAGACACGCGCCCCAGCTATTCGTCATCATGTACCTGTCTCCTACTATTCAAGCTTCATAAGACCTCTCCTGCGTATTTTACGGATGTAGCACTCTAGGAAGAAACGGTATTGCGGAGACGGTTCCCGGTCTGAGTGCGGTCCAGCCCACAGTTCCAATTCTGCCAGAAAGTTTCAAAACAGCGCACTTTATTCTGCAGAACGGAATATTCATTCTAGAAACAATCCCCTAGCCGTGTCTGAGCTATTTTACCGCACATACTTTTTTCCAGGAGTGTCACGCAAGGTATAAGGGAGAATGTATGTAGAATTTGGAAAGTACAAGAGGTGCACGTGAGTGAACAAAGCTGTGGCATCGGGTCGTAAGTTGTGCCAATGAGATCATTGCCCATGAAACGAAGGTTCTGGGTTCGCCTTTTAACCTGACAGGAAGTCAGAGGACATACTACAAGCGTCCCTGGAGCAGAGGAACAAAACTGAAAGAGCTAAAGGAAAGATGTCACCAGGTCCTGATGATATCCCAATTCTGTTTTACGATCTGTAGTCTACAGCACTGATCCCTTACTTACCTTGCATTCATCACGAATCTCTCGCCCAGCACGAAGTCCCAAACGACTGGAAAGAAAAGCGCAGGTGACTAGTGTCTACGAGAAGGTTCAAATGGCTCTGACCACTATGGGACTCAACTGCTGAGGTCATCAGTACCCTAGAACTTAGAACTAGTTAAAACCTAACTTACCTAAGGGCATCACACACATCCATGCCCGAGGCAGGATTCGAACCTGCGACCGTAGCAATCGCGCGGTTCCAGACTGTAGCGCCTAGAACCGCTCGGCTTCTCTGGCCGGTTCTACGAGAAGGGTAGATGAACTGACACGCAAAATTACAGACCAATATCCCTAAGATCGGTTTGCTGCAGAATCTTTGAACGTATTCTCAGTTTGAATATAATAAATTTCCTTGAGAGGGAAAAGCCTCTGTCCACAAATTAGCACTGTTTTAGAAAGCACGCGAAACTCAGCTTGCCCTATTCTCACATGACATTCTGGGAACTATGGATTCCATATTCCTAGATTTCCGTATAGCATTTGGCACGGTGCCCCACTACAGAGCGTCAACGAACGTACAAGCTTACGGAATACGTTCACATATATTCAAGTGGCTCGATGTTTTTTAAGTAACGGAAACCAGTACGTTGTCCTCAACCGCGGATGTTCATCAGAGACAAGGATATAGTCACGAGTGCTCAAGGGAAGTGTGATAGGACTCCTGTTAGTTTCTGTATGCTTAAATGATCTGGCGGACTGGGCAAGCAGCGGTCTGCTGCTGCTGATGTTATGGTGTTCGGGACGGTGTCGCCTCTGAGTGACAATAGGAAGATGCAAGGTGTGATGAATGACGGCTAACTCTAAACACAGAAAAATGCGAGTTAATGCATATGAGAAGGAAAAAGAAACCCATAACGTTCGAATACAGCATTATTAATGTGTTGTTTGACACAGTACCGTCGATTAAATATCTGCGTTTAACGCTGAAATGCAGTATGAAATGGAATGAGCATGTAAGGAATGAAGTAGGCATTGCAAATGGTCGACTGAGGTTTATTGGGAGAATTTTGGGAACGTGTGGTTAGTCTGTAAACGAGACCGTATATAGACATTAGTTCTATTCACTGTTGGGTACTGTTCGAGTGATTTGGGTGTGCACCAGATCGGATTAAAGGAAGACATCGAAACAATTCAGACGCGGAGTCCTAGATTTTCTACTGGTAGGTTCGAACAACATGCAGGTATTACGGCGATGCTTTAAGAACTCTAATGGATCACGCTGGAGGGAAGGCGACGTTCTTTTCGACGACCACTATTGAGAAAGTTTGAGACTGACTGCAGCACGATTCTACTACCACCAATGTACATTTCATCTAAGGACCACTAAGATAAGGATAGATTAGGTCTCATACGGAGACATATAGACTTATTTCTCTCTCTCTCTCTCTCTCTCTGTCTCTCTCTCTTTCCCTCTCTCTATTTGCGAGAGGAGCAGGAAGGGAAATAACTAGTAGTGGTACAGGGTACCTTCCGGCACTTGTGTACATGTAGAAGTACCACTCGTCTGCTTCACAGATGCGCGGCAGGCTTCGTGTACCTGTTGATGACACAGATAAGATTGGTTGCAGAGGTTTATCTGAACGGTGAGCTGTCACACTGCGCAAAGTCAGTTGAGCACAGATGCTGGTCTGCAGTTTTCCTAATAGTTGTGCATTACGGTATCATTAGTCCAATCAGTGCGACAAATCGCTCGATCTGAAAACGACTTTAAACACTTTTCTGTTCCTAGGTGTCTTTTCGCGAAGTCTGAGTAATCCCTACAGCGGTACTTCTTCACTGAAGGATATTATACTGGGTGCTTGTGCAATGAGTCATCGTGATCAGCGGTCATTCAACACCCATCCATCTGACACTTATACGCCGGAGTTGGGACAAAGGAGCGCACATCTCCCTCGATGGCGTTTCCGATTTGCTCGCAAGAACTGCGGTCACATGACCGACTGAGTTATGAGAATGTGAGAAGTGTGAGGCGGGGTGGAGTGGGGTTGAAAGGTTTGCCAAAATCATCATTCCGATGAAGAGATCTTCAAATAAGTTTGACACAATGTGACATCGATTGGGCCGATGTACTATTTACTTGGAGGTGTGATTCGAGGTTCAGTTGCTATAAGGCTACAAATGAATGCACGTGATCGTACAGTAGGTTCCTACATATTCTTCCAGTGAGATACGACGGCCGACGTGTCGAGAGCCCTGTTAACATCCCTCACAAGGAATACTTCTGCCATGTGCCTTAAAAGTACTCTGTTGTCACGTGAGACGCAAGTTCTCGTATATAACAGGACGTATTCGTACGCTGTCATCGACAAGTAGCAGTGTGTGATCTTTGCGTTCGTGCAAATCTTTATGGCCAGTGGTTTGCGATTAGCAGAGGTACACGTGCGTTTCGGTGGCTTCTGTACCCAAAAGAGTGAATAGTATCGCTAGTCACAATGTGGTGTTGCTCAGCATTGTGAGCCCAGAGAAAGGACAATGCCAGAAATGGTATGTCCCATGTTTCGGGCACCCACCATGTGACCGCGATCAGCGTGTATATTTCAGCATCTCGTCTAGGCAGCATGTGTCTGCCTCGACGACGGTTCTACAGGATCTGACAATATCCTAGTAACGTGACATTTCGAGCTATTCTATTCGCAGTGGTGTTGAGAACGCACTCTCCCGAACACGATAGCTGCGATAATCATAATTAAATTTGTCGTGAGAGAGGTTCTGTTCTTTTTTCTCTGTAGTGCACGTACGGTTCTAAAATTACCGTGTAATCTCAAAGAAACGTCACAGCATATCGTGTGCTATTTCTGCACACACTTCATCAGTCACATGCATACGCATAGATCTAGACAAAATTTTAATTTTTGTCTGGAACAATCAACAACACTATCCAGAAATAATTGAAACTGGTTCCAATCCCGCAGTCCGACAAACGTTTTCGGGCGACTTCCCTTCGTCATCGGGTGAATGTCGGAACTTGAAGTCACCTCCAAAATTGTCCCACTTGTGATTCCCTCTGTACCACTACCAGGTACCGAAGTTGCACGAGTTGGCATTGAAATATGCATAAACAAATAAATAATTACTAGATTACACACATAGATTTAATTCTATGTCTTCTTCGTAAATACTTAGTTGAGATAACTTCTAAATGCAGGTTGGAAATTGTATACGTACGCAGTATAGTCGTTGCCCCAAGCTGAAAAAATCACTTTGATGAGGAGCATGATGTTACTACAAAAACAGGTGACGCAGTGATTAAGACATTGCTCTTGTATTACGGAGAGCAGGCTCTGTCTCCTGTCCGTCTATCCATATTTACTTCTACTAAATTAGTTATGGTAAAATCCGGTATTGTTTCTTTCAAAAGTTGGTAGCCGAACTTTTACAGCGTCCTTTTCCGATATAACCTTACCACGATATCTAATAGCCTAGTAACAATAGTAGTAGTCGTTTTTCCATCCGTGGATCACTTTTGCAGGATTACAGAATACGCCATTGTATTACAAAAATAATATAACTCATATACATGGTGTATAAAAAGATACTGCCAAACTTTCAGACAACAGTCCTCACACGTAGAGGAGGAAAATATGTTATTTACATATGGATCCCTAAACGCTTTATTTCCATATTATAGGTCAGTTTGTGTAACTCTGCACCACATTAATTTTGGGAAATACGCAAGAAAATAACGTTTCAGCGCAGTATGAAACATTTTCCTACATGAAATGTTCAAAATGTTCTCCGTTATCAAAGATACGTCAACCCGCTGTTGCACTCAACCTCTGATGCGCTGATGTATCCCTGGAGAACTGGGTATAGTTTCACAGTCTTCCACAACAAGGGCACGAAGACTGTATATCTTGTTCCGAGATTCCTTACTCAGGAATTTTCAAGTGTTTCCATAAATAGATAAATAGAAGACTCGTGTGTTTAGTTTCGAAGAACTTGGAGGCGAAGGATTAGTCCACCTCTGTCTATCTATCTGCCTCGAAATCTGTTACTTAGAAGCTTACGAATATTGACACCGAAATGAGGAGCAGCAACGATGTGCATGAAGTAGTAGATTTGTCACATGTCAACACATGAAGTTAGTCGCATGTCAACAATACCTTCGTTCAATTGGAACAACAAACACTGGCGATGAGCCTAAGAAATATAACTTACAATTCATCATAACCAAACGTAACCAAGAGGATAGTTTGAACCTTTCATGTAAGACAACGTTTCGTGTAATTCTCCACGTTCTGTTTCTCTGTGTTCCCACGATTGATGTAATTACGAAGAGAAATAGAATGTGAGCTCTAGCACGGAAATAAAGCATTTCCGGACGATGTCTACATAAAAAGTTTCTTTTTCTATGTGTGAGGAATGTTTTCTCAAAGTTTGGTCGTACCTTTTCGTTACACCCTGTATACCACTAATGATGTACCTACTGGTCTAGTTTGACAAGTATGCGACTGATATTCGGCTGCGGCCTCGTAGCAGGAACCATGCCACCATTTCCCTGAAGTAATTTAAGGAAACAACTTAAAACCTAAATCAGGACAACCGGAACTTGAAATCTAAATCAGGATGATCCGGTGAAGATTGGAATCTCCATACATGGCTAGGCAGTATAAAACAGAGCTACCTCAATGGTTTATCCTTAGTGTACAATTAAGTTTCGCAGAGAAGTTATTTAATAATGTTAGAGGCTAGTGCTACAGTGTTCATTCACTTTCCACTCCCAGACGCTGAAAAACCTACGAATAAAAAATTTCGTAATATAACGCTACTCACGCCATCAGTTGCATCGAGGCCATAGAGACAAAGTCCGGTTCTCATTGTGTGCATTGCAACTTCTGTATTTACATACATACACCACAAGCTACCGTACACTTCATGGTGGAGGTTATCACTATTAATCATTTCCATTCATGTTCAATATGCAAATGGAGCGAGAGAAGAACGAAAGTTAATATGCCTCCGTACGACCCATTAATACCTCTCATTATGTTAACTTCGCGACTCTTACGTTTGTGACAGCAGAATCGTTCTGCAGTCAGCCCAAAATGCCGGTTCCTTAAATTTTCACAATTGCACCTTGCAAAAAGACCGCCATCTTGTCTCCAAATACCCCCATTTGAGTTCACGAAGTATCTCTGCAATACTTGCGCGCTTATCAAACTTACCGATAACAAATCCAGCACCACGTTCTGAATTGCTTCGATGTCCTCCTTTAGCACGGCCTGGTGGAGATCGCACACATTCGAGAAGTACTCAAGACTGGGTCGCACTAACGTTCTACACTCCTGGAAATGGAAAAAAGAACACATTGACACCGGTGTGTCAGACCCACCATACTTGCTCCGGACACTGCGAGAGGGCTGTACAAGCAATGATCACACGCACGGCACAGCGGACACACCAGGAGCCGGCCGCGGTGGCCGTGCGGTTCTGGCGCTGCAGTCCGGAACCGCGGGGCTGCTACGGTCGCAGGTTCGAATCCTGCCTCGGGCATGGGTGTGTGTGATGTCCTTAGGTTAGTTAGGTTTAAGTAGTTCTAAGTTCTAGGGGACTTATGACCTAAGATGTTGAGTCCCATAGTGCTCAGAGCCATTTGAACCATTTGACACACCAGGAACCGCGGTGTTGGCCGTCGAATGGCGCTAGCTGCGCAGCATTTGTGCACCGCCGCCGTCAGTGTCAGCCAGTTTGCCGTGGCATACGGAGCTCCATCGCAGTCTTTAACACTGGTAGCATGCCGCGACAGCGTGGACGTGAACCGTATGTGCAGTTGACGGACTTTGAGCGAGGGCGTATAGTGGGCATGCGGGAGGCCGGGTGGACGTACCGCCGAATTGCTCAACACGTGGGGCGTGAGATCTCCACAGTACATCGATGTTGTCGCCAGTGGTCGGCGGAAGGTGCACGTGCCCGTCGACCTGGGACCGGACCGCAGCGACGCACGGATGCACGCCAAGACCGTAGGATCCTACGCAGTGCCGTAGGGGACCGCACCGCCACTTCCCAGCAAATTAGGGACACTGCTGCTCCTGGGGTATCGGCGAGGACCATTCGCAACCGTCTCCATGAAGCTGGACTACGGTCCCGCACACTGTTAGGCCGTCTTCCGCTCACGCCCCAACATCGTGCAGCCCGCCTCCAGTGGTGTCGCGACAGGCGTGAATGGAGGGACGAATGGAGACGTGTCGTCTTCAGCGATGAGAGTCGCTTGTGCCTTGGTGCCAATGATCGTCGTATGCGTGTTTGGCGCCGTGCAGGTGAGCGCCACAATCAGGACTGCACACGACCGAGGCACACAGGGCCAACACCCGGCATCATGGTGTGGGTAGCGATCTCCTACACTGGCCGTACACCTCTGGTGATCGTCGAGGGGACACTGAATAGTGCACGGTACATCCAAACCGTCATCGAACCCATCGTTCTACCATTCCTAGACCGGCAAGGGAACTTGCTGTTCCAACAGGACAATGCACGTCCGCATGTATCCCGTGCCACCCAACGTGCTCTAGAAGGTGTAAGTCAACTACCCTGGCCAGCAAGATCTCCGGAACTGTCCCCCATTGAGCATGTTTGGGACTGGATGAAGCGTCGTCTCACGCGGTCTGCACGTCCAGCACGAACGCTGGTCCAACTGAGGCGCCAGGTGGAAATGGCATGGCAAGCCGTTCCACAGGACTACATCCAGCATCTCTACGATAGTCTCCATGGGAGAATAGCAGCCTGCACTGCTGCGAAAGGTGGATATACACTGTACTAGTGCCGACATTGTGCATGCTCTGTTGCCTGTGTCTATGAGCCTGTGGTTCTGTCAGTGTGATCATGTGATGTATCTGACCCCAGGAATGTGTCAATAAAGTTTCCCCTTCCTGGGACAATGAATTCACGGTGTTCTTATTTCAATTTCCAGGAGTGTATAAGCGGCATCCTCCTTAAAGTTTCCCAAATAAATCTCCTTCCCTGCTACCGTCCTTAAGTGCTTCTTCATATCATATCGCTTTACAGCTTTACACCTAGATATTTAATCGAAGTGACTGTGGCAAGCAGCACACTACTAAAGCTGTATTGGAACGTTACACGATTATTTCCCTACTCATCTGCATTATTCTACACTTAGAGAAAGCTTCAACTTGTCACACCAACTATAAATTCAATAAATGTATTAGCAATTGCGAATATAGGCAACCATCACCTGTGGAATGGAACGGAGACAGTGGAAATTTTGCCAGTCCTGGATTCGAACCCGTATTTCCTGCTTATCGCGAGCGATAGTCTTACCGTTTAGCTATCCGTGGACGGCTCACGGCGACACCCAAACTTTCATATGTTGTCAACCTATATTCGTACATCAATTATGTATACTCCAATATAGGCGAGACATTTTACTTGAAAGTCGCTTGCGCGCTATCGGCGGATAAAGACGATATAGCCGTGCCTGAGTTACTCGGAATTAGGATTCAAGTTCCTTTGTACATCCATGTCCATATTCGAAGAAGTAGGCAGTGCGGCGGCTACTGTATTCGCAGGTTGTGAATGTCCTTAGGAACATTTCATCCTAGTTCCGAATGATACAGGCCTTGCAGTATTGCATTTATTCGCCAACACCTCGCAAGAGACTTCCAAGTAAAATGTCAAGGCTGTAAGAGAATATACATAACGGACGTACGAGTGCAGGCTGTACGCACGTGGCAGCCAACATATAGGAGTTTGGTACTGGCCGTCAGTCGTGCTCGGATAGTCCAACGGTAAGATGACCGCTCGCGTTAAGCGGGAAGTTCAAGTTCGAGTCTAGGTTCGACACAAATTTTCACTGTCGTCATTCCATTCTATAGCTAATGGTTGTCCATATTCGCAATTGCGAATACATTTAATGTATTTCATACGGCTGTAGCTGCCGCGGTGCCTGTTCCTTTGGACATGCATGTGTGTACAAAGGACTAGCAGTTCGGAATAACACAGGCATTGCAATATCTTATGATAACTAGAAATTCTGTCCCATTAGGAAGCCTGAAAAAGTGAGTCAGTATCCCCCTATAAGGAGTGAGATGCTGAGCTCAAAAAGACGATTAAGTGTTAGTTTCATACACGAGATAGCTCTCAGTTCAAAATCTCCTGAAAAGGAAGAGAAGAAGAAAGAAAAAACATAGTGTGATAGTGACATGTGAAATGCTATCTGTTTTATTATTATAATTGTTATTGTTGTTATTATTTATGTGTATTTGTCTAAAATATTACATCAAAACCGCACTTTGTGATATTTAACTATCGCTGACTTTATAGAATGTATTGCTTAACGAGTACTTTTTAGATAAGTACGTTTTAGTAATCTGTTTAATCTCCTTGTGCAGTTTAGGGTACAGTTCTATTCCTTGGTAGAAAACACTGTTTTCACTTTATGTTTATTCTTTCTTAGTAAACGTAGGTCCACTCTGTTTCGTGTTCGACGATTTTGGACAGTACTTGTTCGTGAAGCAGTTGTCCATGTTATCAAAGTCAAATAACTCTAAGCACTATGGGACTCAACCTCTGAGGTCATCAGTCCCCTAGACTTAGAACTACTTAAACCCATATCAGCACACACTCCGCTGCAGTGTGAAAATCTCATTCCGGAAACATCCCCCGGGATCTGGCTAAGCCATGTCTCCTCAATAACCCTTCTTCCAGGAGTGCTAGTTCTGAAGGGTAGCAGGAGAGCTTCTGTGAGGTTTGGAACGTAGGAGACGAGGTACTGGCAGAGGTAAAGCTGGAAGGAGGGGGCGTGAGTCGTGCTGGGGTGGCTCAGACGGTACAGCACTTGCCCGCGAAAGGCAAAGGTCCCGAGTTCGAGTCTCGGTCAGGCACACAGATTTAATCTGCCAGGAAGTTTCTTAATTAAACCTAACTAACCTAAGTACATCACACACATCCATGCCCGAGACAGTATTCGAACCTGCAACCGTAGCAGCAGCGCGGTTCCGGACTGAAGTGCCTAGAACCGCTCGGTCACAACGGCCGGCGTCCACGTTATCGACCAGATATTAACGGAGATTACACTTGCTGTGTTCCCCATTTCAAGGATACTGTTACCCAAACGGACAAGTAGGATGAGTTCTAGACTACTAAATGCGTTGCAGGAGGTGCAGAAACTTTGACCTTATCAAGCAATTCACGAAACGCACCACTCATGTCCTATGCCGCACATACATATATTTATCCTTTCACACAATAGTAGAGAATGGAAACCGCGACGCAAACATAATATCCCCCAAAGGAGCCAGTCTCACTCGTCTAACGAATACTGTGGCACTGGGGCAAAATGCGGAGGGCAGACGCAAAGGTGGAGAGGTCAGCAGAGCGACTTGCCCACTGACGTCACGCCACCATTGCGTCAGCCTCCACAATATGCCCCTGGCACCGTGCCCCGGGCCACACACCCACGCTTCCAGAACACCTCGCATTAGCTGTCTGTCGCGTCGCACCTTTCCTCTATTTCAATAGAGGGCGAAGTCATACGGCTGTTGTGCGTCTGCGCGCCGCACCTTTTGAAGGCAGAAAACGTTATTCCACGCTTTACAACTCTCAATGCCGACCACACGACTGGCTTGTCACACTGCAGCGACGCAGAGGTGCGGAACTGTAGCCACCATCTGGTGGTCAGTGCCCGGCTGGATTCGCTTTACCTTAACTGTGACGTAGATTGAATGCCTTTCTCTTCTTTTTTATTTTTCGTCCACCTACCAGACAATAGCGAAAGTCGGACGTTAACAGTAACACTGGAAAATAAAATCGTTGTTTTGTACGCAATTCGGAAAGCGCCCTGCAGATGATTTGTGGAGCGCGCGTACACCGATCGGAAAAGCTAGGGTAGCGAAACAACGCTTGTAGCCGCCGCACAGCGACGCTGACGGCCGTTCGCTGGCCAGAGAGCAGAATTAATTGCTGTGTCAGTCAGCAGCAGCGGCCACGGACAGCTAATACGGTTCCTGACAGCGCGGCCAGTACACCTCTGTCCCTGCAACGGATTCATACGCACCTGCGGGCGGCAGTTCGCGCTGCGCACTGTTTACCGAGCCTAACTCGGTCGCTCACATGTCCAGCGGGCTTACCGCGGGGTCAAATGTACTGCCACTTGTTAGCGCTGCCAACGTTTGCGTGGACTGTCTGCTATCAGCAGTGTAAGCTATCTGCTGAACCAGAAATTTTTGTGGTAGTCACAAGTAGATTAGATGCATCGTTAAGTACCACCACAAGTCGATAAGAGATAAAAGCAGAACACTCGAAATCGGAAGAGGAAACGAAATGAAACTTTACAAGCTGAGAGCGGAAGGTAGGGCCCAAATTCCGTCACTTTAGTACACTGGTGTGAAAAATTAAAGCAACAAACCGAAAATTTGCAAGGTTGCGTTTATTTTGCTACGAAACACTATAATAGACTGATAATAAAGTAGAAATGGAAATTTGTGGTAAGGACTATAGAACCAAACTGCTGACGTCATCGGTCCCTAGGCTTATGGACTACTAACCTAACTTAAAGTAGCTTACGCTAAGGACAATACACACACCTATGCCCTTGGGAGGACTCGAACCTCTGACGGGGGGAGCCGCGCGAATAGTGACAAGACGCCCAAGACTGCACGGCTACCCCGCTCGGCAGTAAATTGAAAACAGTGTAGAGAATACAGAACGTAAACAACTGCAACATACATAACGGTAGATAAAAATGTTCTTCGTTTTTCCCGATTTAACGAATTTAGACAAACATTCCGACAACTGGTCATCGTGCTCAATATGGGCGTGTGACTACCTCTGGCAAAAAACAAGCCTTATAAACGACAGGGCATGTTGTGAATGATGTCATAAATCTCATGTTGAGGCAATAACGCTCATTCTTCCTTCAGCGCTGCTCGCTAGACTTGCAGTTTGGTTGGTGGATGCTGACGTGATGCAAACCGTGTCCCTAGTGCATCCCAGACGTGCTCTTTGGGATTCAGATCGAAAGAGCGAGCAGGCCATGCCTTGCATGTAATGTCTTCCGTTTCAAAGAAAACATCACCACGCGTGCGCTTTGAGGTCAAGGATTATTGTCCAGGAATGCGAGTTCTGGGCCTACAGCACCTCGCAACAACCCCACACGAGGCCTCAACATCTCGTCACGATACCTGACAGTAGTAAAATTGTGCCGATTTAACTGTACGATTTCATGAAGAGGTGTTCGACCGTCCAGATGACTGATGACGGCTCCAAATATAGACGTTCCCTTCTGTGAAGGTGCGTAAGAGGTACGCATAAAGCATGTCTCCGATGGTAAAGGCCACTCTGCTGAAGACTTCTGTACACCCTTTGCCCAGCAACAACACTTCCAGTGAATACTGCGAAGTAAGATGCCAGTTGCCTTGCAGTACTAAGGAGGTACCGTCGTGCCCTTACAGCCAAATAACGGTTCTCTCTTTTTGATATAATACATAGTCGACCCCGCCCTGGCCTTCGGGATACAGTTTCGATCTCGAAAAAACTGTCACCACATCCGAAAAACAACAGAACGATTCACATTAAGCCATCGGCCCACTTCAGTTTGCGACTGTCCTGCTTCCATTGTTCCTATGGTTAACATCCGCAGAGAGCCTGGTAGACGTCTTCCTGTGCCACCTTGCACCGTCCGTGACTGTGTACACAGCGACTGTGGATGTGGGACTATCCGGTGAACACCATCCCTTTTGATAGGTGCCCTGATATCATTGTTGACGTTGTCGTACGTGCAGGGCACGATCATACGGACATCTGTTGACTGCTTGTATGATTGTATAGTGAATTAGACACAGAACAGGGAAATAGTGGTTTGCTGGTTTAATTGTGGACTACAGTGTACATTAGGACCTGTATGAGTCTTGAAAAATTATCGAAAAGGCTACAAATTGTTATACATGATCCTGAATTTATGCTCCATTTGTAGTCAAGATACAGTTAAACTGTTATAACATACTGAAGCCAGTATCTGTCATAAACGTTAACGTGGGAAAAACAAATATTCAAATAAAGTGTTCATAATTTCGCCCACCATAAAAATTATCAAGAGCGCAGTTAATTTAAAGGAGTTTTCTCATTCAATCACAGCCATACACTTTCACTGTTACAAACCACTTGAAGGTCACGAATGATCAACGTTTTCAAGTTTTCTGAGCAGTCTAAGAAATGTTCAAATGGCTCTGAGCAGTATGCGACTTAACTTCTGAGGTCATCAGTCGCCTAGAACTTAGAACTAAATAAACCTAACTAACCTAAGGACATCACACACATCCATGCCCGAGGCAGGATTCGAACCTGCGACCGTAGCGGTCGCTCGGTTCCAGACTGTAGCGCCTAGAACCGCACGGCCACTCCGGTCGGCTCTAAGAATTGTCTTTGTGAATTAGTATGTATGTGTAGGTGAAGAGCATGTTTCGGGATTACAAACTAAGCATTTCGTGCGACGAATCCTCTTCCCTTCTCTTGCGTTTTCACATATAAAAAATTAAATAATCTTTATAAATAGCAAATGAAATCAATTTTTAATAACAGTTCCAAATCCAGCCCCCGGATGAAAATAGGAACTGCAAGGATGACGAAATTACGAACATCCACAGATTTATCATAATCCCCGTTGCAGCAACTTAGGCCAAATCCTTGACTATACCACTTATACACCAGAAACAGCACCAAACGACTGAACTACAACCCAGTATTTGAACACAAAACATTCCTCGCAGTAGGAACTGGAGGCTGTTAATTTGACTGCTAGACTTACCATCCTCAGCGTAAAAAATTGAATTCCCTCTTACACCCACGCTACACGTTTCCAAACACCAAACTCTCTCAATAAAACAATGTACTCAAGTCACACACGCAGGCGCAGCAAAACATTTGTTACCAACGGTGGAAACTTAAAAATTCTTAGGGGGACGACATTAGCAGCAGGGGCTATAACAGGATCCCTTACGTTATATGATGTAACTGCAGTGATAACACAATGGATACAAATTTACAAATAACTTGGCAGTAGCAACCGACTTGCCAATGTGATGTTAAGCTCCTTCTAGCCAGGATGTACGGCACGATTCGGTTGGGAAAGATGTAATAAAACCGTTGTACCTTCTTCTGAGTAAGACGGCCCACAAATTAGGTCCATGTCCTAGATATCGATGATAATGAAAAAAAATGGTTCAAATGGCTCTGAGTACTATGCGACTTAACTTCTGAGGTCATCAGTCGCCTAGAACTTAGAACTAATTAAACCTAACTAACCTAAGGACATCACACACATCCATGCCAGAGGCAGGATTCGAATCTCCGACCGTAGCGGTCGCTCGGCTCCAGACTGTAGTGCCTAGAACCGCACGGCCACTCCGGACGGCGATCATAATGAAACTGGGACTCAGTTGATGTACAAGCTGGTACCACACATGTTCTGTCGGGGACACACCTTTGGGATCTTCTCGGCTACGGAAGTACGTCATAATAAGGCAGTTCCTTGAGACATGTACAATGTAAGGACTAGCATTGTCCTGTTGAAAAATGGCACCACATTACTGTCGCATGAGAGGTAATACATGAGGGTGTTCACACAAAGGTCATTAACCCGTGGTGATTCTATCCGGTGTGGCTCAACTTCCAGTGCCGCAAGGTAGTACGTTCAGCGCTACGCTGGATGACCAAGATGGCAAACACTAATCTGTTCGAACATACAATATCCTTCTACAAGCAGAAAATTATAAAAAGATTTTTCAGGGGTTCTGTGTGAACAATACACGCCACATTTGTACGGGCAGTTCTCGCCTATTCTTTCTTTGCCGGAGAATAAGCGTCAGTTCCATGTAGATATTATGTATTTAGTACCTGTGAAGCTAATATACTGTAAGGTCCTTGTTTGTTCACAGTTCATATTCGTTGAGAAATAATGAATCCGTATTGTACAATTCAGGGCAGTAATGGCCTCTAACGCATATTTTGGTTGTTCAAAACCCAGGTAATTGTTTGCGGGGCCGGGACATTTCGCCGTATTTATGGAACGCTTCAGCACCTTTGCTAACACAACTCGAATGGACGGGCGAACAGGTGGAGCTTTGAATACTTTTCAACCGAACTGTGCAGGCAGCTCAGCGCAAACGTTTATAGTTGTCGTCGTGTTTGTCTCTCCCACGCTAATTAACTGCATGCCCCCGAACACACTGCACTCTAATTACAGGTGGGGCTCGCGTGTACAAACGCAAGCTTTAGTGCGAACTCAACAAGGCGAGATCGAAAGGTGACGATAAAAAAATGAATGAGTTCCCCGACGGGTCTCCATTGTGAGCTCTTGCTGTGATACTTGTCCACACAACACAATATTCGACAGGTGAATTCAGGGAATTATAGCTTGTTCACATGTCATTGCTGTAAATGGCAGGCTGAAAATAAGACTATATCCTAAATATAGTTTTCGAAATTATCGTAGATGTCGTATCAAACCGTAAAACGTTAATCTGTCGTAAAAATGTGTATCAGATACTTGAATTCGATGTTTTGTGTTCTTTGGGACGAAGTGATGATGACATTAAGAAATTCAGTTCCGTATCCTATTCTAATGAGTGGCGTCTGAAGCAAACACTGGAATTCCAAACTTAGTTTTCAGTAAGGACATCACTCTGCATACCATGTTCAAAAGGCTTTTCGAACATTAGATGAGAAGAAAATGGAAGTATATGTATTCAACCAAGTCTACTAATATTCAGTAAACAAGCTGCATACCTTCAACATATTTAAAGAACGAAATCACCGAACCCAGGAAATTATTACAGTATTTAATTACCCACAAACAACCAGTTTCATTCAAGCGGCCAACTTGAAGTTACCTGCAAATATGTGAAAATTTATAATAAAAATTACATGGAAAACGGTAGGGTAAGCTATTGTAAGTACGAAATGGTCTAAGATTAAAATTGCATGGATTAAAGGTCAAATGTATAAGTGTTTTCAATTGCAGCACCTAACTAAAGTAGTTGAAAATTAAATAATTATTAAAAACATTAACCCAACTCGATTATCTATTACAAATATACACAACTTTTTTTTCTTTTTCTTATGCCCTTTCCACCAATGTCTAGGTTGAGTTGTGCACTTGTTGACTGAACAAAAATTTCTGAATACCTATAGTGGGTATACATATGAAAATGTGTTTTTCATGCCTTAGCGCACTTTGATTATTAAAGTTTCATTTCAAATGCTACTACTGAAGCAATTCTGACTTGACGCCACGGAACTTTAACTTGTCGTAGCATTACTCCGTGAGGCCCTTGTTGTATTCAGTGATTCATTGTAATTATTTTGCCATATGAAATGATCACTTGACTGAAATCACTGGTTTGCGAATAAATAGGTAATGCAATAGGTTCTAGTCGTTCCATGACTCCATTGAAATCTATTAATATTTTCCAAACTGAGACATAATTATGATGACACAGAAGAACACATTGCCGAGAGAATATCTTCTTTCTAAGATAAAAAGATGCTGGTAACAGGTTAAGCTTCGCGTCTGTGAAACAGTGCCAAATGTCAAATTTCTAACAACAAATTCTTTCCGAACAATAGGTACAGTTTCTCAGTTTCGTGTCTATTACTATAGCCTTAACATTGCAAACAAACAAATTCTAAACTGTTACAAGTTCTCGTCGTCCATCGTTCTCGCAAAACTTCTGCAATTACCTTCTATTTATTGACTTTCCTTGGTCTACAGTTTCGATGAACACACAGTGTACCAAGAACACTAAGACGGAATTTCGTTGAAGTATGAGATTAAAATTGTTTAGGTTATCATTCACGGTTGCAGCTGCACACGTTTTCGTGGCTCTTTACACGGAAAGGGTTGTATCACTGGAATGGTTGAAGAGTGAAAATGGTGTTTACAGAAGTCAATGAATTTCCCTTGACGAAGAGCGGCGAGCGAACCAATATCTAAACGGACAAGCGTTAAAGATTGCTTTTAAGAGTGAAGCAAATCTTAATAAGGCTAGTGGGTAAGTACTGTAGGAAAATGCTGCAAAACGGAATTTACTCAAAACTCTGTTATATATTGAATCTTAATCTGTCGGACTCCTTTAGGCTCACACACAAACATACTGTGCATCAAATACCGATTAAGAACAAAAGTATAAAATACTGTTTAAGGAAAAGTTAAGCTATTTAGATTTTTGAATTGTTTGGTCTTATTTTACTGCGCCCCTTGTTTGTGTCAGGAAATACTAACGTAAAATCGTAACCAGCAGTGACTGCGATTGGCAGCTAGTACCTGACAGGACGACCTACTAATACGTATCTCGTGTATTTACATGTTCCAGGGATACTTAAAGATAAGGAAGTTCTATGTTAAACTCTTTTTTTGTGGATAAGAGTTGTAAGTAGACTGTTTAGGTTTTCTTATTGGTAACGCCAAGTAGGGCTCTGTATGAAAAATCACTGGCGGTGCTGTGTGCAGTCTGTGGCTGGTTGGCATTGTTGTAATACTCGCCATTGTAGTGTTGGGCAGCTGGATGTGAACAGCACGTAGCGCTGCGAAGTTGGAGGTGAGCCGCCAGCAGTGGTAGACGTGGGGAGAGAGATGGCGGAGTTTTGAAATTTGTAAGACTGGATGTCATGAACTGCTATATATATATTATGACTTTTGATGATATTAGGGTAAATACATTCTTTGTTCTCTATTAAAATCTTTCATTTGCTAATTATCCCTATCAGTAGTTACTGCCTTCCGTAGTTTGAATCTTTTATTTAGCTGGCAGTAGTGGCGTTCGCTGTATTGCAGTAGTTCGAGTAACGAATGATTTTTGGTGAGGTAAGTAATATGTGAAAGGTATAGGTTAATGTTAGTCAGGGCCATTCTTTTGTAGGGATTTTTGAAAGTCAGACTGCGTTGCGCTAAAAATATTGTGTGTCAGTTTAAGCACAGCTATGTATAATATTTATAACGGGACGTTTCAGAGTGATCCCCTTGGTTCACGTATTCGAGGCACGAGTATTTTCAGTACAGTACTCATCAAGCAAGATTGTGTGCTGAAGCACATCGACTATTCAAACGCCTATCGTTTCGGAGGATCTCACAAAAAGAATTCGGCTCATTCCAGCAATGTAACATGAATTCTACAGCATTTATTTCTATAGTTATATTTGTTTTGCTGAATTCCATCAATACCATCAGCACCAGTTTTCAGCATTTATCGTTCGAAATTGAAACGGATTGTACAGGAAATGTTAAATATTTGTGTAATTTGCATTCTGGTGCAATGTTCAATAGGCGGCGTGGCTCGTTGATGTATGAGAGAGAGGCGTACATGAGGCTTGTCGAGAAAAAGCAATATGTTCATCCCTGCTGGCATGAAATCTGGAGCCTCTCGACCAAAGTGAAGTGCAGTAACGGACTCTCTCTCTAAATCAGACCCCTTTGTTCCTGGGCTCTGCGTTCTCGTGAACCCTTGTGGGAACAATTTTAAATAGTTTATGGTTATACCACTTTGTAGCGGAGTCCTCAAATCGCCCACTTCACTTGTTGCATATCAGTTCGCCATTACATACTTTGACAATGGAAAAAGTTTTTACATTATGCTACATTTGCGTTATGTGTCCCAGATATTGGCAGGTAAGCCTTTCAACCTACACGTGTTCCGCAGTAGTAATATTAATCTTCATGTTTATGACTAAGAGGCTGACCTACAGTTCTGAGTAAGTATCCTGAAGAAGAGCAAGACATTTGGAAAGACATTACAACCCCCTACGTATCCCGAAGACAAAATTTGGGTAGTTACAGCGCGAACAGATGCGTTTAAATATCCAGACTTCCCGAATTCCATATCAAAATGGAATGGGTTGAAATCCTAACACGTTATACCACAGGAAGTACTCCCCGCCATGCACTTGACAGTGGTTTGTGTAGTATGCATGTAGATACGGATACAGTTATAAACTTATCGCTTGTGTTGCACCGTGCGCGTTTTGTATGAACCAACTGGTCCACACGTCTCACTGACATGATTGTAGTAGTCCGCCCCCGGTAGTTGAATGGTCAGCGCGACAGAATGTCAATCCTAAAAGCCCGGACTCGATTCCCGGCTTGGTCGGGGATTTTCTCCTCTCAGGGACTGGGTGTTGTGTTGCCCCAATCATCGTCATTTCATCCGCTTCGACGCGCAAGTCGCCGAAGTGGCGTCAAATCGAAAGACTTGCACACGGCGAACGGTCTACCCGACAGGAGACTCTAGTCACACGGCATTTACATATTTATTTATCATTGTACTTCGTCGAAGATTAGACTATACTCTACACCAGAGAGCAGTTCCGCTATTTTTGGTGCCAACACTTCCTTCAGCAACTGTAGACTGGAACACAATGAATGACAGCGAAGTTAGTAATGCCAAAATTTCAAACGGCTGAAAAAGTGAAACTTCCTGGCAGATTAAAACTGTGTGCCCGACCGAGACTCGCAGGAGAGCTTCTGTAAAGTTTGGAAGGTAGGAGAACGAGGTACTGGCAGAAGTAAAGCTGTGAGTACCGGGCGTGAGTCGTGCTTCGGTAGCTCAGTTGGTAGAGCACTTGCCCGCGAAAGGCAAAGGTCCCGAGTTCGAGTCTCGGTCGGGCACACAGTTTTAATCTGCCAGGAAGTTTCATATCAGCGCACACTCCGCTGCAGAGTGAAAATCTCATTCTGGAAACATCCCCCAGGCTGTGGCTAAGCCATGTCTCCGCAATATCCTTTCTTTCAGGAGTGCTAGTTCTGCATGTCTCGCAGGAGAGCTTCTGTAAAGTTTGGAAGGTAGGAGACGAGGTACTGGCAGAAGTAAAGCTGTGAGTACCGGGCGTGAGTCGTGCTTCGGTAGCTCAGTTGGTAGAGCACTTGCCCGCGAAAGGCAAAGGTCCCGAGTTCGAGTCTCGGTCGGGCACACAGTTTTAATCTGCCAGGAAGTTTCATATCAGCGCACACTCCGCTGCAGAGTGAAAATCTCATTCTGGCTGAAAAAGTGTCATTCTTTGTTAAGATAAACAAGGGATCAAGTTAATCAATTACACCACGGCAAAACAAAAGTGGGAGAGAAAAGTGTTGGTCTTTCCACAGTTTACTGTCTCATATGATTATTTCCTCAAAGGCTTTTGCAGCAGAAGAATCGTGTGCCCTGGTGTCATGGAGAGTGGTGCGAAGTGGTCATAAAGGTGAGTGCGTTTGGCAACAAATTTTTTCGTACTACACGCAGTCACACATCGATTTGTCCTTGTAAACACGGAGGTGACAAAAGTAACGTGACAGCGATATGCATATGTACGGATGGAGGTAGTATCGCTTATACAAAGTATAAAAAAGCAGCACACTTAGCAGGGCTGTCATTTGTACTCAGGTGATTCACGTGAAAAGGTGAACAACGCGATTCCGGCCGCCCGACGAAGTTAACAGTCTTTGAATACCAACTTTCAAGCGTTACCGCTCACCACGAACAACGCAGTGGCCGACGGCCTTCACTCAGCGACAGAGAGCAGCAGCAATTACGTAGAGTTGTCAGTGCTAAGAGACAGGCAATAGTGCGAGAAACAGCTGCAGAAATCAATGTGGAATGCACGACGAACGTTTATGTTAGGACATTGTAGTGAAGTTTGCGTTAATGAGTTACGCAGCCGGCCGGTGTGGCCGTGCGGTTCTAGGCGCTTCAGTCTGGAACCGCGTGACCGTTCTGGTCGCAGGTTCGAATCCTGCCTCGGGCATGGATGTGTGTGATATCTATAGGTTAGTTAGGTTTAAGTAGTTCTAAGTTCTAGGGTACTGATGATCACAGATGTGCTCAGAGCCATTTGAACCGTTTTTTGAGTTACGCAAGCTGACAACTTGCCATTGTTAGCAGCTGCCATTGTTAACAGCACGACGTCGCTCGCAGTGCATGTCTTGGGCTCGTTACCTTATCGGCTGGATCCTAGACGTCTGGAAACCCGTCGCCACGTGAGATAAGACTCGATTTCATTGGTAAGAACTGACTGTAGGCTTCGAATATGGCGCAAAGCCCATAAAGTCATGGGCCCAAGGTGGAAACAAGGCACTGTGCAAGCTGGTGATGTCTCCATAATGGTGATGTCTGTGGTTACATGGAATGAACTGGATCCTGCTTATGTTCGGCGACTTGGCAACCATTTGCTGCCACTCACGGACCTCATGTTTCTAAACGACGATGGAATTTTTGTGGATAAAGTTCACTATGTTATCGGACCACAATTGTTCGTGACTGGCTTGAAGAAGATTCTGCACAGTTGGAGCGAATATTTGGCCACCCAGATCGCCAAAAACGAATCCCGTCGAACATTTATGGGATATAATTTAGAGGTCAGTTCACGCACAAAATTCTGCAGCGGCAACACTTTGGACAGCTATAGAGGCAGCATAGCTCAGTATATCTGCAGGGGACTTCCAACGACGTGTTGAGTTGGTATCACGCCGAGCTGCTGCGCTATGCCGTGAAGAAGGAGGTCCGACAAGGTATTGGGAGGGCATCCCATGACTTTAGTCACTTCGCTGTGTAAGGAATGTTGATACCGAAATACTGAGGTACGTGTGGCCAATGTCTTTACTAGTTCTTCTTTTTCGGGGCTGGTAACATGGAAAGTTTAATGCCAGAGCTCAGTTTTTTGACGATCTCATAGAAATTGTCACATCACTAACTACACAAAGAAAAAAAAATTACGTACGTCGGTATCAGACTGTCTTAATGAATAGAGTACTGCAGTATTTTCCCTCATTATATTAGCAATACCTGATCATACAAGAAATTACGTAAATCTTGTATTGTCACCTGTGACGCTGTAAGCGGTAACTGCGTGTTTACCTGAACTAAGTAAAATAGATTGACTACCCCCTTGATTTCAAGAGGAGTCTTCCTGTATTTCTTTCAAAGCATAGTGACTGCAAAGTGAAATAAAGGGTAACAGAGTTTAAGGTGTATGTTACCACAAAGGTAATATAATCTCTGCGCCACAGAGGATTCCACCCGCCTGAAGATCCAAAACAAACACGGCACCATTTGATGCGCTTGGGAGAGAGAATATCCTCGTGATTAATGCACTGAATATCATTTGCGTAATCTCGTGGAACGGAATGGAGAAGGCTTAAACGGTTTAGTCGCAGGTGGAATTAACCTGCAGGTAAAATGGGCTCTAGCGTCTGGGATCCACCGTGAATCCCTCAGGATGTTGCCTCAAGAATAGAGGCACCTTGCAGCCCGCTCAGAGCGCTTTCCCCATTCGTCTCTTAGCATATACGTAGAACGGCTCAAAATGGAGATACTTACCTAACTTCAACTGTCGTATTGTGGTCCCAACTACCAACAAGCTTCACAAAACGAAAGTGAAACTAAGTAGGAACTTTTAATTCTCTTGGTAGCTTGAGTGGTACATTCAGCAGAAGAATTTCATTATTCAAAGGGTATTGTACATAGAGTATTTAAGAACTTTGAATAAACGTCCAGCGAGTCTGCCGTTTTTGATGCGCAAAGAAAAGATTTGATCCATATCAGAAGAGCTTTGTTAACGATTGGATAATTCTTGTAGCTTAGATGGGGAGAGTTCACGGCAGATTACAAAAATATTGCCTCTATTGAGGTCGAACTTCAGAGTGACTGTGAAGCTATATGGACCGGTAGAACACGTCCACGTGAAATTAGCTGATTGTCGGATGTTTTTGCCAGCCACCTGAATCCGCCGTGCAGTTTTACAGTCATTCAAAGAATGTCTACGCTCAGGAGCACGGAAATACCGAGATCAAGCAATATTAGTTGCAGGTGACTTTGAACTACAGAGTTCAAACTGGAACGTCTATGGATTCATTACGGGGTAAGAACAAGCAGTCTTGTGAGGAACTTTTGAAAACTTTTGCAAAAACTGTTAGACAACCTACACAGGTTTAATTGTCAATAAAATCCTTAACGATATGTAATGGCACTGTGAGCATGTAAAATTTTTCGACGATTCGGGCACCAATGCAACTGGTGGATATGGATCAGAATTTTATACTTTGTCAACAAGGCCACATACCCTTAAGAATTTTTTCGACAGCGACAACGGCCGCGGAAGCCTACGTTTGTATTACAAAGGTATAACTTTAAAAGCGAACAGTTTTAGTTAGACGTTATCGTGACTGTTACTGATTTCGAATCAAACAATTAGATAACCGTTAAAAGTAAAATTTACTTATGTCTCATTTCCTTTGCGCAATTCAGAATCTTAAGCATTTATCATCAAGCCGATTTATGGGAGTTACTGCACATGTATTTTTGTGTTTACAACTCTGGTATAAGCTGTGGCAATGTCTAGTAACAGAAGAAATATAAAACACTATTTAACTACAAACATTGTTTTGTGGGAATAATTGATTGCAAAGATTAATAAAAGTAATTGCAAAATTAAAAACATGTACACTGGCTTATTTTTTTGTCGTTTTATATCACACGCAACGTCAAAGGTCTGAGGCTTATTCCAAACTAGCGTTCTGTTTTTGTTTTCTGCTATTGGTAATAATATTATTTTTCACCTTCTTTGCAGTAATTCTGTTCTAAACGCCATCTTCGTTTAGTTCAGAGTTTTCAAAGTACAAGTGATGATGTATGTGACGTAAGAAGGCAGAAAAGGAAGACTGTCATCACTGGATGTATTTTTGCTTTTACACTCGAGACATAATAAGGGGGATTGACAGGACATCGCCGGCCTCGTTGGCCGAGCGGTTCTAGGTGCTTCAGTCTGGAACCGCGCGACCGCTACGGTCACAGGTTCGAATCCTGCCTAGGGCATGGGTGTGTGCGATGTCCTTAGGTTAGTTAGGTTTAAGTAGTTCTAAGTTCTAGGGGACTGATATCCTCAGAACTTAAGTCCCATAGTCTTCAGAGCCATTGGAACCATTTTGTCAGGACATCACAAACATGAAACCGACATGCGCCATACCAGTTGCCCCGAACATTAGGTCCTGGTGGAAGTGTGTTCATCAAAACTGCTGGCCTGTGTCGTTTACAGTTTTACTAATAGTTATAATTAAAGTCTAAAGTGCAAGGGATCACATTTAATTCGTAAGTGGAGTCGTTCAAGCAATATTTTCTTTCGTACAATTTAGTTTAGGTTGCGCTGTTTACTGCAGTGATTTTATGTTTGTCATTCGACTTTAGATTTGCTATCAAAATAACTAAAAAATCTCTCTGGGTGAACGTTTCAAAAGGAAAGATTGGAAACCGACAAAACTCATCAAATTATATTCTCAGTATTTTCGGGAAGAGGACGTAGAACGAACATCAGTTCTGTCAGTCCGTATTAAGATAATTACGAAAGTAGCTTTTTCACTTCACATAATCCTCTTCTTGGTTATCCGGAAAATATAACACAAAGAAAATTACATCAAGGAGGCCAAATGAGTTGTATTACTGGATCCAGTAAGCACTTCAGACGAGAAAAACGTCTAAAAATGCCTTCCAGAGACTGTGTATTGACGAAATCACTGAATAATTTACTATTTAAAACAAATGTGGCGTACGCACGAGAAAAATTAAAAACAAGAAGCGATCGTAAGCAGAAGCCTGCTAATGTTTTGAGGCATCTAATACAGCTGCGCCAGCTTCAAAGCAAAGTACAAGTCTATGTCACCATCTCCCCTTATTATACCTCCATATTTCTGTATTTTCGTTCATCTTTGCAATCAGAGACCGCTACAAAACAAATAGTTTAAATAGTTGTTTCTCCTGCTATCAGACAGTGTCGCAGATTATACAAAAGTCGTAAATACATTTTGTATCGTGTTAATACACATTAACAGAGCTGTGCTCTAGCGAAACAACGGTTCGGTAGTTTTGGTACACTACATAAGTGACGTAGTAAATGGTAGGATTACCATTAGTATATGTAGCATTGATAGGGAAAGAAACATGCATGCATGTGTAAGGGAGAAGCTCGCAGCCGGCTACTTCTCTTCGTTTTTTGTTTGTTTGGTTGTTTGTTTTGTGCATAATTAGAGCCGAAAATTATTCAGTGTTAGTCCATAGTGTATTTTATCCCTTACAGCAAGTTTATAAATAATAAAAATTGTTCAAAAAATGTTCAAATTTGTGTGAAATCTTATGGGACTTAACTGCTAAGGTCATCAGGCCCTAAGCTTACACACTATTTAACCTAAATTATCCCAAGGACAAACACACGCTCCCATGCCCGAGGGGGACACGAACCTCCGCCGGGACCAGCCGCACAGTCCATGACTGCAGCGCCTTTAGATCGCTCGGCTAATCCTGCGCGGCAATAAAAATTTGCTGATCGCGCAGCTTCTGCGCCTTTATGCAACCAAACCAATTAATTTTGTTGCAAGTACAGTTTAGATGAAAAATATAAGAGATGTGTACAATTGATGTTGTTGCAGGGTGGTAATTATTGAACTATATGAAATATACGTGAACTGGTCACAAGCGAAGGCGTGCACACACTTTATTACACATTAAAACGTCACTACAGATCTTCGGATGTGGTTACGACACGTTCGATATGCCTGCCATCATTGGCGATGATATGGCGCAGACGAATAGCGAAATTCTGCATAACCCGCTGAAGCGTCGGAACATCGATGCTGTTGATGACCTCCTGAATGGCTGTTTACAGATCAGCAATGGATCTGGGATTGTTGCTGTACACCTTGTCTTTAATATAGCCCACAAAAAGAAGTCGCATGTACTCAGATCAGGAGAATATGGCAGCCAATCGAGGCACATGCCAGTGGCCTCTGGATGCCCCAGAGCCAGAATGCGTTCCCCGCAGTGCCCCTCCAGGACATCAAATATTCTCCTGCTTCGATGGGGTCGAGCTCCGTCTAGCATGAACCGCATATTTTCGAAATCAGGGTCACTTTGGATAATGGGAATGAAATCATCTCCCAAAACCTACAAGTAGCGTTCGGTAGTAACCGTGCCACCAAGGAATATCGCACCGATTATTCCGTGACTGGACATTGCACACCACACACTCACACGTTGAGGGTGTAGAGACTTCTCGACCGCGAAATGTGGATTCTCAGTCCCCCAAATGCTCTAATTCTGCCTACTGACCAACCCATCCAAATGAAAGTGGGCTTCGTCGCTAAACCAAACCATGCATGCGCGTACTAATTCCCGCCAGACCACGCGGCCAATCGTCCGGTTTGAATGTCCTAATGCAAACGGTTCAGAAGTTAAAGACTATTTTATTTCGTACAGTTCAATAATTATCACCTCGAATTTTGTACTCAATAGAACGTTCCACGCCATTATCTAGGGCAAGAGTTTCCTGTTGTTATTGGTAAATACGGAAGTTACTTATGAATAACACAAACACGTTTTATATACGTTCGATGGAGTATTGAAGGGATGTTTGATATTTTTTTGTTTTGCGTTTTTTTAAACGCTATATGATAAATATCTATTGTTTCCTTTATTTCTACTACAAAATTCGTCTCCTACATGTTACAGATCAACAATTTTCGAAAAAAGAACCTGACTCAACTGATAATTTCAACTTTGCTATTTTTATGTAGCGGACAAGAGGGTAACTATAGAGAACAAAAATATTCTGTGTGTTACCTGGGCCTTTATAAATCCTCACTCAGTTTCTGGACGGTTCACCACATTTAGTCAGACACTGATTACACGAGTAGAAGATGCGATCGTTATGAGATAACGCCCGACAGCTATGCAACACAACTAAGGCACATGTAAAGCGGATGCTAACGTAAATAACCAAAGCCACTACGGAAACTACCGTAGACTGTTCTTACTTACGAAATCCTACAGTAGCTGACACTGTTCTTACCTCTCTATACATAAATCAATGTGATGACAAAGATCTGAGTCGCTGAAACGCGCAGTGGAAATAAAGCAAAAAAAAAAAAAAAAAAAAAAAAGAGCTGCCACAGTTAGTGAAATTTTTGTCTCAGTCGCCGAATAGGTGGCCAATGTGCCATTTGATTCAAATGTGGCTCTCTTGCCTGTTTCTCGAGCTGACCTACGTAAGCCTGCAGGAATGTCACTTGTTTTTGGTGGATGACATCCTATTTAGCATATGTTTTTGAAGTACTTACCTATGACATTCCGAAAAACTTGGGCTAATTGTGGAGTAGAGAGAGCTGAGGCAGGGTTCTTTTGCGTACGTGTTCAGTCACTCCGCCCTCTGGGTAGCGCGGGAGTCGGGGTGGGGGGGGGGGGGGGGGGAGGGGGACCTGACAGAGGGAGCAGAAGAGGTCCCACGCGGCGTCGCTTTGAGGATGGCGGAAGAGGCTCTTCACCAGAGCAGAGCAGACCACACTCGCGATTTACACAGCAGAGGTGGCTGCGGGCACAGACTCCAGAGTCGCCATCCGTCAGGCATAAAGCGGTGGCGTGCGGCCGGACGGCATTAGCCATTAAAGGAGGCATATTTATGTAAATTGCCACGCTCTCGTGGACAGAGTGAGAGGGAGGGTATGGGTGGGAGGGGGGTGTGGGGAGGAGATGGAGAAAGCGCAGCTGGCGCTCCGCTCGCAAGTTGGCGACAGGAATGCGTGCGGGCCGTAATCTAAGTTGCGGCCACCCCGGGGGTGCCGTGCCTGCTGCTGGCAACTTCCCGGCGCGTCGGCAGGCCCGGGCGTTATGTCGCGCCGGTAAATGCGTCCTCACTTATGCATGGCGCGCCGAGACGCGGCCCTACTCGCCGAAGAGTCGTAAATCGGGCGACGGGCGTTGGGCGTCACCCCGACACTCCCATAGCGGAGACACGAGCCGGGTCCTTGAAAGTGACGACACGGCCTCGTTACGCCTTTGAACATGTGGGACTTGATGACGGGGCACACTTGACTGATCGGAATGTCTACATAACAGGCGACAATGTTTCGAAAGTGAAATAAAATGAAACTCTGATTCCAGTAGTCCGTTTCAAGCCCTAAATATTTATAATTTTTATGCATTATGAGGGGACGAATGAAAATTTTTACCAAGGCCGGCATTCGAACCCCGGTCTGTTACTCAGCAGACAGATGTGCTAACCACTACGTCATCCCGGTACAGTGGCTTTTCAGAACTGCATGGACTGCCCTAGCACGCTCCCCTCCCCAATACAAATTCCCATTCACTCCCTGGTCCATTATTCCTAAAGTCGAATGTGCTAACCACTACGTCACCCCGGTACAGTGGCTTTGCACAGCTGCATGGACTACCCTACCACACTTCCCTCCCCAATCCAAATTCCCATTCACTCCCTGGTCCATTCTCTCTAAAGTCGGACAGATTTGCAGAGGCTCTCCAACTGTATTTGGCAACATGCCTGTCATACATGTTTGAAACTTGGAAAGGTCTCTGGAGCCATACAGTTTCACGTCACTAAAGCAGCTATGCATGGGTTTCATGAACGATCCCCTGTTTCGCTCTATGATGAGGTGCTATTCCAGTACAGTGGTAGAACCTCTGCAGTGGAGTTCGAGATGTGGGAGAATACCAAGAGGACCGAGGAGTGGATGGGAATTTGGATTGAGGTGGGAGGTGTGTAACGGTAGCCTGTGCAGTTGAACAAAGCCGCTGTAGCTGGTTGGCGTAGCGGTTAGTACATCTGCCTAGTGAGGAGGTGACCCAAATTAGAATCCCGGTCTTGGTACAAATTTTCATTCCTTGCTTTAGTCTGCATATATACATAATATTTCGAAGGTTGTGCATTGATATTTTTTTCTGAGTAATTAGGTATTCACTGTGTAATGAATTGTATCTAGACACCTATTATTGGACACTAATATGGTGTATGTCCAACCTTCGCCTTCATAACGGCTTGAACTTTGCTCAGGACACTTTTGATGAGGCGTCCGAATGTCTGTGGAGACACAGTAGCCCACTCTTACTCAAGAGCTGAAACTAGAGAAAGTATTTGTGTTGGACGCTGGGTTCTGGAGCGAAGTCGACTTTCTAACTCCTCCAAAGATATTCCATTGGACTCAGATCGAGACTTGGGGTAGTTCAGTCAATTCCAGGAATGTCGCTGTCCACAATCCATTGCTTCATATATGTCGCTGTGTGACTGGGTCCATTGCATTGCTAACACAATTATCATCTCCGAACCATTAGTCTGCTGTACACAGTACTCAGCGCTGTAAAACGGGTTCGAATTCTTCCACATTTTCGTTTTCTTAAGCACAATAAAGCGATCCGATCCTAACCATGAGGAACAACCCCATGCCCTAACACGATCTCCTCCGTGGTTCACTGTTGGCAGGTAACTTTCCCAGGGTATTCAACAGACCGAAAACCCTCCGTCCGATTTCCACAAGGTATAACGTGATCCATCACTCCTAATCAATCGTTTCCGGCCACCTACTGTCCAGTGACGTACCTCTTTACGCCAAATCCAGCGTTTCTTAGCACTGAATACGGAAGTTTGTGGTTTATGAGAAGCTACTTGGCTGTTGTACTCCATATTTTTTAATTCGCTAACCACATCCAGAGTACTAGATGGACTACTGGTTATTCATGAATGTTGTTGTTGTGGTCTTCAGTTCAGAGACTGGTTTGATGCAGCTCTTCATGCTACTCTATCCTCTGCAAGCTTCTTCATCTCCCAGTACCTAGTGCAACCTACATCCTTCTGAATCTGTTTAGCGTATTCATCTCTTGGTCTCCCTCTACGATTTTTACCCTCGACGTTGCCCTCCAATACTAAATTGGTGATCCCTTGATGCCTCAGAACGTGTCCTACCAACCAGTCCCTTCTTCTAGTCAAGTTGTGCCACAAACTTCTCTTCTCCCCGATCCTATTCAATACCTCCTCATTAGTTATGTGATCTAACCATCTAATCTTCAGGATTCTTCTGTAGCACCACATTTCGAAAGCTTCTATTCTCTTCTCGTCCAAACTATTTATCGTCCGTGTTTCACTTCCATACATGGATACACTCCATACAAATACTTTTAGAAACGACTTCCTGACACTTAAATCTATACTCAATGTTAACAAATTTCTCTTCTTAAGAAAGGCTTTCCTTGCCATTGCCAGTCTACATTTTATATCCTCTCTACTTCGACCATCCTCAATTATTTTGTTCCCGAAATAGCAAAAATCATCTTCTGCATTAGGGGGCTCATTTAATAATCTAATTCCCTCAGCATCACCCGATTTAATTCGAGTACATTCCATTATCCTCGTTTTGCTTTTGTTGATGTTCATCTTATATCCTCCTTTCTAGACACTATCCATTCCATTCAACTGCTCTTCCAAGTCCTTTGCTGTCTCTGACAGAATTACAATGTCATCGGCGAAGCTCAAAGTTTTTATTTCTTCTCCATAGATTTTAATTCCTACTCCGAATTTTTCTTTTGTTTCCTTTACTGCTTGCCCAATATGAGTAGCTGTCCTGAATGATCCCTGCCGCTAATTTCATATAATTTTTTTCAACCATTTCCCGCAATTTTCTACGCCTCCGGACCGTCAGTACACGGGAGTGTCTGTTCTTGGTTTAACTGTGGCTGCTCTTTCGCAATTCCACTTCGCAGTCACATCACCAACAGCAGACCTGAACAGCTTTAGAAGGGCTGCAGTGTCCCTGACTGATCTGATAGCCAGGTGACATCCAATCACTAGTTCACTTCGAAGTAACTGACGTATCCTGACCGACCCATTCTGCTGCTGCTCCTGCTTCTCTGCTGCTAACACAATACTCCACGCCTATTTTACAAAAATAATGGTTCAAATGGCTCTCAGCACTATGGTACTTAACATCTGAGGTCGTCAGACCCCTAGAACGTAGAACTACTTAACCCTAACTAACCTAAGAACATCACACACATCCATGCCCGAGGCAGGATCGAACCTGCGACCGTAGCGGTCGCGCGGTTCCAGACTGAAGCGCCTAGAACCTCTCGGCCACGCCTATTTTACAGCGGCTGGTTAGTCCCCCGCGATATCTACTACTCAGTTCCACGTTACGTAGGTGAGTCCGCGTACTTCGGGTCATACACACAAGGGGTGATCAAAAAATTTCCGTTAGAGGGCGTTGCTGCAGCGTATATAACACGTACCGCGACGCCAACGCAGGTATCTAAACACCACCGTGTAGACAAAGGATTAATGTGATATTCGTGTCTTTGTGACATGCATGCGATAAGTACGGGAACAAGAACTGTTGTGACGGTGTTACAAGATGCGTCCAAACAGGATCAATGTGCTGCAGTTCCTTCCTTGGTGTCTAAGTATTTACCTGTAGACACCCATCATAGAATGAAACGTGTGTACGGAGCGCCATGTCTGTCAAAAGCAACTCTTGTGGAGTCCGCCCCCTGTAGCTGAGTGATCAGCGCGACAGAATATCAATCCTAAGGGCCCGGGTTCCATTGCCGGCTGGGCCGGAGATTTTCTCGGCTCGGGGACTGGGTGTTGTGTTTTTCTAATCATCATCATTTCATCCCCATCGACGCGCAAGTGGCCGAAGTGGCGTCAATTCGTAAGACTTGCACCCGGCGAATGGTCTACCCAACGGGAGGCCCTAGTCACATGAAATTTAGCTCTTGTGGAATGGTGTGCCAAGTTTCATGCTAGTCTTGCTGCCGACTGTAAGGTTTAGTGGTCAGAACAACATCTGTGTAGGCTGTAAATAACTTTGGTTTAACGTTGCAATCTTAACATACACTCCTGGAAATTGAAATAAGAACACCGTGAATTCATTGTCCCAGGAAGGGGAAACTTTATTGACACATTCCTGGGGTCAGATACATCACATGATCACACTGACAGAACCACAGGCCCATAGACACAGGCAACAGAGCATGCACAATGTCGGCACTACTACAGTGTATATCCACCTTTCGCAGCAATGCAGGCTGCTATTCTCCCATGGAGACGATCGTAGAGATGCTGGATGTAGTCCTGTGGAACGGCTTGCCATGCCATTTCCACCTGGCGCCTCAGTTGGACCAGCGTTCGTGCTGGACGTGCAGATCGCGTGAGACGACGCTTCATCCAGTCCCAAACATGCTCAATGGGGGACAGTTCCGGAGATCTTGCTGGCCAGGGTAGTTGACTTACACCTTCTAGAGCACGTTGGGTGGCGCGGGATACATGCGGACGTGCATTGTCCTGTTGGAACAGCAAGTTCCCTTGCCGGTCTAGGAATGGTAGAACGATGGGTTCGATGACGGTTTGGATGTACCGTGCACTATTCAGTGTCCCCTCGACGATCACCAGAGGTGTACGGCCAGTGTAGGAGATCGCTCTCCACACCATGATGCCGGGTGTTGGCCCTGTGTGCCTCGGTCGTATGCAGTCCTGATTGTGGCGCTCACCTGCACGGCGCCAAACACGCATACGACCATCATTGGCACCAAGGCAGAAGCGACTCTCATCGCTGAAGACGACACGTCTCCATTCGTCCCTCCATTCACGCCTGTCGCGACACCACTGGAGGCGGGCTGCACGATGTTGGGGCGTGAGCGGAAGACGGCCTAACGGTGTGCGGGACCGTAGCCCAGCTTCATGGAGACGGTTGCAAATGGTCCTCGCCGATACCCCAGGAGCAACAGTGTCCCTAATTTGCTGGGAAGTGGCGGTGCGGTCCCCTACGGCACTGCGTAGGATCCTACGGTCTTGGAGTGCATCCGTGCGTCGCTGCGGTCCGGTCCCAGGTCGACGGGCACGTGCACCTTCCGCCGACCACTGGCGACAACATCGATGTACTGTGGAGACCTCACGCCCCACGTGTTGAGCAATTCGGCGGTACGTCCACCCGGCCTCCCGCATGCCCACTATACGCCCTCGCTCAAAGTCCGTCAACTGCACATACGGTTCACGTCCACGCTGTCGCGGCATGCTACCAGTGTTAAAGACTGCGATGGAGCTCCGTATGCCACGGCAAACTGGCTGACACTGACGGCGGCGGTGCACAAATGCTGCGCAGCTAGCGCCATTCGACGGCCAACACCACGGTTCCTGGTGTGTCCGCTGTGCCGTGCGTGTGATCATTGCTTGTACAGCCCTCTCGCAGTGTCCGGAGCAAGTATGGTGGGTCTGACACACCGGTGCCAATGTGTTCTTTTTTCCATTTTCAGGAGTGTATATACATACACGCATTTACACAGTTTACCATGTGACAATGTTACGACAGTTGTCGAACAGACGCATCTCATCCTCATAAAGTGAAATAATCCTAAACTCCTAAATTTTTAGTAGAAGTTTCTTTACAAAATTGTTCTTACGACTATGTCATGATGTTGGCCAGTACTATGATAAATCATCCGATTCCAGTTCAAAGTTCGCTACTATTTAGGATGAAAAATCATGTCTATTGAGGATGGTCAGTTTAATGACAAGCTGAGCAAAAGATTACCCAAGGTCGCTCGAGTTTACAGTGGACGCGAGCTGGTGAACCAACAAGTTTAGACCTCTGAGCGCGGTATTTACCTTAGCTGCGATGAGCTGTCATCTGCATGGCTGCTCTCATCCTCTGAAATTCCCATAAAAAACTGATTAAGCCTTCGCTGATTTTACCAGCAAAAACTCTCCCTATGTTTCTTATTATGTGAGAAACACAAACGTTCCAAGTCATGCAACATGCAATATGGCGATATCCACGCGCATGGTTGTAGCAGCGTCCATATTAAAATGCCCTCTCAGTCCTTGCAAAGGCATTTAGCTAACTGGCTGGTTCGTTTCTCCACAGTGGGAGCTCAACAACGCTACAGCTAATACCTAGCTGGACGTCAGCTGCAGTGAACGCCGTGTTCACTGAAATTTCTCCTATGCATCGTACAGAGCGTTATGCACCCCATTGTGCACTTGACGCCAGTTCAGAGAAGAGTCCTCCAAAATTTCGCTTTCCTCTTTCTCGTAGCCGAACTCCCTCCCCAATTGGGTTCATTCATTCTTCACGCCACGGCTTTTTTCGACCAGTAGGAGCGCTCCTCTTATTTTGTGGAAACTCTCTCTACCAATCACAAGGGCCCTACCACTGAACTGCATTGAAATCCCAGCACTTTACTCTTTCCTAGTTAGTTTCCACCAATGGGACGTTTCATGTCCGCTCACATGTGTACCATTCACTGTTCACGTGATCAACCGCGTCATTGGTTTTGTTCATACACATTTGGAATTCCAAAATGCAGTTTTCTAAAGCTTCTTTCTGTCCTCCTTCTGGTGGCCCTTTACTTGCTCTGCAGTATGCGTCACCTGTCTGGTCACTGACTCCAGCTGTGGCAGCCCCCCTAAGACTTTTATGTGGTGCCTCCCATGGTGCGGCCTTTTGTGTCTGAACGCACTGGCTTCCACACAAAACGTTTCCTCTCGCTGCTTGTTTCACCTTCTGCTCACTGACATGCATTATATAGAAGCAGTATGTTAATACTGTTGACTGAGTGTCATCTCTTGTGCATTACATACTTACATGCAAATCTGCTCATTACAACTAAAGTAAGTTAGGTGTCACATATACCTCCCTGGTATGATGTATAAAACTCTTACGTAGGGTGCGAAATTGACCTTCATTTATTCTGCCACCTTACATGACAAAGGGATTTCTACCGTATTTCTAGATTTTCAGAAGGATTTGACACCGTATCTGACAAGTGGCTTGTAATAAAACTGCGTGCTTATGGAATAACGTCTTCCTGCATGGCTATCCACGTGGTCCAATATGCTGCTTCCCAAGTGGGAAGGCGTGTTGGTGCCTGGCACGAATCCAACTGGCGGATTGGTGTCGAAGTCTGGGGTGCTGGCCAGCCTGTGGATGGTTTTTAAGGTGGTTTTCCATCTACCTCGGCGAATGCAGGCTGGTTCCCCTTATTCCACCTCAGTTACACGGTGTCAGCAATTGCTGCGCATACACCATTTCCACGTGCGGGTACACCATCGTTACTCTACCACGCAAACACTTTGGGTACACTCGTCTGGTGGAGGGGAGGGGTCCACTGCAGGCCGAACCGCACAATAACCCTGGGTTCCGTGTGCGGCGACCGTCGTTTCTAGGTCCCCAGTTTAATACATACATACAATATCGCCTCAGTTATGCGACTAGATTCGTGATTTTCTGTCAGAAAGGTCACATTTCATAGTAACCAACGGAAACTCATCGAGTGAAATAGAAGTGATTTTTTTGGCGTTTCCCAAGGTAGTGTTATAGGTTCTCTGCTGTTCCTTATCTATATAAACGATTTAGGAGACTATGTGAGCAGCCATCATATATTGTTTACAAATGATGCTGTCGTTTATAGACTAGTAAAGTTATCAGAGGATCCAAACCAACTGCAAAACGATTTAGAGAAGATATCTGTATGGTGTTAAATTGGCAGTTGACACTAAATAATGAAAAGTAGGAGGTCTTCCACGTGAATGCTAAAAGGAATCCGTTAAACTTTGGTTACACTATAAATTATTCAAATCTAAAGGCCTTAAATTGAACTAAATACCTAGGAATAGCAATTACGAACAACTTAAATTGGGAAGAACACACAAAAAACGTTGAGCGGAAGGCGAAACAAAGACTGCGTTTTATTTCCAGAACACTTACAAGATGGAAAAGATCTCAAAAAGATTCTGCCCACATTACGTTGTTCGTCCATGTCAAGGACGTGACACGGGATTTCTGATCAAAATAATTAAAAGAAAGGTGTCTCTCGTTGCAGCAGGATCTTCTCACGAAATTTCAATCACCAAATTTCTCCCTCGAATGCGGAAATATTCTGTTGTGTCGACAAACATGGGAGTAACGACCATCATAATAAAATAAGGGAAATTAGATCTCTCACACAAAAACATAGGTGTTCGTTTTTTCCTCGTATTATTCGAGAGTGGAATAATAGAGAATTATTGTGATGGTGGTTGGATGAACCCTCTGCCAGGCACTTAAGTGTTATTTGCAGAGTGTCCATGCAGATGTAGATATAGACGGTCGCGTCTCGACACAAGAGGCCGGTCGATCTGGGGGGACGCTCTCATCCGTTAAGCTCATGGGGGAGACACTCGTGCACCAGCCGTATAGTCCTGACCTCTCGCTATAAGATTATCACCCTCAAAAATGACCTTGAAAGGCCGAAGATCCCTGCCGGATGAGGGTATGCAGCAGGCAGTTGCAGACTGTTTCACGAGGCAGGGCATGGTGTTTTACCAAACTGGAATGTTCAGGCTAGTGCGTCGGTGGTGACATTGCCTCAAAGCTCACTGCCATTTTAGATTATCAGCATACCAGTTCTTGAGTGTACGGCCTTAGAACGGATACTTTTTGATCGTCCATTACATACGTAAGTTGTTTGCATAGAAGGCGGACCTGACATCGAGTACTTTTGTAGGATGAGAGAGCTGCAGCAAGATCTTCGAATCGAAACGATGAATAAAAAGCTTTAATTTATGGCGGCCGTCACTGATAGTTGTACGACGAGTTGTGTCGAAAAGCGAATACTGCAACTAAATACAATAAGGTATGGAGATTGTAATCTGATCACAAATGAAACGAGTTTCATATATACTAAATTGTCACGACGTGCCCTATCTGACGATAAGACTGATTAGGGTCGAGTACTAGTTTACGGCAATAAATAAATATTTCAAAAAGAGACTTGTTGTAGTTTTCTGTATTTATGGATGCGTGACTTCTGCAGTTCTGCACATATGGAAGCTCACTCCGTACGTATATGTAATCTATGTTGGAAGTGTTGCTACACTTTCGGTAAGAATCGGCGCCTGTGTGAAACTTGCCAGGCACTTGACGGGCTGCACTGCACGGCGACATTTAGCCGACAGTGTGAGCCAGCGGCCGGCCTGCGCGGTAGCCCGGGAGATCGGCGGCCCCGCTAAGCCCCCCCCGGAGCAGCGCCAGCGCTTTGATGGCATCTGACCCGCGCCAAGTTTACGGCCACTGCGTAAAAGCCATAATAATTACCCACACGGCGGGGGCAGGCTTTGTGGGCGCGGCTGTGGCAGGTGGCTGTGTGTTCGTTGCTGCCGCGCACACCCGCCCCCAGTCGCGAATAATGCATCGACGAGGCCGGCCCCTGGGACCGCACTGCGACCGGCGTGCTGCCCGGCTTTTGTGCCGCCCGCCGTCTAGCACCGGCGACCAGGGGCTTCCCTCCAACTTGCGGTCTCCCGCGTCCATAAAACTAGCTATGTGCGCTTAACAGCGGCCGGCCGATGCTTCCTCGTGGCACGCTGTTTACGGTCGCCGCGCATCCGACAACTTTCCCCGTACAACTTTCCAGGTCCTCGTGTCCTTACTGCACACGCTAGAGGAAAATCGAGGTCGTATGCCTTCCGACTCACTTTGCAGCAACAGATTCGGAAAGTAAGTCATGTGATGGAAACCACAGTGAAAATCCGACGTAGCTTTGGACATATGTTGTAGTATGCCCATAGATAGAGTGACGACGATCTTTTCAGTTCTAAGAGCACGGTGAGCACGTAAAGATGCCTAGAAAATAGTGTCTCCCACTAAATACGGCCGCTTACAGAGAGCTACCTGATTTCACGCACCCTGTCATGCACCTCTCTCTTCATGACAATTCTCGACCGCACACTACAGCGGCAACGAGGACTCGTTTGCAGCGTATTCTCTGGAAGTGTTTGATCGCCCACCTTGCAGCCCGGACTTGGCACCCGCTGATTTTCATCTCTGGTTACGTGAAATACTGGCTATGAAGACGACGAACAGCGAGCAGCACCGGCCGCGGTTGTCTAGCGGCTCTAGGCGCTCAGTCCGATGCGGCGCGACGACTACGGTGGCAGGTTCGAATCCTGCCTCGGGCATGGATGTGTATGATGTTCTGAGGTTAGTTAGGTTTAAGTAGTTCTAAGTTCTAGGGGACTGATGACCATAGATGTTAAGTTCCATAGTGCTCAGAGCCATTGGAACCATTTTTTTGAACAGCGAGCAGCATACGAGCGTAGAGTATTCGCGGAAAGCAAAGGCGGATGCTTTCTATGACGAGGGTACGAGGGCTATCCGCAAAGTACATTACGTTTTGGAATTAAAAATAAATGAAGTATTGTAATTCTTTTATTAGATACAGATGAAAGCCGCACTTAAATACTACTTTTATACATAGCTGCCATTTAAATTAAGGCACTTATCGTAGCGATGGACGAGCTTGGAAATTCCATCGTCGTCGTCGTAAAATTCGGCCGTCTGCGCCTTCAACCACGTGGTTACCTCTTCTTGAAGATGTGCGTCACGCTGTATAGCCAACCACTTCTTCATTGCTGGGAATAAGTGGAAGTCGGTCGGTGCCAGGTCGGGACTGTACGGCGCAAGAGGAAACAACTCCCACATAAAAGATTCGAGAACTTCACGACTGGCATTTGCCGTGTGGGCCCGGGCGTTGTCGTGAATCAGCAAGATCTTTGAGCCCAACTTTCCCCTGCGCTTGTTTTGTATTGCTCTTCTCAGGTTCTGCAGAGTTTATTGTAGTGCCTCTTTCCAGGAAATCCACAAAAATCACACCTTTTCTGTCCCAAAAGAGGTAACCACGTGGCTGAAGGCGCAGGCGGCCGAATTTTACGACGAAGGAATTTCCAAGCTCGCCCATCGCTACGATAAGTGACTTAATTTAAATGGCAACTATGTATAAAAGTAGTATTTAAGTGTGGCTTTCATCTGTATATAATAAAAAAAAATTCCAATACTTTATTTATTTTTAATTCCAAAATGTAATGTACTTTGTGTATAGCCCTAGTATTGGAAAGTATCTTAAGTCGGAGTGTCGCCTTTGTAGAGAAGTAGCTGGAAATTGTAGTTAACTGTTGCAAATTAAACCTTTTTCTTATTTTCGCTGTGATTTTCATTTCGCGACCGATCGGGCGTCACTTTCAGAATGGTCTTCGTATCTTTTGGTATCTATTGGTGCATTCAGCGCTTAGCGCCTCGGTGCCATATTACACTATCATCTGAGCGAGCTGCTGTTACTGAACAGTTGCGTGGACAAGATTTCGATCCAGGCAGTGGTGCGGTTTGGAGTGAGGCGGATATCATAGTCTGTTACAGTCCCTCACTCCTCCCTCCCCCCTCAACCCTCTTCCCCCCCCCCCCCCCCCCCCCACTTTAAATTGCTGTCACCTTTACTTTTAATGTGCCTCAGACCCTACGATAATATATACGAACAATATTAGATATAAAATGTTTAAAAATAACAGTAATAATTTTTATTTGCTTCCATCGATGGTTAGTACCTCCAGGTTGTAAAACGTCCAAGAACTTGCAGTTCATAGACGTATACCATTCGAAAAACATTGGTCCTAAAAGTTTGATAAGCACTCCGATAGTCCACGGAGTCTCGAGACTGGATTAATCAAAAATAGAGGAATTTAATTTAGAGACGTTGTTCCATTGAGATAGGTGTGACGCACTATGGCCACAAAACTACTAGTCAAAACTGTCTGCTCGGATGCATATCCATTGTTTACAGTAGTCAGTTCAAGCTACTACCATACTTACTGCTCTAACATCTCTTACAAGGCAGGAATAAAATCAGTCTCGGAACGTTTAAGGCAGGTACTACATGTTTCGTTGAATCCTTACGTTTACTATATATTTTTAATATTAATGAATTGGCCTGTAAGATGTGGATTGTGATGGCGATTTCGAATATGTGCACGCCTGCGAAATGAGGGTTCAATGCTTGCTTAAATACCAAGTCTCTGAATTGTGATATTCGCAAATATTTGGATAGAATTCCAGTCATAATCGCGAGTTACGTACGAGACGACCTGGACTGTCCATCATTATGTTGAACGAGTACAAGAATCTTTCACTTTTCGTCCTCAAAAATATGTTGCGAAGCTTAGTCGTAAATAAGCAGGTACATGCGAGGCAATATGGATCCAAGGCCGTATTTTAGAAGATCGCTTGAAGGACAACGAACCTACATTTGTAGATTTTGATCTGACATTGCTGACTGGAACACGCTGTTCGAAATTCTGAAGGTATCAAGGATCAAATAAAGAAATCTTATGCACAACGTGTACAAAAACTCGACTGCAGTTGTAGGTGTCGGAGAGCACAAACGGGTAGCAGTATTTGAAGACGGAGAGAGAGAGACAGGGTTGTAGTCTGACAATTAATCTGCACAGTGAGCACCGGTATCTGTGGCCCAGCGGTTCTAGGAGCTTCAGTCCGGAACCGGGCGACTGCTATGGTCGCAGGTTCGAATCCTTCCTTGGGCATGGTTGTGTGTGATGTCTTTAGGTCAGTGTAACAAAAAAATTCAATTTTCCTGGGAAAATATTCACATACTTATAATCTTCACCCAGACAGTTTCTCTGACCATCAGTTCCTCTCGCTGATTATTATCTCCATGACCTGCAGACACCGAAGAACAATACCAGAACGGAAATCAACGCTAACACCAACACGAAGCGCATGCTGCCGAGCGATGAGATACACTGCTGTCCACTATAATTGCATCATTTTGAATTCGACATCCAACAAACCTCATGAAGTATATTACAGGTTGTCATAGGAGGTAGCCATAATATTCAGGGATATGACAGGAACGATCATTCGAAGCAAAAATCTGGTATACGCGTGTTCTAAAATCCATTTCTTAAACATCTCTTCTTCCGTTGAAAAAGTGTTCACGGTTCTTAAGGTACGCATTTTGGAGCGCATGTTTAATACATGACTTTTTCCTTGTTTTGGTACATTCTACCGCCTCCAATATGCGGACAGCAAAGAGCTTGTAGTACAAGACAACACTATTACGGGGACATCGGAAACTGAGCTCCGTAATAGACATGAAGGTCACCACTCCAGCTGCAAGGCTTTCATTTTTTAAGTCACGACTGGATTTGGGCTAACAACTACGCATCAGGTGCAATTACTGATAAAAAAACAAGACTATCGTGCCAAAAAATATTTGTCACATATTCTTCTGTGTGTAAATAATGAAAACTAATCAGGATTATCATCTATAAAATTCTAACAGTGCTCGGGCTAGATACGTTGAAAAGTGAGAAAGTCGCGATACCGTGGCAACAACTAATTACAAAACGAAGAAACACTTAGGAGAAGAGGCATGGTATGAGATAAGAACCAGAACACTTACGTCGTGTTCTGGGACGATGAGTGTCGCGGGACTGGGTGGAGCGGGGAGACCACCGCAAGAGAGCGCAGAGTTCGGAATGGGGAACAAGGAGGAGGGAGCTAATTTGGTTAACTTTGGTCAGACGTTGCCATCTGTTCGGGACGACTGGAAGTGAATGGAATGAGAGCAACTAGTCCGGTCGTTCATATTTAAATTGACAATTACAGCAAACACTTTATTGTTCGTCTAGGTTTTGTTCTGCACCTCTCCTGTTAAGCTACTAGGTTTTTATTTACCAGATTTTATCACCTACTGGTTTTCTTTCCTCATTTTAATATAATCACAAATCCTTTAAAATTTGTCTTATTACGCTTCTGTCGGCTCTTTCACATTATTGACATCACTCTATAATATTATCTCAGCAATGTTGCATTTAAAATTGTTAATTTAAATGTGAGTGTCCGGGCTAATATTCTCGTCGCATTCATTTTTAGTCGTCCTAACAGATGGCGATGTATTGTCACACGAAAGTTTACCAACTTATCTTCCTCCTTCGTGTGCAACATTCCGTGCTCTACGCTCGCTTGCGGTGGTCGCCTCCGCCCTACCCAATACCGCGGCATTCGGGGTCGCAGCACACGATGTACGTGTTTTGGGTCTTATCTTATACCGCGCCTCTTCAACCTACACTATGTGATCGAAAGTATCCGGACACCTGGCTAAAATTGGTTTACAAGTTAGTGGCGCCCTCCATCGGTAATGCCGGAATTCAGTATGGTGTTGGCCCACACTTACCCCTGATGACAGCTTCCACTCTCAAAGGCATACGTTCAATCACATGCTGGAAGGTTTCTTGGGGAATGGCAGCCCATTCTTCACGGAGTGCTGCACTGAGGAGAGGTATCGTTGTCGGTCGTTGAGGCCTAGCACGAAGTCGCCGTTCAAAAACATCCCAAATGAGTTCTGTAGGATTCATGTCAGGACTCTATGCAGACCAGTCCATTACAGGTATGTTATTGTCGTGTAATCACTCCACCACAGGCCGTGGATTATGAACAGATGCTCGATCGTGTTAAAAGAGGTAAGGTGCCATCCCCGAACTGCTCTTCAACAGTGGGAAGCAAGAAGGTGCTTAAAACGTCAATGTAGGCCGGTCCTGTGATTGTGCCACGCAAAACAACAAGCGATACAAGCTCCCCCCGCGAAAGGCACGACCACTCCATGACACCACCACCTACGAATTTTACTGTTGGCACTACACACGCTGGAAGATAACGTTCACCGGGCATTCACCATACCCACACCCTGCCATCGGATCGCCATACTGTCTACCGTGATTCGCCACTTCTAACAACGTTTTTCCAGATTTTAGTCGTCCAATGATTACTCTTCTTACACCAAGCGAGGCGTCGTTTGGCATTTACCGGCGTGATTTGTGGTTTATGAGCAGCAAGTCGACCATCTAACCGTCATAGTACTTGCAGTGGATCCTGATGCAGTTTGGCATTCCTGTGTGATGGCCTGGATAGATGTCTGTCTATTACACATTACGACCCTCTTCAACTGTCGGCGGTCTCTGTCAGTCAATAGAGGAGGTCCACCTGTACATCTTCGTGCTGTTCGTGTCCCTTCACGTTTCCACTTCACTATCACATCGGAAACAGTGGACCTAGGGATGTTTAGGAGTGTGCAAATCTCGCGTACAGACGTGTGACACAAGTGACACCCAATTACACGACCACGTTTGAAGTCCGTAAGTTCCGAGGAGCGTCCCATTCTGCTCTCTCACGATGTCTAATGACTACTGATGTCACTGATATGGAGCGCATGGCAGTTGGTGGCAGCACAATACACCTAATATGAAATACGAATCTTTTTGCGCGTGTCCGAATACTTTTGATCACATAGTGTAGATAGTTTCTTTGTTTTCTTATTAATTGTCGCCACGGTCTTGTGACTTATTACTCTCTCACCTTTCACCATATGTAACCAGACCGCTGTAAGAATCTTATATATATTCATTATGTAAACATTTTTTACCACCTTTCTCTTGTTTGTTTCAGTAGCTGCACCTGATGATAGGAAGTTTTAGCTCGAAACAGGTCGTAGCTTAAAAAATAAAAGCCTTCCAACTAATGTGGTGACCATATCTGTTGTAGTAGAACAGACAAGTTTCACAATATGGAAGATAAACAAGTCGTCATGTTGTTAAGATATGCATTCCAGAGCGAGGTGTTACATTTATGACGCCTTAGAACTGGTGGCTTTGGCGTATCTTCGACGTCTCTGTGACGTTACCTTTCAACGAGATATATCAAGACCACGTGCTACCTTTGCTATCCTGACCTACCTCTATACAAAGAGTGTTTGACTGTTGCCCAGCGCACAGTACGTACTCTTTCTAGGTCTCTCACAATCTGTAAATATCTGGTCATGGGTTGCTAAGATCAGTGGCACGATATACCAAACGTGCCTTTGTGTATCATGCAAGGTTAGTTCGACTCACGGCCCGGCTCAGTTAGAGCGATTGTTACTGTCGGAGACAGCAGCTCTGTGTATTGGAATTCGCACTTTGTATACTCTCAAAAAGATACTAAATTTGATTAGAAACTGAAAGCGCTATTGTGGATGGTCAGCAGTATCAATTTAATTCGTTAACCATTTTTCTTGCTACACATTGAAAATAAGAGTAAAAGCCATCTTTCACAATGATGTGGTAAGGTAAGTGCAAACGTTAAAATAAATATCGTGCGAATGAACAAGAAGAATATAAATAATAATAAGTAAAACACTGGAAGGTATTTGGGTACGCAGAGATGAGTTTGAAAGGAGGAGGAAAACATCAGGAACGAATTACAATCAACAAAAGAGAGAATGTAAGTATAGTAAAACAACCTAAAAGCCTACCTAACAATTTCAAAAAGTTAATCCGGAAAACGATTAACGAAATAAATTAATACTATGGAACATCCACCGTTCTGTGCATTTTATTCGTAATTACGAAGCTGTTCAGCCACAGAGCGACACAAGAATCACACACGAATTTAACAATGAATTCTCCCTACTATACAGTACGTGCAGGATGAGCAAAATTTTGTCATTTGTTGTGTTCTTCCTGGTGGCGGAGTTTTCGCGGTACTGACGACATCTTCATCGACCGCACTAGGCGCACGGCGCTCACAGCTACGCCAGAGACAGCATATGTAATTGACGCGCCAGCACGCGGCCGGGCGAACTCGCTCCTCAATCGCTCGCTCTATCCGATGGCGATCCGCTACCAAAGGACGCTGGATCCAAGTGACTTCGCTGCCTGCGGCTCTGATTAGCCAGCGCTTCTTTTAAAGCAGCCGCACTTAGTACGCCACCTCAGACTCAGCGATTTTTCGAACTCATATTAACCTTAGTATGGAAGAGTGCAGTGAGAACATTACTTCGACGTAGCATGACATTACTGAGTATTACCACTTATCAGAGAGTATTGGAATTGTATCAGCATTCAAGACGTGTTTGTAACAATGGAGAACATTGCTCTCATTGAATACAGCTCGACACCACGAAAGGAACTTACAGTACTTCAATGTTATGTGTAACTCCATTGTAAAGTGTACTTATCGTAAATTAACTTGCAAGTGTGTTATCCTTCTAACCCGCCAGGGCAGCCGAGAGCGCTAATGCTCTGCTTCCTGGACCCAGGTAGGCGCGCCCGGCGGATTAATGACGAGGACCGGTATGCCAGCGCGGATGTTGTTTTTAGGTGGTTTTCCACATGTTGCTAGGTGAATACCGGGCTGGTCCCCACGTTCCGCCTCAGTTACACGGTCGCAGACATATGAACACGTTCGCACTTTTCCATGGCTTACACTAGATGCAGACAGTTGGGGTTCACTAATTGCGTCCCGGGGATTGAGAGTGGTGGCAGGAAGGGCATCCGGCCACCTCTGCAACTAACACTGCCAAGTCAATAGTAACACGGCTGACTCCGCGTGACTCGGGTCAAAGGCTCCAAAGAGAAAGAAAGTGTGTTATCTTTCAGTGGATTTATGATTACCTTCAGTGACCATCTCAAATAGCGATACATAAGTTTTACATGCCAGCAGTCCAGATTGATGCTGTCTGCTGACATGTCATGTAGTACACAGCCATTGTTACTGGGTGTCGCCATACCACTAGACTTCTTCCTTGCACATCATTCTAACATTCGATCATATTTTGTGTATTCACATTCCCCATACTTATGGCCTGAAGGGAAAGACAGACTCGTGGTCCCCTGTCGCAAACTGTGACAGTCATTCTTTCGAATCAGCGACCTCATTTTCTCCTTTGCTTGTAGGTGTTATGGTATTTAGTTCAAAGACTGGTTTCATGCAGCTCTCAATGCTACTCTATCATGTGCATGCCTGTTCGTCTTCTAGTAACTACTGCAACCTATATCCTTCTGAGTCTGCTTCGTGTATTCATCTCTTGGTCCCACTCTACGTTTTTTACCGTCCACGCTTCCCTTCCGTACTAAATTGGTGGAACCCTGATGCCTCAGAACGAGTCCTACCAAACCGATGCCTTCTTCTAGTCAAGTTGTGCCACAAATTTCTCTTCTCTCCAGTTCTATTCAGTACCTCCTCATTGTTTAGGTGATCGACCCATCTAATAGTCAGCATTCTTTTGTAGTATCACGTTCAAAATCTTCTATTTTTTCTTGTCTAAACTGTTTATCGTCCATATCTCACATCCATGCATGGCTACACTCTACACAAATACTTTCAGAAAACACTTCCTGACACTTAAATCTATACTCAATGTTGACAAATTTCTCCTCTTCAGAAATGCTTTCTTTGCCATCGCCAGTCCACATTTTATATCCTCTCTACTTCGACCATCCTTAGTTATTTTTCTGCCCAAATAACAAAACTCATCTTCTACATTAAGCGTCTCATTTCCTAATCTAATTCCGTCAGCGTCGCCTGATTTAATTCGAAGTTACAGCAGCCAGAGAAATACATCTTTGAGGTCCATCATAAGATGATTTAACGAAATTGACAGTGTGACAGCTCCACATATAGAGGCTGTGTATTGGATCGTAGTTCTTACCTTACTCATTGTACTGGACCTGAGCGACTAAAATAGTTGAGAAACTTACCACGAACGCAAAAATCTTTGGAACAGTCACTGCGTGTGTTTCTTATAAAGCAATAATTCGTATTTATAGAAGCTACGAAGCTAACATTCCATAACGCTACATTCAATGAAGAGTACTATGCGCGTGACACATAATTTAAGAGTTCTCCGTAGAAACATATGTACTCTGAAGAGAAGAGGTTAGCTAGGTGTCATCGAAATGTGTCAAATGATATCACAAGGACTCGAGCATACAGGAATATAGTGCACAGCTAGACAGACGATGTTAGGTACAGTAAAGCACAACACGTGGCCCACTGGCGGCAGTAAGTTTTGGGCGCGGACACAGCCAAAGCAAGACACGAATGCGAGCGGGCAGCGTGCAGACGGTACCTGGTCGAGCGTGGGGTCCACGTGCTCTCCGTCCATAACGTCTTCCGCGGGCCTCTTCATGCTACGAGCTACGCGGCGGCAGAATAGGAGTGCTTACCTGCAACACACAGTACGGAACAAGTGGTCAGTACTATTCTATATATACGTCTACATATACATGTACATTGATATTCCGCAATTCAACTTACAGTGCGTGGCGGAGCTACTCCCTCCCACTACTAGTCAGTTCCTTTCCTGTTAAAATCGCAAATAGTAAGAGGGAAAAATTGCTGTCTATATGCCGCCATATGAGCTCTAACTTCTCGTATCTTATATTTGTAGTTTTTACGCGCAATGCATTTTGGAGGCAAAGGAATCATTCTGTAGACAGCTTCAATTGCGGTTCTCTAAATTTTCTCAGTAGTGTTCCCTCGCCTTCTCTCCATGGATTCCCATTTGCGTCCCTCTGGAGTACCTCAGTAGCCGGCCGCGGCGGTCTCGCGGTTCTAGGCGCGCAGTCCGGAACCGTGCGACTGCTACGGTCGCAGGTTCGAATCCTGCCTCGGGAATGGATGTGTGTGCCGTCCTTAGGTTAGTTAGGTTTAAGTAGTTCTAAGTTCTAGGGGACTGATGACCACAGCAGTTGAGTCCCATAGTGCTCAGAGCCATTTGAACCAGTACCTCAGTAAGTCCGGCGTGTTGTTCGAATCTACCAGTAAAAAGTATAGCAGCCCGGAGTACCTCAGTAAGACCCGCGTACTGTTCGAATCTACCAGTAACAAGTCTAGCAGCTCGCCTCTGAGCTGTTTCGATGTTTTTCTTTAATCCGACCTGGTGAGGATTCCAAACACTCCTGCAGTACTCAATAACATATCGCACTAGCGTCCTATATGCAGTCTTCTTTACAGATGAACCACACTTTCCCAAAATTGTCCAAATAAACCGAAGTTCAAATGGTGCAAAAAGCTCTGAGCACTATGGAACTTAACATCGGTGATCTTCACTCCCCTAGACTTAGAACTACTTAAACCTAACTAACCTAAGGACATCACACACATCCATGCCCGAGGCAGGATTGGAACCTGCGACCGCAGCGGTCACGCGGTTCCAGACTGAAGCGCCTAGAACCGCACGGCCACACCGGACGGCAAACCGGTCCTACCGCAATCCTCACATGCTCGTTGCATTTTATCTCGCTTTGCAACGCTACTCCCAGACATTTGAACGACGTGACTGTGTCAAGAAGGTCACTACTAATGCTGTAACCAAACATTACGGGTTTGTTTTTCCCATTCACCTCCATTAACTTACCGTTTTCCACGTTTAGAGCTAGCTGCCATGCATCACACTAACTAGAAAATTTTTCGAAGTCAGCTTGTATCCTCCTACAGTCACTCAACTTCGACACTTTACGGTAGACCACATCATCGTCAGCAAACAACCGTAGATTGTTGCCTACCCTGTCCGCCAAATCATTTACGAGGGTGAGTTGGAAAATATATTTCCCCCGTCGACTGTGGGCAGAGTTGTGTGATACGGGCGAAAGACGATACGGCAGGTGAACGCACACGTGCAAGACACCGATACACTATTGGGTAGAGGTCGAACGCGATGAAGCAGATGGCGCTGTCGCAGTGCCTGCGCAAAGCGAAGGCCTGCCACTCAGTCTTTTCCCGGAGCTATGGAAATGTGTGAAATCTTATGGGACTTAACTGATAAGGTCATCAGTCCCTAAGGTTACACACAACTTAACCTATACTAGCCTAAGGACAAACACACACACCCATGCCCGAAGGAGGACTCGAACCTCCGCCGGGACCAGCCGCACAGTCCAAGACTGCAGCGCCTTTAGACCGCTCGGCTAATCCCGCGCGGCGGAGCTATGGAGAGAAGGTGCGTTTTGGAGTCGTGGTCACAGGCGGAAGTGAGAGCTGCTATCCGGTATAAATGGGCACGTGGAATATCAGGCACAGAAATTCATAACCGCCTTTTTGAGGTGTATTGGTCACGTGTGATGTAGAGGCAAATGGGGCGGAGATGGTGCCAGCAATTCAGTGATGGACGTCAGCAAGTGTAGGACTTACCGAGACCTGGACGGCCACTACAGATGCAAATGTCAGGAAGATGGATGACATGATTAAAGTAGACCGGCGTATTACCATCGATGGAGTAGCGGCAGAACTTGGAATCGGACATGAGCGAGCTCACAAGATCATCCACGGCATTCTTCGATACAGGAAGGTGTCAGCACGATGAATGTGCCGCCAACTGACCCCGACACTCATGGAACTGCGAATGGCGTTCAGCCTGGAACAGCTCGTGCGTTACCATGAATCTAACAATGACCTTCTGATTCGGATTGTGACGGGGGATGAAACGTGGGTCCACCATTACACGCCCGAATCGAAGGCTGCATCCACGGAGTGGAAACATCCTTCATTACCTGTCCGAATGAAGTTCAAAAGCACTCCGTCTGCAGGTAAAGTGCTACTAACCGTTTTCTGGGACGCCAGAGGAGTTTTGCTGCTGGTCTTTCTGGAGGAGGCAACCAGCAATGCTGCGCGGTACTGTGCCACTCTGTCGAAACTGAAAGAGGTGACTGGGAAAAAGCGGCCTGACCTTCTCAGATCTGGCATTCTGCTGTTGGATGACAATGCGAGACCACACACGGCGACTGCACCGCAAAGCCACATTGCAACTCTAGGTTGGGAGCGCCTACACCATCCGCCTTACAGTCCGGATCTCGCACCAAGTGACTTCCATCTGTTTCCTGCTTTGAAGAAGACTCTCGGCTGAAGGCGCTTTGGCTGCAATGCTGACGTCAAACAAGCAATGACCAGATTTTTTCCTGGAAGGCTTTTTGAACCTTATAAAGCCTTATGAAAAATGTCTCAATGTACTTGGAAATCATGCAGAAAAATAAAGATACGTCTTATCTTCAATGTATCATTCTCTTTTTTTTTTCTTTCACGCACAACTCTGACCCCACTGGACAGGGAAACTTATTTTTCAACTCTCCCTCGTATCCACGTAGAGAATACTACCGATGCTGTCACTGACGATACCCTCGCCTCGGGTGAACACTAGCCGTCGGGAGCAACACACTGGGTTCTATAACTTAACAAGTCTTCCAGCCTCTCACATATCTGAGAGCCTATTCTATATGCTCCTGCTTTCTTTAACTGCCTGCAATGGGGCACCGCGTCAAACGCTTTCCTGAAATCTAGGAATATGGAATCAACGTGTTGCCCTTCATCTATAGTTGGCAGTATATCAAGTGCCGGCCGCGGTGGTCTTGCGGTTCTAGGCGCTCAGTCCGGAACCGCGCGACTGCTACGGTCGCAGGTTCGAATCCTGCCTCGGGCATGGATGTGTGTGATGTCCTTAGGTTACTTAGGTTTAATTAGTTCTATGTTCTAGGCGACTGATGGCCACAGATGTTAAGTCGCATAGTGATCAGAGCCATTTGAACCATTTGAAGTACATCAAGTGAGAAAAGGGAAAGCTGAGATTCGCAGAAGCCATAATAAGTGGTTCACCTGGCTGTAAGTGTTGTAAACGCCTCCCCAGGCGTCGTCAGCTCTTACCAATGTGGGTACCTGCCTTGCAGCTTCTTGTGCAGACTGTATCCTATGCATCAGCTGCTCAGGCGTAACTAACATTGGCTCTTGTTTAATCACTGCTATTATGAACAGCCTTCAAGGCTACACACATGTACGCAGAGCAACAGGTGGTATAATGGGGCTCTCACTTTGTTCTCTTGCCCTTGCCGCCACAATTTCTTTGACGGCTACTTCAGACTTCCTGAGCGCATACTATGAAGTATATTTTCCTTATTTATAATACAATTTGTGAGATATGTGCATGGCACAAAGACAGTAATTTGTTTTATGGGCCATTACACAATCTGAAAAACTCTGTGCTTATAATATGATCTCATGGGGACAAATGAAAAAAAATCAATAAAATTACTTTTATTGAATCAAAAACTGTTATAAAATTGCACAAACCTAGCTGAAGACCGTCTCCATGTTTTGCTATCTTTTTTAGACCAATTCTTCGCTCGAAAGTGCCTTTAAAGCTCTTATCGCGTTTTGTTTATCCTCAGTCTTTATTTTTTGTTGCCGGCCGGAGTGGCCGTGCGGTTCTAGGCACTAGAGTCTGGAGCCGAGCGACCGCTACGGTCGCAGGTTCGAATCCTGACTCGGGCATGGATGTGTGTGATGCCCTTGGGTTAGTTAGGTTTAATTAGTTCTAAGTTCTAGGCGACTGATGACCACAGATGTTAAGTCGCATAGTGCTCAGAGCCATTTGAACCAATGCCACCATTTTTGTAAACAAAAATTTATCATCGTCTAACTTGAAGTATAAAGTGCAACATAAAGACTGGAACATAGCGCTTAATATGCAGTGGTAATATTTACACACACCGCTACCTCCAACAGTTTACTGCCCGCAGATAAAAGCGTCTACTGATGCAGGGCGCTGGGCAGGTACTGCTGCGAAATAGTACTGGTAATTGATACATTCGCAGCCAGAATGTGCACCTCTGTTTTTTAGACACTAAGAGGGCCCACAATATTGGTATGGGCCCACGATACCACCCTTATCCCTACACTATCACTACTACTACTACTACTACTACTAGTAGTAGTAGCACTACACAGGTACACACACACACACACACACACACACACACACAAACAAACAAACAAACAAACAAACACACACACACACACACAAACTTCAATATTTGAAACAGTGTTCTAGAAATAATAAATAATCTAAAATAGTTGAAATACCCTGGTTCTAAGTAAGTTTTCAGGACTGCTCGCCCCCTTCCGTTAATCCCCACTAGCGAACCCCTTTCCCTCAACTACCAGCTTGCCTGCTAAGCGCCTAAAGAGAACTGCCACTCTGCAATGGATCGAGACTAAAACAGACCGTTCTGTTCCTCAAAGTATAGAATTAAAAGTGAGAAGAAGGATCAAGCCGCTAACAGAAGTTGTTAACCGCTGAGAAGATTACAAAGTTACGCAAGAAGAGAGACTGTACAGACACGAAGAAACAAATACATTGAAAGCAGATCCAGAATAGACTTGACGTTCCTCTGAAAACAGACTTTAGATGAAGAATGAATTCAAAGCAAAAACTGAAAGGCAAAGGGAGAAACGTCAATGTAATTGCTGGAGGAAGTAACTGATGGGGGACAGACTGGTTAAACGGCTTGAAATTATGAAACACGACGATAAGGATTTAAAAAAGGAATATAATATAGATCATGAAGATCACGATGAACTTCGATGTAGCAGGTACTCGGCGAAGTAATAAGACGAGTAGATGATATGCGACATAGTATTACGGGTGATTCTAAAATATTTCTGTTTGTTGATGACACTAGCTTGTTAATAAAGGATGATGTGCACAACGTTGGCACTGTTTCGAATAGTTCAGTTTATGACATAAGTTCATGGCTTGTAGAAAATAAACTAACGGTTATCACAGTAAGGCACAGTTTTTACAATTTCTAAAACACAATTTAAAAAACCGACATTTTAATTTCACAGAATGTGCATTTGATTAGTGAAACTAAACAGTTCAGATTTCTAGGTGTTCAGATATGTAGTAAACTGAAGTGGAAAGCCCATGTTCAGGACCCTGTTCAAAGACTTAATGCTACCAATTTTACTATTAGAACGTTATATGAATTCAGTGATAGTTCTACACGAAAAGTAGTCTACTATGCTTATTTTCATTCGCTTATGACGTATGATATTATATTTTGGGGACCTCTTCGCATAATCAAAATGTATTTTTGCCTTAGAAACGGGCAGTTGGGGCAGTAAATGGTGTAAATAGTGTAAACTCTTGTCGACCCTTGTTGATTAGTTTGGGTAGTGTGACATTGGTCTCTCAATGTGTCTTTTCTTGTTAACAGTGTCACCTTATTCCCATGAATTATTAGAAGCTTTCACTCAGTCAATACCAGGCAGAAATCCAGTCTGCATTTTGATCGCAGTTCCTTGACTCTTGCACAGAAAGACGTGCAGTACACTGCTGCTCTCAAGAAGCTATCACAAGAATTCAAAAATCTTAGGAGTAATCCACGCGCTTTCAACTCCAAACTGAAGAGTTCCCTTATGGGTCGCTCCTTCTTTCCTGTCAACGAGTTCCTTGAAATATTAAGTTGATTCGTGTGTCATATGTTGATCGCGTTTACATAAACCCATGGCATGTCGTTTTTCGAGTACACTAAATAGGTAACACAGATATCACGCGTGTAGCTGAAGAGGGAACTGATTGGGGTCTTCTTGCTAACAATAAAACTACCGACGAATTAGTCTCAAATCTCTTTTAATTGGTCTGCAAACCTCGACATATCCACTATTATGAAATAGGTATGAAAGTAGCAGAATCGAATGGGTGCCTTTCTCACGGCAAACTGGGGCATTATAGTTGTATTCGAACAGTTGCTGAGATGTCATCTTCATCATATATATGACGTACTGATGTGTATACAGGTTCCTCAGTCGACAGTTATACATAATAACGACATTGTGAAGTGTGGATTTTCGTTGCACTTCGGCGTAAAAGAAGCACAAACACAACCATAAGGATGGAAGACTTTCCCAGTAGAATCGAGCAGACTTTGTAGGTAATATTAAGCTCTCAGATGGGAAATGGACAAGACACAAGTGTTCCATGTTTGGAGCAATCGCACTTGCTATATCCCAATGTCTCTTGAGATCATGTCATACCGTTGAAAAGACCAAAGTGTGCTTAAAAATGTTCATATTACTGATAAACAAAGGCGGAATAAATTTCAGTCTATCATTTTGTTTTAGTTAAGACCATATTTGGTTATCAATGAAAAAACTGATGACAGTTCCTCGAGCAAAACACACTTTCATTATTTTTTGTGACATACAAACTACTGGCATTGATAAGATGGACGTACACTAGAAGAACGATAGACGACACCCGCCAGCGGCCGCCATCAACAAGTACGAGTAGCAAACTAGCTTATCTACGACACTAATTAAATAATTACTTTACTTAAAAATGGTTCAAATGGCTCTGAGCACTATGGGACTTAACATCTGTGGTCATCAGTCCCCTAGAACTTAGAACTACTTAAACCTAACTAACCTAAGGACATCACACAACACCCACGCCCGAGGCAGGATTCGAACCTGCGACCGTAGCAGTCACGCGTTTCCGGACTGAGCGCCTTTACCGCGAGACCACCGCGGCCGGCAATTACTTTACTATATTTAACTCTAGGAAGGGTTTCTCTCAGAATATATTCCACATTGTGTTACCACTCCTGTACTGTTACGTAGATGACTGTAGCCTTAGGTTTGAGCAATCAGAGCAGATAATATTAGATCGTGAGCACCTCTCCAGCTCTGTTCAGTTAATGAATTGTGTACGGTATATTTAATAATCACCTTTTTATAAATTTTTTCATTGGTTATTTGATATTATACCATTTTGGTGACCAGAGGCTCAAATACAGCTGTTGTTATTGTTATTGTTATTGTAGCCTTCAATCTCAAATCTTGTTTGCTATCAACGCCCCAAGCTAGGCTGTTCAAGTCTCTGCATAATTACGGCAATTTATATCCATCTGAGCCTGCTTGCTGCACTCAAGCCTTGGTCTCCATCTACAGTTTTTATCCCCCACACATCGTGCCATATCCAAACCAATGATTCATTCAGGCCTCAGGACTTGTTATATCAACCGATTCAATCTTTTAGTCTAGTGCCACGGATTTCTTTTTTTCTTCCAGTTTGATTCAGTACATCCCCATCAGTTACTTGACTATCCATCAAATTTTCAACGTTCTTCTGTAACACGACCTTTCAAAACGTTCTATTGCCTTCTTGTCTAAAATGCTTATCGTCTACGCTTCACTTCCATGCAAAGGCACACTGTATGCAAATAATTTCAGAAAATACCGTTTGACATTTAAATTAATATTCGACGCGCTGCACCCCGTGGTATTACGTGTGGTTAAACATTTATTTATAAGGAAATGTTAAAACCGAAACTTACTATACTCACGTATGTGCCACCACAAATGTTATCTCTAGGGGCCGCTTGCTGCCCGGAAAACCACATCATATCGGAAAACACACACACACAATTTTGGGACGATGGGAGAAGCTGATAGAACACACGACGCTCACATTTCACTCCTTTCACTTAAAGAAAATATGTTTACGCGACCGGGTAGCGAATTACAAAAAGTGGCAGGAAAGGTAGTAAACAATTTCACGTTTGTCTGCGACAAGCCTAGCACGGAAAGGGTCATAATTGAGTTGCTGTGTATGGAGAGCCAGAAATCTGCGGTAACTCGTCTCTGTAAACAACGTTTCGAGATTTCTTGTTCTCTGCGTTTATACAGAGATTTCTGGCTGTCGATACACCCAAGCAGCGCACCTACAGCCGCGCAGAAAACTGGGTATGTCCCGATGGATACCTGCCACTTCTAAGGTCCGTCCTTGACTCTTATTTATACGGATCGAGAAGGCCACCTTCAAAGGGAAGTGCAAACGTCTGAACTGGAAAGCCAGTTTATTGGGATGATAGGTTTTCGTGGTATCAACAGCACCTTTCCTTTGGCCCCGTCGGTGATGAAGGTGGCCTGCACGACATTCCTTCTCAGCCACGTGAATGCGTAACCTGGTGGCACTGCACAATCTTGATGCATCCTTATTAGGCAACAGTATGACAGGCACCCCCACATTCAGCGTGAATGAGTTACAAATATACTAACTTGACGAAGAAAGAAAATAAGCAGTTTCTACACAAGAGCAGCGCAAATTTTTTTAATATTTTTACATGCAACAAAGTCACCTATCCTCACGTGTGCGCCTGTTATCAGAGCATAATTAAACGCAGCCTCATTAAAAGCGTATCACGTTCTACACGTTAAGGCACCACGTCTTTCTGCGTCATAGTATTTAAAGGAAAGAAGGAAGATTGTGTTTAATGTCCGTCGACATGGAGATCATTAGAAACGGAGCACATGCTCGGATTGTGTCAAGGATGGAAAAGGAATATTGGCAGTACCCTTTCAAAGGGCCTGGGACGTTTAGGGAAATCAAGGAAACTCTAAATCTGGATTGTGGAACACGGGTTTGATGTGTCATCCTGCCGAATGCGAGTCCAGTGTGCTAACCACTGCGCCACCTTACTCGGTTACAGCATTTAAAGAACACCATCGTTGTGAGTCACAAGCGTCTCAGAAGCTGTAGGTTGCTCCTGACGCTCCGCTTCTAAGATGCAACAAGCTTATACGAAAGTATGTAATTAACACTTTAATGATTGTATAAGCATTGTATTCAATACATTGAATTATTTTATGTAGGTCGTATTAAACACTAAAAGCATTTTCACAAAAAGTCAAAGAGCGAACAACTTTTTCTGTCTATAATTATTGTTCCAAATTTCGCCTTATATTATTCAACTCAATAAATATCTTGTACTACGTATTTTTTAAAAGTATCCTGTGTGTCAATTCTGTTTATAAGGTAATTCTATCGCAAATTTCTTCCAAATCTGTCCAGTAGTTTCGGCGTGAAGGAGTAAAAAAAAATAAATACAAACTTTCGTGTTTATTATGTACAGTCATGTTAAAGAGAAATTCTCATTGTAGCAGGCACTTTTCTTTTTAATGCAAGTCTCCAGTCTGCATATCCTCTCTTCGTCGTCCATCGCTACTTAGTGTACTGCCCAAATAGCAGAAGTTATTGACTACTCTTTGCGTCTAGTTTCCTAATCTAATTTCCTCAGTATCACCTAGTGTAATTAGACTATACCCCATTACTCATGTTTTAACTTGTTTTCAAAACACCGTCAGTTAGATTCAATTGCTCTTTCAAGTCCTGTGCTAACTTTGATGAAATTATTATGTTATCGGTACACCTCAAAGATTTTCTCTCTTCTTCTTTAACTTTAATTCCTTTGCCAGAGTTCTCCACGGTTTCCTTCACTACTTTGCCAGCATACTGATTGAATAACATCAGAGTTGCGGATCACATGGAGTCGCCGGAAATGGACAAGTGAAAATTACGGTAGGAACTATTATCGCAGTTACCGTTTCAATGTTAATTCGAAGATGGGGACTAGAGAATATTTCAGTTAACCTTTGTATATCAAACAATTTACACCTCGATATAACTGACCAAATAACTCTCAGTTTAACCGTCATATGTCCGTTTTCCGTGCCTCAGTGCACAGATGTTAAATTAGCTGTACACCACTTTTAACTGCATAAACGCTACAAAAGACGCGCAATAACAAAGAAAATACAAAGCAATAAGCCTCAGTTGCTAGTGCATTGTAGTGTCCTGCAATCGGATCAGGATGGGTGCTGATGCTATCTCCAATTGTGAAGCAACTCGTAGACCTGGTGCCTGAGAATACAAGCTGGAATATTTTCGATAAGTAAAGTCGGTGGCAAAAAGGACGAGTAACTCTGAATAGTAACTGAGACTGAAGAAAGAAGTAGAATTTGATACTACAGTCGAACCCTACGAGGCAATAACACATTGACTATGCTGTGCAATTCTGCATAAACCTTGTGCAGCTAAGTGGCATGAGAAACTAAGTCTCGTCCCGGAGCGTCTGAGGCAGACTGCGGTCGGAATCCCTCCCAGCAGTGCCGGTGGCGCTGCTTATATAGACCCACATGAAGAGCCTCCCACGTCATCACGCGTTGACCTCCTGACCTCGCCTCTTTTCAGATGCTTCTATGCTGCTGGTCGCGTAGCCCGCACTACGCTTACCACAAACGCAGTTCCTCCTGTTTCGTAGCGTCCCTGCTGACCTTAGGTTACTCGTTTACTGGCACACCTTCTGCAACATTATACCCTTACATAAACACACACAATACTTGACGCTACTCATTCCCGACACAAACGCTACAGCACGCTAGACGGTAGCGTACAAGCGTCAAAGACGCTGCGCTCTTACACCTTTCCTTCATCTTCTTCTTCGTCTTGTGAGGTAACATCCAGATGCAGCTGAACGCCAGAAAATTATAGACGGACGCGGCTGTCTAAACACGTGCGTCTGGTTTTGACAGCGGTGGGGGGCGCGGCCGCTCTGATCTCGACTCGGAGAGCACGTGCTGTTGAGACAGCTACAGGGGCGCAACTGTCGAAGGCTGGCCGGATACAGGGAGACAGCGCGAGCCGGGAGGTGGCGAGACTACAGCCCCTGCCTTGGACTACTCAGCATGGTCCAGGGGCCAGCAGGCGACAGTTACATAGTCTGTGAGTGAAAGAGACTAGAGCAGGTGATAAAGCTGGCAAGTCAGGGTCAGGGGGCCAGCAGGTGGCGAGAAAGCGATACTGCGAGCGTTACTGACGACGTCGGAAAACACAGGGCCGGTGACGGTAAAGAGTGCATCCCGGGGTGAGGCCAAGTCGTGGCGAAACAAGAGAATGTGTTATTCACTAAACAGATCAAAAACCAGAAAAAATCGATCTACAACAGCTACGAAACAAGCGAATATAGCCCATTGATTCAAAGAAAAAAAGTAAGACGAGTACTTGTGTCTAAATTAACCCTCGACCCGGTCAACAGTTTTTAAGGTGTTCTGAATGTAAGTAGGCTGTTTAGGATTTTATGCTGATAACGCAACGTAGTGCTCTATATGAAAATCACTGGCTGTGCTGTGTGCAGTCTGAAGCTGGTCGGCATTGTTGCAATAGTCGCTATTGTAGCGTTGTGCAGTTGGATGTGAACAGCGCGTAGCGTTGTGCAGTTGGAGGTGAGCCGACTGCAGTGGCGGATGTGAGGAAAGAGATAGAGGAATTTTGAGAGCGGATGATCTGGACTTGTGCCCATAAGAAACAGTACATTTGTAAGACTCGATGTCATGAACTGATATATATATTATAACTTTTGAACACTATTAAGGTAAATACATTGTTTGTTCTCTATCAAAATCTTTCAGTTGCAAACTATGCCTATCAGTAGTTAGTGACTTCAGTAGTTTGAATCCTTTATTTAGCTGGCAGTATTGGCGCTCACTGTACTGTAGTAGTTCGAGTCACGAAGATTTTTGTGAGCTGAGAGTCGTGAAAGGTATAGGTTAATGTTAGTCAGGGCCATTCTTTTGTAGGGATTTTTGAAAGTCAGATTGCGTTGCGCTAAAAAATATTGTGTCAGTTTAAGCACAGTCATTTATAATTTTTCTAAGGGGACCTTTCAGGAATCTAAATTTTACACAAAATATGAAATTTAAAATATAACAATTCTTTAACGACTTGGGCGGTTTGTACAGACCACTTTTAATGGACAATGCTTTACGAATTCCATGAAAGTGTGTAATAATAGTTTTTGTTACTTTAACAGAATTTGAATTATAAGCAGGAATGTGACAGAAAAATTTAAATTCGACGTAAAATAATCAGTAAATGAATAAAAATATGGACAGTAGGCTGAAGTAGATTGGAATATATTCGAATGTAAGTATTTATTTCACAATGTTTTCAATAATTTAGTAAGAAATTTTAATATGAAAGATAAGAAACGGATTAAGGGGTTAATATTTTTAGAAACAGTTTAGTCAGCATAATTTTGAAGGAAGCATTGTAAATCTGACAAGATTCTGCTTGAAATTATAGAGTTACATTTATGGTTATACATTAATGCGACCACCTGTCAAAAGCCTGAATAACGACCACCTTCTGCAGAACGTATCGCTGCGAGAGGTGCAGGATGAGAGGCAGTCAGGTTCCGGAAGGTACCAACAGGGTTGTGGAGCCAGGCCGACCCCAGTCCCATGGCCAGCTGCCCTAGGTTCCTCGGTGACAGATCCATGACGCGTACAGCCCGATCGAGATGGCCCACAGATTCTCGAATGGCTCTAAATCCTCAGAGTTTGATGACAATGGGATGACGGTAAACTTATGCTAGTGCTTTTCGAACCACTCGCGTACGCTGTGAGTTGGGTGACACGTCCCACTGTCCTGCTAGCAGATGCCACCGTGCCGAGGAAAAACAGTACATATCTAGGAACGGACATGGCCGCCAAGCTTAGATATACACTTGTGTTCATCCATTATGCCTTCCAGAATGACGATATTACCCATGAGATATCATAAAAACAGTTCCCGCGCCCATAACACTCCCTCCTGGTTGCAAGAGGTTTCCTTTCAGAGATTTCACGCCGTACACGCCAACGGCCACCTGACCAATGGAAAGGCAGTCTGTTAACACTCAGTGCAAGTGCAGCTGTAGTACTGGCGTGTGAATTCCAGCCATCGTCACCGATGAATAGCACTTAGCATAGCAGCATGAATGAGGCGCCTACTGTGGGCGCCTGTAAGCAGCAAAGTTCGGTACACGGTCGTTGAAGAGACACTGTTGGTAGCCACTTGTTTCATCTGAGCGACTCAGAGAATTGTTTATTGGCCCGTACACATCTCCGCAGTCATCGTCCACCTCTGTCGTGTATGACCCTTGCTCCACCCTAGTTTCCTCAGTGCCGGTTGCCTGCAGCTCGTGGTCTAGGGAACAGGACACTGAGGCCAGGTCTCAGAAGATGACCCCTGCCCTCTTTGCCCCAGAACCTTCTCTCAGGCCCTTATGGAAAAAAGTGGTTAGCGTTGCTGCCTCTGGATCACGGGGTCCCGGGTTCTATTCCCGTCCCGGCCGGGTTGGGGATTTTCTCATCCCGGGGACTGGGTGTTTGTGTTGTCTTCATCATCATTTGTGACAGTGGCTATACTGGATTGTGAAATAATTGGACTGTGTGAAAACTAGGACTTTGTACGGGCGCTGATGACCGCGCAGCTGAGAGCCCCGCAAACGAAACATCATCGGCGCCCATTTTGGATAGTACCACGGCAGCATGCGAACTGTATACAAACTTAGCCATTTCTGATACGCTTCCATTCTTGGACCGAAAACCAATGATCATGCCTATTTGCAAGTCCGATAAATCGCTTCGTTTCCGCCTACTACTGCACTGTTTTCCCCCCATGCCCCCTACATCCTTTATATACGCTCCATTGCTAGTGCTGCCCCCTGTCGTCTATGAAAGGTTGTTGCGCAATGACGTCAAACATAGGGCATGGTGATATTAATGTGACTGACCCCTGTAGTATGATACAGGTAATGAAGAGAATTTATCACGACATGACGAAAAGTTATAAAAGGAGGTGACCATCTCGGCCTCAGAGTCAGTTCTCATGTAGTCTTAGGAGAGTAGAATCTACGTTGCTACGCGCAACATACTTGTCACTTCTTGAAAGTATTGAAATTTTTCAGACTTCTATTTCATGACGTTATATAATTTAGAACGACTCAGATGTTAACTTAGAATTTCCGTGACATAGCACTGTAGATTTAAAACTTTTTCATGGCTAACTAAGGACTTTGAAAATATCGCACTGCAACGGTGTAGATGTGTATTATTCAAATGGTTCAAATGGCTCTGAGCACTATGGGACTTAACATTGTGGTCATCAGTCCCAGAGGACTTAGAACTACTTAAACCTAACTAACCTAAGGACATCACACACATCCATGCCCGAGGCAGGATTCGAACCTGCGACCGTAGCGGTCACGCGGTTCCAGACTGAAGCGCCTAGAACCGCACGGCCACACCGGCCGGCCGTATATTATTCATGACGTTTTATTTTGATATATAGTTGTTTTCGCCGTCATAGCTGAACTCCGATTTTATAAGTGCCATTGCTGAACTTATAAACTTTCCTGACTTACTGCGAGTGGTCCGTTAAATTCAATACAAAACGCTTATCTTACGATGTATCTCAAGTTAACCACCGTTGGCATTGTAAACATTCACGAGTTAATGTGATTTAACTTGATTTTCTGACAACTACTTCGGATGGAGCATGGACATTTGACTGCCATTTTGGATTTACATTTCATTTTCTATAGTTAACTGAACTTAGTATGTAACACTAACGCGATACTGACTTGAGTGACTATTTGTAAAAAAATTAGTTCTGTCACTGCCTGAATTGATAAATATTAAAAAATAAATAAACTTTATTTATTTGACTGCAAAAACTGTGAGCGTTTCGAACGTTATTTAAACTATCACAGTCCTGTTGGAATTGTATTTAAATCTTTGTAATAACTACGAAGATTAATTGTGTGATGTGATGGGTCTATTGCTGTCCCCTAAACACCAGAATGTATCCAAATAACATGAAAAAAATCAACTACACATCTTAGTCATTCTCTCCTAACTATGTCATGGAAGCAGTGCATTTATCACATTACCGCTGTGTTCACCCAGCACCCGCTAACACAGCGCACTCTCAGATACAGATAGAAATCCACCCGCCAATATTCTGAGCATGTGTCATTACTGTTAACGTGTAATTAGTATATTCTGTGTTTACACAGTGAACCACACGATTGAACAATACGAAACTGGCTTCGTCACGTGAGATTGGATTGCTTTATAAACCGACTGCTGCACAATTGTTCCCCTGATATGGAGCTAGATTGACAAACAATTCGAAAATTACTGCACATATAGAAATATTTCACATCGCTACAGAATCAGCAGAAACAGAAATCAAACAAGCCCCCTCACGGAGAGCAGTCGCAATAAGACTAAGACATAAACGTATGTGTGAAAACAAATAGGGGGGCTCACAACTTTTTACTAGCAGCTCAATGAAAGTTTGTGACTGACATACTGCAGAGAAAAAGCGCCTGTTTCATTCAGGATAGCCTTCCGTGCAGACTACCAAACACGGAACTTACTGATGATAGTGCAACGCATCTGAAACGTATGTGGGTAAAAGTGAAAAGCAACATAGCTGTCATCTGCTGAATGAGCCTTTCAAAACGAACTTTATTACACGTGTTTCTCATATTTCCTTCGTGGTGTTACTACATCGTGAAAATTAGATGACTACCAGAATATTTTTCAGGATTAAGCTCTGATAAATGATACATTCCCATAAAGTAATGTTGTTGCTAAGAAGGTCAGCTCGCAGTCGTGTAGTAGTAAAAATGTGACATTGTTGGGCTATGAACGTACTCTAGTTACAAAGTAATAAGTGAACGTAATGTTTATTTATAGAGATAAGTTCAAGAAACGTTACCATGTTGGCAAAGTACTGTATTTAGTAATGACCCAGGACTTTGTGGCAACGAGCCGTATGTTCTAAATAATTTTTTTTCTATCGTGTAGCTAATGCCATTAAAACAACTTCTGTCCAAACCAATTTCAATCAAATTTCTGTCAACTGTAGCTAGGGAGGTAGAAACTTTCCAAGATTTAGGGGTAGATGCAACATACTACAGAACCACGCTATCACTGATACGCTACCTTCTTTGCCATCGACTTGATATGCGCCCCTAGGATCTTCATCAGTGATGTATGTTATGACGGTTCACTGCGCCTGATTTGTGAAGGTGAACTCATCAGAGCATAGAACATGCTGTAATACGTACAGGGTGAAATTATTCACAGCCCATTCACGGAAAGTAACTCTCAGACCCAAATCGTTCCCTTGCAGCCCCTGTATCACCAGCAGGTGATAAGGGTCAAACTTGTGACCGTGAGCTGTTAGCCACACTGACACAAGGCTGATACTAGGGAGTACAGCGGATCATCGTGTATTGTAACGAGAACAGCACTTCCACGTCCTCACTTCTTCCTGGTCTCCATGTACTACGGCCGTGCTGTGTCAGTCTAACTGTTTGTAAAGGTCGCTCTTCGACACTTAAGAACATAATGGCTGATGACGAGCATATATGATAGCATAAGCCATGGATACTACAATGGTATCGCGAGGGCATTCGCCGAGCATCGGAGACATATTAACGTACTCGTCGAATGCGAATGCTCTGTTCAACTCATTATTTGTGGCGGACGTAAAACTCGTTACTAATGCATTCCGAACCGCCTTGTGCACTGTAAGGTCATATTAATGTGACAATCTGTCGTCAAAAGCCTGAATAACCACTTTTTGCAGAGTGGACCGCTATGGTACGTGCAGGAAGAGTGTCAAAGAGGTTCCGGAAAATACCGAGAGGAATGGGGAGCTATGTCGACTCCCTCTTTTAAGGTGGTTCCTCATAAGATTTCCTAGATGATGGCTCTACTCTTTCTATCGACTCCTAATTCTTCCCAGCTACTAAGCTGTGTTTCTATATCAACAAAATTGCAAGCTTTTTCGACGTCCACGAATGTGACTGTGGTGTTTTGAGGTTGCAGACAGGACCTTCTTCCGCCTGATACTCACCAATCTGTGTGTCCGCTTGGTTCACCAAAACTTTAGAGAGACTTATATAAAAAGTGAGAGTCCTCTCTGACTGTTGAGATTTGTTTTGTCTATTTTGTTGTGGTGTTGGTGTGTCAGGGCACTCTTCCAGTATTTTGACATTTTCTCTTTCTTCCAGATTTCAGATATTATTCTGTGAATTTTTGGTGTTATATTTTAGTTGCTCAAATTTTCATAATTCTGAAATAATTCCATCTTAACAAAATGCCATTTATTAACGATTTGATAGGTTTCCTTTTATGTTTGGAGGAAAGTGGAAGTGAATCAAGATTTGGTACTGGTTTGACGATTAGGTGTTGTTCACATGGCTCTTTGCAGCTGAGGAGTGTACTAAAATAATTGGCTAGGATTTCACAATTATCTTTTGTATTAGTTTTCAGGAATCCATTTGGTCACTGGAAGCATAACCTAAGAGCTTGGTAGCCAGCTAAGTTTGCTCTGAGGGTCTTGTAAAAATGGTGGGTGTTATTCTTGGCAAAATCTTCCTCTATTCGTTCGACATCGAATTATCCCACTTGCGTTTTTCGCACTGAATATTTTTAGAGATTTTTTCCATATATCTACATATTGCCGGCCGGGGGGGGGGGGGGGGCACGAGGGGTTCTAGGTGCTACAATTTGGAACCGCGCGACCGCTACGGTCGCAGGTTCGAATCCTGCCTCGGGCATGGATGTGTTTGATGTCCTTAGGTTGGTTAGGTTTAAGTAGTTCCAAGTTCTAGGGGACTGATGACCTCAGATGTTACGTCCCATAGTGCTCAGAGCCATTCGAACCATTCTTGGTTCATCTGGGTCGTCAGTTGGTCAACAGCTGCAAGTCTGTTTTGCCGTACACGTCTCCGCGGCCGTGGTTCTCCCCTGTCATCTACGGCCCACGGACCATCACAGTTGCCTCGGCGCCGGTTTTGAATAGCACCATTCTGCGAAGCACGAAATACTTTAACTGCGGTGGAGCGGGGACAGTTCACAAAGTTAGCCGCTTAGGAAATGCTTCCACCACTGACCCGAAAGCCGATTACCAATCCTTTTTCGACGACAGATACATTGCTCCGTTTCCACATTACGACAGCGACTGCACGGTTTGTCGCGTCCCTCCTGACACGCCTTATATACCCTCCACAGCTAGTGCTGCTACCTGCCGTCTGTGAATGGTTATTGCATGCTGATGTAGAACATAGGTGGTGATTACATTAATGTCACTGGTCCATCTATAAGGAAGTGTGAAGTTCCTTTTTAAGTTCTAAGATAACACGACTTCAGAAACTGGCCAGTATTTCTACTTGTCGATCGCTCATCATTTAGAAGGCGCCCTGAGTTATGTGTGCAGGAAATTGGGCTCTCGTTCCACTCTCCGTCACCAGAACATGCATCTGAACACAGTTTGTTCTGCTTGTTGTCATTCACCCTTAAAACTTTGCTTGTTTCTAAAACTGAATGATATTTCATTTGTACACGACCAGTTACATACTTCAGATACATGATGGAAAAAAGTAATGTTATATTTAAAATCATAGCTCGTCACTTTAACTCTCTGGAAAATAATCAAGTAACTACACCGAAGCGAGAAAGAAACTTGTATATGGATGCGTATCAGATAAAGAGGTACATAAATTGGCAGAATACGGCGCTGCGGACGGCATCGCCTATGTAAGAGAACAAGTGTCTGGTACAATTGTTACATCGGTTACTGCTGCTACATTGGCAGGTTACCAAGATTTAAGTAAGTTTCGATGTGGTGTTATTGTCGACGCACGAGCGATGGGACACAGCATCTCTGAGGTGGCGATGAAGTGGGGATTTTCCCGTACGACATTTCACGAGTGTACCATGAATATCAGGAATCCGGTAAAACATCAAATTTCTGACATCGCAGTAGCCGAAAAAAGAGCCTACAAGAAAGGGACCAACGACGATTGAAGAGAATCGTTCAACGTGACGGAAGTGCGACCCTTCCTCAATGCTGGGCCATCAAAAAGTGTCAGCGTGCGAACTATCCAACGAAACATAATCGATATGGGCTTTCGGAGCCGAAGGCTCACTCGTGTACACTACACAAAACTTTACCACTCACTTGGACCCATCAACACCGACATTGGACTGTCGGTGACTGGAAGCATGTTCCCTGGTCGGACGCCTCTCGTTTCAAGCTCTATCGAGCGGATAGACGTGCACGGGTACGGATACAACCTCATGAATCGGCGGACCCTGCATGTCAGCAGGAGCTGTCCAAGTTGCTGGAGGTTCTGCGGAGGTGTGGGTCGTGTGCAGTTGGAGTGATAGGGACCCCTGACACGTCTAGATACGACTCTGACAGGTGACACCTACGTAAGCATCCTGTCTGGTCACCTACATCCATACATATCCATTGTGCATTCAGACGGACTTGGTCAATTCCAGCCGGACAATGCGACACCCCACACGTCCAGAATTGCTACAGAGTGGCTCCAGGTACTCTCTTATGAGGTTAAACATTTCTACTGGCTACCAAACTCCCAAACATGAACATTAGTGAACATATTTTGGAAGATTTGCAATGTGCTGTTCAGAAGAGAACTCCACCTGCTCTTACAGATTTTTAGGCAGCCCTGCAGGATTCATAGTGTCAATTCCCTCCAGACATTAGTCAAGTCCATGCCACGTCGTGTTCTGCGTGCCCGCTGGTGCCCTACAAGATATTTGGCAGATGTACCAGTTTCCTTGGCTATTCAGTGTATGTTCATAACTCTGAGAAAAAAAAGAGTGACGTTTCTCACGTTTACTTACGTAAATAAATATTTATTTCACTTATTTCTTTGTAAGTTACCGATAAAACTGCCGTATCTGAAACTATCTGTGTCATATATTTTTGGAAATTGTGACATCCAGGAAAGGTTCAGTATTTTTTTTCTGTTTCACACCAGTGCGTCATATCTATGTTATTGTAAGTTTGCCAAGATGTTGATTTATCCTTGACCTTCTGTTGACTTGCTTTTTATAACCGATTCGTTTCTCTTCAGGCTCCACGAGGCCGACGGCACTCCTTAAAAAGAAAACGTGAAATACCTGACTTGCGGTATTCGTTCGATCGTGCTCAACAACAACATCAGAAATGAAGGGGATCTGTGCCTCAGCTGTATTCCAGGCCTCTTCTCGAGCTGGGTCCTTTGAGTGCCTCGTAGAAGACGCCGTACACAAATCCCGCGACCTCGCTGCGCCGGCTACTCCTCCCGGGCCGCTGCCTTCGACGTAAGCCGTTTTATTTTCCTCCGTCGCCATCAGCTGCAGGTGTCAGGCATGTAACAAGAGCGCTCGCAGAATGAGGTGCTGCAGTGAGGTGTCGAGCCCCGCAGGAGGCGCGAGGAGTCTCGGCGCTCGTCGAAGCAAATATTGGAATTGTAAATCGGAGCTCCTGTCCTTTACTCCGGCACGACCGTTAACGTCATTTCCGCTAGAATAAATATCAGGAGCTGGAGACGGAGAAGGCGGCGGCGGCCAAGCGAAGCAAGGCGGGCCAAGGATTCCAGCCACTCTTCCGATGACCTCACAGCTCAGTGGCTTGCGAATTCGCGGGTAGGGCGAGAATACGGAGGCGGCTGCCACCTGTCCGATGTCTTACGTTCTGGCGTATCGACAGAGGAGCAAGTGAAAATGTTCCCATTTTTTTCCAAGTCTGATGCACTGTTGCTAAAAATAAGACACTCGTAACATCTACATCTACATTTATACTCCGCAAGCCACCCAACGGTGTGTGGTGGAGGGCACTTTACGTGCCACTGTCATTACCTCCCTTTCCTGTTCCAGTCGCGTATGGTTTGCGGGAAGAACGACTCCTGGTAAACCTCCGTTCGCGCTCGAATCTCTCTAATTTTACATTCGTGATCTCCTCGGGAGGTATAAGTAGGGGGAAGCAATATATTCGATACCTCATCCAGAAACGCACCCTCTCGAAACCTGGACAGCAAGCTACACCGCGACGCAGAGCGCCTCTCTTGCAGAGTCTGCCACTTGAGTTTGCTAAACATCTCCATACCGCTATCACGCTTACCAAATAACCCTGTGGCTAAACGCACCGCTCTTCTTTGGATCTTCTCTATCTCCTCTGTCAACCCGACCTGGTACGGACCCCACAATACTCAAGTATAGGTCGAATGAGTGTTTAGTAAGCCTCCTCCTTTGTTGACGGACGACATTTTCTAAGGACTCTCCCAATGAATCTCAACCTGCACCATCATTACCAACAATTAATTTTAGACGCGGTTTATTGGTAGAATCCTGAAGCGATGCAGTCCTTCAACAAAGCAAATAGCTTACAATACGTTAGTTCGTCCAGTCTTAGAGTATTGTTCGTCTGTATAGGACCATTACCAGCTGGGTCTGTTTCAAGAGATTGAGAAAGTCCAAAGGAGAGGGGCAAGATTCGTAACTGGTATATTTAGCCATCGCGAGAGCTCTACAAATCTCATAGAAAGTTTGGAGTGGGACACACTTGCAGATAGACGGCGCGCTAAGCGGAGGGGGCTGCTCACTAAATTCCGAAATCCGATCTTCACCGAGGATGTAGAGCATTTATTATTAGCTCCATCTTTCAAATCGCGCAATGATCACCATTCAAAGATAAGGGAAGTTAGAGCTCGTACTAAGGCGTTGAGACAGTCGTTTGTCCCTCGCACGATCCGCGAGTGGAACAGAAGGGGGGAAACATGACTTTGGTGCGAATGGTGCCCTCCGGTACACACCGCTTGCTGGCTAGCGGAGTATATATCTAGATCCAGATGTAGATTTTACAGCCACCCTCCGCAATGCTCAGCGGCCCCTGTCAGCCACTTCATGAGGTATGCCTGGTCTTGGTCTAGCTGCGTTTGTTCCTTCACGTTTCGACTTCATAATCACATCATCAACAGTCGACTTTGGCAGGTTTAGAAGGGTTGAAATGTCGCTGATTTATCTGTTACATGCAGTGATTGGTCCGCGTTCGAAGCCACTGAACTCTCCTGACCGCCTCACCTGTTGTTACTGCTTCTCTAGTGGCAACAAAATGCTACTCATCTCCTTTTATACCACTACTTGTGACATCTGGTAGTAAATTACGCTTCACATTTGGGGGTGAAGGGATACTTTTGATCAGACTGTTAACACTGATTATTCAATTACACTGCTGACAACATGTCTATGGAGGGAATAAGGGCCATAAATGGTCTGGGAAACCCCTTCGGGAACGACAGTGATATTTATTGAAGCAATCAGAGGGAAAAAAGTGCCATACAAACATTAGTTCAATCAATGCTTGCGTACTTCTCGTCAGCCGTGAGGATTTATCAAGTTAAGAGCAGAAATATAGAAAATTTAAAGAAGACCGGGTTGCATTTCATCCCGGAATGATTCTGTCGATGCTGGAGCTCTAAACAGATGGACAACATACTTCGGTGGCAGACGTTGTAAGAGACGCGTTGTGCACATTGGGGAGATTTCCATGAGTGGGCATTCGAAGGAGCATACGGCAACATATCATTTATTTACACTTATGCAGGTTTACCGCCAGTCATTCTTCGACGCAAGAGTTATAGGGCCGCTACCGCTAACTAGATATACTGCTTTAATAACCTGGTGCGTAGCGGTAGAAAAGGCAAAGATCCGCGTTCTGGCTCAGATGGGCCAGTCGGGATCGACCGACCGCCGCATCATCCTCCGCTAGTGGCTCATTTACATACAGTAAGGACGGGCGTAGGTGTAGCTGACCGCTCTCCTGATCGTTGTCGGCTTTCCACACCATGGTGCCGCTACTTTTCACTCAAGTAGCTCCTCACCTCAACTAAAACTCCCTGTCAGGACCGAGAATCGAACGCCGATTCATCACGTAGAAGCCAGACGTGCTGACCTCTGCACTACGGAGACTACATATAGGTTGCAGAGAAATGCAAGAAGACCGGCAGAGAGTCGTCACAAGGTTCAGAGATTGGTTGTTGTTCGGTGGTGTAAATGCAAAGCTCAAAGAGATGGAAAGATCAATTAAAATGTAGAGTCGTATGACCATGAATAGCTGACAGACTCCGAAGGGTAAGTTTAGCAGCCATATTGGAAAGATTTTCCCTATCATTCGAGCCTGTACGCACTTCTCCTTCGCGAAATATGACAGCTGTGTGCGAAAGGGTATCTGATAAGTGTGGTGACTGAATGGGTGCGTGGACATTGTAGTGTAATGTTCAAGCTGGAGATGATGAGAGACGGGAGAGCGTGAAACCCGGTGCCGGCACATAGCCTACACCTCTCGAAGAGCACCAGGGGGGCCGCCAAGTTTAGCGTCCTCACGTCCGTGTCTCGTGGTCTAGCGGCTAGCGTTGCTGCCTCTGGATTACGGAGTCCCGGATTCGATTCACTGCTGGGTGGGAGATTTTCTCTGGCCGGGGACTGGGTGTTTCTGTTGTCCTCATTATATCATCACCATTCGTGACAGGAGCTAATTGGATTGTGTAAATATTGGACTGTGTCAAAATTGGGACTTTGTATGGGCGCTGATGACCGCACAGTTGAAAGCCCCACAAACCAAACATCATCATCCATAACGTCCCCACCTGACGTAAGGATCACGATCAACAGTGTCGCATGACCTCACTTCATGAGACACTTGTAATTTAATTCGGGACATTTGGTGGACAGAAAGTGATCAGGGATTTCACACCTCCACGTCTCCTGTCTCCTCCACTGTGAAGATAAAGGTATAGGGGAAAATGTCAACAGTGCGCGGCGTACCTTCACGGTCCCCCACTTAGTGGCTGCACCCGACAGTGCTTAACGTCGGTGACCTGACGGGAACCAGTGTTCAAATCGGCACGGCAGGTGACAAAGATCTATTATTCTTCTGTCATACGAGAAGCGATGAACCACTGGAAGTAATCCGAAGCGTACAATATCTAGAAGTACCCTTGCGGCACTATTTAATGTGAAATGATACAGAAAAACGACCAGTAGCTGCTTTTTTTACCCTGGAACAGTACGTGAATTTATACAGGGTGACACAGAATAACGGGAATGTTTGAAGTGAGTAGTGGCAGCCATGGGCAGGTGGCAGCAATACTGGTTGGTTACAGTTAGCGAGTAAACAGTCCGCCATTTCAGTAATCATGGATCAGTGGAACAGACAACACCATGCGTTAGCCATAAAAATATTTTATAAAAACAATGAGCGTAGAGGGAGTTCCGACTTTTTTTATAATTTAGAGCGCCATTATGCTGTTCCGTCGAAACACGCGATAAAATGTTGGATTAATAACTCTGAAGAGACTGGATCCGCCATCAACTAGAAACCTACAGGAGGACCCAGAAGTGTGCGTTCTCCAGCGAACATTGATGCTGTATGTGAGTCTGTCTTACGGAGCCCACGGCTTTAAATTTGTAAGCAAGCAGCAGTGGTTGGAATGTCCTCAGAGAGTGTTAGCAGAATTCTTCATCTTGATTTAAAATTTCGTTCGTACTACATATTGTGCAACAACTGAAGGACAACGATTACAGGTTACGTTTATGATTCTGTCAACAAACGATAACGAAAATAATGACGATGAATTTCTGAACAAATTGTTGATGTCAGATGAGGCGCATTTTCGTCTCACGGGTTATGTAAATAAACAAAACCACTGTTACTGAGTAAACACAAATCCTAATTACGTTCCTGAGCGCCATTTACAGGCTAGTAAAGTGACAGTATGGTGTGGTGTTTCATCACATGGCATTATCGGATGTTAGGAACTGTCTTTACACCTGCATTGAACAATTTTCCAAACGTTCAGGAGGCCTGGTTTCAACAGGACGGAGCAACATCACACACTGCACGGCAGTCAATGGCACATGTGCGAGAATTGTTTGGCAACCGTGCAATGTCACGATTCGTTAACATTCCCTGGCCCCATAGATCGCCAGAATTATCTGTTTGTGATTTTTTTTTTGTGGGGCTACCTCAAGAGCAAAGTTTACACGACTCGACCAAGAAACCTGGATGAGTTAAAACAGAGAATTCGGGATAAATTTCACAGTATCCTAGCTGAGATGTTGCAGCGGTCAATGATGAATCTCAACAGCAGATTTTAAGAATGTATACGTACAGTATACGTACAGGAGGACGCCATGTAAAGGACGTAATTTTTTTTTAAAAAAAGATAAATGCCATCAATGTTTCGTAAATGGAAAAGTTGTAAGGTTTCAATTACCATGAATACAATTTCTTTCGTTCATCAGTTCTAGTTTTATTGAATTGTGGAAATGTTCCCATTTTTCTTTGTCACACTGCACCATCATTCACCAGATAATTTCAATGATTGCACGCTTTGAACTTAATCCACAAACTACGACAAAGGTAGCTACGAGTTTGCCGTCTATATACCCTTTTCAGTGCCACTATCATACGCCAAACAGAAAAATCCGTTTGAACTTCCCTGACACACCTAATGGTCACCTAATAAACTGCCTTCTTCAATTCATACGCCTAAAATCAGTTGCCTGTTCCACACCTCAGTTCCCTTTTTGCTCCTGAAGACTGCTTCGTACTCAACAGTGCAGGAAGTTAGGAAAGTAAGTTTCTCTCGTCGTTCCACGCTAAGGTCATTGTGCAACAAAAGTGCATCATTGTCAGAAGACAGTGCATGTTGTGGATTTGGTGCAGACAAATTTCTGCGTCTTGCGGATAACAGGTGCATCACAGTGTGCCACTGAAATGGAACTGCAATTTGAAATTAACACCGAAGTTCAAGCAGACGGCAAGGTAAGACACTTGTGAGCAAAATGTCTAAATTGCTCATAGATTTACCGTGAAACTCTACAAATATGAGGACAAAACGCAACGTCGCGTCCATGTGATATCCATTTTTTTCGACAAGCTGAAAGAACATTTGAGGTTTGGGGGATATTTTCCAACTACGAGGATGTGCACACAGCTGTTCTCGAATTGCACGGTAACCAAGGAGCAGGTTTCTATCGCCGAAGAACTGAATGTCCGGTGTTTACAGTGACTTGGTGACTGTGTTGAAAAATAATCATGTATCTGTGTCACTTCGAGTGAAGTGCAGCATTTAATAAAAGGTACTTGGCCTGTCACAATAATTTCTAACTTACTTTTTAAAGTCTCTCGTATTTATCCTTGGAGGCAGTATTTAAGCCTACTGACTGACAGCCTCAAATCCGCAAAGGACAAAACCGGGAGCAAAACGATCAGCGACAACAGCATCAACAGCGTGATCATTACCACAACAACATTTATTCCTGTTTCTGCTGTTTATGATCACATCAAGGTCACATATAGTTCATATTTATTTCAGGTTATAATGTCTGGTAAGACATTATTATCTTTTAATTTCGGCATTACTGTACAGCAGCCATCGTTAATAAAGATAGAAATGAAAGATATGTTGTTCCAATAGTTGTAACTGGAGATGATTTTTATGGCCTCCTTAATGCCAACATTGTACACAATACTTCAAAGACTTACGTGCTAGCTACAAAATGGTGTATCCGTATGAGACGAAGTTACGTCAAAGTGTTAGAGACACTTACGAAGCACGGCATAGCAAGCTATGATAGCGGAAGCACCAAGAAATGCAGAATAGTGAGTTCGAAACTCCGCCAGGACAGACAGAGTCGCCGGCCGCAGTGACCGAGCGGTTCTAGGCGCTTCAGTCTGGAACCGCGCGACCGCTACGTTCGCAGGTTCGAATCCCGCCTCGGGCATGGATGTGTGTGATGTCCTTAGGTTAGTTAGGTTTAAGTACTTCTAAGTTCTAGGGGACTGATGACCACTGCAGTTAAGTCCCATAGTGCTCAGAGCCATTTGAACCATTTTTGAACAGACAGAGTCAGAAACTACCTGGCACTTCAAAACTTTGTGGCTAAGCGCCACCTGAACGCGGATCCTTACCTTCAGCAAACTCCGATGCAATGTAATAGATTCATTATAAACCCAGACTCAGATTCCCCGCTGCACATTAAAATTTTTAAGACGAATGGCGTTGTGGTTTCTTTGACAAGCGACATCTAAAATACTGCCTCATCCTTGTCCAATTGTAACTTGAGCTTCATGCCTAACGATAAAGTATTAAACACGAAACTCGTCATTCTAACGATCTGTCTGTCATTAAGATTTTTAAATTTTGGAACAAAGTAACAGGCCGAGAAACAGACAGTAAAAATGTTAAATGAACCTCGACAGAGCAGCATTTTGTGTCAGGAAACCATTAAGGAATTGTGGATAAAATAAGATTTTTTTATTCGTAAATTTATTTTCTTCATCTTTTGAATCTTCTATTCTACAGCCATGATAGCAGAGTGGGCAGTTATGCAACTTGGTTCTTCTCAGCGACATCCCGCCAGGTCGCAAGTGGGGCGATGCGGTTTCCAATTACGAATGTTGGAGCACAGTTTCCCAGTTCTCGTATTCGCATGATAATAATGGAAACCTTGGTCATAATCAACGATTATGATTTTTTCAAATGGTTCAAATAGCTCTGAGCTCTATGGGACTTAACATCTGATGTCATCAGTCCCCTAGAACTTAGAACTACTTAAACCTAACTAACCTAAGGACATCACACACATCGAGGCAGGATTCGAACCTCCGACCGTAGCAAAGCGCGGTTCCAGACGAAAGCGCCTAGAACCGCTCGGCCACATCAGCCATCTATGATTTTTTTCCAGTGGTCACACTTGACCGTTGATCCATATAATAAATAAAAATTTCAGTGTGTGTGTGTGTGTGTGTGTGTGTGTGTGTGTGTGTGTGTGTGTGTGTTTCAGTACAGTGAAATCGGCACTCCAAGAAAATCGTTTCTGGACACTTCCGTGGATGCTCATGCAGAGGGAAATTCCGTCTGAAGAATGAAAGACAAAAAGACCAGCAAATGACGATGCAGTTTTCTGAATACCATACACTGCATCAGCTTAAGGCTGCCATCCTCAGTAATGCTATTAGGGGAAATATTTGGAGAGCTGTTTAAACAAGTTTGGAGTACACGACCGGCTCTTGTGAACCCGCCTTTGGTCCACAGAGCCAGTAGATGTACAACATATGGTTTCTCCACTTCAAAAAAGCGGACAAGTACAACTGTGACTAGCTCTCTTATGACGACGAAGTTTGGTTTGTGGGGCGCTCAACTGCGCGATCATCAGCGCCCGTACAAAGTCCCAGATTTGACACAGTCCAATTTTCACACAGTCATATCTAGCCACTTTCACGAATGATGATGATGATGATGAAATGATGAGGACAACAACAACACCCAGTCGCCGGGTAGAGAAAAACCCCAACCCAACCGGGAATCTAACCCGGGACTAGGGTTCCGAGTACTCCTTACAAACTTATTATACGTAGGCAATAATAATAAATTCGTGTGGCTCAGTTGCCAGGTGCAAGTCTTTCTAACCTATTCAAGTTATCCAACCAGGGGAAGAATCTGAAACACGTGTTGTTTCTGGCGACTTCTCACATCGTTGAGAGCTGAAGCTACCGACCGAGATTCGACGCCTCGACAGTATATAACTAGTTCACCTACAGGTTTTGATGACTGAGTATGCGAATATCAAATATGTGACACACATGGCCGTATCTTTTGACTGCGTTGATTTATAAGCTTAAATTTCTTACGGTGCCAAGCCGCCGTAGACCTTAGTAACTCGCATAAATTTGAAATTGAAAGCTGTTGCCATAGCTGTGAAAAACGGGTAACAGACCCACAGACAGGCAGACGGATAGCAAACAGCAAAAACTTTTTTAATTTCATAAAATTAAAAACTGACACTTTTGATTTTTTTCCCTTTACTTATAAACTGCAATGTTGCTTATTGTGAAATTAGAAGATTCTAGACCAACGGGAAGTACTCCACAGCTTTTGATAAGCGAATTTGCAAGTATCGATATACACTATGTGATCAAAAGTATCGGGATATCGGGACACCTGGCTGAAAGTGAATTACAAGTTAGTGGCGCCCTCCATCGGTAATGCTGGAATTCAGTATGGTGTTGGCCCATCCTTAGCCTTGATGACAGCTTCCACTCGCGCAGGCATACGTTCGATCAGGAGCTGGAATGTTTCTTCGGGAATGGCAGCCCGTTATTCATGGGGTGCTGCACTGAAGAGAGGCATCTATGAGTGTCGGTGAGGCCTGGCACGAAGTTCGAATTCCAAAACATCCCAGAGTTGTTACACAGGATTCAGGTCAGGACTTTGTGCGTGTCAGTCCATTACAGGGATGTTATTGTCGTGTAACCACTTCGCCACTGCCATGCATTATGAACAGGTGCATGATCGTGTTGAAAGATGCAATTGCCATTCCCGATTTGCTCTTCAACAGTCTGAAGCAAGAATGTGCTTCAAACATCAATGTAGGCCTGTTCTGTGATAGTGCCACGCAAAACAACAACGGGTGTAAGTCCCCTCCATGAAAAACACGACCACACCATAATACCACCACCTCCGAATTTTACTGTTGGCTCTGCACAGGCTGGCAGATGACGTTCACCGGGCATTCGCCATACCCACACCCTGCTATCGGATCGCCACATTGTGTTCCATCATTCGTCACTCCACACAACGTTTTTCCACTGTTCAATCGTCCAATGTTTACGCTTCTTACACTAAGCGAGGTGCCGTTTGGCATTTACCGGTGTGATGTGTGGCTTATGCGCAGCAGGTCGACCAGGAAATTCAAGTTTTCTCACCTCCCGTCTAATCGTCATAGTACTTGTAATGGATCATTAAGCAGTTTGGAATTCTTGTGTGATGGTCTGGATAGATGTCTGCCTATTACACACTACGACCCTTTTCAACAGTTTGCGGTCTCTGTCAGTCAACACTCGAGGTCGGCCTGTACGCATTTGTGCTGCACGTGTCCGTTCACGTTTCTACTTCACTATCACATAGAAAACAGTGGACCTAGGAATGTTTAGGAGTGTGAAAATCTCGCCTACAGACGTATGACACAAGTGACACCCCTTCACCTGACCACGCTCGAAGTCCGTGAGTTCCGCGGAGCACCCCATTCTGCTCTCTCACGATGTCTAATAACTACTGAGGCCGCTTTATGAAGTATCTGGCAGTAGGTAGCAGCTCAAGGCACCTAATATGAGAAATGTATATTTTTGTGGGTGTCCAGGTACTTTTGGTCACATAGTGTATGTGATGTAAATGGCCGTATCTTTTGAACGCATTGACTCAGATGCTTAAATTTTCCACATCGCCAAGGAACCGTAAATCTTATTATGTGATGTAAAATTTCAACTTGATTCCTCTATTCGTGCCTGCAAAAAAAAGGTGGACGGACGGATGGTTAAGAGGACCTATAACGGTTCTGTTTTGGTCGTCTGAGGTACGGCACCCTAAAAATCAAGGCGGTGCAGATTATGTTAGCGGTGCAACACAGTATGAATTATATTGGAGTCAGCGTTGCATAACCTACAGAGCAAGTTAGGTGTTTCCGTTAACGTTGTGTACACTAGTGGGAAAGTTGGATGTTTCCGCTCCCCTCGATTAAGCAGCAGCTAACAAGACATACAGCGAATTTATTACAAAGTTACAAAACTGATGCACTACCCTCAGGCACACCAACGGAAACTCTAAACATATCGTGAAAACATGACTTAGATATAGCACCATAACGCTTCCTCATGTGCTGCAAACTTAGACAGTCACTCAAGCGAATATATGTTAGACTAACTATTCATTCTCTTTCTATGACGTTCGTGTGATGTAGCAAATAGTTGAAACACGACCGGGTAAAATACTTACGCATTCCATTTGACGCTACAAAAGAGGCGTTGTGCATCAGAGAGAGGTTTGCTACTGAGCTTCGGAGAACTAGTGCAGGAGTAGGCTGACACGATGTCACTTCATGCCACTTAATTAATTCGAAACGACCGCGACGAGAAAATCAGGGAAACCAGAGCTCTCATTGAAGTTGACACAGAATCGTCCTGAAAGAGGGAACGGGAGAAATGATAGTGAAATCAGAAGTACTCTCTGCCACACACCATTAGCTGTTTTCTAGAGTATAAACGCAATTGTAGATGTACACTCCTGGAAATTGAAATAAGAACACCGTGAATTCATTGTCCCAGGAAAGGGAAACTTTATTGACACATTCCTGGGGTCAGATACATCACATGATCACACTGACAGAACCACAGGCACATAGACACAGGCAACAGAGCATGCACAATGTCCGTACTAGTACAGTGTATATCCAACTTTCGCAGCAATGCAGGCTGCTATTCTCCTATGGAGACGATCGTAGAGATGTTGGATGTAGTCCTGTGGAACGGCTTGCCATGCCATTTCCACCTGGCGCCTCAGTTGGACCAGCGTTCGTGCTGGACGTGCAGACCGCGTGAGACGACGCTTCATCCAGTCCCAAACATGCTCAATTGGGGGACAGATCCGGAGATCTTGCTGGCCAGGGTAGTTGACCTACACCTTCTAGAGCACGTTGGGTGGCACGGGATACATGCGGACGTGCATTGTCCTTTTGGAACAGCAAGTTCCCTTGCCGGTCTAGGAATGGTAGAACGATGGGTTCGATGACGGTTTGGATGTACCGTGCACTATTCAGTGTCCCCTCGACGATCACAAGAGGTGTACGGCCAGTGTAGGAGATCGCTCCCCACACCATGATGCCGGGTGTTGGCCCTGTGTGCCTCGGTCGTATGCAGTCCTGATTGTGGCGCTCACCTGCACGGCGCCAAACACGCATACGACCATCATTGGCACCAAGGCAGAAGCGACTCTCATCGCTGAAGACGACATGTCTCCATTCGTCCCTCCATTCACGCCTGTCGCGACACCACTGGAGGCGGGCTGCACGATGTTGGGGCGTGAGCGGAAGACGGCCTAACAGTGTGCGGGACCGTAGTCCAGCTTCATGGAGAAGGTTGCGAATGGTCCTCGCCGATACCCCAGGAGCAGCAGTGTCCCTAATTTGCTGGGAAGTGGCGGTGCGGTCCCCTACGGCACTGCGTAGGATCCTACGGTCTTGGCGTGCATCCGTGCGTCGCTGCGGTCCGGTCCCAGGTCGACGGGCACGTGCACCTTCCGCCGACCACTGGCGACAATATCGATGTACTGTGGAGACCTCAAGTCCCACGTGTTGAGCAATTCGGCGGTACGTCCACCCGGCCTCCCGCATGCCCACTATACGCCCTCGCTCAAAGTCCGTCAACTGCACATACGGTTCACGTCCACGCTGTCGCGGCATGCTACCAGTGTTAAAGACTGCGATGGAGCTCCGTATGCCACGGCAAACTGGCTGACACTGACGGCGGCGACGCACATATGCTGCGCAGCTAGCGCCATTCGACGGCCAACACCGCGGTTCCACGTGTGTCCGCTGTGCCGTGCGTGTGATCATTGCTTGTACAGCCCTCTCGCAGTGTCCGGAGTAAGTATGGTGGGTCTGACACACCGGTGTCAATGTGTTCTTTTTTCCATTTCCAGGAGTGTAGATTTTTAGGAGGCATGTTATGTATGCATTGCTGTTGAAACAGAAGGCGGGGAGAAAGAGAAACCAGTAGCTACTCGATGGCAAGTTACTCTCAGTAAACTTGCAGGATGTCATTGAACTTCCTGTCTCTATTGCATGGAAGGATTACTATCAACGATGAGTTACCCTCCAGCTTTATAAAGCTGCGGTTGCAGTCTGAATCCAATGTTTCATATGTAACATATGTAACTATGATTCGTCAACAGGTTATAAAGTGGGAAACAACCCGGGGATGATATCATTTCTTATAACTGTGCTGTCACATGATAACACGTATTTATGATTGACAATGACCTAAAGCCAGAATTAAAACTTCCACAGACATAAGCTTTAAACAATTTATACAGGCTTCGGCCACATGCTAAAAGAATTTATTGCATACCAGAATGGTCCCTTTGAGAACAACACTGACGATTTACTTCCACTACCTCACCCAATTCGAGCTCATGCTCCATCTGTAATGGAATCATCGTCAACGTGTGGCAAGTGTGGCAAAATCTGTTGGTAGGTCAGAAGTCGGTGCCTTCAGCCACGAAACCTCGTTTCCCTCCTCCTCCTAATTGCTTTCTTCTGTTTTCCAGAAAAACTGTAAAACTGTGACATTATACATGCGTAAAAGCTGCTAAATGGACACCCAGATAACATTCTATATACTAACGAAAACCAAGGCCTTGTGGACTGCGTAAACGGTGCTGTAAGTGTATTTGCGTCAAAAGACAAATAGCTGCATTGATAATACATTATTCTCTAAAGGCAGACACCTGCTCATGAATGCATCTATATCTACGATTGCGCTGAAATTCACATTTAAATGTTTCACAGAAGCGTTCATAGAACCAATTTCAAACTATTTCTCCTCCATGGCACTCTCGAATAGCACGCGGTAAAAACGAACAATTAAATATCTACGTGCGAGCTCTGTTGTCTCTTATTTACGGCAATGGCCTTCTGTCCCTTGGTAGGTCGCAGTCAACAAAAGATTTTCCCATACGTCGGAGGAAGTTGGTAACTGAAATTTCGTGAAAACATTTCGTCACAAAAAAATATGCGTTTTAATGGTTGCTATCCCAACTCGCTTTTGTTATCTGAGTAATACTCTCCCCTATTTCGTGTTATATAAATCGAGATGAACTTCTTTGGACTGTTTCGATGTCTACCGTCAATCCTATCTGGTACCGATTGCAGAAGAGGACAAAACCCATATTGTAGGTGGTTTCATCAGCAGGTTTGTTGCATCTTCCAAGCGTTCTATCAATAAAACGCAGTCTTTGGTTCGCCTTCCTCTCAACATATTCTGTACCATGATTCCAATATAACTTGCTCGTAAGTGTGCTGCCTAGGTATTCAATTGAATCTACAACCGTTAAATCTTTATTTTTGTGGTGTAAGCGAGATTCGACTAACTTTTTAGTGCTCTTGTGGAGGTCCTCAAACTTGTTGTTTTTAGGGTGAACTGCCACTTTTCGCAAGATCCAAATATTCTGGCAAAATCACTTTCCAGTCTGTTTTGATCCCATGATGACTTTAGCAGACAGGAAACGACAGAAAACATTCTAAGAGGGTTGCTTGGCATGTCACCACAGATACCACTATCTCACTATCTCACTTCTCGTCATTTACTTAGAACTGTGATCTTTCTGAAAGGAAATTACAAATTTAGTCGCACAATTGTGTCAGTACTTCGTAGGCACGCAGACTGATTAGAAGTGGCGACTAAGGAATATGGAATCATCTTAAAATCGCCTGCCGATAGAACTCATTACCTCGTGCCAATAAAGAGCCACTTGTGTTTTGCGAAAGCGATACTTCCTGAACCCGTGCTGCTTATGTGTCAATGAATCATGTCCTAGAGGTATTCTATATTCACTGAACACAGTACGTGTTCCGAAATCCTAATACAAAATGATTTTATTGATATGGGTCTACGTCTCAGCGGATAGCTTCTTTTTCTCCCTTGTTTATTGATGTGACCTGTGCAGCTTTTCTGTCCTTATGTACAGATCTTTCGTTGAGCGAGCAGTTGTACAAGACTGCTAAAATCGGATCTATTTCATAAGCATACTCCAAAATAAACGTCACTAGCATACATTCTGGATCGGAAGTAACTTGAGTTTCTTTTCTATACCATGAGTATCTACTATAAAATTGTTCACTGTGGCAGGTGGTCACGACACGAATCCTAGAATATTTATTGCATTTTCTCTGATGCGAACAACTGTGTTCAGTAATTCGACTTTAGTGACAGTGTTGTTGGCAAAATTACCGTTGCTATCGCGCAGTGAAGGTATTGTTGATAGTGTCTTGTCGCTGGTATACTTCACATACGACCAGAATCTCTTTGGATTTTCTGCCAAATTTCGAGACAGACAGTAGCTGTGGAGGCTGTTAAAAGCATCTCGCACTCAGATAAGCTTAGAGCATCCGAAAACAGACGGGAATCCTGAATATTTTACGTTCTTATGAGTCTGACATGCTTTTTTTTCGTTGCCTCGCGATCTCTTTCGAGTACCATAGGAGACCTTTTCTATCTCTCATTCATTTAATTGCTGTAAAACTCTGACTGACGTCCACACCGTTTCTTTAAATCTATACCTTCTGATCCGAAAATTAGGATCGTTTAAAAACAGTGTTCGTAGCCATTTACAAAACTCCCTTGAGTTTGGTGTTTATGTATAGGTACATTTCTTGTCTTCCTGCCAATCAGTCTTCAATACCTAGGTAAGAGGCGCAATGACAAGACTCTTGAATCGGTTCTCTAGGACACCGTTTCAAGTCCCCGTCTCGACCATTCTAATCAGAATTTTCCGTTAATTTCCTAAACTCCATAAGACAAGTGCCGGATTGCTTTCTTTGGAAAGGGTATGACCAGTTCCATTTTTCAGTTTTCACAAACCTAAGCTGGTACTCCCTGCATAATCACTTTGTTGTCGACTTTATCATTACTAACGATCTCGTCGTCGGTGGGACCTTAAATCCAAATGTTCTTTCGTCCTACTTCTGACACCCTTTCGGAATTGTACTGTTATTCTCGCAACAAGCTGCGTAGCTAGAATAGTGGCAAATTGATTGCAGCACGGATAGAAAAGAGACTTTATTTGCCGTTGAGAAGCATCTCTCCATTAAATGGGACATCAAGTGGCGACAGGCACTTTGAAAACAGAGGCGATAGAGATGTAAAAGCGGTATTCCTGTTCCGTCTTTAGCCGGCGCTTCGATCGCCTCCACAAAACAGACGGCAGCGTTCTCCAAACGACAGACTAATGGGCGGTCCCCCACGCCCGGGCACACATTTTATTCCTTTCTATTAGCTCCGGTCCGGAAAAAAAGCACAAAGACCAGGAGAGAACGGTACTCGTTTATTACTGGCGAACCGCGGGTTATTTTTATGGCCGATCCGGTAGGCGAATTTACTGTTCGCTGTGCTGTGGGCGCTATAAAGTGGGCGTCACTTCTTAATTAGGGGATTAATAAGACGCCACCCGCACCTGCCGAGGAAAGATGGAGGGCTTGAGTTTACAAGAGGGGCCGCAACCGCCACTACTTTGCGGGCAAACAGCTCACAGGATTGGACTTTTTACAAGTGAGACGATCTAAACATGTGAAAGTTTATACCCACTCTGCACGTCCTAAGAGACGACTACAATGAGACGACGAGAGTCATGGGATGGCGACATGCACATATACAGATGGTAGTAGTATCGTTTATAGAAGGTATAAAAGGACGGTGCATTGCACAGCGGTCATTTGCACTCATCTGGTTCATGTGAAAAGGTTTCAGGCGTGATTACGAAGCCACAAAGAAAATTACCAGGCTTTGGAAGCGAAAGGAATTCGGGACTCCGAGATGCACAGTGTCAGGAATGTGCCATGAATAACAAATTTCATGGAACGCAGTGGTCAACTGCCTTCACTTAACGACCGAGAGCAGTGCCATTCTTGTAGAGTTGGCAGTGCTAACAGACAAGCAAGACTGCATAAAGTAAGCACAGAAATCAATGTGGGACGTACGACGAACGTATCCGTTACGACCGTGCGTCAAAATTTGGCATTAATGGGCTATGGCAGCATATGACCGACGGGAGTGCCCGTGACCATATCTCCTGGACCCTAGATAACTGGAAACCCCTGCCCTAGCCAGATGAGTCCCGATTTCAGTTGGTAAGAGTTGATGGTAGAGTTCGAGTGTGGTGCAGACCCTACGAAACCATGGATCCAAGCTGTCAACAAGGCACCTTTGAAGCTGGTGGTGGCTCCATAATGGTTGGCTGTGTTTACATAGAATGGACTGGATCCTCTGGTCCAGTTGAACGGATCATTGACTGGAAATGGTTCTGTTCGGCTACTGGAGACCATTCTCCAGCCATTCACGGACTTCATGCTCCAAAATAACGATGTAATTTTTATCGATGATAATGCGTCATGTCAGCGGGCCTCAATTATTCGCAGTTGGTTTGAAGAACATTCTGGACAATTCTAGAGAACGATTTGGCCACTCACAGTGCCCGATATGAATTTTATGAATACCATCGAACATTCATTGGACATGTCGAGTGGCCATTTGGTACACAAAATCATACACCGGCAACAGTTTCTCTTTTATGGACGGCTGTAGAGGCCACATTTATCAGTATTTCTGCAGGGGACTTGCAACGACTTATTGAGTACATGCCACGTCGCGCTGCTGCTCAACGCCAAGGAAAATGAGGACCGCCGCTACATTAGGAGGATCGCGTGACTCACCATCTCAGCCATTGCACAGATGTACGTACTGTTTCTTTGATGGTACCTCAGATTTTCACGAAAGTCAGAGAAGAACAAATGTATCAGTCTGAGATCGAGAATTCTGGCCTGGAAACGATTGACAAGAAGACCAACTGGAAATTTTTGTATGTTTTCCTTATATTTATGATACGCGAAATTAAAGCATTCCGTCTTCAGGCCACAAGTGGTCCATCGGGATCATCCGACCGCCGTGTCATCCGCAGCTGAGTATGCAGATAGCGCACCCCTCTCCCGGTCGTTCGGTCGTTATGATGGTTTTCTGTGACCGGAGCCGCTACTATTCGGTCGAGTATCCACTCAATTGGCATCACGAGGCTGAGTGGACCCCGAAAAATGCCAACAGCGTATGGTGGGCCGGATGTTTACCCATCCAAGTGCCAGCCACGCCCGAAAGCTCTAAACTGCGCTGATCTGAGAGGAACCGGTGTATCCACAGCGGAAAGGCCGTTGCCATACGTGAAATTAAAAACCCAAGTATCAGTTACCCTAAGCAGTTCAATGACAGACTCAAAAATTCTCCAGAAAATCGACTTCAAAGATTTATAAGGATATTTAATTCTCTAAAGTTAAGACCGTTTCGACGACTGTTCGCATGGCTCCCTCGCTGGCGTTGGAGAATGGTAACTGCGTAACCTGTGGATCGCTGGTTTTTTTCGTTCAGTTCGACATCATTTGAATATAAAATTCGTCAAATACATGTTAATCGACACACGTATAATCATCATTATTTACGAAACATGCACGTCTTCCTCCTCCTAATCACATACCGCACTTACTGGAATTATCAGTTCTCAAGTAAGGTTTTTTTTTATAAAGGATTGTTAGCCATGATAACTTGTATTGAAAGAAAAGATTAGCAATTAATTAACAATTCTTTATAAAATATCTACAGTTAATAATCTATATTGGAAATTAAAACTGGAATTTGTCGTGCGATGTGTAATTAGAAATGAGAAGACGTGCATTTTTCATAATAAATTACTATTAAACATGTATTAGTTGGCATATGTTAGATGAATTTGACATTTGAATTATGTAGGCCTTGGAATTGAAAGAATAAAATAATACGAAAATACGAGGTTTGAACCAACGACCCATTTATTACATCCACTAACTGATTACAGTTTTGTCCGGCTTCCGAGTGAACCTCGTGTCCTGACGTAAATGATCAAATTAATTTTAGTTATTTAAAGTCCCTCAGAAAGCTTCAAAGTAGATTTTCGCGAGAGTTTTTGAGAGGTGCATCGAACGTCTCTGTAGAGTCTGATATTTAAATTTTGAACTTCAACCCAAAAATATCAAAAATTGCAAAATCCAATTGCGAGCTCGTTTCCTTGTGAGTTGAAACTTATGAAATCAACCATTTGAAATTGTCTGGTGCTGTTGACGATGAAGATGACTGCAATTGTAATGGATTACAGGGCACAGTTATAGGTCCCCCCCCCCCCCCTCCTCACATAGAGTACAGAGACATATGTGTGATAATTTCTCTTTCTTTAACACACAGTAACGGTGCTATGACACTTGTTAAACTCAGTTCGAGAGAGGCTAACTAAACTCATAAAATTTAACTAAGATTGCTTTGTAAAAGATTTCTAATTGCAAACTCATATTGAGCACTTACAAGTCACTTTCCGAAAAACTGGTTTCTACCAGATTACATTCAAGTTAATTGTAAGTTTATTAGTCTGACTTCTGATACGTCCTGGAATCAATGCCTCCAATCAGTCTCTATTCTGGCCTAGCAGTCCCCGTGTCAGCAGATAGATATTACAGCATGGTAGTCAATAGCACAAAATTGAAGTTCCTCGGTAAATGTAATCGCATTAATATGTAGCATGGTGTTTGTTCTAAGCAAGAGCAGTCAGAAACTGATTTAACAGCATCTACGTCGATGGTGATCAGCTAAATAACTTTATCAGTGTTTATTTCGTGTTTATCACTTTTTGTAGGTCAGGGAAAAAGGTAAATATCGCTACTGCGAAGAGCAGAACGTTTCAGTAAAACTGATTAAATTAATGTGGAATTTCCTTATAGTTACAATGCGTTCCTCAATTCGTTGCCACTGTTTTGAAGAAAAACTTTCAGTAACAGAACGACGAAGGGCTTTGACAGACTTTTCTTGCGGTAGCGTACAGGAATCAGGGATCGCTACCGCTCAGGACTGGTAGAAGAGAGAGAGAAAATCCAACGAAGAGCAGCGCGTTTCGTCACGGGCCCGTTCAGTCGGCGGGAGAGCGTTACAGAGATGCTCGACAAAATCCAGTAGTAGACGAGCGTCATGAAGAAGTTCACTACTGAAGCATCGAGTGATTACACACCGAGAAGAGTCAGACTTCCTCCCGCACACATGTCACGTAATGACCAAGAAAAAATTAATACAGAGGCTTACCGACAATCATTCTTCCCTCGAGCCATTAGCGCGTATTACAGGGAAGGAGAGATCAGTTAGTGTTACCAGAAGTTCCCTCCGCCACACATTATTAGCTGGCTTAAGGATATGGTCTAGATGTGGACGATAAGATGATGGTATCACTCTTCGTCTTCTCCTCCTCCGAAGTGTTATCTCCGGATACGCTTTCCGAGTCAAAATATGCGAGATGTTCCCAAAGAAATGATGTCGGTCTGTTACACACGAACCGTCCTGGAATGTATCTTCCCTATATTTCTTTGGTCTTCATCGTCGTCTTCGTACATCCACGCTGTGGTGGTATGCATATCTTTTCACTGTGCTCTGGACTACTTACTGCCCATTCATACACCACTGAAGGCGGCCCAGTCGGATATTCTCTGTTATTGGCTTCGAGTTAACCTGCTGCCTGAGTGTGTTACTTCTTACGCAAACTTTGAAAGTTGCTCCTGTTACCAGATTTGAAGTATACGCATCATCATGCTGGTGACAGCAAGCTCTGTGATTTTTGTTGATGACCAACACTGTATCATCTAACACAATAGTCCTTTAAACTTAGACTTTATATACGAGTCGAAATTTTTAATCCCATAGAACTTCATTGCTCACTGAAAATACGTCCACTAACATATACGTAACAAACAGCGTAAGGACTGCGGTTGCCACTTAATCTATGAGAGCCAAACACTACCGTGACCCATTCTAGGAGAAGGGCACCGTATTGTGCAGCCAAAATTAATATCCATCATCTATCACTAGAGAAATTTTAGTATGATGTACTTAAAAACATCCAATACTTCTATATTGTATGCTGTGCTATCCAAGCTAGATGTTTTTTCTCAGAACTCACTGCGGCAGCAAAAATAAATGCTCATATACTTCATAAAAAATCATCACCACTTTCTCCACAAAATACGATCTTCGCAACGAAGTAATTTTTGAGAACGTTTGTCTTGGAGAACAGCGGTTTTTATTACTCTAAAACGAACACAAACAGTCACAACGGCAAGAAACATACTTATTTTGTGAGGCTACCGATTTCCGTCTGTCTTATACCTCCTTCAAACCTCATACCATGATGGTACGCGGTGGCGGTGAAAGGGGCAGACGCTATGACTCCACGTACGCTAACTCCTGAAATGAGCATTTAGCGTTCGTCGAGTTGAATCGTAGCTTATAATGAGGAATGAATTTCGATTGTCCGTCTTTCATCAGTCTCTTGCTAATGCCCTATCTACCTCATATAACTTCATCAATTTCTTTTCGTTTCTGTTATTTGTCTATTCTCCTCCGCCCCCTCGTCTTTATAAGATTCACCCCTTAATTTTTGGATGGTACGGAAAAATGTTGATAACAGATCAAATCGCGTTTGGACAGGCCTTTCAGTTACACTTGCGAACTTCTTCCAGTGTCCATGTTACGGATTCTCATACAATAAAAGAGGGGAACGTTGTGACCAAGTTATTACTTTGTAACAGCGGCGCACTCTAGCGTTTTATTTTTGAACTGCAACCCGGGTTACTATGCAACAGACAGCTATGTGCCACTGAATTCTTGCACAGCGCTACTGTTAGTGTGGAAGTTACAAGTACGTGCTTTACTCGCGATCTAGTCATTAAACTGTTTGAAGGCGGAAAAATGTAGATTTCTTGAAAACTTTCTCCTGCTTCCTATAACTCTAGAAAGCTAACTAACTGAAGATATGTCGATATTAATAAGTTATATGTAATAACCATTCTGTACAAGAGAGAAATTTTACGAACATTTTCTTGAGCTATTGGAAAGCAGAAAGAAGCCCATTTACATAGATTAAAGGGTCCTCTGTGACGGCACACATACCTGTAGAAAAATATGGAACAACCGAAATCGTGGAAACGAAGTGGCATTAATGAAATCAGGGAAATGAGTGAACTGTTTATTAAAAAAGACAATGCTTTATTTCCCATTTTAACTTTGTTTCCAATTATACCATATAGTTTCTCGGAAAATTTTATTAAATATGTCATGATTTTGTTTTCTTTCATACTACTAAATTTTTAAAGAAGTGTCTGTCAGTGTGATGTAATTATCCTCCTTAGAGATTATTGTGTCGAATGTAAGTGTAGTGACCTTCCACTGAGTAGATATGTAAATAATTCTGAGTAGTTTTGTTTAATTACGTTGTTTAATTCAGATCGGTTACTTGTTTCATCATTTTTATCAGTGAGTATAGCTCTATAATTATTTGGATTTTCAAGAAGAGCTGCAGACTAAATCTCACCAAAGTGGCAAACTGTGTGACAGATGTTTTTCTGCACGTGGCTGAAACAAAACTCGTAACACTGGGCAAATTTCTAATGAGGGTGAAATTGTGTGTTGCAAACAAAAACTAGGCCAGTTCAGCTTCATGAAATATTAATGTAACTGTACTCTATCTGTCTTATATTTGACGTCACAATGTAGTCCATAGCTGGGAGGTAACTTTGGGACACTGAATATTTCATTTTCCGGATATCTCATGACACACAAAACTTGATTGCAATCAAAATTAAATAATAAAGGTTACAATATTCCGTTTACATTGAAATTAAGTGTCTCGGACCATATTTGTATCTAGCGGTAAACGTATCTTCTGGAGTGAGCTCATTATGCATAAGGAACATGTTTTCGACAAGAGCAAAGGAAGGAGTCAGTCGTAGACGAAATACGTTTATCGTACATGCCATGAATGTAAGTCAAATACTTGATTCTTCTGCTATGTCTATCATTTCACTTACGAATGTCACATGCCAAGCATATAATGCAGATGACCTACCGTATGATTACTCAGGGACTAGGTGGCTCAGTATCATACTACTTTTCCAAGGGATCACGGTTCAATGCACAGTCTGTGCGAGAACTTCTGATGTGAATTTACGTTTCTTTTTCGCGCTGGAAACTAAAGGATATGTAAAAACACAAATCTGCACCGAGCTTCGGAGTTAAACTAGTTAAACTAGTATTTAAACGTTAAACTAGTATTTAAGTTCCATATTATGGTACCACGGGTGCTACAGATCTAAGTGCAAGTAGTTGGTAAGTCAGTTACAGTGTCGGAGGATGGGAAGATCATATCGCCTAAAATAGGACGGTGCCTTCTAAAGCTTTTCGGTGTTGAATCCAACCATCGAGTTCAGGCCAGGTTTGCCTTATGACATTTCTACTCTTGCTCGTGACTGAGTAGGCCGCTACTTGTTCATTATCTGCTTCGGTACTCCACAGTTAGCTGACAGCGTCGAACATTTCAACTCTGGGCGAATTAATTACACGGATCGGCAGCCTGACTCTGAAAGCATTTGTCAGCCAAACAAATCAAACTGTATTTCCGAACCAATCAACTGTTAGACAGCAAATCGCATGAACTGCTGCACCATTTTGGGCTGCGGAATTAAAACGATGGCGGAAACGGCGGCGGAAGCCGGAGGGCCGTGACGGGCGGCCAGGGAGGGAGCTTTGCGTTAATTACTCGATGAAACGGATTTGCAGGAAACAACAGTAGCGCTGACGAGCAGTGAAGGAAGTTTTTCCGTCTTCCGTTCGGCGTGTCCCGAGGGCGGGCGGCCGCCTGCCTTTCCCCCGCGAGTGCCGTGAGCCCCATAATCCGATCGCAGCGAGCGCGCGCGCCTCGCGATTTGTTAATATCGCTGTCCGCCATTAATTACTTCATACATAATGAAGTGTTTAATTATCGGAGAGGGGCGGCGTCTAAGCGCCGGCCGTCAGCCGAGCAGAGCTGGCTAAGCCGCCGGCAGCCGCTCGCGGGCTTTGGGCGGGCCGCGCCTACTCCACCAATCAGCTGCCACTGTGCGCCGCGCGCGCCCAAGTCCTCGGCGCTGTAGGGGAATACCCGCCAAGTGGGCAGACGTGTACGATAAAAGCATGCGTCCGATTTTTAACGTCAGTAGAGGAATGACCTCTCAACACTGTCCCCCTTCATTAGGATGGAACGTCGTACTTAACAATACAGGGTTATTCGCAGATCCATCCAGAGTCTCGGAAGACGAATGCAACACAATACAACACTACAGAAAATATTTTTCCATTGGTGGCATTGGAGATGCTCAATATGGGCGCTATTTGTGAACCGTGTACGATTCATTGTAGTCGCTGATATGAATAGTCCGTAAAGGTGTGACAGCTGTCCAATTTGATTATGTCCACAGGGTTGCCAGTCTGCAGCCCGAACTAATTTGAGGAGACAGTACAGAGCAGATGAGTTCTCTAGGTGGGCCGGCCGGAGTGGCTGTGTGGTTCTAGGCGCTACAGTCTGGAGCCGGGCGACCGCTACGGTCGCAGATTCTAATCCTGCCTCGGGCATGGATGTGTGTGATGTCCTTAGCTCAGTTAGGTTTACTTAGTTCTAAGTTCTAGGCGACTGATGAACTCAGAAGTTAAGTTGCATAGTGCTCAGAGCAATTTGAACCATTTCTCTACATGTTCTGCTCCCTGCTGTAACTATGTCGTGTCGCGAAGTATGAATAGAAACCTGGAGATATGCTCTTCCACCGGTATGTGTCATTTTTTAAATGTCTTGTAGTTTTCCCGCAGTCGCTTATTGGTCTCCCTAGGGTTGTGTACATATTACATAGGACCAGTCTGTTCTACAGTGAACACCCGCCTCGATGGGTCAGCGCAGCTGGATGCTGTGCAAAAGGTCCCGGGTTTGATTCCCGACTGGGTCGGAGAGTTTCTCTGCTCAGGGACTGAATGTTGTTTTGTCTTTTTCATATCATCCCATTGACGACAACTGAAAAGACGTACACCGGTCTACTCGGCGGGAGGACCTAGCCGCATGACATTTCACTTCATCTCTAACGTATTTTTTCTTTTTTCCTGAGAATTTCAAGTGTCTTGCACCATGATTGTTGAACGTTTTTTCTAAGCCTACAAAAGTAATAATGTTACTTGATTACCTTTAAGTCTTGCTTTCATTATCTTACTCAGTATCAGAACCAACTCCGTGGTTCATCTGCCTTATCTAAAGGCAAACTGATCTTCCTCTAACAGTCTCTCAAATTTATTTTGCGGTCTTTAGTGCAATAATCCGATCACCAGCTTATGAAAACAACGTGTTAAGCTGACTGTACATTCGTTGTTTCACATGTTAAGACAGTAAGAGAATGGGCCAAAATTTTTGTAACAGACCAGCATTGCTCACGCACGTCACCGTATCAACATGGGCCTAGGTGTAAGCGTTTCAACATGGTTAGTTGCTCACCGAGGGAGTGACATCAGCACATCGGTGTGTGAGTGCGAGCGAGGTTCACAGAAAACTGTACCTCCATTACTCTCTACACATTACGTAAGAAGCACTAGGTAGAAAGCAACAATGCCTAACAGGGGTTTGACGAAGCAGTTATGGTACTGAAACAAACTGATTAAGCCAATACAGCCAAACTGAACATTGATGACGACTTGTAATGAGCGAGACTATTCCAGTCATTACAAATGATGTCGTACACCAAAGCCGCTTCTTTACGTGATAAATATTCCACCCTATTAGCCTAAAGGCAGAAGATCAGTAGGATCAATGGCATTTATCTTGTTCACAATCGAGCCTCTGATTATCATATTACAACATCGTGTGTGAAATTGTCCCAGTTTTGGTCATACTCTTGCTACCTGGATGTGATGACCACCGATCTGTTGCTGTGGATGGCTACGAACCAGCATCCAATACTGAAGCAATACCAAGAATGTTCCAGTCCAGGGCACCGGCTGCTCTGGAATTTCAACATCATTTGGGTCAGATGGCCAACGAAACCAGCGGGCCGGATCAGCATTCAGCATGACATCACCACATTCTACATTGTCGAGCGTTTCATGGGACAACACGGGGAGTGACCTGAGAGGTAACGAGTACTCTCAGGATGGCGTGTGAGCCAAATACGCTGCGGGCACAGCCTCATCCCTAGCAGACCGGCCGATGGGAAGCGCCTTCCAACGAGCTGACAACACGCCATGTTCCAAGCCATCCACCAGCTCTGGGCTGGTGCGGCGATCTCCGGCAGCCCTATGTTTGGCTCTCAATTCAGCAAATTCCGCTCCAGCTTATGAAGCCACCAGCTACTGCAGAAGTCAGAGTGACCAGACATTTTCTGAGGATTGAAAGAAGCAATATTTAATCTGAAACTTCCTGGCAGATTAAAACTGTGTGCCCGACCGAGACTCGAACTCGGGACCTTTGCCTTTCGCGGGCAAGTGCTCTACCGACTGAGCTACCGAAGCTCGACTAACGCCCGGTACTCACAGCTTTACTTCTGCCAGTATCCGTCTCCTACCTTCCAAACTTTACAGAAGCTCTTCTGCGAACCTTGCAGAACTAGCACTCCTGAAAGAAAGGATATTGCGGAGACATGGCTTAGCCACAGCCTGGGGGATGTTTCCAGAATGAGATTTTCACTCTGCAGCGCAGAAGAGCTTCTGTAAAGTTTGGAAGGTAGGAGACGGATACTGGCAGAAGTAAAGCTGTGAGTACCGGGCGTTAGTCGTGCTTCGGTAGCTCAGTTGGTAGAGCACTTGCCCGCGAAAGGCAAAGGTCCCGAGTTCGAGTCTCGGTCGGGCACACAGTTTTAATCTGCCAGGAAGTTTCATATCAGCGCACACTCCGCTGCAGAGTGGAAATCTCATTCTGGGAATATTTAATCTGTTTTAATGCGTCTGACGATGCCGTACTGGATCCTCGGCCTCCATCCTGACGAAACAAAAGTGGGGAGTGGGTGACCCCTACATAATGAGCACTTATGTGCCCTTGCTATCTTTGAAATTGTAAGTGTGAGCAACTTATGAAATCTGTTTTGCAGAGGACAGTAGGTCTAGTTTGATGTCCATCGAGCAAGACGACGTCACTTCAATCACGTACGTAGATGGTCAATGTAAATCCTCCAATAACATGAGAATCCCAGCTGATCCCTACAGAAGCAACAGTCTAATTTTCTTCGTCCGAAGCACAGCAGACGAGGTACCACACACACGACGCCCACCATTAGCGTAATTAAGTGCCTGGTGAATCACAATACCGCAGATGCAGGATGTGCTGGCAGCCATTCCACACCACCGCCGGAGAAAATTCATCGTAGCAGCATATTTCAGCTGGGCGGAGGCGGACGCAGCAAAAATAATCCCGTCGATTACCCAAATGGGAATCAGATTGCAGCCACAGGTGTTCCTCGGCCACTGCAGCCGCTCTCCACTGGAATTGGAAATCACATAAGCAGCGACATTATGCGCCACTCGCCCATCCTATCTCTTTTCTCTCTTTCTTCTTTTTTATTTTTCCTTTCGCCTTCCTGTTCCGTTCCACTCCCACGCCTACGGAGTACCCTCGCCGAAACGGACTCATATATCGAGAGAATATTGACTGGTCGCTCTGCTGTGTATACTGAACGGAGGAGGGAGGTGTGCGCCGGGGCTCGGGGGTGTGGGGCTATTACAGGACGCAATTTCGCTGCTTAGGGCTCGGGTGCCAGCCGTGGCCAGAGTGGCCCGCCAACGAGCTCATTAACGTTTCATGTTTCGATAACCGGACGCTGGTTTTAATTTCAGAGATGCGTCGCCGGGAGATGAAGTGCGGCAGAATGCCGACCATCTTCCACCCATAATTTTTGTTCTCTGGCTCTACCACAAAGTGGGGGAGACGTCAGGCTAGCTAAAGACAAGTGGGACCTGTTCTGCAGTGCGACAGTAGAACCTTGTACAAACTGTGTCCCTTGAGCAAATGCAAGAGTCAGAGACTTCGCCAGACAAATTAAATTTTACAGATTTAGTGATAAACTAGTCTATCGTACCATTCACATTGAAAGATGCGTGTACGTTGAAAAGTGACCGTAAATTTTGTAATTTTTGCGGTTTCATATCTGAACACATGGGTGATACGTACCTCTATGTAGTGCCAGACAAATCCAGCATGAGGCTCATAGCAAATGCTAAGATGAGGTCCTTGATTTCCTTTAGGCCTCATAGTTTAGGATATAAAATAAAAGAACTAACAAAAATGGTTTCTCTTTTTATTTGGATAGCTTTAGAAGTAATACTAGTCAAATAAAGGGTTCTTGTCACATGGTGTTCCTTAAGTCATTTTTAATGCGCTTTAAAGTTGAAAAGAAACGGTCTCTACTGCAGCTGGTGAACGGCAAAGACAATTAAATGGGTAAAACTATTTCTGCATTTTGGAAAAATTTTCCGTTAAGGATTTATAAAACTGCAGTTCCAGGGACTCTTGCCCTTTTGCTGTCAACAGCAGCAAAATGGTTCAAATGGTTCTAAGCACTATAAGGCTTAGCTTCTGAGGTCATCAGTCCCATAGAACTTAGAACTACTTAAACCTAACTAACCTAAGGACAGCACACACATCCATGCTCGACGCAGGATTCGAACCTGCGACCGTAGCGGTCGCGCGGTTCCAGACTGTAGCGCCTAGAACCATTCGGCCACACCGGCCGGCTCAACAGCAGCAGCCACATCTGTTTTGAGCTGTTCAGAAAAATGTCTTCAATTTCCGAAGTCTTCCAAATACACTAATCTGATGACATGCTTCCATGCGTTTAGCTGGATGTTGTCATCTTACGGTACATATTGTATGACGTGGCCAATGCTCACCTTTAGAAATGAGCGGAAACGGTTACTCCTCATCATAAATACGGAAACCACCGGCTTTTATTCAACGGTAGACAGAATACCACAGTGTATCATTCATATGTAACTTAAAAGTCTTTTTCTTTTTTTTCTTTTTTTGCAGTCGGGCACGGAGCTTCTTGATGCGCCTGGCCCGTACCACGTGTTCACTGTTGCTGTGGTCATCAGCGCGCTTATTAAACTAATTGTAAACGAATGTGAGTTTTTCAAAATCATACGCAAAAAGTAAAATACAGGTTGTGATTTTCAGTGTCAGTGGACCAACCACGCCAGCATTAATGTCATAATTCATATTTTTGAGAGGTCCCCACGCAAAGTAAGCGCGAGAAACAATGTTTCTTTCCAATAGGAAGGAAGGAAGATTAGTGTTTAACGTGCCATTGACAACGAGGTCACTAGAGACGGAACAAAAGGCCGGATTAGGGAAGGGCGGGTAACGAAATTGACCGTGGCCTGTCAAAGGAACCATCCTGGTATTTCCCTTTGACGATTTGGGGAAATCACGGAAAACCTACATCTGGATGACTGGACGGGGATTAGAATCGTCTTCCTGCCGACGGCGAGTCTGTGGCTAAGGAATGCGCCACATCGCTCGATTTCTCAAGGGCAGAAGTGTGAAGTGTCCCACAGGGATTTAAGACTCGATAAAGTGGATAAGTTTAAAATTAAAACAAGTGTAGCCCTTGGTCGAGAAAATGAAGTATTTTTGACCTAGGTTTCAGGCACTTCGAAGAGTGCCTTCATCACAAATAAAACATTTAAAGTTGGCATGTCACGTATGAAATAAATATGAAGTGATAACGCTTTAGTCACAAAATTTTAAAACAGAAACCATAGAGGCAGGCCACTAAGGGCTGCACCACATATCGAGCTGCGGTTGCTTCAGACTATTGTAATATTTTGTGACTAAAGTGTTGTCGCTTCACATTTATTTTATACGTGACATGCCACTTTTAAATGTTTTATTTGTGATGAAGGCAGTCTTAGAAGTGGCCGAAGCCTAGGTCAAAAAGACCTCATTTTCACGACCGAGGGCAACATTTGTTTTAATTTTACTTTGTAACGGTCGCTGACAACACAACCATGTTTAAAGCTTTGGATAAGTTATTTGGGCACATGCCGTAAAAACTACAGCCACATGCTGAAGATACAACGAATTATTTATGCATTCAGACTTATTCCGTACTACACAAGTTAAGATTGCAAACACTTTTCAAAATAATCATTCTGAGGTGCGACCGCGTAATGACGATATGATGTTTTTACTACAATTGCAGGCACCCTTCATCAGGATGGGTACATGAAGAGTACGCGCTGAGTGCTATATCTTATATTTGACAAGAGAACGAAAAAACAATGGGTCTCCGTTTGTGCATAATTGGCTGTATCAAAAAATTGATAAGGTATTCTGATACCACCGAATTATGCTGCTCACCGCAAAGCCACAGAAAATAATCAGACAAACTAGAAAACAAATGCTTTATTATGAACTTTCAAAGTGCCATCCAAGGAAACTGACTGGTTACTGGTGCCAACACAAAAGTTTTTACAAATTGGTTCTTGCAAAGAATAACACAAAAATGGTTCAAATGGCTCTGAGCACTATCGGACTCAACATCTGTGGTCATCAGTCCCCTAGAACTTAGAACTACTGAAACCTAACTAACCTAAGGACAGCACACACATCCATGCCCGAGGCAGGATTCGAACCTGCGACCGTAGCAGTCGCGCGGTTCCGGTCTGCGCGCCTAGAACCGCGAGACCACCGCGGCCGGCTAGAATAACACAGATACGGCCACTGTTAGCGATGCTATTTACTTAAAAAAGTAGCACTGTTACCAATTTCGAACCGACGGGCTCATGACAAAATAAACTGTAATATTACTTACATGCAAAAAAAAAAAAAAAAAAAAAAACTATGCGGTCCAAAATTAATTCTCCCCCCGAAAACCTCATCAGAAAATGATAATTTGTTATCATTCTTAATCTCACTGTGATTTTGATTGAAAATTCCTTGAGTGGTCTCTTCGCTCGGTAGTTCACGCTACAGCTCCGCAACAATGCTTCCACTAGCTTCATAGTGTAGGAACAGCTCTTGCCCCTCACAGTCCGTTTTCCGATACTACCCAATCTTCCATTACTGCAGAAAAAATACGCTTCTCGGGTTTTCCGCCGTACCGTACTGTGGTGGCAGCTGATGCTGTCACTGATGCAATGCACGACTTGCAGCTGTGACAGCAACGACCTGGTGAAGTCGAGCAGTTGCATCGATGAAATATTCTTCGAGTTACTCAACGCGATAAGCGTATTTGCAACAGGTCCGTTGGAAAGCATGAAAAGTGGCAAGATATATCCTATTCACGTTTGAAACGATACGGCAAACTATCAATGAGATAGTAAAACAGGGAAGAGAAAAAGAATAGCTGGTCAGGACAGGTCACCTGCTCGGCTTCCTGAATATATTCAAGTCAAAACTGTGTATGACCAAAGGACGGAGGCAACACAATAGCTTGACTAACCCCGGAAACGATTGGTGAATAAGATCGAGGATATTCTACGACAGCCAGGAGTCGAAAATGAATGGATAGACAAAAGTTCAAGAAAATTGTTATCCGAGGCAGACTCTGAGGTCGGCAAATGATCTTTCAGGAAGACAACGTTGTATATGCATATCATTTGGACGATGAAGCGCCGCTTAGTGCTAAAGAGTGTAGCTTCTCGCACACAGAGCTTTCTGCTTTATTGCTCTCCACCAGAAATTTGAAACCCGTGCGAAGTTTCGATCTTTGCTAACATACTTTTGCCAAAGTACACAAAAGACGTAGTAACTGGCGGGATTGCAGGCAGCACTGGAAGGGAAAGATACGAATGAACGTCTGAGAGAGGAACTCAGAGCCTATGACTTGTCTTTGTTTTTCTTTGTTTGTTTGTTTTGTACATAATTAGAACCGTACAGCGTTGAGTACTAGTCCATTGCGTATTTCATGTTCTTATAAATTATAAATTGCATTTTATAAGTAATAAAAATTAGCTGCTTGCGTAACTTCTGCGTTTTTATGTAAGCAAAGTAATTACTTTTGATACAAATACAGTTTACATGCATAAAACACAAAAAATCTATATAATTACTGTTGTTATTTTCTACTCAATAGAACGTTCTTCGTCATGATCAAAGGCGAGAGTTTTCTGCTACAACTGATGACTGGGGAGGTTGTCTAGCAATAAGAGACGAATTACTGAAGGGGTCTTGGAAACATTTTTGTTTTGCATTTTCTTTAATTTTATCTTTTTTTGAGGAATCTGCGTTTTCTAGCGTTAACTGATAAATATGTATTGTTTTCTTTATTTTTACTATAACACCCCTCGATTTCACGACACAAATAAATAATTTTGGAATAAAATCTGAATTAAACGGTGACAATTTCAGTTTTGTTATAAATACTGTTTAATTTGTAAGTAACGCCTAGAAGAATAATTTTTTGGAAAAAAAGTGTCCCGTAGGTTATGCTGCCATCTGCGTATCCTGTCTCACTTTGGAGACGACCAACCGCCTCCGGTTTCAAGGGAAATCTAGTAAGACACAGATCGCACATTTACAGAAGGCGATCGTTATGAGGTAACGCCCGATAGATATGCAACAGACCTAACTTGCACGTAACGTTGCCACGACCGTAACTGATCAACCTACCGTAGTCTACGCTTAAGTCTGTTGGTCTACGATAGCCTACCGTAGTTCTACAACTCTGGGCGAGAGCGTATCACCTCCAGTACGATCGCTCGAAGTGAATCGTTGTGGTATCCAAACCAACCCTCTGACGCAACGATGATTAACTGTAACATCCCTACAACCTTGTGATCGTGCTCCGCTGTTCTCTAACACGATCGTGTAACACGATCAGAGAGCGGCAACGGGCTGGGGAAGAGCATGAGGGCGATAACCGGCGTGTTCCCTCCCGCGGCGAGTATCCATCTGGACGGGAGGGTGGAGGGAGGGCGGGGTGAGCTCGGACTCGCTTAGCGGACACATAAATTCAGGGGGCGGTGGCGGTGGCGTCAGACGGTGGCAATATCGCCCTCAGCGGGCGACGCGCGCACTGTAAATCAGCCAAGTTGGACGCCCGGCCGACAACGGCCACGCTTATTAAACGCCTTCAGCGATCGCCCTCCGAAGACTAGTCGTGGCGAAGGTTCCAAACTACAACAGTGGCCCTCCACAAAAGACCCTCATAGAAAGGCGTCCTGTATTACTGACACTCTACAGGTCGCTTTCACACTTACTGGAAGATCCTAGATACGCTAAGGGAACAGACAGAAAAATCGATAATACTGCTACTTAGTACCCTCCAACACACAATTAATTCTCATGCATGACGAGGGATTAGAAATAACTGGCAAACAAATATTTAATTACAATTCCGAAAAAATAAAGTTACGTAATTATTAATTTATGCCTGTTTACAAGTATACATCCTCAATCGTTGTGCACATGAAATAGTACCACAGCACGCTGCTAGAGGAAGAAAAACAAAATGACAAAGCTCACTGATTAAGCACTATTGCTCGGAAATATCAACGTATACTAGGAGTGCAGACGTGTACCTGCAAAGAAACGGAAAATTAAGTAACTCTGTCAATCCTCACATCGAGCCCTTGTAAACTTTAAGATAGCAGTAATCTGCTACAACGGGCAAACGGAGTGTAGGTGAACGGCGGGTTCCTGCATCAGCTAGGCGAATGCTGGACTGTTTTCCCAACTGAGACCTGAGGTGATACGCTTCTACTCATTGCCGGAGTGTGCACTAAAACGAAAGTTCGTGATATTCGAAGCTGCGTGTTGCGCCGGTACGGTACACTGGCTTAGATCTCTATCTTTCACGGGCAGTGCACTATCTGTGAACGCCTTATCTTCTGACTCACAGCTTCAGCGATTTGCTTTCCTCGACACTTTTAGAATTCAAACCGTCATTTCTGACGGTAAGGATACCAGCGAACAGTTTTACCGAACCACAGCCTCATTCCTCCACCAGTTGTGTAGCTTGTGACCTTTTTTGCAGTTCATCGCGTTACAAGTCACCATCTCTGCTAGTTCATCCCAGCTGCTCTTCATTTGTGGCATCGTAGGCTTCCCCGGCGTAATTAAACTTGAAAGTCTCTTTGGGTTTGACTGCCGGATCCTAAAATCAACTGGATTCGATATTCACCCATACTCGCCAATTTATTTCTGGAGGACTTCGAGGATATGCCGCTTCAGCTTTGAAACCAACGTGCTACTAGAAATATGGCCACATGGACGTGATTCTCCTAACAGATTTTTGGACCACTTCAAATGTCTTCATCTCTGCATTAAATTTAGCACGGAGGTTGAAAGTGATGGGATGCTTCCATTTTTAGATGTTATGGTTTATAAAAAAACAAATGGTACTATGGGACGTATTGTTCACCGAAAGCCGACGCACACGGATCGGTATCTTCATTTTAGGAGTTGCCATCCATCACACCAACGCAGTGGCGTCCTTAGGACTTCGGTATACAGAGCATATGCCATTTCCGACGCGGACAGCTTAACCCAAAAACTTGCACGTTTGAAGGCTATTTTTAAGGAAAATGAATACTCTGAGAAGCAGATTCTTCGGGCTATGGAGTTTGGACAATCACTGGAGGTGCATGAAGAGGAACATTGGTCGGTAGCCTTTATTCCTTATGCTGGGGTCATATCGTTTAAGTTCGGAAGAATTTTAAGGGATTTTGACATCAAGAGCATGCTCCGTCCACCTTCTACTTGCACCACACGGCTCTGTGAAAGATGATTCGGGGTTTAGGAAACCCGGTGTATACAAAATTACGTGTCAATGTGGGAAGGCTTACATCGGCCGTTCGATTGGCACAGTTCATAACAGGTGTCTTTAACGTAGCCATCACATGAGGCTACAACAAGCGAAAAATCGGCAGTAGCAGAACACAGCTTAAACGAAGGACATGGTACGAAATTTGAAAAAACTGTGATAGTTGACAACATTTCCGATTTTTGGAAGTGTCCCCAAAAAAGAAACTGAAATTAGGTTGGCGGATAATTTAATTAACAGAGACAATGGGTTTCCTCTTAGCAGGACGAGGAATCCTTTATTACTCCCGCATCAGAACAGAACGTTCTTCGGTACGGGCAGTCCGAGAATTCGAATATCGACCCACAGTGCGATATATCGTTGCCGCCAGTGTTCTACTAAGGGCGGCACCACCTGCCCAGTCATGGAGGGCAGCAACCGTGATAGGTGCGCATGCGCCGTGTACGGTACGGTGGCCTATATAGGACGTCGATTGGCAGCTTGGTGTCAGTTCTCAGTGGGACTCATCAGCAGAAGCAACATTCTCCTGAAGTTGGCAATCAGTTGGATCATCGCAATATCGAATCGTGCTCCTCATTTGTCGGCAAAAAGTTGACTGAGCCTCGTGGCACATCTCCTCCCCACCTCGAAACTTACTGCGTCGCACATTCTTTACCGATGCACTGACTCAACACACTTCCCGAATCAAGGCAAGGCAAAGAATTCTAAGGAACCATGTGGAATGAATCAATTGATTCTGCCTTTTAATGCATTCTTTTAGTTTCATGTAAGTGCGGATCGCACTTCAAACTTTCTAACGTAGGGATTTCAGAAAGTAAGCTAACACATCGACCTACACTGCGACCACTGTCCAATAATAGTGGCACATAGTCAGCAGAGAGTAGACTTTCCGGGTTTTCTACAGACATGGTTCTGCTGCGGTGCGGGTCATACCAGGTGCACCAAATGATGTGGACACTGAAAATGTATTTCAAAGTCGAAGTAGACGGGACAGTACAATTCTTGTGGGCAAAACGTCTAAACTGCACACAGATCAATGTGAAATTCCGTCGGTATATGGATCAAATATAACGCTGCACCCACCCTTAGTGAAGTGGTGCTAACAGTTTGACCAAGGCCACACAGACGTGGCCGATGCTGATCGGGAGTCCAGATATTGCATCACGAGATTTTCATTGTTTTAGAAAGCTCTAAGAATTTCTATGGAAAAGAGGTTTTGTAGCGATGAGGACATTAAAGCAGCAGTTTTCGAATGGGTGCGTGTCTATCGTCGAAGAAGTGAACGATTGGTAGAACATTCCGATAGTTGTTGAAGTGTCATGGTTGTGTGCCACAGCGCAGCATTCAATAAAAGTTACTTTTCTATCATAATAGTGTGCAACTTACTTTCTGAAATTTCTCGTAAATTACGTAGCATGATTCGATATACAGCCATCGTCAGATAAACACTGAAGACATTCGATCACAAACGAGTTCAAATAGAATGGTTCAAACGGCTTTGAGCACTATGGGACTTAACATCTGAGGTCATCAGTCCCCTAGAAATTAGAAATACTTAAACCTAACCTAGCCTAACCTAAGGACATCAAACGCATCCATGCCGAAGGCAGGATTCGAACCTGCGACCGTAGCGGTCACGCGGTTCCAGACTGAAACGCCGAGAACCTTGGCCACACCGGCCGGCCACAAACGAGTGATAAGTCAGTGCGCAATATTCGAAACTGTTGTTCTCGTCCGTGCAAAACATCCAAAGTACTCCATTTTCCTCTAATTCGGAGTTATAGGGCTACGTCAACGGTTTATCTCTTGAATTTGACAATTTTCGAAGAAAAGAGAGGTTACTGAAGTTCCTTTACGCATTATACATTTGTGGCACACGCGTCTCCAACCGGATCTCAGTACGCGCATCGTTCTAGTACACTCGTTTTCGGCGTTCGCCTCACGGACCTACTACAGTTTTACCTTAGGGTGGGTTCTTCTTACCTTTCTAGACTCCAGCGGATACTGCACTTCGTCCCCAGAAACTGCAGCGATCTTCCAAGACTATGGTTGTAAGTATGGGAAACTTCACCGTTCTCGCTTCAATCTGCTATGCCTGCCAGAAACATTAGGGACTCAAGCCGTAACCATGCAACGAACCCAACTGTGTAATGTGGCGGCGTACATTGAGCATTGTCTCCGATATGGTCCAAAGCAGGCCAGAAATTGTGGCAACCCAATAACACGAAAAAAAAGCTATGTCCGATGTACTGCATATTATTATTTCTGACCGGCCGAAGTGGCCGAGCGGTTCTGGGTGCTACAATCTGGAGCTGCGCGAATGCTACGGTCGCAGGTTCGAATATTGCCTCGGGCATGGATGTGTGTGATGTCCTTAGGTTAGTCGGGCTTAAGTAGTTCTAAGTTCTAGGGGACTGATGACCTTAGCAGTTAAGTCTGATAGTGCGCAGAGCCATTTGAACCATTTTATTATTTGTTTTATTTTTGCTTTGTGGTTTCATACTAAACATAATTCTACTTACTGGAATTTCTATGATTCCTCTGTCCGAGATATGAACTAAAAGCGATGAAACTATACTGTTTGTTGAATAATTAATACCACAAGAAATTTCATTCTTGTTTTAGGGTGGACGTTCTCCACTTATGTGATACTTGTTCAGAAAACAATCCAAATACCAAAAAATCTTTTTCAGTGTCGTTGGTAAATAAGGAACTACGAAATTCTCAGAGAAATTTCCATGCCATGTTCATGGTAACAAATTTACAAAACGATTGGAAAGTGGAAAACAAGCCTGTGAATACATCATACTCGGAAGGAGAACTGATCTAAATCTGTCTTAGTGTTGACATTTTCACTTTCTTGCCAGACCAGGGTCCTTTAGCAAGAGAGCGATGCTGATCGATTAAATACAGTCGTCAATCCCCATCTCTTCTCTGAAAAAGGTCCGAAGAAGAGCGGCATGATTCGTGACTGGTACATTTAGCCATCGCGAGAGCGTTACAAATCTCATAGAAAGTTTGAAGTGGGACACACTTGCAGATACACGACGCGCTAAACGGAAGAGGCTGCTCACTAAATTCCGAAATCCGATCCTCACCGAGGAAGTAGACCACGTATTATTACCACCAACTTTCAAATCGCGCAATGATCACCATACAAAGCTAAGGGAGATTAGAGCTCGTACTTAGGCGTTCAGACAGTCGTTTTTCCCTTGATCGATCCGTGAGTGGAACAGAGTGGGGGGGGGTGGAGGGGGGAATATGACTTTGGCACTAATTGTGCCCTCCGCAACACATCGCTTGGTGGCTAGCGGAGTATATATGTAAATGTAGATACCAAGTGGTTCCTTTGTTAGGACGCGGTCAGCTTTCCCCATCTTTACCCAATCTGATCTTGTGTCCAGTCTGTAATGAAACTGTCGTCGGTGGGACGTTAAACGCCAATCTTTATTCGTTCCCTGCACCTATCTTAGTCTGAATGATCTTGTGCCCCCTCTCTAATGAAATTATCGTCGGCGGGACACTAAACTCTAATCTTTATTCCTTCCCTGTACTCCTCGTAGACTGAGTGGTATTTCCTCCACCTCATATGTGATAGCGTAGAAAAGCGAGCGCCTGATAACGGTACTATGTAGTCCTAATCTATTTACATCAATTCTCTACGTATCATTATGAAATACACTATAAGACAAAAAAAGTAAAATAAAATGCAGAATTATCCGAATGGGACGGAAATCGGTAGATGTGATGTATATCTACAGACAAACAAACGATGGTTTATTCAAAATAATGGGCTTCACAAACTAAGCAAGACTATAACGCATTGGTCCACCTCTGGCCATTATGCAAGAAGTTATTCGTCTTGTCATTGATTGACAGAGTTGTTAGATATCCTCCTGAGGGACATCGTGCTAAATTCTGTCCCATTGGCGCATTACATCGTCAAAATTCTGAGCTCGATGGAGGGCCCTGCTCATAATTCTCCAAATTTTCTCAGTTGGAGAGAGATCCGGCAACTTTACTGGCCAAGGTAGAGTTTGGCAGAAACTCTCGCCTATAGCAGGTGGGTTTATCTTGTTGAAATGTGAGTACAGCATGTCTTGCCATGAAGGTGTTAACAAATCGGTGCTTAGAATATCACCGACGTACCGCTGTGTTGTAAGAGTGTCTCGGATGACAACCGAAGAGGTCCTACTATGAAATGAAATAGCTCCCCAGACGTCCACACCTGCCTGTCGCGCTGTATGGCGGACAACATTCTGGTTGGTATCCCACTGTTGTGCGTGGCGTCTCCAGAAACGTCTTCACTGGTCATGGGAATTGATTCGAAACAGTACTCATAACTGAAGATAATTTTACCCCAACCAATGAAATTCCAGGCCGAAGAGGTGTCTAGAGACGCGCCAGATAGACATACAGGAGTGACAGTCTTGGGACCCATTTCTATTCATAATAGGACCCCTTTGGGTGTCATCTAAGACACCCTTATAGCTCAGCTGTACGTCGACGATATTTTGTCAATCAGTGCTAAGCCGAATAACTGCTAACATAACGACCAGAGCTAGACCAATGCGTTATTGGCTTACTCAAATTCCGAAACCCTTTCTCTTGCAGAAACTATCCATTTTTTTCTGAACTGTAATCATTTGTTTGTATGTACATGTACACGTATAACAATTTCCGTCCCATTCAGATAATTCCTTCGTGGTGTATCTTCTTGTCTTTTTTCCCCTTTGAGTGTATTTGTGGCAGAGTGTTTTTACTGTATCATGTATCTTGGCTTTTCCCCTTTCATTCACAGATATAGTTTAGGAAAATGACTGCTTGTCCGCCTCCTTGTGAGTTATTAGACATAATCGCCTATTTTTTTCTTAAGAATATATAAGAGATACGTAGGGGGAGGGGGGGACCGAATATTCTTAGTCGCCACGCGTTGTATCCACGTGGTCTGAGACGCCTAGTCACGGTTCGCGCGGCTCTCCCCGTCGGGGGTTCGAGTCCTCCCTCGGGCATGGGTGGGTGTGCTGTCCTTACCGTAAATTAGTTTAAAGTTCGATTAAGTAGTGTGAAAACCTATGGACCGATGACATCAGCAGTTTGGTCCCATAGGAACTTACCAACACCACCACCACCATTCTTAGTTTCTACACTCTAGCCTGGTCCTTGCAGACTTATAACCATTTTATCTCGAGCTGTATGGCCTATTTCTTCCGAGTGTCAGCCTGTAAATATTTTTTAACATTTTTGATAAACCGGCATACCAATTTCTTTGACGATACATTGATCCCATACATCTGAGGAGTATTAAATTATGGACAGTAAAAATGTTTTGTATGCAATACACACTGCCTGACAAAAAAAAGTGAAGTAAGCAGAATACGTTGTTGGATCTGAATGTAACTTCGCACACGTGCACTTCATCAGCGAGTACTTAAATCATCACAGATACAATTATCTGTGACAGGTAGAATGAACACTAGAGTTTATTAGTGTTGTTCGGGTTTAGTGTTGTTATCAGGCCTGTTGGGGCACATAGTAGGTGCGAACGGTGTCATATATTGGTCGATCGTTGCCAAGCACAGGGCGATGCCGCGTACTCGTATGGCACAGCGTTATCAGCACCTGACAGCTTTTTAAAGGGGCCTCGTTCTGGTACTCAATTTGGCGGGCTGGTCGAGTCGTGCAATATCCAGATTTGTGGGGCGCTCGGATTTGACAGTGGTTTCATATTGAAATGTGTGGGAACGTGAGGGAAGCATATTCAAGTTTCCAGTCGATCACGTCACACCACCACAAGAGAGGATCGTGGCAAGTACATTTTGAAGCCCCCTCACATCTTCACCTGCTACCAGGGAACAAGTAACGGACTAGCCTCAACATTCTGTATCGTCCCGTACCAGCACAAAACAAACGGCTATATTTTGAGTGGTGCCGCTAGCGGGATGCATGGACTGCTGGTGAATGCCACCGCATTGTGCTCAGCGATGACTCGTGGTTCTGAATCTTAGTTATGCACTATCTTGGATAAACCATCGTCGGCTAGTATAGAGGCGACTTCATAAAAGGTCCCAGTCTTCCAATATTTTGGACAGGCACACCGTTGTTTCTTCTTGCATAATGGTAAAGGAAGGAAGGAAGATTGCGTTTAACGTCCCATAGGCATCGATGTCGTTGGAGACGAGCCACAAGCTGTCATTGTGTCAAGGATGGGGACGAAAAGGGGCCGTGCCGTTTCACAAGGAACTGCCCGGAATTCGCCTCGAGCGACTGAAGGAAATTAGCGGAAAATCTAAATCTGGATGATCGGACACGGGTTTGAGCCGTCTTCTTCAAAAATGCGAGTCCAATGATCAAACTACTGTGGCACCTCTCTCAGTTATGGCGTTGTGGCGTATGTGAGGCGCCACCCAGTATGACTTCAGGTCACGGATAGTAATGGCTGGGGGAACTCTAACGACACAGTAGTATGTCACGGACGCCCTTTGTCCTCACGTAGTACTTCTCATAAGTCGGTAATGTGATACCATTTTTCAATAGGTCAACAGGACGCTGTTCGTCCATATATGACATTTGATTTTATGAACTGTCTGATATTAAGGCAGTTCTGTGACCAACGAGTTCACCAGGCCTGTCACCATTACAACACAGATGGAACCAGCTCAGACTCCCAATTCCGTCACTCGAGCAGTATCTAGGATGTCAACGACCAGCTTGCATCATGGGAAGACAAAACGGTTTTATGACACCCTTCCCAACCGAATCAGTGCTTGTACACGTGCCACAGAGGGCGGTGTGTGTCACACTGATAAATGAAGAGTACTTTGTAAATGTCAATCTAATCACCGAAATTGCGTGAGATACATCTAAAAACCACAAATTTTCATTTCGTTTCCTCCTTCACTTCTAGGTTCTTTGCTTTTATGCAAGGTTGTGTGTCTTGTGTACCACTACATTTGTAACATCTTACCTATGAAACAAAGCCTGTATTCGATTTCTCTTTGGTCGTACTCTTCAAACAAATTTATATCTGCCGATATTTTTGTGACGGGATTCTTCCAGTTCCAGCTCATCGACCACGTAACAAACTTCCACAATGATTATATATTTCGTGGACTTTCCAGCCCCGCATTTATCTTGCAACTATCATGATCTATACTATACAAGTATGTACATGAAGACGTTATAGAAACAGTGAACTTTTAGCAACCGTAAAATAGTCGAAAGTCTTACTTTTTCAGGTTTTTCTTACGCCCGTAGCTTTAAATAATACGATTTTTAACAAATCTTGTAACAACAGAGCGCAAAATTAAGGGAACAGAAGAATTTCATAAAAGATTTTTAATATATCTCCCAGGAGAATATAAAAAAAGTTAAAAACGATGAACCACGCGAGTTAGCCGAGCGGTCAGGGGCGCCTTGCCACAGTTCACACGGCTTCCCCCCGTCTGAGGTTCAGTCCTCCCTCGGGCTTTAGTGTGTGTGTGTTATCCTTAGCAAAATTTAGTTTAAGTTAGATTAAGTAGTGTGTAAGCCTAGGGACAGATAACCTCAGCAGTTTGGTCCCATAGGAATTTAGCACCAAAAAATCACCCTGTAATAGTAGCGAACAGTGTGTTCTTACATTGGAGTGCACTCAAAGGCAGGAAAGTACTGCACCGTATCCTAAGACTACAAATTTTTTTAATGATCCTGTAAGGCGTTTTTGGATGCTTATCTGCGTTGTTTATTAGTCTTTACTACATAGTGAGAAACTTGTGCATAATAAACGAATAATAAAGTTGAGAAGTACAGATGTCGCTACAGACAAAGTTTTTGTTACACCACCGGCCTAAAGCCACCCATCTTTCCCCTCTCCTAAAATAAAAAAAAAGCCATTAGGGGAAATCGCCAGAAAAATATCGGTCTCGAGATAGAAGAAAAGAAAGAAGTGAAGCGAGAAATGTAATGCACAATTAACGTGCAGATAAACGTCTAGTTTGTAGTTGAGTAAAAGAATAGGCAAAAAGAGATGTTTAATTGGAAAATCCCGAAAGACAGTATTTAATCATTGGACGTAGAGCAGATTGTCAGTCCAGTTTGATGGGAACGAAGTGGATGATGAAGGTGCAAGGTTAATAGGCACCATTATAATCTGTTTCGTGCTCCTGTATACCATGTTACGTAGGTTCATCGTTATGGTAATTAGGGAAGCTGTCATAATTATCAGCTATGATACCTCAATTACTAGTAGCTTCGATTTAGATCCTGATTAACGCACGTGGTGTCGAATATCTTGCAGGCGCACTGTTAGACGACTATGACGCAATCATAGTTAAAAGGTCACGTAACATGACAGTTGTATCGGTCTAGTCCCGTCACTTATTTTTTCATATTAAACAGTGGGAAGCTGAAGTATTGCCTAATTATTTAAAAAGTTTTTCTTCGGAATAACTAATTTATTTCTCTCGATAGTCTCATGTCTGCAACCAAGAGAGATCTCTTAATTATAAAGAAAACGCTGCCAGGAAGAACCTGAGCAGTTTCGTTCTGGTATTCTAAATAATCTGCTACCTCACACCGAGATGACAGAAGCATGGGACAGTGATATGCACGTATACAGAAGGAGGCAGTATCAGGCACAATATGTGTTAAAGGACAGTGCAATGGCGGAGCTCCCATTTCTACTCATGTGGTTCATATGAAAAGGTTTGCGACGTGATAGCGGCTGCATGGCAGCAACTAGAAGCTTACATGCGATATGGTAGTTGGAGTTAGACGCATCACACTTTCCATTTCGGTAATCGCTAGGGAATTCTATATTCCGAGATCAACAGTGTCAAGAGTGTGTCCACAGTAACAAATTTCTGGCATTACCTCTCACCACAAACAGAACACTGACAGGACAGCCTTCACTTAACTACCGAGAGCAACGGCGTTGTGGTAGACTTCTCAGTTCTAATAGACAAGCACCACTTCGTGAAATAACGCCAGTGATCAATGTGGGACGTACAGAGAACTTATCTAGTAGAGCAGTGCAGTGATTTTGAATTTAGGGGTTGGCAGCAGACGACCGCCGCGTGTCCTTTGCTAACAACACGGCATCGTCTGTAGCACCTATTCTGGACTAGTGACCATATCTATTGGATCTTCTATGATGCAGTCCTAGAGGACTGGGAAATCGTGGCCTGGGAAGATGAATCCCGATTTCAGTTGCTAAGCACTGATGGTAGGGTTCGAGTGTGGTGCAGATCCCCCGAAGCCATGTAACTAAGTTGTCAACAAGCCACTGTGCAAGCTGGTGGTGGCTCTATAACGGTGTGGGCTACGTTTACATGGCATGGCCTGGGTCCTCTGGTCCAACTGAACGGATCATTGTCTAGAAATGGTTATGTTCAGCTAGTTGGGAAATATTTTCAGCCATTTATGGACTCATGTTCCCAAACAACAATCGAATTTTTATGTATGACGATGCGCCATGTCACTGGGTACAATTCTTTTCTACTGCTCTGAAGAACATTCTGAACAATTTGAGGGAATGATTTGACTACCCTGATCGACCACCATGAATCGCAAAGAGTATTTACAGGACATAATCGAGAGATCAGTTGATGCATAAAATCCTGCCCCAGCAACACTTTCGCAATTATGGACGGCAACTCAATATTTCTACGGGGCGCTTTCAATGGCATGTTGAGTCCATGCCATGTGGAGTTGCTGCACTACGCCAGGATAAGGGAGGGCCGATACGATATTGGGAGGCATCCCATGACTTTTGTTGCCTCAGTGTACATATATTACTGTTTCTTTAAAGAAGTTGTTGAAATCCTCCTCCTTAACCGCAACGTACTTTACAGTCACACGTAACTCACTCCAGAATCTTAGAAAGTTTTCGAGCACTTTCAGCTTTTTCCTGTTCGTGGCCTTATCCTATATCTTCACGACATGTTATTTTGGATTTGGCAGTGTCAATGGTAGAGGATGGCCGGAGCAATGCCTATCGCCCCTGTGACGAAATTTGTGTACCACATCCGTCTGCGTCTAGTGTTATACCATATGAAAGTGCAAGACAATTCTTTTAAAACATTTTTGAATGGTGTAGTAAATGCGGGAGGTGGTACCAGCCCGGCATTCACCTAGTTGAACGTGGGAAACGGCCTTAAAACCACGAACAAGCCGGTCGGCCCGTGAGCTCTCGTCGTTAATTCGCTGGGTGGATTCTATCCGAGGCCGGCGCGCCTCCCTAAAACCTTGAAGTGGTGGGCTACCTTGCGCAGATGTTCAGGGTGGGCCGCCAAGCACCTTCAGCCATTGCAAATACGTTTGTGATCTGGTCCATGATGCTTCCTACTGGAGTCAATTACACGCGGTCTTTATGTGACCGTGGAACAGGGTCGCCAAGGCCAATCCACTTTCGGTGAAACAGTACATCATGTGGCTACCTAATACGGGTATAAAGTATACTGGTGCCCCCTCACGTCAAGGGAAGCAAGTAAGGCAAGGAAGAAGATCGACGGTGGGGTTATTAGAGGTAGGTCACACGCTCGGCATCGACAGGAATCGGCTGTCTCATTTTTGAATGAACCATCCGCGCATCTTGCTACAAACTGGTTAGGAAAATTTCGTTAGAAATTTGTATTCCCAGTAACACTGATGTAAACAATAACTCGTCACATGAGTTTCTACTCAGCATTATTAATCTATTGTTAGTTATTAAATTACTAACTATGCAAGCGATACTGAGCGAGGTGGCGCAGTGGTTAACACACAGGAGTCGCATTTGGGAGGACAACGGCTCAAACCCGCTGCCAGCCATCCTGATTTAGGTTCTCTTTGACTTCCCTAAATCGCTTCAGGCAAATGCCGGGATGGTTCCTTTGAAAGGGCACGGCCGACTTCCTTCCTCATCCTTCGCTAATCCGATGGGGCCGATGACCTCTCTGTTTGGTCCCCTCCCCCAAATCGCCCAACCAAGGCAAGCACTTATTTCAAAATTCTCAGTGTTTAGTTATTTTTCACATGTGTTGTCACCCACTGTTCTCCAAAAACTGTTGAGATACTACGTGTAAGGTTCTGTTAGAGTGCAAATTACAGAAGGCTACAGGCATGACATAGCGGAACCGTATTTCATTGCTTAACAGCCGCATAAATGTTGACAATTTAGCTGTAGCCTCCTTGACAGTACCGTAAAACACCGCAACAGCGCGTAGCGGCTCTCATGTTAAGGAGGCCATCTGTCATGCTGTTTTGTTTCTCTCTGTCTGCGAGCCTCCTCGCAGACATTAACAAGAAATTCGTCTCCTGTTTGCCAGTTGCTCGACCCTGCAGGCTGTGTCGTAACGGCCTGCATAATTCACTACTCGCTGTAACGCATTGCAACATAAATTATGTAATTAGTTGTGACTTATTTTACAAGATACGTTGAGAAAAGGCAAAACTACGTTTATAGCATTTGTAGATTTAGAGAAAGCTTTTGACAATGTTGACTGGAATAGAGTGTTTGTAATTCTTATGTTATCAAGGATGAAACGGAGAGAATAATTGGTTATCCACAACGTGTACAGAGTCCAGACAGCAGATATTCAGTCGGTACACCGAGCAAGTTCTGAAGGAAATCAAACACTAATTTCGAAAAGGTGTTACAAATTAGGATGAAAAATCGGAACTTTGAGGTATTCCAATGACATAATATTGTTTCAGACGGTAAATACTTAGAAAAGCAACTGGAAGAATTGGATAGTGACTTGAAAGCGGATTATCAACAAAAGTAAAACAAAGGTAGTACAACGTACTCGAATTAAATCAGGTGGTGCTCAGGGAATTAGATTAGGATATGAGAAGGTAAAAGTACTAGATGAGATTTTCTGTTTGGACAACAGAATAACTGAAGATGGCCAATATAGAGAAGATGTAAAATACATACCGGCATTGTCAAGAAAAGTGTTTCTCAAAAATACAAACTTCATAACCAAGTCTTTTCTGAAGGTATTTTTGTGGAGGGCAGTCCACGAAAGAAATAAATCGCAGACGAAAATATGTTGAGTCAAGAAGAGATCAGAAGCATCTGAAGCGTAGTGCTACAGAATAATGCTGAAGATTAGATGGGGAGATCAGATAAGCAATGATGAATCGAATTGACTACAACAGAAATACAGGGTGTTTCAAAAATGACCGGTATATTTGAAACGGCTTTAAAAACTAAACGAGCAGCGATAGAAATACACCGTTTGTTGCAATATGCTTGGGACAACAGTACATTTTCAGGCAGACAAACTTTCGAAATTACAGTAGTTACAATTTTCAACAACAGATGGCGCTGCAAGTGATGTGAAAGATATAAAAGACAACGCTGTCCGTGGGTGCGCCATTCTGTATGTCGTCTTTCTGCTGTAAGCGTGTGCTGTTCACAACGTGCAAGTGTGCTGTGGACAACATGGTTTATTCCTTAAAACAAAGGATTTTTCTGGTGTTGGAATTCCACCGCCTAGAACACAGTGTTGTTGCAACAAGACGAAGTTTTCAACGAAGGTTTAATGTAACCAAAGGACCGAAAAGCGATACAATAAAGGATCTGTTTGAAAAATTTCAACGGACTGGGAACGTGACGGATGAACGTGCTGGAAAGGTAGGGCGACTGCATACGGCAACCACAGAGGGCAATGCGCAGCTAGTGCAGCAGGTGATCCAACAGCGGCCTCGGGTTTCTGTTCGCCATGATGCAGCTGCGGTCCAAATGACGCCAACGTCCACGTTTACACCTCTATTCATACAAAATTCAAACGCGGCAACCCCTCAGCGCCGCTACCATTGCTGCACGAGAGACATTCGCTAACGATATAGTGCACAGGATTGATGACGGCGATATGCATGTGGGCAGCATTTGGTTTACTGACGAAGCTTATTTTTACCTGGACGGGTTCGTCAATAAACAGAACTGGCGCATATGGGGAACCGAAAAGCCCCATGTTGCAGTCCCATCGTCCCTGCATCCTCAAAAAGTACTGGTCTGGGCCGCCATTTCTTCCAAAGGAATCATTGGCCCATTTTTCAGATCGGAAACGATTACTGCATCACACTATCTGGACATTCTTCGTGAATTTGTGGCGGTACAAACTGCCTTAGACGACACTGCGAACACCTCGTGGTTTATGCTAGACGGTGCCCAGCCACATCGCACGGCCGACGTCTTTAATTTCCTGAATGAATATTTCGATGATCGTGTGATTGCTTTGGGCTATCCGAAACATACAGGAGGCGGCGTGGATTGGCCTCCCTATTCGCCAGACATTAACCCCTGTGACTTCTTTCTGTGGGGACACTTGAAAGACCAGGTGTACCGCCAGAATCCAGAAACAATTGAACAGCTGAAGCAGTACATCTCATCTGCATGTGAAGCCATTCCGCCAGACACGTTGTCAAAGGTTTCGGGTAATTTCATTCAGAGACTACGCCATATTATTGCTACGCATGGTGGATTTGTGAAAAATATCGTACTACAGAGTTTCCTACACCGCAGCGCCATCTGTTGTTGAAAATTGTAACTACTGTAATTTCGAAAGTTTGTCTGCCTGAAAATGTACTGTTGTCCCAAGCATATTGCAGCAAACGGTGTATTTCTATCGCTGCTCGTTTAGTTTGTATTGCCGTTTCAAATATACCGGTCTTTTTTGAAACACCCTGTGTATGGCACAACTTGACTAAAAGGAGGGATAGGTTGATACATCAAGGAGTAATGGAGAAACGTATGGTTGGAGGGTGTGAAAATGGCAGCTCGAGATGGAAACATGATTATAGCAAGCAGATTCAAATGGACGTGGACTGCAGTAGTTACGCACAAATGAAGAGGCTTACACAGCACAGATCTACGTAGATAGGTACATAAAACCTATATTAGGACTGAAGACAACAGAGACAAGTTCATTAAGTATGTTCCACTCTGCAGAGTTTCGTAGAGACCGGAAGAGAGTAAAAGTGCTGTAGGAACTATTTTATACTGTTCGCTTTTTTCATTATTCTACCTGCATATCTTCTCTCCACCAAAAGAGTTTGACAACATAATACTCATTACAAAATTTCTCTCACTCCAATCAGCCATGGGGTCTGAGGCGCCGTGTCATGGTCCGGGGGGCTCCCCCCTTGGGGGTTGGAGTCCTCCCTCGGGCATGGGCGTGTGTGTTTCTTTAGTTTAAATTAGATTAAATAGTGGGTAAGCTTAGGGACCGATGACCTCAGCAGTTAGTCCCATAAGACCTTACCACAAATTTCCAAATTTCACCCCAATCACTCATTCCCTTAACCTTCCCACTTAACAATCTACACTTACTTACTTACTTACTTGCTTACTCACTGTTCATACCGGACTCGAGAGTCCATTACCGCAGCAACGTATTTTCGCCATCTGTCCCTGTCTTGGGCTACTTCCTTCCACTCACCTTCAATACCTAGGCTCATCAAATCAGCCTTCGCATTGTCCTCCCATCTACGCCTCGGTCTCCCCACAGGACGTTTTCCTTCTAGGTGCCCTATCAGTACTCTTCGCACTGCCCTGCCCTCAGCCATTCGAGCTACGTGACCCGCCCATCGCAGCCTACGTGATTTAATATTACTGATTATGTCAGGGCTTGAATAGAATTCGTGAACCTCTTCGTTATGCAGTTTGCGCCACTCTCCGCTAATGTCATCCCTTTTTGCTCCGAAAATTTTCCTCAAAATTTTGTTTTCAAGTACTCGAAACGGCTTTTCATATTGCCCAGTGAGAGACCAAGTCTCACACCCATACAGCATAATTGGTAGAATAATAGTTTTGTATATTCTAATCGTTAAATTCCTAGACAATATCCGTGATGAAAGTAATCTATTCAATGAGAAGTAGCACGCATTTCCAGTCCGTAATCTCCTCTCCAGTTTGTATTCAATCTCATTTCTCGAAGTGATGTCCACGCCTAGATACTTAAATGTGTTCACTTTTCCGAACTGCATGTCTCCAACTCTTAACATTTCCTGATCTACTGCTGTTGGCATTCTAGTAGTAACCAGGTATTTAGTTCTGTATTCACTTATCCTTAGACCTACATCTTCACTAGCCTTGAATAACACATTCGCATTTGCTGTTACAGATTCTTTCCTACCGCTAATGATGTTTAGATCATCTGCATACCCTAATATCTTAATATTTCCACTTAACTCCACATGCTCTGTATTATCTGCTGCCATTCGTACAATATATTCTATGACCAAATTAAAAAGTAGCGGAGACAGGGCATCTCCCTGCTTAAGTCCATTCTTTATTACCAATTCTTCTGACTCCAATTTCCCCACGTGTACTCTATCTTTTGTGTTTTTCAAACTCGCTTCTATAAGTCTAACATACTTTTTTGGTATTCCAAGTTCCAAAAGAATTCTGTACAATTTTGATTGCAATACTGGATCATATGCTTTTGTAAAATCTATGAAAAGATTATGAAGTGGTTTATTGTATTCCCATTTCTTTTCCAAAATTTGACGGAGGGTGAATGTTTGGTCTATAGTTGATCTGTACCTCCAAAAGCCGGCGTCGTAATCCCCCACAATTTCATCTGCATATGGTGTAAGCCTGCTTAGCAGAATATTCGAGAAAATTTTGGAAAATACTGTTAATAGCGATATCCCTCTATAATTACTACAATCCTTTTTGTCACCTTTCTTAAAAATTGTGATCAGAATCGACTCCTGCCGCTCTTCAGGTATCATCTCTGAGTTCCATACTTTAGTTACCACTTTGTGAAATACTTCCACCAATTTCTGTCACCCATTTTTAACTAATTCTGCAGTTATGCAATATGATCCTGGTGCTTTATGGTTTTTCAATTTGTAGATTGCATCTCTTACTTCCTTTAACGTTGGCTCAGGTATCTGGGGTTCTGCTGTATGTATTTCGTACGCCTGCTCATTTCCTGCTTCCTGGTGTACATTTAATAGATGCTCGAAATACGCCGTCCATTTACTTAAGTAGCACTGGGGGTCAGTCAGTATTCCCCGGCATCCCCTCAAAGTGCGTTTTTCCTAGCCTTAAACCCTTCCTATACCCATTTATGTCTATGTAAAGTTCCCTAATGTTTTTTGTTTTACTGTTTGTTTCCATTTTTGTAATTTCATTGTTCAAATAATCCCCCTTCTTTGCCTGTAGCCTAAGACCAACTTCCCTTCTCAAGTTCAAGAGCTCCTCTCGTTTTCTGTCTCTCATGCTATCCCAATCTAATCGCGCTTTTCTACTTTCCTCTACCAATTCCTTGCATTCCTCATCGAACCACGGTTTCCTCCTGTTCTTCTTAATTGTACCTATTGTGACCTTTGCTGCCTCTTTGATATTATTCCTCACAGTGATCTATTGTTTATTTACATCATCGTCTTGCTCTTCCTGTGTTCTCAGAGCATTAAACCTGTTTGAAATTTCTGTCATGTACCTTCTTCTAAAGTTTTCGTCATTGAGCTTGTCAGTGTCGAACCTAACAAGTTCTGCATTGTGACACCTTGATGTTGCTGTAGATAGCCGTTGGTGAACTTTGGCAACTACAAGAAAATAATCAGAATCGCAGTCTGCTCTCCTGAAAGTCCTGACATTTTCTATACTAGAGTGCCATCTCCGATCTACAACAACGTGATCAATTTGGTTTCGGGTGTGTCCATCCGGAGAGATGCAAGTGGCTTTATGAATGTCCTTCCTTTTGAAGTATGTGCTCTCAACAATCATGTCTTTTGGAACAGCAATAATAACCCACCCTTGTGACATTATCATTCGAAATGTTATGCAATTCCCAATTGTAGGTCGGAATGCTTCCTCCTTCCCTATCTTCGCATTAAAATCACCTATGATTAATTTTGTATCATACGAGGAGAACTCATCCCACAGTTGACCTAGTTCTTCATAAAAGCCGTCTTTAACAACCTCCTCAGTGTCCTTAGTTGGTGCGTGTTATTAATTACTACTAGTCTATTCCACCTGCTGGAAAACACTATAACTGATAGTCGGTCACTAATGAACCTTGTACCTCTGATTGCGTGAAACACTTTTCTCTGTACTGCAAAACCTGTTCCGAAACTGTGAACTTCCGCACCTCCATAGAAAAATGTATAGTTACCTCTCTTTATGCTACCCTCCACCTGCCAGCGAGTTTCTTGAATAGCTGTAATGTCTACATCGTATCTATCTAATTCGTCTAATAATGTCTGGAACGTTCCTGTCCTGTTCAAACTTCTAACGTTCCATGTTCCCAACCTGAAAGTTCCTTCCGGCCTGAATCTCTTTGAAGTAGGTTCCCCCCTGATATCCGAATGGGAACATAGTTTACCTCCGGAATATTTGCCTTCAAAGGGACCCATGCCCACTAATGTTGCTGATTCTTGATGAATAGATTTGGTAGTAAGAGAAGAAGAAACAGAGATGGGTCATCACGCCATCGCCTGCTCTCCACCGGCTGTCCGTGACTGATTATTTTTTGTATTCGCAGCTACCCTGCATATCTGAAGGCCCTATCCCCTATCCGCAACCTGGGGACGCGCTGTGCCGTGGTGGTAGGGACCCACGAGACAGTGACAATCTACTCTGCTGGAAAAAAAAGAAAGAAAATTCTGAGGTTTTCAGTTGACTCAAGATTTATGGTTGCAACAGTGTGCATAATGTAAACGAAATGATTGCTATTAAAGATAAATAGCACCAGCAGTTCTCAGTTACCAGATACCAAACCATTCTGAAACACCCATATTACTAAGTCGTGTAGTCACCACAGGCAGCACTGCAGGAGCTCACTCTGGCATCCAGTCGAGGAAGCAGGAGTGCATCTTCGTGGCATAGTTGGCTGCTTGCTTCGCATCTTTGCACCACACTAAACCTTCTCGCTGTAAACATTTCCAGTTAAAGAGTAGACACAATTGGTGCTCTGGTACCTATACTCCGCACGTCGAGAGACGAGGTGTGACAGCTGGCAGCGCAGTTGCCATTATTCAACATGGATGGGCAGCGTGTCAACGGCGGCGGGGTGGGGGGGGGGGGGGCGGGGAGGGGGGCGGGGGGGGGGGGCGTGGATTACGGGTTGGCATACCTTCTCGTCTCACCCTTCGGCCCGCGGCAGCACTCGGCTACTTCAGAACCTAACAATGGCATGTCATGCATTGCAGCATTCCTGTAGGGCCAGCATTCTGCTGATAGATGTGTTCCTTGACGGAATATTTTTTCACATGCGCTATCAGTGTTTGCCACCTTACAAAAATACGCACACAAATATTTTCTTTAATTATGTTGACTGCAACAATTTTTATTTTATTGTTATGCCGTTCAGATTTCGCTGTATTTCATACCAGTCTGATACCTTTGACATATAATTAAGTTACTGTACTTGAAAATGGCCTATGGCCGAACTCTGGATCGTATGACAATAAAATAAAAATTATTACCATCAGACGGCGGTAAAATCATTAAAAAAATTATCATGACGGGGTTTCCAGCCAAACTAAAAATTACACACAATCAGGTTTTCAACAAAACGAGCTAAAGGAAATTACACAAATGTTACATCTAAAATATCGAATAAGTACTTTACCTCTATTTTTCGTGCGGAAGAACGGAAACACCAAGATCATCGTCATCAGATTGTTAATCTCTCGTCGTGACAATATAGTCTTCAGTACCTTCACTGCTGCTGTCCTCATCATCTGATAAAGAAATTAAAATATTATGAACGGATTATTCTCTTACGCCACCTATGTTTGACCTTGTGGTTCACGACGTTTTCCAATTTTCTGGCGTTATTCGTGCGAAAGCCTCATTTACCAGCCTCTCTGTGTCTTGCAACGTAAGGGTTTTCTTTCGTTCCGCAACATCTGCTTTTATTTGAGACCAAATGAATTCAATTGCGTTGTAATGGCAGTGGTATGGTGGAAGACGCATAACTTTGTGGCCGTGGTTCTCTACTAATGTATCAACCACTTCATGCGTCTTCTGTGGCTTGTATTATTTCACTAATTCCAGAAGTTCTGCTTTCCAAATATTCTGTTCAAAGCCTATTTTACTATCTTTCAACCAGCTGACTATTTCGTCTCTCCTTGCAGCAGCCGTTGGTGCCTTGTTTAATTGTACAGAATGGTACGGCGCATTGTCCATTACAAAAACACTACCAAAACTGACTTTTGGTAGGAAACGAGTAACGAACCAGTCTTTGAATGTATCTGCATTCATCTTCTCGTGGTAGTCGACAGTTTTTTTTTTTTTTTTTTTTTTACTGAAACGTCATCATGGCACCGGGCACTAAATCGTTCATGGGGCCAGCATGAAATATAGTCGCCCTCCCTTTCCAGCTGGCACGCTCATAGTTCCGTGGCGCGCGTCGTCTGTCCAAGCGACGGAACGTGCATGACGCAAGTTGACCCACGTTTCAGCAATCCATATTACATTTTCCGCATTTACTGCTAGCAACTCGCGCAGGAAATGACATCTCCATGTTACAATGTCTCCGCTTTCCGTTAATACCTTTCGTCCAGAAAACTTCTTCCAACGGAAGCCAATTTTTTTCAAAACAATAGAGAGACTTGTCTTTCTGCCTGTGAACAAACCACTGTCTGGCAGTGATGCCACCAACTTTTTAAGTGTTGCATACTCCTTTCTGCTGTACGATGTGTGTATGTATTGTCTGAGAGCACTTTTGTCAAAGTTTTCTGTTTCAGTCACACGACACAATCTCTTCCTTGACTTTCCATGCTTCACAATAACAGAGCTCGCAGCTCATTTGGCAGCCTCTTCACCATTTGCGACTCTCTTCACTGTCGCTGTATAGATGTTCAATGCTTCTGCCACTTTGTCAATCACTTTACTCTCAGATATTAAATGCCCACCATTGTCCCTTCCCCTTCCGAAAAAAAACACGCAATCTGTATATAAATTCGCGTGCTTGGGATTTCATTGTAGCTCCTTTCCCAAAAGCTCTCTTCTCTGCACTAGAAGCAGCCATTTTGCAATTATAAACACTTATACACACAGCATGAAACTGACAAAGTAGCGGAGTGCACACATATACACACAAACCCGAACATGGCACATGAAGCAATCGACTGAAAGCAGCGGTCGCCCAGCACTACAGCAACACTGCAACGTTGCCATGGTAATGTAAACAAAACCTCACGATCTGATTGGCCGTCGTGGATGCACAAAATATGCGCGCCAAGGCAGCGTCAACTGTCAGAGCTCTTATCTCACAATATGGAGTACAGGCAACTATGCCATCTGTTGGCAGACAACGTTGAAACCAAGATTAGTACATCCGCTATCCACCAGGTGGCATATTCCGTCATCGGGACAAAATCGACGTCGTCTATCCAGCACTATTTTTTTCGTCAGAGTATTTCTCACTCCTGCTTTTCCGTATCCTACATTCGGCGCCTAAGCCATAACAGTTTTTTTTCTGGAATCAATTATACGTCTTAACTAGGAGATTAATGCATTTATTTGTTGCACTGATTCGTGAAGGTGATAAAAAAGATATTTGTACTAAATTTCGTTAGATACTAGGGTAGTAGAAAGAAGTGACTGAAGTGAAACTGCAAGCAAGAAAGCAAGCTTCATACTTAAGTTTAAAACAAATGTAGAAACAAATCAGTTTGGTAGGCATTTGTGTGAAAAGGTAGTGAAGTACTGTGAATCTGAAAATCCCTATCTTGTATGCAATTGAGATTGGCCTGATAATGCTACTGTATTGGGTGGAATGTAATCTTTTGGCTAAAAAATCACTGTAATTGTATAATTAGTTTACTCAGTTTACGAATGTAAGTAGGCTGTTTAGGTTTTTTTTATTGGTAACGCCACATAGCGCTCTGTATAAAAATCACTGGCTGTGCTGTGTGCAGTCAGTGGTTGGTTGGCATTGTTGTAATACTCGCCATTGTAGTGTTGGGCAGCTGGATGTTAACAGTTGCGCCGCCAGCAGTGGTGGACGTGGGGAGAGAGATGGCGGAGTTTTGAAATTTGTAAGACTGGATGTCATGAACTGATATATATATTATGACTATTAAGGTAAATACATTGTTTGTTCTCTATTAAAATCTTTCATTTGCTAACTATGCCTATCAGTAGTTAGTGACTTCCGTAGTTTGAATCTTTTATTTAGCTGGCAGTAGTGGCCCTCGCTGTATTGCAGTAGCTTGAGTAACGAAGATTTTTGTGAGGTAAGTGATTTGTGAAACGTATAGGTTAATGTTAGTCAGGGCCATTCTTTCGTAGGGATTTTTGGAAGTCAGATTGCGTTGTGCCAAAAATATTGTGTTTCAGTTTAAGCACAGTCGTGTATAATTTTTCTAAGAGGACTTTTGACGGCTATCTTTAGTTAAATTACACGTCGGCCATTTTCATTCATCTGTCAAGTGACTACTAAAAATGTACCAAAAAGGATTTTATTTATCACGCCTAAATTTCATCATCCTCTATAACACTCCTCAACGTTTCGCATGAGATGGTAAAGCTGTTAAGAAATTGGGATGGACAGCTACTCACAATCACTGACCGCGATTCTCTTGAGCCACTGAGAGCAAATGCCGAGATGCTTCCTCGTATATGTCACACGCAACAGGCTCGAAAAGCCAAAAGGGCAGCCTTCATCGCACAAGCGCGAGCGGACGGTAATACTTCCTCCGACGCTGAATTGGCGCAGCTCTCTGAACAAGCAGAGCTCATAGAAGCTACATTGAGGAAGGGCTGCGGCGTGCAGCAGAGGAGGACGCTGAACGGTGGCCGATCGCCGCCGTTCTGCACCAGCCTGTGCCAAGTCACCGACGACAAGGCGCAGCAGAGGGCCTAACAGCAACGCATGCGTTGAATCGCCGAATTCCTTTGTTACAGGGAGGAAGCTACTGCGACCGGCCCAGGAGTCTACAAGCGAACCCCGCCGCAGCACCCGGACTGACCCAGCTAACAAACACGCAGTACATAGGTAACGATGCACGATACCTCACACTAACCTTACCTCACCTTGCATGCTCTGTCGCAGCTAGCAAGCCGCTACTGCCCTTACTACCCGTCCTACTGTCGCAGAGGTTTTTTTTCCCTTGGCGCTGGCATTGGCGCTTTTTTTCCTCTGCTCTTACACCTCTACCCTTCAATCGTTTTCGACCACTTCTATCTCCTGATGGACCGTGTTAATGAGTAATCTTACCTAGACGCATGGATAACATCACAGTCCGCATCCTGTGACGCCTGATTAAAAAACTAACATGTTTACGGAGGTGACAGTAGAACTTTTGGTTTGGTCACCACGTTGGTGTGGGCGTGGAGGGGCCCCATCCTATAACAAAGGCTCTTTTATCGTCGTTCTCCAACTTAACTAGAGCTCCGTCTCAAATTTCTTGTAAAGATCGATGTAGCTAAACTATTACCTTCCATCTTATGGCATAGAACGTCTTTCTTTTCAATGAGATTCTAGGTGGCAGTTCCGATAAACAGCACTTGTAAAATGTACAACCATTTTTAAAAGTGTTATTTACCAATAAGACATATGTAATTTCTCGCAATACTTATGAAATTTCAGTCAACTGAAGGGAAAAAAAAGAAATCCGACTCCATTTTTTTGTTCACAGATCAGTTAAAATGGCCGCCAAAAGAGACATCGTTTTACCCTTCGGCTCATCGGAAAAATGGATGCCTTACGAACTAGTTAGCCATTTTCATCTATGAGACGAAAATGCAAAGCTTTGAATGTATTACCTACGATCATTATGAATGTAACTACTTAGACCAGTTAGTATGGTACGGCAACAACAGAAGATCTGAAACTTTCTGGCTGATAAAAACTATTTCCAGGGTCGGGTCTCGTATGCAGAAACTTCGCACTTCGAGCGCAAATGCTCTACTAACTCCACTACTCAGGCACAACTCATGACCCTCACTCACAACTTTACTTCCACCGGTGTTTCCCTGCCTTCCATTGTTCACGTCGGTGGAGTACACGCCCGCTAAAGGCAAAGCTTCAGGGCTCGAGGTAGAGTCTAGCACATAGTTTTATCTACTAGGAAATTTAAAATCAGCGCACACTCCGATTCAGAGTGCAGAATCTTTCGGAAATTTTCCACGAACCCTCTGCCAAGCAGTTAAGTGTAATGTTCAGTGTATCCATGTAGATGTAGATGGAAACAGAAGAATTGTTTAAAATTTGCACTATTTCAAGAGAATAAGCTCAAATGGCACAAGTATAACCAGGAATGCCAGAAAAGGTTTAAAATATGCACCCTACCTTAAACTGCTCTCTATGTCCTGTTACATATTTGCACGCTCTTACGGAAACAAAAAGAAGAATGATTTCTTCGTCATTACGTTATATGTGAAAAATTTCATTCGAGTACTTTGGGATGTACATATTTTTGGTCTATCTGCCTTGTGCAACAACTGGACAAAGTTTCAAGCTAATCGGATAAACTAATTATTTTGGTTAGATATGAAAGTTATTTCATAGGTTATTCACTTTTGTTAAACAAACTGTTACACAGGACTACCAACATGTGGATGCTTACAGAAATCGCACCATACAGTACTAGAAATCTCAAGAGTTTCTCGCAGTCGGTTTCAACGGAAATCAGTACACTGTTGGAGAAGCTATATGGCTACAGATTTTCTCTACAAAATACGAATCATTTTACAAAAAAGCGCGTAAATTGAGCCATTACTTTTTGAGATCATACGTTGCGAACAGACTACACACATTTATTTTATATATATACGGTATGTTGTTTCACTGCATTTAAAATACAATAACAGCGCAGTAGCGCCACATACTGTGATAATCTCTATGACAGGGGGAAGGACAACACACATAACGACAAGGAGCTCTTGAAAGGATGTGTACGTAAATCAGGTTTCGTTGCATTGAGCATTACTCACTCTTTTCCATGGATATTATAGTCCATAAAACGTGAAACGATTCGAAAACAACTGTCTGCAATTTCTACCAAATTTCCTACTCTCTGTGGTGAGAAAGATAGGAACGGACCATTTGTCTCATTATTTATGACAAAAATTTATCAGAGTTGTAGATGCCAAAGGTACATTACTTTACTTACAGATACCATAGCGTAAAATTTGTCCCAAGTTCCTTGACTTCAATAAATCCTACGCACTGTCCTCTGACAGACGAATTGTACACAACATACATAACAAAACTGACCCGGAAATTACAGTATTTCATGCATCCTAAGGTAGATAAGTCAACGTTATGTCATCTGCCCCAGTTGCAGATGTTGTAAATTGGGTTGCCTATATTGCGCTGCATGAAATACTGTAAATTCCGGCAACTTTAAACATGTACAACCAATATTTGCTTCTGGAAGATCAAAACAGATTCAAATCGTTCGAAATATTCCAAAGTGATGGTGACTGCAAAAGTAGTCCTCATCCTGTAAAAAGAAATATCTAACTGTTATATTAAATGCGTCGTGTAAGAAACAGGAATGTTGCCAAATGAAGTTCGGTATAATTGCCTGAAATTAATTATGACTTAAATAATAAAATAGTAATTAAGTAGTAAGTCTTTGCAGTTCATTTAAATCGCGATTATCGGTAGAAATTATTTAAAAGACTGTGATAAAGTTAATGGTTACAGATGGTACATTAATCGATTTTTTTGTCGTGTGAGAGACTTAGTGACTGTAAGCTATCCAGAGCTAATAGTAACGCGAGAGATAGGGTGTGATTAGGTAGGTAGACTTCAGATTACTAACAACCTCTAATCATTCACCGGACACAAGTTACTGAATTTGTCTGACGCTCCATGAAACCTTGTCTAGCTTTGACATCCCTTGGTAATTACAGATCCTCCCTACATTTGTACGCAGCACCAGCCTGCCGCAAACAATCATATCCAACGATGATGGCACAGTCATTCGCCGCATGCCAAGCACAGTTTGCTTTTTTAAGATACTACTGCTTAAGCAGCTGGTGTATCGATTCTGATGTTATCGATGGATTAGGAGAACTTCTACATATTCATACAACGACGTACGCTCCGACAAGAAAAAACCATGGGACTTGTACCAGTGACAAGCGGAATTTAAACCTTCGGAAAGATAATCACGCACTTGAAAGCAATATTATCAAATATAAAAGTGAGAGCCATCAACAGAATATTAAAAAAGTAAATACATTAAGGCTGGCTTCTTGCTTTTCGTGGATAGTCAGTGGATACAGAAACAGATCGTATCAGATTACTGTAATGCACATCAGAGACAACCGATGACCATTTTCTTGTGAGGAAACTATTTTTATAACAAGCGACTTATCATGACCAAAAACCGTTCGTTCAACAACAAGAAAAATGTATCCCTGAAGATCTATAAAAGGTTTTTCTAAAAAAAAAAAAATACGGAAACTGAATGTGGAGTGGTAGTTATGATTTGTCGTTCCGTGTTTACGGACGTCACATTCCTACAGTTTACACTGATGTATTATTAAAAAAAGGTAAACAAAAAAGGGCAGATAACATGAATACGGCGCTTATACAGCGAAGATCTGATGAGGCATGCTGATTTGATTTGCCACCAAACAAAGGAACAGTAAGTATTTTAGAAGTAATAAAATCTTCCTTTTCATGGAATGATCTTTGGTTTAGTTGTTATACCACCGTCCTTCTTAGCTGAGCACTGTTTTGGTGTAACCGTGTTTGTAAATAGAAGGAAATAGACAGAGCTGGCGGAAAGTAATTGCAAATAAAACCATTGCGCTTTTGTAGTACTGCTAAAGGTATATCTAATACGTGTTACTAGTTCAGAGTGTGAAAAATTGATGAATATAATTATTTCCAAGTTCGGGAACTTTATTTCATTCAAAAATCTTTCGAAGCCATTTGAATGTCACAATCCTTTCGTTAGTTAATGTGTCTTCTTGTGAGAATAGGATGCGCATTCAGCCTGGGGCTCTACAAAACAACACGTTAAGAGTTTTTATGTATGACTTTTCATCAGCCACTAGTTCGAAGACAGATCAGAATGCTAAACATTGGTGAGGCACAGTATACGCTTCCGTACCCAACTGCCAAAATCTGCTGACAGAGAACGTCGTATTCTAATGCAGATCAGCGCAGAGTTCCACGACTTGCCCAAAGGATAGCAGTTGTCCCAGTTTATGAGATTAACAGCGAGCATAATTTCAATGTATTCTTTCACGACTCAGTTCCTGTAACGAGAAGCAGCAGCAACCACTTGCGACTCATCATATTTCCTTGTGTGTTCCTCGGCTAAGCAATGCTTCGCGACCGCCGAGTTTTCGGGCTGTTGTGACCTTGTGCGGCTGCGGAATTCCGCACACACATATCCTCAAAAGAACGAATAGTTTCAGCAATGTATGCTTTACCATAGCAGTATGGAATCTTAGGAACATCTGGTTTCCTTATTCCCTGATAGTCTCTTACAGGCAGGCGTTTATTGAAAGTGATAGGTCGATAATTGGTGAAAGGCACGTTGGCCGAAGTACATCCGAGATTATGGAACAACTGCCGTTTCAAAGATCAATAGTGTCTTGGGATGGGTCTTAAGTATCACAGACACAACGGTTTCAGGCTCGTGAACCAGAGCACAGGATGACCCCAAGTGTTTGATCGCCCTCAGTGAGATATTGCAGCAATTGCAACGGTACCTTTTGTAAATGTCCAAATTCTCGCTGTTGATGTTGAGCTGAAGACAGTTTACTGCTACATGCAAACAGTATTGTGGTCGGGAATCTTAGTGAGCGACGTCAGAACAATGGCTGACGTCGCTTCCTCGGAATCCTTTTCGATCTTCCAGGTTTTGCTTTGCTTGCAAGAGAGTCAGTTTCACGAAATTTTGCGAAAAGTTTCGCCAGCACACTGTGGATAATGCGTAGTCTGTCCATGTAGTGCTGACTAAAATCCACTGCGATAACACGGGTTCTCCTCTCTCCTGATAACACAACGCTCTCGACGCGTTGACCTTGCGTTGACGCCGTCAGCTTTCACGTCAGCTGCAAGGAAGAAACAGCAATCAGATGTCGAGAACAAAGGGTATCATTGTTTCACCCGTACAATTATCTATTTACTTTGGCACGTCACATGAACCGTTTTCCAC